>NW_022145613.1:26694805-27427802 GCF_000002235.5 Strongylocentrotus purpuratus
CAGACCAGGGTAATTGGCATTTTCCTCGTGACTAATGCTCCTGCAATCCTGTTGCACAGTCAGCCTCCAAGTTCAGTGCCAACAAGGAAGAATGCCGAGACCAAGAGATCTTTCTGTGCCATCTTCCTCTCTCTTTATCTCTCTCTCTCTCTTTATCTCTCTCTCTCTCTCTCTCTCTCTTTCTCTCCCTTTCACACTTCTCTCCTTCTCTCTAGCTCCCTCTCTCTCCATTTTATCTCTCCTGATCTCCTCATTTATCTCTCTGACTCCCATCTCTCTCCCCCCCCCCTTTTTCTCTCAATCTCCTATTCTCTATCGCTTACAACGTATTCTTCACAGATTTCTTTATGCATCTCACGAGCTGCATGCTGCTTTTCTGGCTCTTTACCTTCCTTCTCTCTGTCACTCTCACTCTCTCTCCCTCTCTTACCATTGCTGACATCATCCCATCTGAACAGCTGTTTCTATGGGGTAGGAGTGTAATGTCAATTACATGGCCCCTTGCCTGACTTGATGCCATGTTCACATTAGATTTAGATTTGAAGTTCAAGTTTAATCAGAAACAATCAATTTTCAAACTTAGAGGCAAAAAGCAGCCTTTTGAAACATGATTTTACATCCTACTGATTTTTCACCTCTTTGTATGTGCATCATACAGCTCTCTCTTTACTAACTATTTGGGAGGAGTTGTGGGTTGACAATTTACTAATTTTTTTGTGTTATTCGCTGAAACACCACACGCTGTAGCATTTTTTTATTTGTGTCTTTTTGATAGGATCACTGACCTATGCTGAGGTTACAAAGAAATGTGAACAAAAATTATTGATTGAAAATGGACATACAATGTTACTGATTATTGTTATATTACAAATCATTAATATGTACATTCATCTGAAAAAATTCCAATATTTTGATAAGAAGAGGAAATATTTTCCAGGAATTCAATCACAAAATATGGTTTCTGAAGTGCATGTTACCCAACAGGCTTCAAAGTTGATTTCAAGTTTGAACACTGCTCAGCTCGCACAGCTCTTTACTTTGGTGCGTTCCCCAACCCAGCCATATGATCTTGTGTGAAATATTTTAGAAGATTCCCACGTGGAGTCGAGTGAGAGAAGAAGGAGGTAGTTTTGGTGTCAAAACCGATTTGCACATGGCTGGACTGTCTCTACATGCAGATATCAGAACTGCATCTTCACAGAAAGCAAGTATATGAATGCTATCTTCCCACAGATTGCATGGGAATATCAGGGGTAAACTGTAGGAGAATTTGATAGATTATTTTAAATGGAAATGGAAAAGATATTCAAAGTGAAAGACAGGCAAACAAAAGAGAGCTCCAGTCCAATATGTGTTTATATTAGTTCTGTCTGTAGGCCTATAAGAAGTGTACTTTACCAGAAGTTTAGAATATTTCTATATAATTGAAACTTGGTGAAAGGATAGTGTCTTGGGTAATAAGGCAAACAGCAGTTTCGGTTTCAGTTGCGCATTCACTGCAAGCCTAAAAAAGGGCCTGCATACCCAAAACGAGAATTGGTCATTTAAAAAGCCTGCTGCATCCTGCGTGCATGCCCATCTCGTTACCCGTCCCAAACAATCTACATGTGCTCTTTTCATTTCAAATCATAAATTGAGGAATATGGGTCCCATTTAGATCAAGGAGACGAAATGCATCCCCCGCAGACTGTTGCCATTTCTTGGCATTGGTTAGGAAACTGGACACAGATATTGCAGCACATGAGATGGGAAGAAGACTGGGTCAAGGAGCTAACATGAAAAGGCAATGTCTTCTCTCTCTCTCTCTCTCTCTCATCCTCCTCTCTAAAAATGCACTCCCTATCACTATGTCTCTCAATCGGGCTCAGTCATTTCTTTCAATTTATAGATATGGATTTTCAATTGGAAATTTGTGGCAGGACTGTTACAGAGAGTACCCATCTCTGCCAGCACTCCATTCGGTATGCTAATTCAGCATGCGCCGTCTTGGCTGTAATACCTGCTCTAGTTACCATCCATATTCTAGAAGATTGGGGTCGAAGGCACAATGAAGCGGACATGAACTTTAAAGGTGCTTTTATCAAATTTGCGTCACAGCATGGTATATTTTCATTGAATCTGACATGTATACAGGATGACTGGCCTTATCATATATTTGGTTGTTTCTAATATTTGAAGGCATAATTCTTGCCTAAAACCATTACATCCCTTTAAAAAAATTGTGTTTACCGGTACTTGTATTTTTAGTATACTTTAGAGTTCAGATCATGTACCCTATTTATAATTGACCACAGACAGTAAATAAAATGAAAATGCCATTGCTTTACAAGATGAAAGCAAAGTCTACGCAAAGAATATCCAAATTAGTGAGGAATGCTTGTAGAAACTAGACTGAAGAGAGAGACAAGCAAAAATTGAATCAGTATTTATACCTACTAATTCCACAGATGAATTTTGATGAATGATTTCTATGAATGAATTCTATTCATTGTTGCAATTATCAAAAAGAAAAAAATTGTGCTTCCTCTTGTAGTAGGCAAAGAGGAAAAAGAGAAAATGAGTTATCAAGCTTGCGAACTGCGATGACCCTGGGACAGGAAGTTTTTGTAAATCTCTCCATTCCGGGTTTATTTGATATGAGATGGAATTCCCATATTTGGTGAGCACGAGTCCAAAATAGTTGTGCCACGTGGGTGCTGAACTCTTTGTCCTATTGCAAGAGGTTAAATCTCTTCCTCTCATCGTTTCTATCCCTCTATCTCTTTCTCTTCCTCTTTTTTGTCTTTCTCTCTCCCCTCTCTCTCTCTCTCACTGTCCTTTTTCTCTACACCTTTTTCTCTCTTCTCTCAGTGATGACCTTTTTCTGCTACACTTTGTTGTCTCTGGATCAATTTGTATATCCTCATGGTTCCTTGCATACATGTATATCTCTGTCCATCTCTCTCTCTCTCTCTCTCTCTCTCTCTCTCTCTCTCTTTCTCATTATCACTCTTCCTGTCATTATTGCTCTTCTTCACCCTCTCTGTTCCTGTCTCTGTCTCTCTTTCTCTTCTTCAGGTATGTCTGTCCAAATGCCATTCCCTGCACTTACACTTTAAGCTTCTCTTATAAATATACCTTGTTTTCTCTCTAGGCAAAGAGAGACACAGATATTGTCCTCTAGCCATAAGACTTCCACACCCCCATCCTTTACTCCAATTCCTTCTACAATATAGTTGATGGAAGAATGATTTTGATTTTTAAGAGCTTTTTAAAAAGGCAATTTTTGTTGTTGAAGATGCAGCTTTCTTCCATTCGCGCCTTCCTTACCTGTCTCTGCATTTTGCTTTATGGAAAGCTTGCCTTCTGTATATTTGTATGCTCCTCAGTTCCTCTCTCTTTCTGTCATCCTCGGTATGGATTCCATGCCCGCATCCGGGATAATTTTGCACACTCTGAGACACATTTGCCTGGCTTACGATGAGCTAGGCACAGCATGCAAGTCTGTGCTATAGTATAGGATGTAGGGCATTTGATTCAATGTTACCATTATGAGATTTTTCAAAGAGAGAAACAGAGAGAAAACACTGGTTATATTGAGTTGCTGAAAAGTGAATATTGGAAGAATCACTTTGGCGATTTCAATTTCCATTGCATAAAGCCATTACGATGTGTATTTTCCTCTGTACACCATATTCCATCAATCTTCTGTACTCAACACCGAAATGTAATAGGAATATCTGATTTATTCATGTGAGTATATAGGGGTCTATATATATCTCTTTCAATTTATATCCCTTGGTGTAAAATTTTGAATTGGTTGGAACCCAAATTGATTTGAATATGAAGTCTCATTGTTTGCATGTGCACAACAGAAGCTTTAAAGTCTCCTTCATGGAAATTAAATTGAGAAATGAAGGTTAATGGATACAGTGATACTAATGGTCAGCTGCGGAGCTTTGTGATGTTTGACATGATGGACTGTCCGTGATCTCCAGGTAAACCTCGCCATAATCTCTGTCCGATCCTCGTATAGCAATCCCAATAAATCAAAACAACAAGAACCAAATCCCTCTTTACACCCGCCTTCGATTCCCCTGAAAGTTTACATTCTGACCATTATGCTGCATCTGTTTACTTTCACTGTAAACCGAGCCGCCTGAATGGAGACCAACATCCATCCCATGTGCACGTTCTGTTCTCTTCCCCGTCCGTCCATACCCTCCAGGCTGCAAGCAAGACAACCCCGACCCTCTCATGCTCTCTAGGTATGTCTTCATCAGCTTGAGATTGCCAAATATCCTGCTATTTCAACTATCCCAATCGCAAATTATCCAGTTAATTTGCTTCTTCATCAGCCCGAAGTGGCAATTAGTGGGATATTTGATTGAGATAATCATCCTAAGATATCTTTGGCTAGTTTGCAAAATATCCTGCTATTTGTAAAAATATCACGCTATATCCCGCTATATATCCAGTGCGTCTTCACCAGCCTGAAGGCCCGCACTATGAGCGAACGCTGAGCAAAATATCTCAGGCTAATTTCTCAAGGTCGAGTCTCGAGCTGATGAAGAAGCGATTTTTAAAGAGGCATGTTCCCCGTATTCCAGAGGGCGTTCAAAATACGTACCCGCTGGCGGACGGTGCTAGCTGCCTATTGACACCAACAGAATACGGCTCTTACGCAGATGGCATGTTCCGAATGCCCGGACAATACCGATTATCGCATACATGTGCCAATCGCAGTTCGGCTCTAAGATTCGGCTGCTGTTTCCGCCCACTTTCGTGACGTCGCGATCGTCAGCGATCAGCTGGCTTGGCGAAGGCAGGCCAGGCCGCGCGTACTTTGATTGACAGCTGTATGCAAATTAGAAGTCGATCTTCGGAACCAAGATGGCGATGACTAGAGCAGCGATAACTACACTGGCGGGAACGTGCCACTTTAACTTCAGGATTATTTCCCAAATCAGAAATAGCGTGTTATCTGGCAATCTAGAGCTGATGAAGACATACCTTTAGACTCTACAAGAAATCCCCATCTCCCTGCTCAGTCAATGCTGTGAGAGAAAAAAAGACTGTTGTCATCACTGCTGGCACCTCCCCATGTTTGGAGAGCAGCTTTGCATGGCCCTCGACCGTGAAATAATACCCAGCATCCTCAGTCGTTCGGTGCTGGCCGGCCGGGCGCTCGGCACGTTGTGTAAACCTGGTGCACAGGGACTGGGGCGCTGACAGTGGGCATCATGTTCATGGTCAACACACTGCTTAGAATGGATTTACCCCGCCATCTTAAGTCCCCCCTCTCTGTCTCTTGGTCTCTTGAAGATCAAACTAGAAGATAGATAACTGTGTTAAGTGTCTCTTCCACACCCCCCCCCCCCCTTGAATCTCTCAGTGATATCTACAAATGCCCTACAACACACATTTAGTCTCTCTGTAATGGTTGATTGCGTACATGTAGTACTATTTATCCATTTTATCCAGTTTAGGAACCCTTTATTTCTATGATACTACATCATAGTACTGCTTAAAGTTATAATGTTAAAAGGTATAAAGTTATATAATGTCGAAAATATTTACACCAGATTATTTTATTGAATCCAATTTAATCTGTGTTTCTTTGAACTTGATTGTCTCCTCAAAATGATGCTAGTTTTGCTGCAGACTTGCAGTGCTGTGCCGAGCAATGGCTTGAGAATAGTTGCACCTGCATCAATTGATAATCTAGAACAATGTTGTTTTGATGATATTCTCCCCAGTATACATTCACATCCATTGAGCCCGAAGCCATACACTTGGCTCTGTATATCCCAAAATGAAATCAAACGAAGTACCCAAATCAAATGGGATGTTGAATTTACTGGAAAAACATCAATTTTGCTCAAATGTAGGTTGCATCAGACCTTTTCTCTCTCTCCCCATCTCTCCATTTTGATCACATTCTCTCGTTTCTATCCGCCTCACTATTTGCATCCCACTGGGTCTAAAATAAAGAGTCCTCGCGCCGTTTTTGAGGGTTCAAGTTAAGATCCCTGCCGGGCATGATTGTCTGATCTCATTTTCATGTCCTTACAGAGTTGAACAAGTCAAAACATTATCATGAAGAAACAGGATATATATTACGTCTCGTTTTAGTTCTCCATGTTCTTCTCTATTAAAGAAAGATAGGAATCATGACAGAAACCATGTTCTCTGTCTGTGTGGCTCATTGTATTGTGGTGGTCTAGGTGTAGTACAAAAATACTTGGCATTGTTTCAAATGTTAGATCCCTACTAAGAAATGCTTTTAGAAGTGACTGTTAGCATCCCCCAGAACTAAACATTATATTTCTCTTGTAAATGCATTCTAGTAACAAATGGATAATGTACCCGTCCCAACCAAGAGAGTGATTACGGTAGTATTCAGAAAAGTATTAAAGTACCATACCAGATGTCTACATTGGAGCAATACTAGGTGATTTTCATACCATTAGGACAGATAAAGTGCAGGTAGGAGTTGTTGCACAGGAGTGATATATATATATATATATATATATAATTCTCATTAAGAAAGCAAATGTCGGATTCACATTTAATCAAACCCTATCTTAGGTTTAAATGACAACTTAAGTAAAACTTGACAGACGTTGTCAAAGATGATGAGCTTCCCTTAATGATAAAGAAAATAGGTCACCTAACGACCTCCCACCTCTATCTTGCAAAAGTCTCATCTTAAAGTTTAGACATATCATCAACAGGGTATCATCCCCAGCTGAGACCATCGTCGTCATGCCGATGAAAGCTTAGATCTGTTTCCCTTGCTCTCGCCTTGCTGCTAACCTTTTCGCTGATCCTCTTTTGCTACACTTTGGAAATCCCCCTGTCCTAAGATGGCAAATGGAAACGAATTCCGTCAGCAGCCAAATCGTGTAAGAATAAAATCCAGTGATCTGGTGTTAATGAGAGGGATGACGTCCCCGGCGGTGAGAGGGATAAAGGCACTGTAATTAGAGTATTAGGAATGTTATTAACCTCAAGTTGGCAACTAGTAGAATTCAGCATTGACTAGAGGGAATGAAATTTGCTATACTTTCATCCATAGATATTAAAAAATTACTAAAGAATTAAAAACTTGTGAGAATTTTTTTTAAATTTGACTTTAAAAATGTCTGCAGATCTTCCACTTTCCCTTTTTTACCGTAGTTATTCCTTGTATTGTTATTGAACTATTTACTTACAAAAATGAAATGTGAATTACTAATAAGGTTATTGACCACTATATTGGTTCACATCATCATAAATGTCTTGGTCCAGACGAATTGCAATGATTTATGAATGGTATTTTGCCCCGTTTTTAGAAATCAAGTCCACATACCTTTCCTTTTGTGAGCTTTTCAAAAGATGACAAATCTGCCCACTCTGCACAGACCTATTACAGTCGTCTCGCTGAATGAGAGGTACTTGTTCATATTTCGGCAGAGATATTCAAATCAATCCAAGCCAACAATATGTGCCATAATTTTATTTGTCTTATTTGGTTTAAAACCTGACTGTATAGTTCTGTTTTCTCAATTGTCTCTGATAGAGCCATATAAATTTCATGCTTTGAGTTTTGTCATATTATTTCTTGACCCTATTCCCTTTTGCAAATGTTTTTTTTTCCACCGACTGTTCGTATTGTTCAGATTTTGTGGAAAGCTGGGGCTTAGCCATTTTAACCTAGAACAGATGTCCTAGGGCATGTTTCCAAAATATTATTTTGATAAGGAATAGGCCTTTGAATAGCTCTGTTAAGGATTAGACAATGTATGACCACCAATCTTTATTCTCTTATTGTATGATTGTGATTGTGTGTATATGTACATCAGCATCATAATTTTGCTATTAAAGATTTGCAAGCAATAGGATCTGGCTCTGCCCCTTTTGCTCTCTACCCCTTTCCCTTTCTACCCCTCTGACTCTTTACCCCTCTGCCTCTTTCTTCCTCTTTCTCTTTACCCCTCTCATGTCAGCTTTCCAACCCTCTCTATCTCTCTATCTCACTCACTCACTACCTCCTTTAGGGGTACGGTTCTAGTTCACAGACATTCTGGTACCCCAAGGGATCATTAAAATTCTAATGGCCATGTTAACTCGAAGATCCCTCTCTTTATAGCCCTACATCATTTAAAAGCAAGCCATTACTGATACCCATCTATCTCACAAGCAATCCGATGTAACCTTTTAGTATCCTTGTACATCCTCCCTCTATTCTAGATGAAGGATATCGCAATTCTGACTTTAAAGTCTGTCTGAACTTCTTTTGCTCGTCCCAGGGTTAAATTTCTACAAGCTACAAATAGATACCGGCATCAAATCGATGAACGATTGATAATTACAATGCCTTACCAATCGATTTCTTCGCTTTTATTCATATCTAATACGGCATGCATGTACTGTAGTAAACAATCTTGATTCATTATCAATCAGTCGCCAGTAGGTGGGTGATATTGACGCAATAAATCTAGGTCCCACCAATGACTTGTGACAAGCGATTCACAGCAAATCCATCTTGACCCATTTTTACATTAATCACCAATTTGGCGTGATTGCCCAAATGACGCCGTCTACGTGGTCCACCCGGGAGTGACGGTGATGTGATACGAACGTGGTGTCCGTTTAGATGGAGGTTGTTTTCGTCTCTCTGGTCTATGTATCAAGTCCAGGGACATATTAACTTGGCCTAGATGTCCAAAGCTTTTAAAAGCAATCCTGTCTTTCAGGTTGATGGGCCGTGGACCATCTATTAACATATACATGCATGCCATTGTAATTAGCCATATTCCCTTTAAAGGGATTTGATGATCATACCTTCTGTATGGATTCCTGTATCTAAAGATGGGGTCTAGAGGGACATACCCACTGCTTTAAATGTCTTTGAATATATACCTGCACCTCTTAAATTTGTGTTGGTGGCAGTTGTGCACAACGTCTGTGAGGGATACTACTCAATGTGTGAGTTACCCTGTAGACATTATATAAGTTAGAATGGGCATGTTCACATGCAGTGTGATAGCATGCATGGTGAGATTGATGATTGGATCCAGTGTGAATGTTCCTCCAAGATCTGATCAACAAGTCAAGAAAGATGGAAGATGATAGACAAATTAGATTAGGGGATCAAAATGTTACGCTCCTGTTAACACCATTCCCAACACACACACGTTTAGCAGCATCACATCTAGCATGTTTGACAGTTATAATGATGCCTAATTTATGCAATTATGCAGTCACTCCATCACCGTTAACCACACGTGGGGCTATGCAGGATTATATTCTTCATACTCTTCATGCTTGGTGTTGATGCCGAGACCTTGAAGCTATGAGCTGCACACCATGTACATGTACATCCCATCTAAAAGTGGATTGGGTGTAGGGTGTAAATGATTGAGTGTTAAGAACAGTGATGAGGGTCTCATGTACTTTTATAGAGGTGAAGAATGGAGGAGCAAATTAAAGAGATTTTGAAAACCATTAACACAGATACATACATGTATATCATTTTCTACATGATTTATGCTTGTTATCAATGCATGAAAATATAAGTTGGTATCAAAATTTATTATTGATAGTTACATTTCCCTCAGATCATTCTTGTATTAGTGTATTTGCTCTTTATGTATTTACTATTTTCTTTAAATATACAGTTTGTTTATTATTACATATAGCCCACATTATTTCTATTCTCCCACGTGGCTATCTGTGATAATTTATACGGAATTATGAAATAGACATCCATTTTTAAGATGACAAATCGCAATGATCTTGCGAGACACAATTTTTCTGCTACATTTGATCTTTCTCTTGAAGTACACATACATGTTGGTGCAAAAGACACCATGCAGTATTACAATATAATTATGATAATCCAATATTCTGATGATGAACGGCCTTGGAAACTCATACCTTTTGTGACCCTCATTCCAATTTTCTCTTGAATATAGATCTGAAACTTGGAGAGAGGGGGAATTGAGCACAAGGTATGTGATAAGACTTCCTAGGCAAATCTCATTTATTCTTCTTGACATCCTACTCTAGGCTTGTCAATTCCAATTTATAAAAATTCTTTTATTTAATATAACTCTCAAAAATGGCTTTAAAAAAATTCAGAAGGGTTGTCCGACTTAGATGTATTAGATATTTACATTTTTCTGTTTTGAAATCTTAAACATTTATGTAGTGTACGATTAGAATGACTGAAATTATATTTTCATATTTTTTTAATTGATGATGTCTGATTTTCATAGGCTAGCATGGTTTGAATACTGAATGGTCACATAAGATATCAACATTCTAGTTATTTCAATACTTTTTTTTTCTAGAAATGTAGAATAGCAATCTATATTCTGTATACATGTATGTTGTTAAGTCTAAATTGGATTTCATATTGAGGCTGCATGAATGTAATTGCAAATCTTGTTTTCGAAAGGTGAAAATATTTTGTAGTTGATTGAAAGATTTAATTATCACAGTCCTATGTGCAATTAGTCTGTGGGGGAGAGACTATGTACGTCAAAACAAGAAACAATCTGTAGGCATGAATTTTTTATGGTACATTTATATGTGCATGGGGGACAGGTACATGTTTTTTTCTACATGTACAGGATGGGGGTGGTGATGGGGGTGGGGAGTGGGGGGGGGGGGGTAGGGGGAGGGGGTACTCTCTAGCAAGGTGATCTGTATACCTGTTACAGGGTAGTGTATTTTAAGCTCGGGCATACTTGTTTGTCAGCCTTGGAATGGGGGAGGGGTGTTGTATGACGGTATCAGTGTCGGCCTCAACCTTGATACGTTCCTTCCCATCAGGCCCGGCATTCATCAACACACATCCAATTTGTCAAGTTCAGTTGTCTATACATGTATACAGGTCCAACCTTATGCATTGTTTAGATGACCAAAAAAAGAATTGCCTGTATACACTGTATGTATATAATGTGCATACTATACATGTATATACAGGATTTCTTAATAATTTCATGTCATTGATTTTTTTTTTTTTTTGGGGGGGGGGTAGACTTACACATCAAAAGTGAGGTTGTTGTTTAGTACATAGACTGTAGATCTAAAATCTCATAATTCTACATTAATTTTGTCTGAATCACACGTACATGTATATGCATGTGTATATAAACTTTCATTTTCAGTATACACAGCAAAGTGAAGCTGTGGGACTACACGTACACACGTGTGTGTCATTCCCTGTATCAAGTTTAGTCCTCAGATGCCAGAAACCGATAAATCAGTTGCAGGTTTTAACAGGGGCTTAAAAATATGATGATTTACTATCATGTGTGCGAAGAATTTAGACACGAATGTTGCCAAGAATACCTGGAAATGTGCTCCTAAATCTTCTCTACTTATAATATTTGGATGAACATGTATATGAGTGCAGTATCATGCATTCTAGTGAAGATGTTTAATGGCTCAGTGATACATGTGTGATGTTGCAGTCATATCCATTAACGATGACTCAGTAATGTTACATTTTCACGGTGCAAAATCATAATTGCACACAGATCAGTGGTAGATGTGAACGCATTATGGAGAAAAAAAATTGTATCCATAGTCCAATTAGCGATGGCACTTCCGATCCTCGCGATTATTAACCAAGTGAGAAAATATCATCATTTGAGAGCTGAAAGTCGACCTAAGCTCGTCATGTCTCTCCCCTCTCCGTTTCTCCGGACAGTCTCCTCCTCTCCTTGTCTTTTCTCGTCATCACGGAGTAGATACATGGGGACACATACCCAAACAACATTTGCAGTTATGAAAATAAATGATGAAACAGCTATCGCAATTTTGACACGGCTAGTTTGTTTTGCTGGGAATTACTCAGATAATTGTAGTTGACATCGCTAATCAAGATTCTTGGTCGGCCTGAAGGGGGCCCCCTGATTTCATATCTCTCACATAAACATCCACTACGGCCGGATGGAAAATGATGGAAATTAACTCAAACAGAAACTCTCAAGTTTCCAAATTGAGAAGTAAGAAAATAAATGCGTATGGATTTGATAAGATGAAGAGAAAGGAGACACGTTATAGTGCTTTCTCTTTCTCGTTTGCCCAATAAGGAAATGTCTAAGTTCATGTAGTAAATTGACTGAAGGCTGGAACTGTATCAGAATGGTTGACTTGTACATGTATGCATGTAGTGATAAACATTACAGATTTCAATTTACATCTAGGCTTATTCTCATTTAATTTTATCAAGCTGTGGATGCTTCATATATCATCCATTCTTGGTTCGGGTGAATTCAATCACAAATGTATCATTTATATCAAACTTTGCATTTATGGTTGCAAGAACCAATATACAGGATATATAAGAATCTTCTGTTTAATAGAGAAAATTATGGGAAGGTATTTTTTTTCTCCCTGTAGACATTTGATTTATGATAGGTAAACAGTGTAGTCAACAATCTGCTCTATTTTCATCCTTCTATCTGTATCCATAAGATATGCCACAAATTTTCTGTAACATTGCTCTCTATCTCTCTCTCTCTCTCTCTTATGCTTTTTTCCTAAGGCGAGGAGGGGGATGGCTATACATGTACCACTGATACAGTGGTGTACAATTTGTCAAATAATGCAGCAGTAGGGAATGCCCCATTTGAGTCTTTATGTCAAGAAATGATTAAATTAGGTCAAAGTTATGCATACAAAAGGAACAGAATGTGCTCTAGTTTTCACAGTACCCCCTCTATGCACACCAGTTTAACTGCCAGCTCTCGTGTAGCGAACCTACACTTGAGAGGGCTCGATCCAACCCCATCGATTCACGTCAAGAACATAGTTGAGAGCAGTTCTTTACCACGGGGCACATTGGCTAAGGTAGCCAGCCAGCCAGCCAAGAGTCCAACAACATTAGCGGAATGTTACTGAACCTTACCGATAAAGGTTACTGAGCCAAGGTCCGACATTCGATGGGTAAACAAGCACCATCTGGGAGGGGATTTAACTTCATTTTCATGTCGCATTGCCAATTTAGAACCATCATTTGCTAGATGGAGGGTAGTTTGGAGTCCCTGTCCTGCCCGCTGACATTAATGTTACAAAGTGATGGCCGTACAATGTGTGACAGATTTTTCCGCCAGCCTGCCATCTCGCTTGCTGATCATAAATATTGGAATGTTGATTAGTCCCGCTCTGATCGGACAGTGGGGTGAAATCTTGCACAGAAACTATAAAAAATTAAATATTGTTGATTATTACCAGAGAAAAGTTACAATTTTGTTCACAAGAACTCTACATACATGAAGGCAGTTTTCTAAAGATTCTTTTTCTTCCCAGCACTCTCTTAAGTGTTTTTTTCAAGTAAAGATGCTGTCTTCTCTGATGTACCTTTATTCACTTCAGGTATCCAATCTGCTGTAATTCACTTCCTTTGCAACTACCGGTAGTCACAAGACATGTGTGAATTTATTACTGAGTAGAGAAGGTTATACATGTACACTCCATCTTTCATTCTCTACAATGTATGTTAATCTAATTTTTTCATTTACTGAAATCCAATGCTTCTATCATATTTGGCAGATTGCGAAAATCTTGATATTGAAACATTTCCTATTTTCCAGGCAAAATCTCCTGGTTAAATCCATTCGCAAGTGCACATCGAACACGGTGACCAAACTGTACAGAAGCCTTGTGCGTGCGGGTGTGTGTGGTGTCTAGAGTACATTGTGCACCAGTCATCTCGCATTCTGTGCTCAAAACATATCTTTGTTGAGCAAGAGGCATACTCAAAAAGCGAGTTAGAAATGAAACGATTCCGACAGCTGTTTAAATGAAATGAAGGACGTTAGATCAGACTCAGTAGGTGCTAAATACTTCTCCCTGTTTCTCTCTTCTAACTCCTGCTTAGATCTTAGACAGACCAATACCTAAAGGTCATGGCCAGGGTAGATTTGAAAGTCAGGAAGAAAAATGGCCCACTTCTTGCTCTCTTTATTTTTTTTTGTCCTCCTTGATGGTTCGTCCAAGCTCAACATTTCGATGTTTGCGTAATAGGTTTAGTAGGAATAAACACAGCATGTTGCTTTGTGATAATATTGAGATTGCATAAATTAGGACTTTCTTTGTCAGTATGTGACCAACTAAAGTGGATCGTTTTGAAATCTCGCTTCATGTTTTATCAAAATGATCATTGTCTATTCAGCTCAAATGTTGCAAATTCCACTTAGTCTGTATCTATCTCTTTGTCTACCTCTATATCTCTCTTTGTCCCTCTCTCTCTCTCTCTCTCTCTCTCTCTCTACTGTCTGTCCATCAATCTCTTTATATGTACATGTATCTCTCTGTCTGTATCTGCAATCTTTGTATGTCTCCTTCCTTCCCTACTTGTGCCTCCCCTCCCCCCCCCCCTCTCTCTGTCTCTCTCTCTCTCTTTCTCTCTCTTCATGTGTATCCCTTTGACCTTAGTTTTTTTGCATCTTCGTGTTGAGCTTTTCATCAGTTTCATCCTTTAATTGCTTGCCCACCATCACCGCTTCACTCAACCCTCCATCAGTCAGGCATGACAATTCATTCCGCCACACGTTTGGCCTCGGCGTAATTTGTGTAAGGCATTAGTGTTAATTGTTTAATTTTCATCACTCGTAATCAAGATAGAGAGGAAACAGACACGCGAGGGCCACGCATGCAACCAGCATTCCCCATCAGTGTACCTAGACAACTAGCACAAAAATCATCAGGCTCGCACCTTCCCCATTTGTGAAAGCGCTTGCTGTGTGGACTGAGGTCAAGGGTCACGCTCAGCTATCATTCCACTTCCCTTAATGACAGACGGAGCAGGGCTGCAAGTGCAACAGTTGCGTAAATGCTGATTAGGGGGCATGCTTTTTATCCTTCTTCTTCTTCTTTCCAAGCTGTTAGGTGCTTAAGTGAACAGGCCTGCATTCTTTGTGATGATGATGATGAGTATATTTGGAGAGGAGAGGAGAGGAGAGGAGAGGAGAGGAGAGGAGAGGAGAGGAGAGGAGAGGAGAGGAGAGGAGAGGAGAGGAGAGAGAGAGGAGAGGAGAGGAGAGGAGAGGAGAGGAGAGGAGAGGAAGAGGAAGAGGAGAGGAGAGGAGAGGAGAGGAAGAGGAGGGAAGACGAGAGAAGATGGAGAGATGGATGGCAAATGGGGGTCAGGAAGAGAAGGAAGAATGAAACAAAGAGACAAAAAAGCAACAATGTCGGAGAAAGATTTGTGGTCAAAAGGGTAAATTTAATCATGCTATGCTAAGCATCCATCCTCCAAGTAATCTTATGGAAAGGATATAACATTTTCATATGATATTGTAGAACATATAACATAGCAAATAAGAAAAAAAACAATGTTTGACATATCATATTTGTATGTTATACAATATGAATAGGATAAATTAAGGTATATGTTTTTTATATCTACAGTATGTATACATTGTATGCAACGGTTTTCACATACGAGTAGCCCCTAAGTAAGAGCTGCACATTAAAATGTAGGTATATTTTTGAAATATGAATCATTTAATGTAAACTACATAATGCATGCTGTAATTTCTTTGTAAAGGAATTCGTTCCAAATATAGTGCTTTCTTCTGAAGATGTGAATATAACAAAATCTGTTTTGATGAAAAAACAAGGCAAATTTTAGAAAGTGCACAAACTGTACCTTACCTAATGTCAAATAAACAGGCAAGCTTATATCTTATGTACACTGTGAAACATTATAATGTGTTTTAAGACTGTTATGTGCAATTCACCGTAAAAGTATGCATTTTCTTTCAACCTTTATCATGTAGACAGTGGAACATTCTTGGAGAGGATCTTAAGGAATCCAGAAAATGTCTAGTTACATTCATTTTTAAGTCTGTAACCTGCAGATAAACGGTACATGTGAAGAAAGAGAGGAAAAGAGAGGAAAAGAGAGGGAGGGAGCAACGTAAAGAGAGAGTTATATTTTCCCAAGCTTCTGATGACTAAAGCCAAACCATGTGCATCCCTTCTTCAGCACTCAACAATGCATGCTGGCTGAATGGCTAGTGTTTACTTTCAGCTCTCTCTTTAAAGCACCAAGGTTATGCAATAAGTAGCAGTGTGGTGTTTGCATTAGTCTAAGGGAATCCAGACCCCATAAAAGCATAAATAGAGGGTTTTTATATCTATGTGTATCTTCACTTTATTGCGTTGCTGTGTGTAGCAACAGCAGTCATTTCAGATAATTACGGTAGTCTTAACAATGTCGCATCATGTAATGGATTGTACGCTTCTTGGAAAAAATGTGCTATCTACTGTATCGCACATAACATAAATTAATCATAATTGCAATTACTGTCATCGTGAATTTATGCCTTTTAATTCATTAGCTTTTCCACTTACCGGTAGGCATAATGGATTGATATTTGTATGTAATGAATCAAAATGTCCCACCTTTTGTTATCACTTACTAGCTATAGTGAGTTTGCTATACATATTCTTACACCTTGTTCTTTTTTTACGAAAACATTTAGGTATGTGGGACTATTAATAGAACCATCCTAAATATCTACTTTCCGCTCACTCAAGAAAGTCTGTATGTTCAAGACTATGACATGTGTACATGGTTAGGAAATGAACAAGAGTTGTAAGTAGCTTAAAGTGCAGGCCAAGTAAAGAGGACTCCAAATTGACAAATAACAGTCTATAATGAACTTTGGGGTCTTCTTCTACCAAAAGCAAACTTTTCTTCCCGATTCTTTGCCTTTTCCCTCTCTTTTAAGCTCATATTAAAATAGGATGACTTCAAGTGCATGTTGGAAGTGCCTCTTTATTAGATCTCTTCTGTAGGTAAAAATTGGGAGCATTTCTTCTTTTTCAGTGTCTCATGAATATTTCTTGAGAATTAGAGAGAGTTGGACTTGGAGAGGGAGAATGTGCTCCTTCTTATACTGATTGTGAAGATTGGATTAGCACTGTGTTTGCACGTGAAGAAGTGGTGTGCAGTCCCTAAGTAATTGCTTGAGAGAGGGTTCGGAAAGTCTGTTGAAAGTCTTTTGGGGTAAAAAAGAAAAGAAAAAAAGCAGCAGTTAGATTATGATGGATTGGTTGGTTGAATACCATTATCATTGTCAAATATCTAAAATTAGTTCATGCTCTGATTTCCTCCCGTCTTGATTTTGCCAATGCCCTCCTAATCAATCTACCCCAGAATCTAGTGTCCAAGCTTCAGAAGCTTCAAAACGCTGCAGCTCGTATTGTTTCTCTGACCACCAAGCGTACCCACATTTCTCCAGTTTTGCAGTCGCTACACTGGCTCCCAGTAAAAGATCGCATTGTTTTCAAAATTTTGTTGCTCACCTTTCATTGCGTTCACGGCTCTGCTCCTCAATACCTTATCTCTCTAATCCAAAACTACACTCCTGCAAGACCTCTACGCTCATCCACTTCCAATTTTCTTGTAACCCCCAAAATTACCAAAACGTGGGGGGAAAGATCTTTTGCATACTCTAGTCCTAAATTATGGAATGGCCTTCCTGAAGACATCAAAAAATGTTTATCCTCTGATTCTTTCAAAACTCATCTCAAAACATTTCTTTTCAAGTCTTGATCTTTTTTCCTGTTTACACGCGCCTTGAGCACTCCACAGAGTGGATTTGGCGCGATATAAGTTACATTATTATTATTATTATTATTATCATTTATACACCTACATGTATGCCTACAGACTTTGCACATGCTGAGAGTTTTTTTTATGACTCTGTTTCTACAATAAAATGGTAGTACATGTATATTGGTAAAATGGAAGAAAATTAACCAAACCTCACTTCACCCACTGGATATACTGATCATTGTAGAAGCAATGCCTTAATACAGGAGATAAGGGATCATAAACTTAATGATAAAATAGCTATTGTAAGCACTATGACATTAAATTTACCAATTAAATATGTTCCCATTAAATGTAGTGGTGTAGGTGGGCATATGTTGGCAATTCCCTTTGAAAGTTTGAAGTCATTTTCTCAATGACACATCATTACCTTGTGGGCAGAAATGTTCATTTTAATATACATTTGTAAATATTATTCATAGCTCATTTCATTGTCACTATGTGCTATAATTGTCTATTTCTCATGTGCCATTACATTTTATTGGAAATTAAACCACTAAACATATGAAATGACTAATGTTTGCTTTAGTAGGCATTAGGAATTTACATACATGTAGTTGTCAAATCTACGCACTTAGCAGAGAAAACTTATCTGTCCCAAAACAGGCATCATTTGCTTCATTTCATTATTTTTCCAGCCCCTAAGAGACTTTAATGAAAAACTTCCAATTTTTCAATCAGTGAAGAAATAGAAGTGACCCCAAATTAAGTGCCTTTTGAGGATGGCCAGAGTAATCATCTTCATAGAAAAACACCCTGTTGTGCAATTTGTAGTAATTGTGGTCTGTAGATCTTTCAATTCCCATTAATTCACAGAGTCAATAGTTTGTGGTAGGTCTCAGTTGTGGACAGGGGGGGGGGGGGGGGGGGGTGGGTGAGGCTGGAATCTGTAAGAGTTGAAGTCCAATAAGTCAAGTGCATTGTAGATATGTGGAAGCAATAAAATAAAGACCCTTGTCTTGTCAAACAAACCATTGTAATAACTATGAGGACCCACTTAGAATCTGCTAGCAATAGTATGCAAACAGCTCCATTATCTCTCTCTTTCTTTCTATCTGCTTGTCTCTCGATCTGTTTCCCATTCACCCCATATGTTATTTGTCAGCTTCTTTCTTTTTTTTAATTCTTCTGTGTTGGGTTTATCATTCTTTCTCTATCTATATATTCAACTAACTAATTATTTTCTTTTTACCCATCTCTTGATCAAATTGATGTCCTTAAATATTGAAATTTACTGTTTCTGTGTATTCCACATTTGCTGGATATTTGTTTTAAAGTCAAACATTTAATATAAATAACAATTGTGTCCCTTGTACCATGATAGTACTACTCAACCCTGGCTATTGACAGATAAACATCCATGTTGGAGGTGTTAAGAGGTTCATTAGAGCACTTACCCCGATTGCCATCGTGTATGACCCCCTCGCTTGCAAACCTAATATTAGATTTAACCCCCACACTGCCAGGCCAATTCACCATCACACTCACTCATGGAGCGACCACAAATCCCCTCTTGCTCAACATGTGCGTGTACCGAAGCAATCTCGTCTATGTTTTGTCTGCCTTGTCATCCATGTATTAAAGCCATAAATATTTCACAGTTTAACAGTTATGACATGGACGGCAATCCCAGCCATTCTAAATGGGGGCCCACAGCCATTCCCCCAACCCATAATTTCTCACCATAGAGATTTTATAGGCGTATGTGTACAGCATGCATACAGGCATTGCTTGTATAGAACGCTCATGTCTGACTCCCATCATGCAATGTGATGATCACATGGGTACTTTACTCTCAATACAAAGATTATCTCATTGATTGACTTTCAGATAAATTATTATTATCATTCAAGAAACAATGGATAAGCAAGTGATGTATTTTAATTGAAACAGCAAACGGTGGAAGTCCATGCAGAATCTGAAGCACAATATTGGAAATGAAAATACAGGCAACATTCAATTTTTTTTTAATCCTCTATCGAAAGGAATTGGTGTTATCAAGGAGATAATAGGCAAGCTATATGTAGTAACTCCTAGGTATTATTCTTTCACTTGAGAGTATCATTAGCATGCATGGAACATTATGCCTTCATGTTTGTAAACTCATATTCATATTCTGTGTAATATACACTATACATGTTGCTCTTCTAAATGCAAACTAGGGGGTAGATTATAACGTTCCCTAGACAAATTCAAATTCAGACATTACCTTAAATATCCCTCAACCTAAATGTGAAATGCTCGTGCTGTCTCATGCCATTGTCCACCACAACCACAAGTAGTGCAATGTATATTGGTAGGCATGTAATATATCTATAGATGTTTCTCAAGGTTGAATGAGATTGATCGAGGTAGGCCCATTCTTTTGACTCTCTCTCTCTCTCTCTCTCTCTTTCTCTGTCTGCCAGAGGAAGAGAAGGGAAACAATTTGAATGCTTTTTACAAATTATTGGCTTTGACGTGCACTCAGACCCGAACAGGAGATGGAGGGAAATATTTTTTTATGATGCTTTCCGATATTTTAGCAATGCTTTGCAGTCGTGCTTTGCAGTCATGCTGGGTACGTATGCATATATCGAAGGTAGATGAATAATTTGACTCCCTGTATTTGCATAGTATCGGGTTGATGCTGCAAGCAAAATTGCAAGCTGTAGTATGTATTTCCTTGAAATATATCGTCAATGGAGATGTTTGATCCTTTTTATGGATACTTCTTTGAATTATGCTCATTCATAAGTGATCGGTATGACTGAATGCTTGTAATTTTTTATGAATGCATTAGAATCTGTTGAGCAATACAGTATGAAACATTTTAATTTATTTAGAGAGATGCAATGGATTAAAAAAAAAAATTCTGTCACATTAAAGTGGTATGGATTAATGGGATGGTGGAGGGGGTGGGGGCTATTTAGTTTTATGAAATATGTACCTGGCAAACAATATGTTTTATAAATTTCTGCAAATATCTTTGCACTACTAAAATGATTGTAATCAAATACACACCAGGCGTTCATTCCGCACAAAGTTAATAAAATCCAGTTTCATTCAAAGCTGAGCTGCGCCAACGAACACCAAACTTTGCCACCGATCCTGCCACCGAACAAATAAAAACCCATAAGACTACTGCATTTAGGGACACAATGAGGACAATGAGTGTCCTTCAGAAAACATTTTAGGGTGGATAAAAGAAATCTTCAGGCCCATGTCATTCAATATTGACTGATTTGTCATGCTACCGATCACTTAGTTGACAGAACGCTTTAAGATACACCTCAAAGAAAAGTGATATTAACACGAGACTCGTGTCTGCTTGAGGCCCCAGTCCGGTTGATCAACCCCTGGGTGCTACATGTAGTTATGATCTGATTATGAATTTGATACTACAAGTGCATGTGTGTTAAAAGACTACATTTTGCATCATGATCTTAAGAAGGAATTGGAATAATAGCTGCTTTTGGACATGTATTCATAGATGTGTAGGATGAGATGTCGAAGGCTTTTCATTTGAATTAATTGTTAGTTAATGTTGTATATTACTATAGATTTCCAATGTATATCTCATATCTTCTACCAAATCTTAAATAACTTGGTCTTTGGGTTTATTGTAAGAATTTTGCAAAATTAAAAGTTTTTAAAAAAAATACTGTGGTGTTCTTCTGCAACTAAGTGTTAAAATGTGAGGGGTCTTTCTAAATTTGGAACTTGTTTTTTGGTCTGACCACTGTCAGTAACTCAGCCCAGCTCCTAGTGATACAGTCTTTGTGATTTGAAAGGGTTAAGGAGAAGGAGGAGCGTTCCAATGTATTTGCATTCGTCTATTGAGACGTCCTGGAGTCTTGGAGGGACACTCGAAAGTAAAGATTAAATAGAGAGATGATCTATGTAAATATCATAATTCATGATTTGATTGAATAGTTCTCGATGATTTGATTTGAAACGGCCCTCTGGCATGATTGACAGATTGATTGATGATTATTGAGATCGAGATCAGGCAATTTTGATAGAAAAATTGAATAAATGAAAAAGTGGACTAAGCCTCGGTCCCTGGATAAAGCTAGGGACTGCGTAGATGTATGTGTAAATGTATGTATGCTATCCTTGAAAAATAGTCATGTGCGTCATCAGGATGTTTCATAGTGTTTGTCCAGTTTGTTTTTGAAACTCTTGCACTGGTCAGCCATTTATCCAATAAGTGTTTGGTTGATCACTGGGAGGATTAGAAGTATGCATGTAGTGTGGGGTTATATTGCTTCAAATTAAAAATGTAAAAACAACTTCTCTTTTTAAGCTTTTAATTCATCATGCGATAGATACTGCATAAAAATGCATAGGAGCGGTGAGCGAATTAGCTCGGATCGAAAGCTCCAAATAGCTTTTGTAAACTGAAAAAGAGCTCTGGTAATATAACAATAAAATACTTAAATATCACTGTGAGAAAATGGCACTTATATAACACCAAATCCTCAAACAATAGATAGTTAATACAAAATATTTTATGTATCAGTGTAGCCTCATAAACAATGTTTATTTCCTACTTGAATTACCTATAGTTTTCCCCACGTACAGTGTATCTTGTTTTTGTGGCCATTTTTTAACCCCTTTACCATGCTCAGCTGTGCACCCTCGATTTTCCCCTTTCACTTTTCTGACCTCATTATAATCCACCCATCTACCCCCATATCACGATATCAAGGAGACCAATTCAGATTCCATCCTTACAATATATCCTGTTTGACGTAAATGCTCTAATTGTGGCATTATTGTGGTATTATGATTGCTATTTTTCGAGGGGAGTGTTTCCTCATCATGTATCTCTATTAAATCTATTTTGCAACTCCAGAGGATTTGTCCTTTGTCCGATAATCCTCTTCAAAGTGATTTATTTTCAAATGAGATGAATGAACAAATGAGTGGCCGAATGTAAACACATGTGGATCGGGTGAAATTCGGAAGGAAGTGATTTGAGATTTGACTGTAAATTGAGTTCCCTCACTGGACTCAGATTGACTTCAAATGGTTAAGATTTTGGCCATCGATCTGCCTCTATTTCACATCATTCCCAGAATATCAAGATCTTCCTATCTTGTCTATTCTTACTCTTTCTTTGATAAATCAATAAATGATGTCCTTTCCTGTTTATCTCCAAAATCTATCTTCTCCTAACGTACTCGTTATTTAAACCTATCAAAATGATATCCTCGTCCGTCAACAGCACTCCGTAAATCTGCCTGTCCAGTTTTGAAAATTGCATGATGTGTATTGCAAGTAGACGTTTCCTCTCATTATACCCTGTATCGTCCATTGTCCTTTAGAACGATGTCATCAATTCCCACCACTCTCTACGCTCCTATCCTCCCTATTCGATAGAGAGACGACTCCTTCCCTTAGATCATAAATCATTGAAATTCTGCCACTGGCTTGCGTTCGTTCGTTCGTTCGCTCGATGGGTGTAGTAAATTGTACGACCAACGAAGCTGGCATGCATTATAAAGCCATAGACTGACAATCAACTTTCAGACTCTGCCTTCCTTTTTACCTGCAATGTTTTCCAATTTGTCACACTATCTATCATATTCCCTGCAATATAGGGATGACAAAAATTACACACAATGGCAGCCATTGAAATGAATTGGCAACTCCAAATTCATTAAGTCATTTGTCAATGATCGACGAAGAGGAGGACAATCCACTGATCATTTTTTTCGATGTTATCTCTCGTAAAATTATCTTGATTATCATCACGAGGTAATCATCACCTATTGAAATATTCATAAAGAAAATTTCTGATAGTATTGTGGAAAAATGAGGCTTGTAATTTCCTAGGCGTTCATAGAGGATTAGAAGAAGATGAGCTCGAAGTAAACCAATATTTTGGGGGCAAAGATCTTAATCTCCAGAAATTGAATTGGTGTCGTTTGGTTGAAAAAAAGCAAGGAATAGGTGACAATAGTAACCCCAAGTAGCATTCAATACAGATTGATAGAAAAACAAGATCTTTATCTTCTTCTATTTCGGGTCTTTTTATCATGCTGATATGATAATCATGTTGATTCATGTGTAGTCCCAGCTACTTGAAGGCTCCTTTGACAACCGCAAAGAAGTCAAACTGTGTGTCATAAAAAAAGATATTTTATTAATTTATTTATTCATTTATTCATTTATTTATTTATTTATTTATTCTTTCTTTTTGGGGGGAGAGGATTTCCTAATGATTACGTGCTGTCATTCTTCATATTGATAAATAACCCTGTAGGAACAAAACTGTCTCACATGATTGGTGCTTTTGCTTATTATGTTTGTTCATGTGTGGATATATATAAGTCAGAGTCCTAGCTGTTCCAATATGCTTCTGAGTCAATGTTATCCATTCTTTTTTGGTCATAAACAAGAATGGACTTTAAAGGCTTGTTAAGATATGGTTGGGGTAAACTGGCGCCAAATAACACGGCCGCAGTTTTTTACGTGTTTAAACGAATAGCAACTGTGTGCAACAAAGGATTTGCGTGTATGCACTATAAGCTCTACATTATAAGATATAGAAATGTGTAGTGTATTTACCCTTTACTTCATCATAGAATAAAAATTGCGTCTGTCTTGCCGCATTATATCTGAAGAAGCGTTTTAGGAGTGTGGGAATATGGGTAGACTTTGATGGCATATAACTGAAAACACAAATATACAATCAATCAAATGCAATTAATTCCTAATGCCACAGGATTATACTAATAGATTATGCATATTAAGAGTACAAATTTGATATAATGAAATTGATAATAGGTTTTCTCCATTGGAGAAAGACAGGTAATTCTGTTATGACCTAGAAGTGAGAAGTACATGACCTCTTCCTTTAAATTGGAAGAACAGAATAGAGATCTCTTTCGAAATCATCCCATTCAAAGTGGATCTCGAGCTATACATTGATAAAGTAATAGATGTCATTGTCATGTACAATTCATGTCCCGAAGTCCAGGGGTGCTGTTTTGTGCCCCTTTCTTCCGCTGAAAGGGTGCTCTGCAGACCCCCTCGACGGACCTCCTCAGACCTATACAACGGGCGAGGCTCCGCGTGAGACCGTGGCAGGACATGATCACCCAGCACCATAAATGAACTTCTTCGTTATAACCGACGAACCGCGACTGATCACCTATTTCTCCTCACCTCGCCCAATCAGCCATGTAATATATTGTTGTGGTACACTGAGTTGCTTGACTCGACGACCTCCCTTAAAAAAACAGTAGTACCATCATCGTCTTTTTAACCCCTCCTCTCTTTCGCGGCTGCCCCAGTTGTTCATTTGAGCCCATCAAGTCACAGTCTCCTGCCAACATTCAAGTACATCCCCTTCTCATCCCCTTCTCATCTTCTGTTTTCTTTCTACCCAATTAGGCATGCACTGTAGACAGTCATTGAATTAGAAAATGGTCAGCTTTAGATGTTTACCAATAATCATAATGCCCTGGGACAACAAACGACTGTGATAATTGTATCAAACATTGAGACACTATACCTCCCTGAACCGCACGTCCATTCAGAAGAACTGAAGCATGCCTGACAACCAAAGGCATATCGCTGTCCTGTGGTCAAATAGTCGGTTTATGTGGTAGATGATCGGAGAGATAACACCTTCCATTTGTGGTATAATTCCATTGAGTCAACTTGCAGACACCAGTCACAGATAGCTATTAAACAAGTGTTTAACTTATATTCTTACGTGGAAAGAAACTAGGTTAATGTGGGGTCATTTCTATACAAGGCTAGGTGCTGCAGACCAGTAGACGCTAATAGTGTCTGTGGAAAGCAAGAAGGTGTTAACTCTGTGCTAAAGTATATGAATTAACAGTGCTCTGGCTCTCAACATAACATTTCTTCTTCTGACAGTCCTAATGCTCATCATGAAAAAGCTATCCTAATGTCCAGTGAGTAGAAGAAGGGTCTTAGTGCAATCTCAAGTGACCCTCTTGCTCTGAATCAGTTCATCTGTCACTCAAACTCAAAGATGTTGTCATGAATAGAGCCTGCTAAGTACAAACATCACCTCACTTTGTTCGCAGAGAGCCATAAAGGCGTTACCTCATATACTTTTTATACAAAGCTAATGCCTCACTGAATGTAAGATGTCATAGCTTGATAGAGAGGAAATAAGGCCTTTAATTGCATGCTTGTTAATTAACACAGCCTGTTTTCTGACAGCTTATCTCATCTAGATGGTAGCCATCAAACTCTAGTTTCTAGATGGTAACCATCAAACTCTAGTTTGCAGGCACAACCCCATGTCAGTTGCTGTGCTTAACAGTGTCTGCACTGTCAGACTAGGCTGAGAGAATACTTCATAGGCTCTGTGCTTTAGCTGCTCGGGACACAGCCAAAGACGAACAGAGCTAGACTCTGCTTAAGGCTTTAGGAATTGTGCCAAGTCTGTGCTTGCAGACTAATCAAACACACATTACCAGGCTCTTAACATTTGATGACTTCACTACGACAACATCTAGTAGTGATCATCACTGATCAACAGTCTACTTCAGCTTTCATTTATTTCACCCCAAGACTTAAAGATAAAGTTGAGCGTTGAATCGATCAGAAAAAGTTGATCACGTAGGATGCAAGGTTCTGGAATCATCAAGATGAGAACAAATTTGGCCCAGTCTTTGTAAAAGCATGGACCTACTACAGGTACTGTACATACATGTAGAAAGATGTACGGGGCTATATACACAAACATGTTGCATACAAATGTGGCCCCATTTTTAAGCTGTTTCATGTCATATTTAAAATATGAAGTAATTTGAAGAGCCATGCTTTTCAGGGAACATTTTTTCTCTGATGTTCTTTCACGCAAAGTATTTGTCACCTCTCCACAGAACTCAACATTCTCTTTAAACCTTATCCTACAGCATGAACATGAGATCAGCGTGCAGCCAGAAAGACATTCAGTCACCCATATCATTTTGTACAGAGTTTATAATGCCCTTTTTTCTGGCCCCAAACAAACAGACAATGTGCGCCTCAACAATGCAATCACACAGCATATCACTTCTGCAAAGCTTTACATCATTCTTGAATAGCATCACATATTCTATTATCAACATGACATTGATGATCATGCATATTTACATATGGTGATGAATGTGATAAATCTACACTCACATTCAATGATAAGAAATCTCATTTTTGATTCAAAAAATTGTATCAGATATATTTTTAGATCACATTTTGAATAATGAATTTTTCAATCTTTCAAATGTTCATACTCATCATTTATTGGTGGTTCTGATAAATTCATTGAATATTGAATCCTCTCATTGCCACGTATGCAGTGTGTTAATTCTGATCTCTTATTGACTCTGGGAACTTTACCCATTTAATTTCTGCAGTTTGAAAAATCAATCATTATTTTACATTCAATTGTTTAATCTGTTTCACTCATTCTCTTCATGGGGTAGTACAGTATATCCATGTTCTATTAAAAGGCCATTCTAATCTTTTGAATTCCTTATCATGATAGCAATAACACCTCTTGTGTGAATTTCATTGATTAATGAGCTTCAACTATCACTGCATTGGGAACTTTGGTCTCATAAATATCAAGGTTAAACATGATCTCATATCAAACATACTCTGAACTTCATATCTATATTGATTATCTGTCAGAAAAACAAACAGAATTTCCTCAGTTATAAAGGGCAGGAACATTTTTGCAGACTTGCAGATGTGTGTTTCTGTATGTATGTATTCATCAAAAATGCAAGCAAAAGGAAAGTATGTACCCTGTGATAGTTATATATACACTATATAAATCATTGTCAAGAATAATTTTCAAAATGTCTGAAAAGATCTTTGATTACAAAAGTGAACTGAATCATGTCAATGCACACTGTTCTCATTTCAAAGTATCTACTTTGATTGATGATGGGAGTTTTCAAACGTAAAATACCACCCATGATTATTAATGTTGCATAATTTAAAGGTAATACAAAGTTTTGGGAAATTTAAAAAATTGGGTGGATAGTGATTCTTTACAATTTTGATATATTTGGATGCCCCTGTGGATGTATTATAAACACTAGAAAATTTAGCCCCTAAAACACTTCTGCTTTCGAGACAAATTGAATATAAAAATTTACCGGTGCTCCCAGTAAATTTTGATAAATTTCAAATAGCGCCTACGGCCGTAAAATGGTAGCTGCGACCATGAAAATCTCAGAATATGTAGTTGTGATATATAATTTCCAAACGGGAATAGCTAATCGGTCGATTTTAGTCAAGAAACATTGTTTTATAGCTTAATTAATATCTTGACCTTGAGAGGGAGCTATACAACAAAAAGAGTTCATTATTTATAATTTCATAACTTCATAACTTTACACTCGATTTCAACCGCGGCAACGATCACTGAATATTGTAGGATCGCATATGCTTCCAATATGTTCATTTGAACCAAATTCATGACCCCTTACCAAAACTTTGTATTACCTTTAAGGGAATATTTTCAGTAATCTTTTGAGACAAGCTTACATGAATTTCAGGTCCTAAAAAATTGCTTTTCTGTGAATTGAGTTCTTCTGAAGAGATTGAGCTCAAATACCCTACACAATTTTCCTATTATATACATCTGAAATGCCTGAATCAAAGTTTTCTTATTCAACTCCAGTCTTACCTTTATTCTGTAAATGCAACCTTTTGAAGCTCTCTGATGTCAGGATAGGCACTTTAATGCCTTTGATCTGAACCCATTTATCTATCATTTACCCATGTCATTATTCCTCCCTACGTCCGTACGTGATGAGACGAGACCCCTAAAGATAATGATAAACTAGTTCAATGTCATGTCTATGAGCTTCATGTCATTCTTCATGGAGCATCCCCTACAAAGATATTATAGGTAGCATATTAGGGCAAGACTGAAGTTTGGGGACGGAGATGCGAAGGAATCGATGGAATTCCTCTTACTTGTAGTACCTTTTCCTTTTTAAATATGATTTTCTGAACCTACCCACTTAAAAGTCTTTCATCTTGGTTGGGATCTGTGCTAACAAAGCACAGTAGTGTGTTTTAAACATCTTGCACATGAAACAATGTTTCTATGTGACTAGGGAGTTATGACTTTATCGCTCCAGCAAACAATATCAGTTCAGGTTTACATGTATGTACACCATTATCAGCTACCTAAAGAGAAGGTTTAGTTCTGGTTCACGATCACCTGAAATGAACTTGAGGTTGGAAAGAGTTTCCTATAATCTTCTATACATTTGTTTCTCAGAATAGCGGAATGATGGATAACATTTATTTCTTAGCAGCAGGTAATCTCAATTGTCCGTATTACAAGATTCCACCTGCTGCATACTTTGATAATACGTGCCCTCACCGACCCTACCCTACCTGACCCTACCCTACCCCTTCCCCCGCAAAGACCACAAGTCGTACAATAGGACATGTACATGCCATGTTAGCAATTGTTATTGATGAAGAGGGCAAAGGATTGAATGTGGGTTTCTGGAGGGTATGTCATCACCAAAAATCAAGTGTGCTCTCCTCTCCCTGGAGGTTAGCCCTGAATGTGACCCCCTTTCACATCGAAAAATAAAAGCAGACAAAATTTTGGGTATAATAAACAGCCTCTTGTGTCATCTGCATTCTGTCATATTTTGGTCTCCCGAGAGAATATTTTTTATGTTTTTAAACTTGTAGTGAAGTGTCATTTTAGATCGTGCATGCATGGCCTAAGTGTGATACTTTTCATTGCCAAATTCGTTTACATACATTTCCCCCCTTGAATTGATATTCCCCCTCTTTTTCCCTTTTCAAATTCATTAGGAATATTAATTGACATGTAGTAACATTCCTGTCAGAAACATGTTTTCTGGTATCCTCCGACCTCTACTCCACTCAAAAAGGTTAACAGAAATACAGAAGTTAACAAATATATTCTCATATATACAATTCCATCTAATTACTTCGCAGCAGGGTCCTCATGTACGACTCATGTTCTATTGTTATCCTCTCTGTGCATATGACCTCTTGCATTAGTTCATTAGGGGGTCCCCTCCCAGGTCAGATCAAGATCAAATCTAGAGTGTGGATCGGAGCCGTCTAAGTACTCCGATCTGCCAGTGGTATTTATCATCCTCGCATCTTACCTCTCCGTCTCTGACAAGCGAGCAAAAGAGGATATTTTACCCCAAATCCCAGTGTTCTAATGGAGGAAAAGGTTATGATGCAGAAATATGCGTCTTATTCCCTGTATCGCTGGCTGGCATGTAGATTCATTCCTATTCAACCGGTGGTCTACGTGCAAGCGTACATGACGAGCTTACGTCATCTCGAATGGGTGGGGCCGCGGAGTATTTTGTTATCCCCGACCAGGAGAGCTGGGGTGACTGAAAAACAAAGTACTGCAGACACAAAAGGCTAATTCCCATCCCTGGCATGGGAAAGACCATGGGAGAGGGAGAGACATCAAACCACTTTTATTAAAAAGGAGAAAAGGCTTTGAGGACAGGGGGATTTGAATAGATATCAATGTCATTGTTGTTGAGAGAGAAGTGAAGCATGTAATAATAAGAGGAGAATAGGAGGGACTGACTGCAAAGAAAGAAAGGATTAATTCAAGAGTGCGTCTTTGATTCATACATTAATGGGATGTGCCGCCCGCTTTGCACTTTTGCAAGCTAGGTCAGACTTTTCTTTTTTTCGTAGAAAGAGTATATACTTCTTGTTTATTCCTTTATATCTTTTGTTAATAGGTAGGAATTAAGATATTTTACCTGACATTTTGGAGGACACTTTGGAATTCTAAGTTTTTCCAGCTGTCGGTTAAGGTGCTCTCTTTTTCTTGGTTATCATTCTCCAGACACATTTAGGAACTCATATTAAATAACATATCTAGAAAATGTTTTCTCTTCTTTCAACAATCATTAGCTGAGCCTAAGTATACTTTGACTTACACACCCTCTGGTGTTGAATTGCAGTCTCCTTCATGTTCTAGTTTATGCAGATCTTTTGAATTAGTCAGGGCCTGGTTTCCTAAAACTTGTTATCAACAACAAGTTATAATAACTGGTGTAAGCTACTGAAATTGTGGCATTTGATTGGCTGAGATCGGATGTGTCAGAAATTAAGCACTTGATATTGATAAAAAGTTTTATAAAACAGGGCCAAGATCTTACTTTGAAAACATTGACCGAACATCATACCACATTGACCGTACATCAGACCACTCTCATTGTTTTATGAATCAGGATTGAGGCTAACATAAACCATATATATGGTTATCAGACTCTCCTTTTACATTGAAAGATATCATTTAATCTGGCGTATTACTTTTGTTCAAGATAAGGAGACAACAATACTATCAATATTATGTGCACTTTTCATTGTGTTATGCAAATGAAACGAAATGCACATCGCTTGACATGGAAGAATTTTTGTGCAATGTAATTTAGCACAGAGGTCAATGAAATCATCGTTCACGGACGACAGGACAGCCAGGACCCCGCTCGATATCGCTCACTGTCCCCTCTTTGCGTTTTGGTTTGTTGGGGATCAGTGCCGGTGCTAGGATAATTCTTCTGGAATGAGGAGAATCCGTTGTCAAGACCAGATACCCCGCTCTAGCTTGGCAGGCTATTTTTGTTGCCAGTGTAACTTGCTGATACCTGACATAGATAGTCCCGTCTGTAGTATGCCGTCATGTGGTGTCTTTTTAAAAAGCTTCTTTGTTTGTTAGTCATCCTCCAGCATTAAAGGTAAAGACTAGATCAAAGCCAAGTAGGTTTAGGTCACTGAAAGGACAGATTATAATGCGTATTTATTACCCTTATATCCCTCAAAAAATGAAATTGTTCTCGGATTGGTCAAGAGCTCTTTGTGTAAAGTCATATTTCTGTTTAGAAAATTCTCAATGACCTAATTAGAGCCCAATTCGTTAGTTTCACTACTATCAGACCGATGCCTTTTACCCAACAATTGACAAATACCCTGCATCACTTTTTCAGACAAAAAGTCATAAAAATGCTTTTGAAAATATGCCAATCAAAGGCCTTTATCCCTCCTGCGACAAGTCTTTCAGCTCCTCACGTCTTTCTCTATAGACGGGACTATCCCTTTTTTTATACAAGATATCATATGAGGTTTATTAAATGCCAATTAGATACTGTGAACAGGGGGACCCCTTGTTGCTCTTTAGAGGCAATCTAAGCTCTCTGTTGCCCCCTGCAGATTTATTAGACATAATTATGTCAAGTTCATATCTCCTTTCCATGATGTCGATTGATTAGTCTCTCCATCAACAGTCTCAGTTCATATTTCTGATTTATGCATGAAGCATATGTCGGTTGTCAATTTTTACATTGACTTCATATGTGCCCTATCTTAAGTTTTCTTTTGGGATAGAGTTGTGTTTTTTTTTATGGGTGGGGGGGGGGGGGTGAGATACACTTTTGAACCTAAATTAGGTCAGCTATGAAATTTCCCATGCTCAATTAACTGCAGAAAAGGTTCCTAGCTTCCTATCTTAGGATATGCACTCTGTAGACTCACATTTTGATAAAAACATGTTTTCGCTTGATATTGCTGTATATGACGCACTTGAAGTACAATCGATTGGCCGTCTTGCTGTATTTATGTATCTTCTTTTTATTTCTCTTTCTCCCCTACCTATAAAAACTTGACTATGTTATCAATATGCTTCCTCCTTTTGTTTTCATAACAATTGAATATGGCATGGTTACAATCAGTCATTTTATTCCCTTTGATATCATTGTAAACATGGTCAATAACCACTTAAGAGGGCCTAATTATGCTTTCTGTACATGAGTTGACAAACTTAAAGTCAATTTCCCTGTTATCTGTAAGAGTACCAGGTACCGGTAATCATATATTCATAAATTGGGCAACTTTGAAGGTTTGAAACAGATAAATGGCGCCTTCTTGCTAGATTCATTTGTGTTCCTTTTTTATTATTTCTCTCTCTCCTGTTTACTTATTGAAAACTTGACTTTATATACCATCATCATATGTGTCATTAAAACAATTGAGTTTAATATTGGTTAAATCAATTAATTTTATTCCCTATGATATCAGTGTAATTAACGTGGTCATAAATGCAGCTCCTTTGAATGTTTGAAACAGACAAATTAATGGCGCCATACAAGTGCTATGGATCATCATCATCATCATCATCATAATATAATGATCATTGAATGTTGCATTGTGTAGATTGTAAAAAATGTTTGGAGCCAGAAGAGCAATAAAACTGTAAAATGATATAACATAATGCCTAACCTGACCGACAAAATGTGACTAATTAAGATATGATTCTGTCAATGATTATGAAATTTGATGAGTCTTGATATTAAATGTTTTATCATTTTTTATTGGTCTAAACAGTGAGAACCAGCACAGTCAACTACGGTGAGTCTACAGTGTGATGCCCCCATGCACCCTCTCCCTGTTTTACCTGTGTGATATTCTAACTCTATCCTCCTTTATAGCTTCATATACTTTCATAAGATCTGTTTGATTTACTGATGATAATACAGACAATTCTCCACTTGATATTCTCAATTGAGAAGTTTTCAAGGATATGAGGTAATTCTATCTCTATTTCTTGAGACTTTAATACTTCTTTCATCACAAAGATCTTATTCTTTCGGACAACCTTGTGCAAAGGAATAGATTCCTGATTATTTTTGATTGAGCGTGTTCTACTTAACTGATTTCTCTTTCCTCTCACTTCTGTGAATGTAGTGGAGTTTCTTACACTCATAGTGCATCTTTCACTTTATTGGGGGGGGGGGGGGTTCTGTAAAATTGTACCAAATAAGTTCTTTTTGAAAATATTGATAACTGAGGTATACAAATTTACTTTTGGATGCTTTAGGTTTGATTTTTTTTGTTTAATCTATAGTAAATTTCATGATGTTAAATTTTAAAGATGAAAGAAAACTAAATCTTCAGGTTCACTTCTTCCTAGACAAATGTGACCATCTTTTTTCTTTCTCTATTCTTTTAAATTTTAATTTGCATATTATACATTCATCACCCAACACATTTCTCTTCAATGATCATAGCTTTCATTTCAAAGCTAGTGTCATACTCCATATCATATTTTTCCTTGAATACATTTTTCCTCAAGTTTATCACGCCTCATTTGTGCAGGCTCAATACCTCTCATTTTTTTCTGACCTAAGATTTTGGGGCATAAACTGATTTATCACTATTTTGGCAGAATGTGGAACATGCCTTAGTTCCCTCTGACCTGGGAGTTGTTTGTCTAACATTTCATTCCTTCTTTTTCGTTGAAATCGGGCAAAGAAGAAACCTCAACGTTTTCATGCTCATCATGAACCAGAAACAAATACTGGGAAACCTTTATCCAAGTACTACAAGTTACTCCATTTTATTGAACTCGATTTGGAGACAAACACATATCGAGAAAAATCATAACCTCTTTTAACATTTTGTTAGAATTTCATGAAATTGAAATTTCCATTAAAAGCCACTCAAAATATAAGTCACAAAAAGTGAAAGTATTTCATGCCTACTTAAAAAACTACTACATGTAAAAGATTGATTTTCACTTTTCAATGATAAAATATAACAACATCTGTTGATTTCAAATATATCTGCATGATCTTAAGTATAAAAAAGCATCCCCTCATTTGAAAGTGTGCATGTCAACTTTTTACTGTTTATCTGATTTGCTGTGCCTTATATCTTTGATGATCGACATTTCTATAAACATAATATTGTGATGTTACTACATATATGATCTCAAGAGTCATTAAGATCTACTTTTTTCCTTTTTAGTCTTTACACAAACTGTGTATTCATTGGTGCTTACTTCAAATTGAAATACTTTTACTACATGACATGTTGCCTAATAAGATTGATTTTGTAAAATGGAATGTAGAGCACTTTTCAAAGAAATTGAGGTTCGATTGTACTGAGCTGCGGTTCGCTCTTGTTTTGGTGAAGTTTTATTTTCGGGAGGTGCTGGAGCGTGAGAGATCTCTACATCCCCCTTTGAAAAGGATGGAACACTTGATGACTTTAAGCCCTTTAAGGGGCAGACCCTCCAAAATAAGTATACCCATCCCTCCATAGATAGATCTCCACCCCTTGACTATTGCTGGAGTCTCCTTTTATAGCCCCATTACATTCTCTAGTAAATAGGCCCACAGAAAGAGAAAGAAACAGTGGGTGATTTTCCTCTGTCCTCTGTCTTCTATGTCTTCGGTGGGGAATGGAGAGGAGAGTTCTTTCACTGTGAACCCTTCAAAGCCAGGGGCGAAAGTTTGGGTCATTTGGAGGAATTAAAATGGGTTAGTGGAAGTGGATTTGCTTTTGTTCACCTTTTCTGTAAGTGGCCATTGTGGAGTAAGCATTGACTCAGCTCTAGCTCTTTCTCTACATTGCCCACTTATTCTATTCCTCTGTATATATCATCTTCTTCAACCTTCTCTCTCCTTTGCTTCCTATCACTATGTTGTTATTCTTCATTTTCTCTCTAAATTCCCTGCACAGATTTTCCTGTTTCATTTGTCAATTTCTTCCTCTCTTGGTCACACTCTTTATCAATCTTGATCACTTTCTGTATTTTCATGTTCTCTGTTTTTCCTAATTTTTTCTTTAAAGCATTCATGTTAGATACTTGTAAAATAATTTATTTTAAGTGTAGAAAGTCCTAAGCTATCAAATTGTAACATTCAAGTATGTCTGTCCCAAGTGCAATAAAATCTATACTTTCTGCAGCGTTTCTCTTCCATTTGAGCAATCATGTCTTCATAGTTCACAGCAGTGGCACAGTTGTGAAAATGCCATGGGTTTCAAAAACACATCATTCTGTCACCATTGTAATTGTCTGCCAGAAGCTATAAACAATTGATTTTTTGGGGGTTGGGGGTTGAGTTGAAATTATTATACATAAATTTGTTGTTTCAAGCAATTTTAAGATAAATATGGGAAAAGGTTCATGAGCCCTCATTCTCTCTTCCTGTCTGTCCTTCTTGAATGTTTCATTCTCAATTTCCTTTCTCTTTCTCTTTCTCTCTGTCTCTCCATCTCACTCTCTCTCTTTCTCCCATCGTTGTCTTCATCTCTCATCCTGTCCTTGTTTTTGTTGTCACCTCTCTCTCTCTCTCTCTCTCCATCTCTTTTCCTGTCTTTCCAGGAACATTTCTCTCTCTCTCTTCCTCCCTCCCTCCTCCCCTCCCTCCTTCCTTCCCTCCCTCCCTCTCTCTGTTGAAGATGGGCGGCATTGAAGAGAAAATAGACAAAGGGATGAGGGTTGGTGGAAGATGAATGGTCCTGCTTCTCACATGGGGGTAGGTTAGGGTCAGAGTGGGGTGATGATCATGGCAGTCATGAATTCATGTGAATGGGTGTCAAGTCTTCACACATGGACCCTTCAACCATATTCTCACCGTCAATGTCACCTTCATACATGTTATCTCCCAAAAAGGACCAGGCATGGGTTCCTCCAAAAAGTAGAATACGTTTAAAACATAATTACGATCTAACATAATGTAATTAAGTCTAAATTGTATTGTGAGTAGCAGGTTTTAGATGGTTGCTTACAGAGTCTGACCATGTTTGGGTCTGAATGGTAGAACAACTCAAGTTTACAGGTGTCAAACACCATAAGAATGATTTGCTTCAAATCAACATTTTCCTGATATCTTGGGTTGCCCTCTGTGGAAGAATTATGAGATGTTTGGGGCTAAAATTGTAGACAAATAAAGCTATAGTCTAGATATATGTTGCAGATGGCACATGACTCTATGCTGTGGGAATGAATATGTGTGATAGAAAAACAAGCAAGAGTTATGATTGGCTGATGAAAGCCAGAAGGGTGTTAGCTCTGTGTAAATCTATTGGAGATAGTGCCCTTTTGGCTCTCAACAGACAAGCTATAGATCACATGTATGTAATGCCCCCCCCCCCCCCCATTCCTCCAACTTGATAAATTCATAGGGCATATACATGTTGGTTGGTAGTCAAGGTTTTGAAGAGGTTAAAAGTGATATTTCATAAAACAATTAGTAATTAACCTTGCCTTTAAATAGCATTTTATTGCATATAATGATGATTACTAGATATTAATCATCTGCCAAAAGAGCCCTGTGTTTGAATTTTGGACACATTCTGTCATGAAATAGCACTTTTCTCTCAAGGTCCATTTCTTCCATGATGACATGTACCCATGCATAAAATCTATCTAATGTTTACAAGGAGTATGTATGGTGTATGTCTTTTGCCTTGAGACACCTTCCTGTCTATTGATCAAAGCATCTTAACCAAATATGTACCCAGAGTATAGATAGAGAGGTTGTCATAATTAGTTTGGAATTCATTACAACTTTGGAATACTCCCCATCCCCCCTTCTTTCTTAGTCCCATTATCACCAAGACAAGATCTTTACACTCCTCCTTCTTAAAACACGAGCTGGATTTAAATGGCCTGACAATGGTCAACAAAACAGGGGTTAGCTAGGGAGGAGAAAGAAGGAAAAAAAGCTTGTCAGTTAGCTGTGAACAAACAAAAACAGACACTGCCTTCTTTTAACGACAAATTTAGAGACATAGCGAGCCCTGGGCGCAGTGAAAGAGTGATAATACGTTGTGGACACTAACCCTTTGGTTAGCACTTGCTAAAACAAACTGGATATGTACTGAAAAGAGTGCAGTAAGTTCCATATCCTATTTGTACACATTCGTGGACCGGTGATCTTAAAGCTGTGTAATGGAGAGCTGAATCTGGCAGACTTTTAGTTTAAATGGTAAAGGGATTGATGGACAAAAGTAAGGAAAATGTTTTCGTTTTGGCTTGAGTTGCTTTTGTTTGCGAGGAATAGCCTTGAAGAAACAGGTAGCCATTTCTAGAAACATGCTATGCTCAAATTGACTTTCTAAAAGCTTGCATTGAATAACATACGTAACATAATGATGACTCATTGCCTGTTTGGTGACGAATGTACAAAAATTGAGAATCTATTTGTGCTTGTGTTTGTTTTTACTTTATTTTGGGGGTACCTTCTAAGAATTTAGCAATAGGACAGATTATTACCATTTTAAAGTGCTATGTATTTGTGTCTGAATGCATGTGTAGCATCTAAATAGGCGTGGATATGGTAGCTAGATTCTTTGAAATTAGGAAAAAGAATTTGGGAGAAGGATTGTATAAACAGCCTCCAAAAAAGGGACAGATATAGATTGAGATATTTAAAGAAGGGGGAGAAGAGTAGGGAAGAGAAATTAGAGGCAGCAGAGAGAATGAAACAAGTAGACCACAAGGGGTTATCATCAAAATGAGTGTACCTCAAAAAATAACTACCATTTCTTTCAAGCAGTGACTCCAAATGAAGGAAACCTGTTCCCACCATCTTGGGATGTATTTTAGATGTCATACAGTAGCACAAGTTGTGTTTCAGAATCAGAAACTAGCGACATCATGTCCTGACAAGCTACCAGTAACAGCTAGCTACCTTCGTCTGCATGTAGTCCACTATTTACCCAACAAATTGACAATAAAAGGATAAAAGAAGCGGACAAGAGCATTCCTTTGGTCTATACCTGTTGTCTCCTGATTAACTGACCACTCACTGGACAATGCTGGACATGGTGTGTCTCACTTGCATGGTCCAGTTCACATTCAAATCTTGATTCGGAATAAGTTTTATATGTAGACATTTTTCCAAGACCGGGAGTATAGTTGTCTCGCTTGCATGGGCCGGTTCACATTCAGATCTTGATTTGGAATAAGTTTTATACGTAGACATTTTTTCAAGAACGGGAGTATACATGGTGTGTCTCGCTTGCATGGTCCAGTTCACATCTAGGATCTTAATTTAGATTAATGGTAGAATTAGCATCATTTCTTCCAATTAAGAACAAGACTAGACATGGTCTGTCTCACTTTACATGACCCAGTTCACATTTGGATCTTTATTCGCAATAAGAGTTGGAGTAGCAATGGTTTATCCATGCAGAAACTGTCGTAAACATGGTCTGTGTATTTTGCATGGTTCAGTTCACATTTGTATCTTGATGTGGCATTAGGAAGATAAGTAATGGTGTCATTCGTTTAGGAACGGTTCAGCCTGTTTCTTCAAGTGAAAGAAGTAGGCTTAGAAGATGGATAACAAAAGATGTGAGGTATTGGAAGGAGATAGATATAAAAAGATAATAATAAAATAAAACTTTTATTGAATGGTTGTACTGAAAGGTGGTAATACAAACATTTCAGGGGTGACCATGTTTTCCTTAGGCACATAATGTCTAAAAATTATCTTTCAAATGCAAAATGGTCCCTGTCCATGGCTGTGTTTACTCCTCCTTAATATGACCCTAATCACATCTATTGTTCCATTCTTCCCTTACAATTTGTCTTTGAATTTGATGCAGAATTCTCCTCCCCGTTCTTTGTTTGTTATACTGACTGGACCTAACTCTTGTTTGATGGCCTTGTTTACTTCAGGGGCTGCTGGAGTGTGTTACTGGAAGACTGGCCCCTGTATATTAATAAGAGTTCTTGTTCTTGGACTTACGCCAACAAGAAAGGTCTACGTGTGACCGGAGGATAGTAAAATCTGTGATATATATATATATATATATCGACTATTAGATATATTCATGCTACCTTTGTTAAGACTTTGACTTCAGTAAGACTACTTTACTAATTGCGTAAAATTAATATGACAGTAACCACTGCTTCTCCTGCTTCTGCTAAAATTAAGATGAATACTGCTGCTCCTGTTCCCACTACTTCAACTCCTAAAACTGGTTTTACCACATCTACTACTTCTACTTCTTCAACGTCTACTACTTCTATATCTACTACTACTTCTTTTTCTACTTCTACTTAATTATCTAAGACTACTATCAGTACTGCTATTTTTACTCTTACCACTGCTGCTAATACCACCACCACTACTACCACTACCACTACTACTACTTGTACTGGTATTGCATCTACTACTTTTTGGTACTACTCTTACTTCTAATCCTACTACTTCTACTGCTACTTGCGTACTTCTACTTCTACCTCTGTATCTACCAGACTACTTCTACCACTTCTGCTTACACTAAGTGCATTTTTACAACTCCCTCTTCTCCCACTTTTTATTTAACTGTTAAAATCAACACTAGTGGTATATATATGTTTACCACTCATATTATCACAACTCGGCTCTCATCTTAAAAAGGAAGAAATACACCGTATAAGATGAACATTTTGTTTGCTACCCATCCCGCATGCCCTAAAGTGTTTACTCTTAATAATTGCACCCCTACATCATCGGGGGAGGGGTGTAACTCTTAAATGGGAAGACTTCAATGGGGGCTAATCCCGCTCTGTTTTCGCCCCATACACAATGGGGGTTGTACTCCTCTAGTGTTTGGTACCTGCTGGGCCTGCTTTATTCACTCTTTTGGATCTCAAGGCTCAGTTCACACTTGATAATCTCATGATTTTTTTTTCTTGAAAAATGTAAACCGGTGTTAGTTCTTAAATGGTGTAAAAGACTTATTTGCTTTGATAAGGCATGATTTATATGTACGAATAACCTGAAACCTGAACCTAAAAAGAGATGCATATAGACATTAACTATGAATACATTTCCTTTCTTGTCTTGTGACCTCAAATACCCATAATGCTTCATATTTTGACATCCAGTTGTTTGATAGAAATATTGCAGTGTACTTAACACTATCCCATTATTGTTGTACCAAGTACCTTCATGCTTGTTCATGTATAGCAAAATAGAGATTATGGGAGTGAATTATCACTTTAACTTTCTCATATATACATATTCATTTAATGAAGCAGCATAACAGAGAAATGTCTTTTTTTAAAATAATTTATTTGGAAAGTTTGTTTGGCATGATCTTGTCTCACTCTCTGAGATCAAATCTGAACTTGAATATGTAGAGCTATATATAAAAGTTTTACAATTCATTACTTATTTCTCTCCAAAACAAATTAACAGTGGCTGATATGACTCTTGTCCCAACTCTCAACACAAATTTTAAAAGTGACCCTTGATATGTTGCTGTGTGAATAAATCTTACAAGGGTATTACAAATCTCCTCCTTTCACAAATGATGATTGGATACCCATCTCCAAGACAGCTTTGGTTAATATCCCGAGGAAGAGCAAACATACCGCTTGCAAAGCGAGCGAAAATTTTGGAAACAAACTCTTTATCCTTCCCCCCTTCCTCATTCTCCCCCATTCTCAAAGAATTCAATAGAGGAGGCAGCTTTGGGAAGCTTGTCTGTACACACCTTATTAAACTACAGTTCTTTTTTCTTTCTTTCTTTTTTTCTTTTAAATGCTTTCCTGCTTTTTTTATCCTGGATTTGTAATCCTTCAAATAGTGAGGAAAACAAGAAAATACCAGCATATATTGTGTTTGGAACAACCTTATATGACGTCGCCTGGCCAAGCAGACAAATTAATAGACTATACGTATCAGGGAAAGGGGGGAAGGGGGAAATGGTTTTCTATCCTTAATAGGCATGTATGGTGGTCATTTTGGGGGAGAAAGAAGCGATTTCAGGAATGATTACAGTGCAAAGAAAGGGAAGGAATTTTTGTCTTTTTCACCCAAAACGGGTGCAGGCAGATTTGTTTTGCTTCTTTTAAGTTGTTTATGTGGAATGAGCGTAATGAATTAATGAATTGGCAGAACTGTGGGAAAAAAACTGCTTTTGAACAAATATACGCTATCTTGATTTTCTTCTCCTTTTTTATTTAAACAGAAACACTTATTTTGTTGTTGCCATAACAGAATTCAAGATTCACACAGTGTTATCTGATATGGGATTAAAATATCTCCCACACTCGCTATCTTTCTCCCCCCCCCCCCCCCTCTCTCTCTCTCCCTCTCCCTCTCTCTCTATCTATCACTTTGTCTTTCCCATTTCAAATTTGGTACTTTCAAGCAACATGTATACTATAAGGGGAAGGAAAGAGATACATTTACAACTATTTCATTCATACTAATCTAGATCACATGATCAGATATAATATCAGAATTCAAAAGCAATATATTTTCTAAGCTGGGAACCTATCTCTAGTATATTGTTTACCTATTGAGTCATTTTTTATTCTGGATCTATCTATCGACAAATATACGTTTCAAAAGAATTAGATATATCTGTCAAATGATTCTATTGTATTATAGCTCAGGTTGTTTAGAATTTCCAAATAGAGTCACTTGAATTGAATGATATTGTCTGCTGAGAGCAACAAGGGTGTTTACTCTATACACAGAGGTAAGGCCCTTCTGGCATTCAGCAGATGATATGTACCCTCCTATTTTATTCAATGGTCTAGATATATACTTCTGCTAGAATCCGCCCGCTGTGAGAAAGAAAAAACTCCATGGAGATATAAAGGCTACATGAACAATCATATCACCTGAAATCTCATACTCACAAAGCAAGTTTGTTTCTGCGGTCACAAATCAATACCTAAATACCCACAGTTTGCTTTTTTTTTTTAATAGCTATTTATCATTTAAATGGTATTGAGGTTCCGAAGTTAACTCCCAAGCTGGGAAAGTTAAATTTTTGTCCAAAAATCAATTTTTAGAAATGGACAAAAAAATTACATATTGACAAATATTCCCCTATTTTCAATTAAATTTCACAATCTCTTCACACATTTTTTTCTAGATGTTATTGTCATTTTCTTGATTATAATGATTTTAGCATATTTTCAGTTCCATTAGTTTTGTTGAGATTAGTTTCCACTGCATCATACAGTTTATATTAAAATATCAATATTTCTGTCATTTTTTTCCTCTTTCATCTCTGCCAACAATCTCTCAATGTCTGTCCACCAGGCCACCACAATATGTCATTCAATTATTTGTGTAAAGATGAGGTGAAAATAACCTTTTTCCTTTTTTTAGCAGAAAAAGATGCAACCTTAAATTTAGGACAAGATGAATAGATAGAAAGAGAATAAAGTGGAAGGATGGCTAGGTGGCATTCAGAATTCTTTTCTTTCTCCAACAAAATTTTAAAAGCAATTGCTCTCTTGTGAATAGGTAACGACTCTTTTAGTGTTTATCCCAAATATTTTGAAATAGTATCGTTTGATTTCAGTTTCTTTTTGGTGAAAAGTAGGAAGACTATTTCTCTTTGTGTAGCCCATTGCAAAAAACAATACCTGAGAAATATGACAGACTTTTTGTGGGACTGAATTAAGACTAGAGGGCTACCTGGATGGTGGCAAAGGTCAAAGGTCGGCTGGAAGCTGTCACAGGTGAGCGAGTTTCGTTTCGAATCCTCGCCTGGGCTCCAGACCACCTGCTTCTGCAATCCAGACACTCGTCTTCTTCGGGTGAGTTCAGCAGGAATGGAAAACAAAAATTTGAAAGTTGTTTGCAACGTCAATTGTTTACAGTTGCCGTGAATCTCCTCACAATAATGTGGAAAATTAGCAACTTTGCTGCGCAGAATGGCCTATTTTCCTTTAGTGTGGTCAGTTTTGTGGCTCCCAACTTTTATGGAAAGGAAGAGATGTAAACTTTTCACCCCTTTCACAAACAGGGGAAGAAATCCCTTTGACTCTTTAAGGTTATTGTGAGTGAAATTGTGCGTTTGTTTTCATCCGTCTGAACATCTGAGAAAATAGACATGTAGCAGATGTCTTCCTTGAATCATGTCTTGATATGATTTTGTGTGTATATTCATTTATTAAGCATTATATTATAAATTTCAGTCTTCTTTGTACAGGGTGGCCTCTTCGATAACAAATATTGTGCTGCTAATGGGCTATGTTTGTACAGTACAAAATAAAATACTGACAAATATGTATTAGTGAAAAACCACAACATGGTCATTCTATAAGAATAGGGATAAGGTAACTCTTAGATAAAATTCAATCCGTATATACAGCTAAAGCTACAGTCCCATACGTCCCGGACCGTCCCGGTCCGTGGCGGCTCCGTGCTGGGTCTGGAATGATCTGTACTGCTGCCGGGGCTATGCCCGGACGGTCCGGGGCGGTCCGTAGTGGTACCGTGTTGGGTCCGGGGAGACGGTCGGCGGTTGCGATTTTTTTAACAAAACGTCCCGGACCATCCCGGATCACCCCAGACCATGGTCCGGGATGGTCCGGAGTGGTCCGTGCTCGTCCGTGCTGGTCCGGCTTTATATGGGACTGGGGCTTTAATAATTATGTTTATATACATTTATAAAGATCTATTTTATTTCTTTGACAAGAATATTTTCTTCCCTGTGCATTAAATAAATATTTCAAGGAAGTGCTCATTTCTAGTAAAATTTATTTGCATTTGATTCCGCAAATTTTAAGGCTATGCAACAATCTTACTTGTAAATCAAAAAGTTCAATGTCCCTGTTCCTTTCCTTATATATCATTTTAATTGAGGGGGTCACTGCCCTCTTTCCTTATATCCTGCCTTTGATGTACGGGGGATTCCCTCTCCCCAGATAATCTACAATATATTTAGGATTTTTCTCAACAATGCCGAAAATGTAATTTTCTTTCGCATGTCTGCGAGCTGTCAGAATGATAAAAATGCTCTTATTCATTGAGCATTGCTAACAGTATTTTGTATTCATTTTGTTTGAATTAAGAAACCTTGAACTGAAAGCAATGCTGTACTTTGTAAATGATGTACTGAATCAGCGCTATTCTCTATTTTCATAATTTCTATAAATACGCACCAAGCATAGAACTTTGTTAGCCCCAGCACTTGAACCCCATCAATTAGTGATATTGTGTGATATATATAGTTCAAGCATTCAAAGTGTATGCACCTGGAAAGCCTTTGTTGTTTTCCAAGAAGTCTCTGTCCAACATCCTGTTTCATTTTTTTTAAGAGAATAGGGCATGGTCTTTAATCATTCCCTGGTTATCATTCTACTTTCATTTTTTGCTACTTGTATCATTTTAAAACTGCTTTCAAGAAGAAAGAAAGAGATGATATTTCAATCCAGTCATTGATGCTTTCATCAGAAATCTGCCCCCCTCCTAGAAGATACAAGCTTGGGAATTCCCCTCCCCCACTAGGTACAAATAGATGCTATTAATACTTTGAAACTATTTGAGGTATCACATATTGTATTGTTACTTAATATTGCTTATCTTAAAGAAAAATATAATCAGTTCTAAAAGAAGATAGAAGTAAATTCTAGGAGGAGAAGTATGTAATAGTGTATTCTGGGTCCCGGATTATGATTTGCTATTCAAAGAAAATCTTCCAAGCAACTTATCCCGTCTCTGGCCATTCAACTTTTATTGCTCACAGCATTTCTATGCTTATGTCAGATCAAATTACACTATTGATATTCATCATAATGTATTTGCATGACCAGTTTAATATGGATGATTATCTTGAAGCTGCCTCTTTTGTCGGTCTTTATCTTAGCTTTATGAGCCATCAAAGTTTCAATGCTCCTATATGCAACTTAGTAACCAGGTTTTGTTATTGTAAATATTGCTCCTGTCCAGGTCATAAAGTTATGAAGGGGCAGTGTTTTCTGAAGAAGTATTTTTCTTATGGAGTGGCTAAAAATATGCAGCTGGATACTTAGTACTTGAAATTAAGGCAAAAGTTATGTAAAGCAGTTTAGATAAGAATGAGTGTTTAATACAGCATCTATTGATATGAAATATTAAGGAGAAGCAGTAGAAGTAGAGGGTGATTAAATAAAAAAAAAAATGAAGATGGATATAATCATATAAACAATGACACAGAGAGAAAGAGAGACAGTGACAGAGACAGCAAGAAAGAGACAGGCAGGATAGATAGATAGACAAAGAGAGAGAGAGAGAGAGGTTCCTCAAACAGACCGACACAAAGAAAGAGAAACAATGAATGGAAAGATGAAGAGAGATGAAGAGAGGAGCTGCAATGCCATGGTCAAGGAAGGCATCATAAAATCCTTCGCTGTTTACTAGTGATGGTCTTTAGATATTCTGTCCTAGTACATCTGTCATCAGCAGTAGATGGACCATATCCCAGTATAGCTCGTTAGAATACCTGCAAAGAGTCAGCCTCAAATTCTTTCATTCTTCAGACCAATTTTTCCCCAGATCGTCTGCGATAACAAAGTTTGGCTGGACGACAAATCAAATCCGGTCCAGTTCCATTACCCTGGAAATACCTGTCCAATCTTTTTCCAATTTTTGTTGCGACGAAAATGATCCAAAATATCCCCATTTTGCCCCAAACTCTGTCTCGGTGTTGTCCATTTGAGGGCAGAGGTCCCAGGCTTGTTAAAGCCAGCGTAAAATGAGGATTGAAACTGCCCTCTCTGGGGGAGAGAGCCATGCTGAAAAGATTGGCTAGTTTGGAAGCTAAGGCTCGTAAACATTGTCAATTTGTTTTCCTTCTAGACCTTTCCACCCTTAAAACTACTTTTTATCCCTTTTACCAAACCATAGCTCCCACAAAGACGATGAAGAAAGTTTTAGGTCTGATTGGTCATCAGTTATTGGTATCATGCACACTGGTAAATCGATAAGTATGGGGTTTTGTTGAAGTTCAAATGGCATTTTTCAGACCCTATGTCTGATTAAGAGATGAATGATGTACTTCTTTATTAAAATGGAGAAAGGAAAAATAATATTTTGTTTCTGAACTATAAGTGTTTGTCCACTCCACAGAATATACTGTTGGAAATTATGATAAATTGTGATAAATTGTTTATTTGTTTGAGACTGAAGTATAACAGCTATGCTTCAGTATTGGTCTTTTATTGTGGAAATTGTTTAAATACAGTTAGCCGAAATGAACTTGCCATTATGGGGAATAGTAGTTTTGGTGGTATTTTGAACTAGTACTGGCACACATTTGTAATAATTCAATGAGCCATTCAAATTGTATCAATCTATATTCTTCCTGTTACCATTTTAAAAGTGATTTACAGCATAGACTTTTGACAGTTCTGCGTTCATAATAATGAACCAAATTTGACCTAAAAATTTGGCTTTTAATATGCTTCACAATAATAACTGTAGAATATATTCCTTTCATGCTTGTTTTCCCAGTTCACATTAACAATACAATCTTCTCTCCCACTCCCTCCTCTCTCTCTCTCTCTCTCTCTCTCTCTCTCCCTCTCCCTCCCTCTTTCTTTCCCTCTCTCTTTCCCTCTCTCTCTCTCTATCTATCTATCATTCTCTTCTCATTTTATCCTTAACTCAATATCTGCCTTTCTAATTTGCTTATATGCACTTTAATACAACTACACAATGCTTATATACATATATTCAACTTGTATAATCATGTTATGGATAACAAAGCTTGTTTTCCATCAAATAAATAAATACAACCATTCTGAAATTGGAAAAAAAAATGAACACATCACCAGTCACTTTCCAATGTTGTATTGTCTGCATCCAAATTTGAATTTTTAGGATGTGTAATCCTGGAAAAAAACAACATACATTTAGGACAAAGAGATACTACATCTCTTTGGTTAGGATACCTATTTCATATTCAGTGTAAAGAGCACCCCATTGTTAGGATGTCAGGCCTCATTGAACAGCATCAGAAAGGAAGATTAAAGTGATCCATCGCTGCTACTACTCTAATTTGCGTAATTGAATAGCTGCTTTCTCAACAGTTGTAGATCGAGCCATCATCCAGCTTTGAGGGTCGATACACTTTTTAACGCCAATTTAATTTCCCATCACAATGTCACGCTTCTTGGTGCAGTCCCTGAATGTGTATATTCCTGTCAGTAACAGTTTTTTTCCCCCAAGGTCATAAAATGCATGGATGCTAAGCAATTAATTACAATTTGTAATGTACCATATTTAGTGGGGTGTGTATTAAAGCCAAGCCGGAAATGGTGGCAAAATGATAAGATTAAAGTGATATTGAAGTGCAGTTGTGATCCCCTCTAGTTTTTATTTCATTCCCACATACCGGTACTGGATTATATTAAATAGTATAGGGAGGGGTTACATTAAATTAATCTAGATGATGATATTTAATTCTAGTTTTCTGATTTCAGAATTCAGAGAGGGATTAATAAGTGATTTCAAACTACTTTTGTATAAAACTATCAATATTTGCACAGTGGCCTTCAACTTCTACATGAATATTAAACTGGGAAATACAGGCAACTTTAATTTTGTAAAACTAGAAACTCTTATGACTGGGTAATATGATGCCAATTTGGGTGTCTAGAAGCTTTCATGAATTTAAACTTTTTTCATGATGTGTTTAAATCTTAATATGATATTTTTGGTGGCATGAAACTTTTCTGGAATGTTCACAGATGTTTCTGGTTTTACAGGAGATAACATATACATGTTCATGTGAAACGGATGGGCACATGTAATGGTTGTCATACGTGCCAGTGTGCTTCACGCTGGGACGGTGCACAGAGACTAGAAGAATGTTCCATATCTCCCGTAATACCCCAGTTGCGGCTGGGGTACCGGTATAAATCCAGCCCTAATTCAGCTCCTCCAGTAACAGAGTCAATTCATTCCTGATCCCGTAGTCTCATCGGGAGTTGATTGTTGGAAAAATATGGCTGAATTGGAGAAATCCTAGTGGGAAAATGGGTCTCCCTACGCGGCCGGCCTGCCAGGCTCAACCCTGGATATACCAAATAGACAGATGTATGTAGCTTTGATCTGGTGTGAGGTTGGTTGTAAGAGGGTTAACTTTGCTTTGGGTATGTCTGTTTGGAGTGCCAGCTGCTTTGTGAGCTAGCTGAGTCACAACATATAGGTGGGAGCAGTATCCAGGAGGGAGGGGAGGACGAAGGGTAGAAAGAGACAAACAGACTGAGACATGGGGATGGAGAGAGAAAAATATAGACAGGCAGGGAGAAAAACAGACAGAGAGATGGGCAGGAAAGGAGAAAAAGAGAGAGAAAGAGAGAGAAATATAGACAGAGAGAGACAGACATACAGATAGAGAGATGGAGAGATGAGAGTGAGAGACAGAGAGAAGGGGAGCAGGTGAGAGGGCTGATCATGAATGAATTAGTGATAGAGAGGTTTTAGTGTGAGGAGTCAAAGGCAACAAGGATAGTCGGTCAGTGCCTCTCTCTCCCCCTCTCTCTCTCTCTCTCTCTCTCTCTCTCTCTCTCTCTCTCTTTCTCTTGGTAATGATCTATTGTATGTTCAGTTCACAGTCATCCTTTACTCATTATTTTCTTTCACATGTGAAGAAAGCAAAAAAGCTAATGTAGGTCCAAGTTCTAAGAAATGAAGAGCTTTCCTGTAAAATGATGCTTAACTTTTGACCTACCGTATGTGGGACACAAGTCACAAGTTTCATGAAAGATAAAATTATTCCTTTAACTATCTTTGTTAGATAAACAAGATCTATTGTAACCAGTCAGTCTGTAGACACATTTCCTGGAAACATGCAGGTGTTCCGATGTGTCTTTATTTCCAGGTTTGGTTAGTTAACCCTCTCAGACTCCATTCAGGCTCTGCTTTCTTACCTTGCCGCTCTTGTCACTATTACCACACATTTGTAAGAATTCATGTTTCCCAGACTTCAATCGAAGACAACTGATTGGCGAATGGTTCTAATCCATAGACGTATTAGTCCTACCCCTTCAACAGGCTGGATCAAGTAATAAGGCTTTTTGTTTAAATTCACATTCATGGATCTATCCATCAATAACTGCCACAGCTTGCTTGAATTCATGTTGCATGTCAGCGATGATAGAAGCCCTCCTCCATGTTGTATGTGTGATACGTGCGACACGATGACGGGGCCAGAGCTTCTCGGGGACGGGCTCCCAAAGGAACGCCTGTGCAACCCACTCCAGGTCCCAAGGAGGGGGCCAAGGGCTTAAGCTGGTCTGTTGGACTGAGAAGCCAGCCAGAGTCGGAGAGCTTGTCTTAACGATGATTGGTCTTGACGGGATGGTGATGGGGCTAATTTTTGAGAGGTGTGAGAGGATAAACGAGGCCAGGAGACATCCCAGAAAATCAAGCTTTTTTTTTTCCTTTCCTCCTCGATCGTTTCACAGTATCTGCGTTGTCGTGGTAACTTGAGGAGCTTCATTAAACCCTAAGCCGCAGATGGTGTACATACGTGATGATATTGGGGCCAAACGGCCCGGTGTTAAGTGACTGAAATGTGGCAAAACTTCACACCGGTCTCAAAGGATTGGAAACAAAGTCTTCTTGTGAATGAAGATTTAGTCCTTTACCGTATATCTGTTCTTGATTCCAACTACATTCTCACTTGTATATCTTCATTCCTCAACTTCATTCCTCTTCTTTTATTTTCACTCTTTCCCTCTGTTTTCAATTCTCTTTGTGTTTTATTTGAATCTTTCTTTTCACCTTTATTATCTAATTCTCTAATATAATATACAGACCTTTCTCTTTTATATCCTTTTCTCTCTTTCTATATTTTTCTATCTTTTTCTCCTCATCTACTGCTATTTCAAGAACTGGATCCCTGATATTTGCTGTATAGTTATACCTCAAATGTCTGCATGTGACAGAAAAGGAGTTTCTTTTCAAACAATTTTTTTTCAAAGGAGAAACACTACTTTCTCATGACACAGAAACCTTAGAATAACCTTTTGTAGGTAAACAAACATGTTATTTTATATCTCCTGTGTCTTACACATGAATGTAAAAGATAAAAAGCATTCCCACATGTAGCTAAATATTTAGTTTGAAAACAAAAGGAAGCTCCGTCAGCTGGACATCTAGAATGTATCTAGTTCTGATGTAGTCTGTTGGACAGACCTATTGAACATTTTATGAAAAGAGCAGAGAAAGAAAATAAAATGTCTGAGTGGAAGAGATGAGAGAGAGAAGAAGGGCTTGAGACAGAGCATTTAGTTGCTACTTAATTCGTCACTGTTTCCAATTCGAGCATCTACTACAAATCTCTCCTTTTTAATTATATCCTGGGCTATGAAAACACTCCAAATCCAGCAAAAATAGATTGTATTTTGGAGACTAAAAACAGTCGTTGAATGCTACTTTTTCATGTGAGAAATGGTGCACTTTCACTATGGGATACCAGGAAATGTGATCCTCTATTTGTCTTACCCAATGTTAGGGTGCCGAAGACAAACTTTAGATGACTTCTGGACAAAACATGGCATAACTCTTCCAACTCGGGCAAATCGGAGAGCCCCCTCCAGCCGTCAATCATAGCCCTTTTTCTTCATGTTCTCAACATATGCGCCGATTTGAGTGACAATGTAGTGGGGGGCATGAATATACCCCCAATCCGTTATAAATGTTTCCTGTGCTATGTTAGCAGCGATCCAAAACATATTCTGCGAACCAAAGGCAACACGATCATGCATTTTATGTCAGCAGATACCTGGATTAAATCCATTATAGCGTACCCTGATACGCATCAATAAATATTCGTTTTGCTGATATTCCCAGGGAATGGGTGCAAAAAGGTACTAATGTTGAGCAGTCATTCTTCAAGGCATGTCGTGTTTCTTGGGGGTATCAAATGGTTGTTTATCTGCATTGTACATGTACATGTATTTCCAGATTTTATTTTTCAGAGCTAACAATTACTGGGAGTCTTGCTACTATGGTTTTCAGGTGGCAGGTGTCTTAAAGTGTCATTCATTTTCTCTATCTCAAAACCTTCTTCATGTTGTCCTTTTGAATTATCTTTTGCCTGAAATTCATACATGTATGCCCAGTGACATTTTAATGTTTATTCAGTAGTATCATTACGTCTAAATTATTGTTCTGATTGTATCTTCCATGTACAGATACCAGCAGACACCGTTGATCTACCAAGCCTCTCCATACTACGTCACCCAGCCCACGTTTGCTACCGTCCCCGCCCACTCCCCGACCGCTACCCAGCCATTCATCGACTACACCTACGCCGCACACCAACAATACAACCAGGCGGGAACCTTCGGTGACCAGTTCAGCTACGCCAGCACGCCCCACGGCTTCGTCACGCCTGCCTACAACCTAGCGGCAGTCCAATCGGCCGGCTCGCTTCCCACCGCCGTCAACCAAGCAGCGCAGTTCTCGCAGTTCCAGGCAGCCCAGCCTACAGTCGCTGCAGATCATACATGTTTGCAATAACTATGATCCAATGCCACCGCGATCGCCTATCTAGATTCTTCTTTTTATTTTTCGTTGGAAAGGGAATTTCATTTCTTAGATTTTTGATGGAATCTCTTTCGACTGGAGGACATTTGGTTCTGAAAGCATCTTTCAATTCTGTTTATTAGCCACATTCACAGGTATTGTTCGTGAACTGCGGAGGGTTGCAGCGAGACGGCCAGGCTCTCCTTTCTTATCGACTTGGTGAGTCGTGAGGAGTGTGACACATGGAGAGCGATACCTCTGCCGTTAATCGCCTTTTTGTGTCGTCCATCTTCAAAAAGATGTATAGAGGACACGTGAGAAAAGAAAGGATGTACTGCCATATTGCACTGTTATGCAACGTATAGCATTCACACAATTTGTACAGAGAAATTATGAGAAGTAAACTTGTTGGAAAAAAAAATGTTTGTGATTTTGTCTACGTCCTATGTCAGTGCACCTAATGTATTGTGTATTCATATTATACAGTCAAAAACTGTCTCATATTTGTAGCTATTTAAGCAAATGCCTTCATTTTTGTTGTTGTCATTGGTCGTTTTACATGCGAAAAGCAAATTCAATTTGATATCGTTTTTTCTTTTGTTTGGAAACTGTTAACTACAAAGTCGGTAAACCTCGTTCGTACTCTACCATATCTGAAACGGGTTCCTTGTGCATGGTTATGCTTGTTGTAGTAATGGCTTCACCTTGAAGGAGGTCTTAACTGACATAGCACCAGTCACTTCTCTCAAATATATCTTCTAAAGAATTGCATTTACTACCCACTATCTTATATTCAACCCAATTTATCAAACCACGCCTAATTTCTTGACAGAAAATATGGCTTCTTCAATTTCAAATTCTACCCTATGGACAGATCTGTGAGGTAAAGAAGAGAACAAATTATTCATGTAGAAAATCTAGCCAGCATTTAGTAATCATTACATTATATTATGTACTTATTGGTCACTTATATATGTCACCTTGAATACATCTATTTATTTGCGTGACGAATATTAATACTCCGTCCAGCTGATGATAAGTTGTAATTATAAAAAACATGAATTGAAATGAAATGTGCAAGCATGCCAAAATAGCGGCTGATTTGGAGATGAAATTCGTGCTAAATATCTGCTTTCAGAAAATGAAGAGAAAGGCAAAATGCAATGTGTATTTTTTTTTTGTTCTTAGCATATAATGCGAGACTCTAAAGTATATCTATCCCCCACTTTTTTTCCTTTTCTTTTGTAGATCATATATCAACCAAGTTAGATCCCCTTTCCCATTTTATTTTTGGTTTCAACAATAATCACCTTTTGCACCTATTTTAATTGGTATCACAGCTAGATACTAGCAGGAAACATCTGGGGTTACTTTTAATTTAGCCCCTCCTACCTGCTGCATATGCATGATTATGCTCTTGAGTGACTAATTTCTATCTTATGAGCCAATAAAGCTACAATTTTTGTTGAAGGAAATCTTTTCTTTTCTTTTTAACCTTTACTTTAGCTCATGTATGAAAAACATGCACTCATTTTTATTCAGAGAAATAAAAACAAGATTGTTAAGCCAGTGTTGGTTAAAAGCTATACTGGGGCTAGTTCCTTTCACAAATGAAAATGAAACAACTTTACTGGCAAAATTCAATCAAAATCTTCCCTTTTATTGAAGTAAAAAAAAGAGAGGGAACCAAACATGACAGTTTGTGGGGGGAGGGAGGGGGGGGGGGGGAGGAAGTGCCATGTTGCGATGTCATGTGACTTCTTTTATTGGATAATCCTCCCAAGTAGTTTCCAGATTAAAGGATTTAGGCCTTAATCTCGGGTCCCCCCTTTACCCCGGATCAAAGAGCGAGTGATGGGTTAACGATAGAAATTGACAAATTGTGCCCTCTTTTTTACAACTCCGGTTGTTGAAACTTGTCATCACGGATTTCGTCCAGCCCTTGTTTTTTTCTTCTTGTGAAATCTTTGGGGTGGTGAATTTGGTAGTTTGCTCATAGTATCCAAGAGTCTGGTTGGATGGAGGTGTTGATTACATGTTTGACATTACTGTGAGGGGGAGAATGGTGGTATGGGAACAAGAATAACAAACATGTTAGACCGTGTTGGCCTGAGTATGGAATGGAGAGGCCCTACCACCTCATCCTTGTGCGATCGACTGCCAACTTTGGTAGACTGGAACTTTTCCTTCACATGAAAATTCAAGAGTACCAAAAAAATCTTTTGCATCCCAGCGATCTCTCTTCCTTCTTTTTCATTTCATAAATATTGCCTTTATTTCTTTTATAAAGAAAAGGGTTATTAATGTCCTTTGGAAATATTTGTGGGAATTGTCAGTACTAATGGTGGAGAATAATAATGACAATTTGGAAAAGTACTTAACAAAATGTTTTCTTGCTTAGTTTAGGTTTACTACAAATAAGATTGCGGATTGTAAAATGACAGTTATTTGAGGGTCATTTATAGCCTTTTCAAAGTTGAATCGTTATGAAGTCAGCCTAGAACTATTTGCAGAAATGCCATCAACTTAAATTGATTGATTAGGGGGCTCTAAGAAAACAAACACAAGTAAAAGCATGTGCTCTTAACAGTATTTTACCAATCAGCATCGAATATCTGCCCTTGGTGATGAGAATACTATTTGCTGAATGACCTATTTCTTTTTCGAAAAAATCAACCTGAACATAAATAAGTGTCTCTTCTATGTTCTGTCCTGTAGTAATGTCCTTTTTTTGTCCTCTGTACTTTGGTCGGTGCACTATGATTGTATCTGTGCATTTTATGTATAGCAGAGAGAATCAGAGAATAAGTTATATGAATGTTTTATGACATGAATCCAGATTGTTATAACAGAGATTTACATGTAGTACATGTTTATGTCCAAAAGGGTGAAAGATTGTAAATGCTGAGGACAAAATTGTTTAGAAAACAAATCACTTATGATATGAAAATTTCAGATTCAGTGTACTATTATTATTACTATTATGGATATCTATTTGGTATGATTAATTCTCATTTTCATATTTAATATTCAAGCATTATGTCTATCAATATTATTATTACATGTTAATAACTATGAGTAGTGTATATAGATAAGGTCGATGGTTTTATATTAAACTATGTAGATATTCAAAATGCAAACTTAGAGTAGTTTTAGAGCATATCTAGCTGTAATAGATATTGTACAAGTAATATATATGAATGTATTCTTGATATAAGTACTTGAATATACACCATGGGGTTTTTCTTATGGAACATGCTTTAAGAATGTATAATTTTGAATTTTTCTGAGCAGTCTTTAAAACTAAATTTCCTACATAATGTATCAGAGAGCTATTTGTTACAATATTCTTCATACAATTTGGCTGATTTTGCCGACGTGAGGAATATTATTCAGTCCTGTGCTGTACCCCATGTAAGCTGAAAACATTGTACAAAGGATGATACAACAAAAATGTCACTATCTATTTGTTTTTCTTTCGGTCATCAAATCTTTTCATATAAAAATGAATTAAGGTATATCAAACCTGTTCTTTCAAAAAAGAGAATGCTTGATGCATCTAATCATGAAATACTTTTTTTGTATTGTTTGGATAAAATGAAAACAATTTTTTTACAGTGACTTATGGTGTCTTGTAACTATCTGCATGCTTAAAGTAAAAGACTTCAAATGGGCTTTGTCCTGTCTTAAATCAAAATGCTTTTATACCATCAAAGAGAGGGAAGGAATATTTGACATCTGTAGCTGACGATCTTTCAAACATTTCTTTGTGTAACGAGGGACTTCCTTCTGTCTCTGTTCATCGAAGGATTCTAGTTTAACATGTTGTAGGCCTAGCTAACTGTTCATACTGTTTAGAAGAGTAGGATAAGAAAAAAACAGAACTGTGCATTAATTGATAAGCTGTCAAATTGTTTTATATATATGTCGAGTAAAATATAACGAACAAAATGTCTTGTATAAATAGTTAGCTTAACAAAGGAGGTTAAAGGGGTAGTTAGATATAGATATCAATTGTTAAATGTTATGATTCGTACTCGTTATCAGATAATTACAAGAGCTTTGGCGTCGGACAAACTAGTGTCTTTCGAGGACAAAATAGCAATTAATGTAAATTGTATTAAAGTACCAAGCATAGGCCACTTTTAATCTTATTGATTAATTTTATTATAAGTATGGAAATTAATTATGTTTTTATTTAATCATGTAAAGCTATACCTAGTGCATTTATGTAAAATATATTTTAGAGAATACAACAGAAACTAAGAGGGTCTAAAAAAAATTCTAATAGACATTCACTAACTTCGTAAAATCATTCTTTGATTTTTGAGAGGACAGCAGCAAAACAAAAAACACTTTTCTGATTTTTACAAGCAGTCATAACCAACAAAAATGTTGATGAAATGATGAAAGCTAGCTGATTATGTATTTATCAAAAGCAATAAAAAGACGTGAAACGAAAGTCGAATATCTGATGGAATAAATATGACAATCTTTATAATTGCTTTCATTTTCTTTGTACAGAATAGTTCTCTCTTTTCTTTCATTTTATACCAATATAATCATTTTTTATTTGTTCTTCTTTTTCTTTTTTAAAATCCTTAGCCCACTTTGTCATCTGTTTTTTGCGTAGTGTCGGTAATGAACAAAAGAAAAGCAAATAACCGCTGTACTGTACGTTACCAAGATGGCCTATGCAATTCAACATGTCTTCCAATTATACTACATGTACTGTAAATTAGCATCGTATTTATAATCGTAGCTCTCTTTTTTTTTCATTGTTAAGACTTGAAGGGGCTGTTCTCATTACCAGGTATTCACGATTCACTCCGTATAACACACATTCAATGCAGTTTGGAGTAGTGTTATTGGAGGAGTTACAGGTGAAAGTCTGGATTGTGTCAACATGCCCCATGTAGGAGAAAGCTGTTTAATATGGAAGAAAGAAAAAAAAAGGCAAAACTATTACCATGTATATTCAGGGTAGGTTATCTGTTATGCCACCATGTATGTCATAGCTTGGCAAGAATATAGTAAATGTAATATTAAGAAAGAGAAGAAAAAAATGACATCGCCAATAAATTACAAGGAATAAATATGGAACAGCTTTTTGTTGGTGTGTATTATTAACGGTGTGATATGAAGGAGAGTTTTGATTTTCATGAATGAATCAAGAGGTGGTTAAAGATGGAGGAATATTTGTGATTCAGGAGAAAAAAAGAATTCTATTTTTTTTCCAATTAATGTATGCGAATGAGTTCGACCGTGATAATGGTAAAGAAAGTGATTAGGATGATCGAGTTAGTTAATTATAAAGAACGTGATGATGCTAGATGGTGATGATGATGAGGCAGAGGAGAAGGAGGATAATTTTAACGTGGTGGTATTTATGATGAAAGATGATGGTGGCGGTGATGACATTAATTGTGCCGATGATGATAATGCTATGATGATGGTGACGATAAAGAAAACAGTGGTGGTCAGTATAATGATAAGATGCTGGGGATGATGATGATGATGATGGTGATGATGGTGATGGTGATGATGGTGATGGTGATGGTGGTGATGATGGTGATGGTGATGATGATGATGATGATGATGATGGTGGTGATGGTGATGGTGATGATGATGGTGATGGTGATGATGATGGTGGTGATGATGATGATGATGATGATGATGATGATGATGATTATAGTGATATGTGATGACGAAGATAATTGTGGGAATGTTAAGGATGGTGAAAATTGCAATTCTAAAGATGACAATGATAATGGTTGTGAAAATAGTGTGACCATCACCATCATCACTGTCATTATCTTGAAGAATGAGGACATTAAGAACAAGGATGGCAGATGTTCTATTTAAAAAAAACATTGTGTAAGTCAGCAAAGTGACCTACCATCAAATATCTGGGCATTGCAAAAGATGCTGCTGAAATTAATACCGTTACAACACTGGGTATAACCTTGCATCTCGCAAAAAGAAGAATGGGATTCAAATTTCAACTTTTGGGGGACGATGAGGGTGGCCTCTTGGTGCATGGAGTTGTTGAACATCCGATCTGGATGCTTGCAGGAGGAAAGACGATGCGGTATGTTTGTCTATCAACAAGTTATGGACCTTTGCGTCAACTGGCCTACATGATATGTTAGGGGCTCCGGAATAGGGATGAGTCGACGACAAATAGATCAAGATACATGCATTGCGGGCAAGGACGATGGTGTTGGTGAAGATGACATTGATGATGGCAATGTTGATGATCATGATCATGATCATGATGGTGATGTTGATGTTGATGATGATGGTGATGGTGATGATGATGATGATGGTGATTATGGTGATGATAGTGATTATGATGATTATGGTGATGAAATTGGTGATGATGGTAGTGATTATGATGATGATGGTGATGAAAATGGTGATGATGATAGTGATTTTGATAATGATGGTGATTATGGTGATGATGAAGATGGTGATTATGATGATGATGGTGATGAAAATGGTGATGATGATAGTGATTATGATGATGATGGTGATGAAAATGGTGATGATAATAGTGATTTTGATGATGATGGTGATGAAAATGGTGATGATGATAGTGATTTTGATAATGATGGTGATTATGGTGATGATGAAGATGGTGATTATGATGGTGATTATGATGATGATGGTGATGAAAATGGTGATGATGATAGTGATTATGATAATAATGGTGATGTTGATGATGGTTGTGATGATGGTGATTATGATTATGGGATGATGATGATGGTGATGTTGATGATGGTTGTGATGATGGTGATGATAATGATGATGCTGGTGGAGATTGTGATATCATGAAAGAGATGACAGTATGGTTGATACTATTCTGATTGTTGCGAATCGACCCCCTGCTTATGTGTTTTCTCTTAAGTTCCTGATATTTGGTGGGACGGTGATCGAGTGCAGGTTCCAAGATAAATCTCAAAAAAATTCTTCTCTTCCACTATTTTCTATCTCTCCTTGTCCATTCTCATGATGACTCTTATTCACTCTTTGCTCTCTTCCTATTCTAAGATCTCTCTCTAACACAATCTCTGCCCCTTCTCTCTCTCTCTCTTCCTCTCTACCTCTCTCTCCTCTCTTTTTTTTTCTTCTTTCTTTCTCTCCCTCCACCCATCTCTGTTCACATTTCATTTATTGCATGTATCAGCTGATAAAAAATTTCTTGAATAGGCAACCACACCAATGTACACTCAGAAGCACTAGAGGGCGCTAGTCCACAACTTTGATTGGGCAAGTTGTAAGTTGTATCGTTCTGAAAAATAAAATCTACTGATATGAAGTCGATCAAAATATCGATGAATGGATAGGTGCCAGTATGGATAAATAAGTAGTTTGACAGATTATTAGAGAAATGGTCTGGCCTGGGAGATAAAGAGAGAAATGAAATATATCTTAATACACTTCGTAAAAACACCACTGCAAAACTACTAATCATTTTGGCAAATTTTCAGCAAAATTAAAATTGATACACAGGGTTTTAAAAAATTCCAATCACTCTATACATTATGGTTACATTGCATTAAATTTATTGCATATCTTCATGAATTATATTCAAAAATACCAAGTAAAATATATGGCTTTAAATCATGATTTTTCTGCATCTTCAAAAGATATTCAACAGTACAAAATCTTCCAGCTGAAAGGAATATATCACAAACATTAGCTAAATCAAATATTTCAAAAGTCTGTTTTCTTACAAAACGTAAACATGAAACTGAAATATGTTCTTTACATATCATGCTGCCTCAATCAAAACGTTTTTAAAAATAATGCACATAAAAGAAACCTCCTACGTGCAATCATTATACTTAGAGTTGGTGGTTGTGGGACTAGGACATCCAGGGTTCAAAACCCCTTTTGAATACTAGTGCTCATGTTTACAGCTTTTAGGCTTGAAGGTGAAGTCCATCATGATATCATATGACAATTTCAAAAATTCATAACTTTCCTATTCTTGATGAGATATTGCTCAAACTTTCACTTTTTTGTTTCACTTTTTTTTCTACTTTTAATAAAAACAAATTAATATCAGGGTGGACTTTCCCTTTAAGCCTCTATTACCTCGTCTCTTTGACGGAACTTAAAAACAACACCGTGGCTTGATTACAAAGCTAAGAGCACCATACATTTCTTCCTTTGTATCTGGAATCTTGTCCATAGATTCATACATGTCAAAAAAAAATATATATATATTAATAATCACATTTTTACGAGACACAATTTGACTTCCATAATTATTTCTATGGATTATTGACAAGAAAATAAGATATTTTAGCAAAATGCAGTTTTTCCCACAGCATTTGATTGAACTGGGCTGGGGCAGGCATGCAAAACGGTCAAATTTAATACGTTTGGTACCTGCCATGAAAAACATACATGTATAAATGCATAGTAAATTGTAAAATGTAATTATATGCAGTATGATTGATGACCTAAATCCTACGAGTATTTGATTTTGTTGTAATTATTTTTGGGAGAATGGCCCTCTAATCTAGATTCATAGCATAAGATAATATCACAAAATGATATATTTCAGATCAAAATTTAAACAATAATATAATTCTTCAAAAACTATTGCTGTCTAAACAAACTTGGCAAAGTCAAGACTTAAAACCCTTTCAGATAAAACTCAAAACAAAAATATGATTCTTTAAAATTACATAAATGAACTTTGCAAAGTAAGGGTTCAGGCAAATGAATGGCGAGGTTCATACAACATTTTGAAGTTGATGATGTATTTATAACAAACACACCAATGCTATACTGTCTTTGGTGTAATTTGAATTAACATAGCACGTTAATGTCCACACACATACACACTTGGCACATTACAAGCAAGGTACACTTACATTTTCGTATAATTGATACAGCAGCTTTGGTACATCAGCTTGGAAGCATCCATAGATCCTCATGCACACATAAATATATGTCAAAATTGATAGGCTATTTGTCCATTCCGAGATACCATTTGGTTTTCACCTGTGCTGGCTTAACCAATATGGAATAAAATAAGTAGGAAATAGCAATGATTCACAGTGATTTTTTTTCTTTTCTTTTATCAGTGCAAGGGCTAGTTTTTGGTACGTTTCATTTACTTTTAACAAAAATTATAATTTTGTTAATGTTTTGGCCCCAATCAAACTTAGCCCATATATATATATATATATATTTTTGTTGTACGTATATTTTGCATGAAATTGAATGACTGTAAAATGTATTTCACTCATGTATTTGCCTTCCATTTCATTTCAAATTTCACAAAGTGCACTCAATTAATTTCATACATTTCTTAAGAGAATTAACTTTCAGTAAGAATAGTGACCGCAGCACAAATGCACCCACAGACTGAAGGCTAGTTCTTGGCTGTCAGCTATTCTATATGAGAGATGTCCACTAGCGTCCATCCCCCTCGACCGTCTATGACGAGCTCGGCGTCATGGAAGCGTTTGAGCGTAACATGATGACCTACGCTGATCAGGGTCATCTTTGCCTCTCGACAGAGACTGTAGAGCTGGGCCTCCTTCTCACTCGGTACTGCGCTGGTTGCTTCGTCCAGCACTGCAATGGTGAGATAGAAAATAAATGATGACAATCATGATTGTCTCAAGAATACAAATTATACATATTATTTTTGTATCCATTACTATTTTTAATTTCTTTATAAAATGTTAAATTTATAGATATACATACCCTGATTAATTCTGATGTTAAAGGTAATACAAAGTTTTGGAAAATTTTGAAAATCGGCTGGATAGTGATTCTTTACAATTTTGATATATTTGGATGCCGCTGTGGATGTATTATAAGCACTAGAAAATTTAGCCCCTAAAACTCTTCCGCTTTCGAGAAAAATTGAATATAAAAAATTACCGATGCTCCCGGGAAATTTTGATGAATTTCAAATAGCGCCTACGGCTGTACAATGGTAGCTGCGACCATGAAAATCTCAGAATAAGTAGTTGTGATATATAATTTCCAAATGGGAATAGCTAATCGGTCGGTTTTAGTTGAGAAACATTGTTTTATAGCTTAATTAATATCTTGACCTTGAGAGGGAGCTATACAACATAAAGAGTTTATTATTTACAATTTCATAACTTTAGACCCGATTTCAACCGCAACAACGACCACTGAATTTGTAGGATTGCATATGCTTCCAATTTGTTAATTTGAACCAAATTCATGACCCCATACCAAAACTTTGTATTACCTTTAAAAACAATCATTTTGAAATATTGTACTCTTTAGCTTACATAATTTTATTTGATAATGTGTAAATTATTTGATTTTAGCATACCGTTATTCATTTATTTATGTATCAGACTCTAAAGTTTCTTTGACTTTGTGTACATTATTGTTATTAATCTGTTTGTATTTTTATTTAAAGGCCCGGTCACATATAGACGATGCACGGCCTGCACATTGAAAATCAGAAAAGGTTGTGCGCCCAACTTTTGTCAGGATTTGGGAGGAGCTAGCAAACTGACACCGAATGTGAGTGTGTTGCTAGTGCGCTGCGCGTATACAGGGCGTGTGCTCCACGTATGTCTGGCGTTGGTCAAGGGTCTGGGGTCCATTTGGCGTTTACATTCATGCGTTGAGCTCTGCGCACATTTTTGAGCATGCCCAAAAAATCCTGACGCACACAGTGAATGACGACCAATGCATAGCGTTGGTCCAGCGCACTCGACAAACGAGTAACGAAGGATGACGCACACCTAACGCACAACAACGCACTGGCAAATTGCAAATTTTCAATGCGCGGGCCGTGCATCCCTTACATTTATCTGTGTTTATCTGAATACATCTTGCTAGTCCCAACAACTTACATGCATCTGTAGCAAAAGTAACAAATCACAAGAAGTAACTATTATTCTGGAATTTTTCTGGAAAATTGAGTTCCATTACCAAAACTTAAACTAAGCTGCCACATGAAAAATTTGACAATATTGATCCTTCATAAATTTGATAGCCGTTTGCCTTCAGATTTTGTTGCAAGGATATCGTACTGTGCAATGGGTGTAAAGGCAATACTACTCACAAGCAAACTTGGGTCTCTGGTATAGCAGTCTTGCAAACGCCAGACACTGGGCCTCTCCAGGAGTTAACACATCGTACCAGTTCCAGGAGACCGGCGTATCTAGCCCATCACAGCGATGGACCAAGCCCTCGAGGCCTACCTGGTCCAGGATCTGGCATGGATCTGGGTCCTCATCAAGTAGACTTCTTGAAAATCTCATGGAGTTTTTGGATGGGTATGTTATCTGGAAATCAAAGAGGATCATATATAGTTGAGGTAAGAAATAATTATTTTTTTCTCCATTAGATCAAATATTCTGCTTACACAATCAGTATTTACTTACCTTGTAAGATATGATTGTGTATTCACAACATTTTTTCATCACCTCTAGTGATTAGATGAACTTCTTCAAGAATAATTAGTTGAGTTCTGGTCATGCGATTGCATTGTGAAAGAAATGTTGTGGAATCGATCAGAAAAGGTTAATCATCTAGCATGTAAGTATTGGTGTGCACTGAAAGGTTCTGGAATTATCAAAATTATAAGAAATTTGGCCCAGTCTTGGTAAACTTTCAAGCACTGTACACAGAAAGATGTATATGGGACTAGGTGATATCAATCCAAGCCAGATAGATATGATAATTTACCAAATAAATCAATTAGTAGGCAGTATCCCGGCAAATTTTGTATCATCACGTATTAGTCAAAACATACTCTTTCACATGATTGGTAATAAGAGCTTCCATTTCATGTTTTGACAGGGGGGCGTTTCCAAAACTGGTCTATACCTTTAAGGATATTTATCATTGTCAGCTTAAGTATTGTTACAACCATTGTCAGCTTTGGTTTTAGGGTTGAAGCTAGGAAATTACCACAGAGAAATTGTTGCTGGAGCATGCATTCTGCGATTGACTAAGGTATTACAAATGCAACTTCACCAAGTCATTTGAAGTATTCGTACCTGTTCCATCAACGTTCCATCCGATAGGTAAGCTTTCTGCGGTAGGAACATGATGTCCCGTGGACGTACCCCTCTCTGCTCCACCGTACCACTCATGACTGGCCACAGACCATGGAGAACACGGAGAAGTGACGTCTTACCACTCCCCGTTGAGCCTGTGATCAGGATGTTACGTCCTTCTACCACTTCTAGGGTCAAATCTGGACAAATGACGTTGATATTAAGAATACAGTACGGGTACACTTTATTCACAAGAATTCTATTTTTGTGAACTTTATGACTGGTTGCAAGGTTGTGAATTTTAACATTGTGTGAAAATGAGATGGCAATGGATGTGCAAAAATGTATTGTAAGTAGCCGAAGTTAATTATCACGAAAATAACAATTGTTAAAATAAATGTGTCGCTTTATCTGATAAATATCTGAACATGAAAATATTAGCTAATACAGTTTTGGGCTCGTATAGTCAGAGAAAAGTTAGTCAATCACAAGTCTGCTATTAACTTTGTTTTTAGGTTTCATTCTGTATTTGTATTTATACTTCATCATGATAAAGCAAATGAAGAATAATTTAAGGTTCATTGTTTCTTCTGAGCCTGCTGAATCTGGATTTCATAAAATTGTGACCTACCAGCTCCAAAACCTTTTCGGTAGTTTGTTTGTTTGTTTGATTGATTGATTGTATTTCTGAATTTTTCAACATAATAGAAAGTAGTATACAAACTAGGTACATCTATATTATTAACAAAATTCAAAATACAAATATAATCATATTGTAATATAAATCAATGCAATAACCGTACCTTTAAAAAAAAAACATAGTTAACAAATAAAAAAAAAACACTCTGCGTTTTATGCACTTCCTTTAAAGGAATAGTTGAGTTTCGTTTTCAGACCACCCATTCTCTTCAAAGTGCATGGTTATCGCTCTTATTTTTAACTATGACATTTCTAGTGCCTTTTTAGGACCTAAAATTGCTATGAAGCTAATTTAGACCCCAAAATGTGTGAAATTTAGCCAATACGATCATACCAATTCAGCTCCAATTTCAAAAAAATATGGTAACTGTTAATTACTTAATTAATTAAAAATAACAATACATGGGCCGGCTGGTTGTGCGAAATATAACCAAAACAAAAAAGCCAACATCAGCATTGGCTGAAATACAACGTAAAAGGCGTTATTTTGTGTTTTCAACGGCTTTTTCAAATTATATAATATTTGTGGTGGTACACAAATAGTAGAGATCTTTTTTTTTTCTTTCTCCATATTTATGGATATTTCAGCCGTCTCTGAACCGATTTTGATCAAACAAAGATGATTTTGTCATTTAAATTGTATTTTCTTTCAAATTTGACACTCAGTTTTTCACTATCTCACAAAAAAATTATTTTGTGTAGCGCCCTCTGCAACAGAACTCAACTATCCCTTTAAGTTTCGAGCAAGTTTTCAAGTCCCAGAATATTAGATATCAATACGCCTCTGGAAATGAAAACATTAAAAACCCTTTTGAGTTTCATCTATCTTCACAAACCTTTGATGAGGATGTCCTCCTTGGATGGAGTCGCCACGGCAACCTGGTCCAGCTGGAATGCAATCAGACTATCCACGCTGCTAACCTCCTCCTCCTCCTCCTCCCTTCTGGTAAGCCCCTCCCTAGCATCCTCCGACAGGTATTCCCTGTCCCGGTCCATCTCCGAGATGAGGAAGTGGGTGTCAGAGGTCATGGTCGGGGTCATGTCGCTGTCGGGATCGAGATGGAGGATGTTTCGTCGCGATGATTCATCCGTTTCAGGAGACTTCTTGGTGTTGGGCGACAGCTCTTCTAAGCTTTCGAGAAGCTCCCCAATCCTGATAGAGAAAATGGTATGGAGGAGATGTATGAAGATATGAAGTCACCCAGAATGTAGCCTGTAGATCTGTTCACTACTGATTTACACCTGTAAACATGTTGCAGTATCATGATGAATATTAACCATTCCTGATTAATGGAGCTTACAAAAAAAATTCATTTTACTAAGTCTAAATCACTCTTGTTATCTTTACATTGTCTTTAATATCTTGTCTATATTTCTATCTCTGTCTGTCTCTCTTTCTGCTTAGTAATTTTCCCTTCTAACCTCATGTCAAAAAGCCTTTCAATTCATCAATGGGTTTATAAGGCGCCGCTCAGCACGCTCCACAAGAGACAACAACTAGATGTCTATCCGAAATTTGTTTCACTGAAGAAATGCCCAAAACATGCAAGGAAACCAAGGGGCAAGTGGGGGAAAAGGAGCCTGGGCTGTGTGGAGGAGGCAGGGGGAAGGACAGAGGCAAGGCAGACCTCACCAGGGTCTCCCCCCCCCCCCCCAGAGGGGAAAGAGGCAGCTGCAAGCCCAGGCAGCCAATGCAGAAGACGACTCGGATAGCGACATGGAGGACAGGGACAGCCACTTTGGGGCGGATGAGGACCTAGCTACATTGCAGCCAACAGTCACTCAGCTCCAGCAGGACCTTAACAGATCAAAGAAGAGAAGACAGCCCAGTTCTTTGAGGACAACACATTCTTTTATGACATGGGGGACAACGACTACAAGAATAAGGTGAAGAGGAGACAGCTGCTGGGGGAGCTGGCCAAGTCTCTTGGGTTCAAAGGTAAGTTTTTAAAAATTTTAAACTTTTCTTTACCATTCGTTTTTGCATTCAAATGTACATTTTTTGGTCATGTATATTTTCCTGTGCTTTGAAATGTACTTTTTTTATAAGGTTTCCTGTGGTTTTGTGTGCAGCCGAGATGGCTGACAAGTTTTACAAGAGCTTCCGCAACATCCAGACATATCAGACTATCAAAAGCTGAGAGAGAGGGAGGCCAAGGGCAAGTCCGTCTCCAGCTCCTCCAAACCCTTCCCCCTCCAACAGTGGAAGCTAAAGAGATACGCTCTCCTCCAGCCATTCTACCGTGGCAACAAGAAGCTACAAGCTAAGATTTTTAATAGGTTCCTCACATTTCACTCTGTATAACCTTCTATTCATTACAATTAATTTTGACGTCTTTTCAAAGAATTAATTATGTAATGTGACACTTTTTGTATATTTCATATTATGTTCTATTTTTGTCAATTATGTAAATTCTTTTTATTTGTGAAATGTGAAATAAACTTGAAACTTGAAACTTGAACGTCTTCCTACGTCCTTGGTTCGGTAAACATCTGCAAGGATTAGTCTGTCTTCATACTTTGTCTTCTTGCCTTGTTGCCTTGTTGCCTTGCACTCTTACCATTTGGTTATATATATTTTGCTGTATTTGACATGGAGATTTACATTTTTGGACCTATCCTTGTTTATGATTCTGATTCCGCAGCCAGAGACTTCAGACAACCAGGATTCAGACTTGGAGAGCTTGGCCAGGAGGCCAGACATTAGCTCTGTCTCTCTCTCTCCCCCATGAAGCCATCCAGGAAGGCGAAGGACAAGAACTTGACAGAAGTCCTGGTCAACCTCATGTCGGAGAGCAAGCAGGAACTAAAGGAGTCCCAGGCTGCGCTGGTTCAGGTGCGGTTGTACGTTACATAACATTTATTATGCTACAACTAAGTCTTCCATTTATACAATTGAAGTTATTCTTTCTTTTTTACACCAAGTCTCATTAAATGTATATTGTTTGTTGTTTATGTTTTAGGCGAGCGGCACATCCCAACCCACAAACACTGCCATGAGCCAAACAGAAGCGTGGACGCAGGGGATGGTCAGCGTCCACCACAACATCCCCAAACACCTGTGGCATCAGTACCAGTCTGAAGCTTTTGCCCTTGTCATGAAGTATGTGGCACGGCCCAGCAGCAGCAGCAACAGCCCCAGCACATCTACGCTCAACAGGCCCAGCCCAAGTACTATACGCCTCCCCGGCCTGCTCAGCCAATCCAGCAGCAATTCTACCCTCCGCAACATCAGCAGCATGTGGTCCACTCAACACACCAAAGGCTACAAAGCCTGAGGAGCAGGCACAACCAGCTCGGAACTCCGACTCAGACTAGTAGATAGTGAACTTTGTGATCTGTTTTATAGTCAGGTGGACTGTAGACTGTGATCTTTGTGGCAGTTATGTTGACTGTGTAGTATGATATGATGTTAGAGATGAAAAATAGAAGTTTTGATTGTTATGTTGACTTGTTATATGGTTTCATTGTTTATTTTATAAGTACATGTACAATCTTAGCTTCTATTTAATTCCTATTTTCTACTTTATATCTTGGGTTTTCTTTTACAACTGAGGTTGATAGTTTGTAATGTAATTCTTTACTTTGCAATTTTACTTTACCTTACAAAAAAGGAGTAAAGGTTTTTTTTCTCACCTGTGAGTATAGCCACCTATATCAGAGATCTTGGTGGAGAGATCAATCAACTTTGAGAAACAGCTGATCAGGTACATGGTCTGGAAGGAATACTGGGAACAAAGAGAAAGTAATGAAGACAACGTTATTACTGCTGGTGTATACAATTGATGGAAATTGACGCTGATGGAGAAAGAGAGGGAAATAAAAAGAAATGTAAGAAAGAGTTGGTTATGATGTGATTGAAGTAAATGTATATTTATTTTATGATTATGACGATGATGATGATGATGATGAAAAAATGATAATGTTAGTGATAGTAATGATGGTGATGATGGTGGTGGTGGTGGTGGTGGTGGTGAGGGTGGTGGTGGTGTTGGTGGTAATGATTATGATCATGATGATGCTGATGGTCATAATGGTGTTGATGATCATGATCATGATGATGGTGATGATGGTGGTAAAGACGATGATGGCGTTGTTGATGATCATGTCAATGATGATGACAATTATATTCATGATAATCATGGTGATGATGATGATGATGATGTTGGTAATGGTGATAATGATAATGGTGATGTGATGATGGTGATGATAATGATGATGGTGATGATGACTATGAAAATGATGCAAATAATGGATGAAAATTAAGATGCTGCAGTTATTGCTCAGTATGTTTACAATACTGATGATCATTACACTGATGATGACAAGATAATCACAAGTGTGATACTAACAATACTATGGAAAGATGAATACCGGTAGATGACAACAACAACCAAGCTGGTGATGATAAGACTAATGATAATTTACAAGCAAGAAAGAAATTATGACGAAGGAGATGGCCTTTCTACTTACAGCACTGATAAGACCCGATATCTCTGAAGCAGGAACCCCATTGTAGACTCCAGCAAATATTGGTATAGCAATAATGACGTAACTCAGAATACTGCCAAGGTAATCAAACAGATTTACAGCAACTGAAATTAAAAAAACACAATAACAAACAATTAATTAAAATGCAAATTGTTGAAAATACTTGATTTGCCAAGCATTTAATTCCTGTTTATATCTTCATCAGGCATGCGTTTTTTGGGGAAATATTTGTAAGCCAGACATCAGCATCTCTTCTTTCTTTGAATGTTTGAAGAAAAAAAAAAATCAGAACTATATTGAGATATGATATTGATCGACTTGAACTTAAGTTGTTGTTTTGTTTGGACATGGTTCCTTTCCATGTAAGAATAACTAAACATCAGCATCTCTTCTTCCCTTGAAAGATAACCATTTTCCCCAGAACTATACTAAAGTAATAATGCAGTTCATTGATCTACTTGAATTTAGGTTGTTATTTTTCATACCGGGTACAGGGTTCCTTTCCATGCAGGAATAACTAACTGTCCTTAAAAGAATATCCTATTAGGTATTAAATTCTTGCACTATCTTCTCATCATGAAACATACAAAGAACACATTAATTGATAACATTGGCTGACCAATACAGCTACCCACCATTGAGCCAGAACTCCCAGTTGGTCAGTGTCAGCTGGACATCCACAAGACTGAAGAGCTTGCGGTCAGCGTTGTCTTTTTCCACTCCACCAGCTGAGTAGAAGGCTACCGATTCTGAGTTGGCCCTCAGCTGGGCATGCTTGAACCTGATGAAGAAAGGTGAACATCATCTCCTATTTCATCCCAAACATACCACCAACTCATCAATACAAAGTTTTGGGTCAATACATTATACATTCAAGCTACTGTGATAACCTGTGTATAACAGACTACTCAGTGGAGAAAAGAAAAGTGACAAGTCCACAGGTTGTCATTATGTACAGGAGCCTTTAATACATATTTTCAAATAGAAATACTGTCCACAGACAACAACAAAATATGGCTGTATATTGAATTATCTGTAAGCCTTGAAGCTACAACAAAATACATTGGGCCAAACAGAAACAAACAGTGACTAGGAGAAGGCAAGATATAGATGCATCAAAACAACCAAAGTCATGTCTTTACTATTGTTTTGATCAGTACAACAATATATTTTTCTAAGATGACACACTACGTTTAAATAATTTCCCTATATAATCGTAAGTCCAATTAATCAACAATTGATGGGCAAGTCCAAACTACTTTGTCCTATACGTTACTTACCACATCTAAGATATTAGTAAAACATCTTATCATTGTCTGACGTTAATAGCCCACCTAGAGTTTGAGTCAGACCAAATATAACGTGGAATGCCACATTTAATGTTAAGTGATGATCAAAACTCCACAATACTTGGTAAATAATGGGACTCCAAATGACTAAATACCTTGGACTTGCCCAGGTCATGTGAATTGACTACTGACAGACATACCTGAATATCCCTTCTTGTTTCTCTTGCTGGTAGGTTAGATTGACCACCGGTGACATGATGAATTTATTGATGACACTACCAACGATGAAATAACAATAGATGACCAGAGGCCCTAGGTAGCCGGTGCTGCAAAAGGACAAGAGGGAAACGATTTATTCCTGAAGTCCAAAACAGTGTATATTTTGTTCAAAAATATGAAATTGTTTCTATTGGCTCACATTGTCTTGTGAATATATCATAACGATAACAATCATCAGCATCAATGCTCTTATTTCTGAAGGCCCTGTAATTATTACTACAGAATTTGTCAGGTACCCATTAATACACCCACCTAGGTGGAGAGTGGTAATGTCACGGGTTGTTAGTATTGGGCTGAGTCTTGAACTCTCAACCCTATGACTGAGAGTCAAGTGAATGAACCACTATACCATGACACTGTCAAAACTGTTATTGTCCAAGTGGCTCAAAGAGTAAACTATATCATAATTGCTACAAGGAAAATGTGCAAATACCTGGTATAGATTCAATTGGGTTGGATTGAAGAGGAAGAGGAACAAGGAGTGAGTTGAAGAAAAAAAAGCAACAGCGAAAAAAAGTAGAGGGGGTGAACAATATTGAGATTGAGAATAGACTAGAAAATAAAAAAGATGAAAAGGAAGAAGAAATGAAAAAAGAAAAGAAGGCCAAACTGAAACAAAAAGGAAAGAAAATTAGAAGGAGAAGGAAGGAAAATAAGTAAGGAAATAATGAAGTCAGAGATAACGAGAAATGGTTTATAAATGACAAAGAGGGAGAGTTGCGAAAGCTAACAACTTTATCTCTTCCGACTTACATTTCATATGTGAGATAGGTGTAAGTAGCAATAGTGAATGGTGACACGATAAGGGTTGGGACAACCAGACTCAGTTGATTACATAACCTCTCCACATCCTGGGTGATACGCTGATCTCTGATTGAAAAAAAATATGGAAAGACGATATGGAAACAATGTATATCCCTACGATACTATACTAATAAATTTCAGAGAATTTACCTTGAATGAGCTTTCAAGAGTCAAATTTTTAGCTTTTAATTCACTACTTCGTTGTCTGAATAGGCCTTCAATATCTTCTTTGGTATTCTTTACAATACTGGAATTGTTCTGTTTCAGGAAAAAAATCTATCTATCTTGGCAGTATTTTTCTCAATAAAAAGTAAACCAGTACTGTTGCCTGGCAATAAATTCAGCATCCTTGATCCAATACATAATAGTGCATGGCCCTTGGCTCTAGAACAACATGTTAATAAAATAAATAAGCCATACAACTAAGACTTCAAAAATACATTCATTCATATGATTGAATATATATCTCTCTCAGCAGAGACAATTATATTCATCCAAACTTTCTATATTTCTTACTACCAAATGAACCATTTCCTCCTGTTTTATTCTCATTTAAAAATAATCATGTTGTGAAATGTTTGAGAACAGTATCATTATCAGTAATGAAAAGATTAAATCTGAACACTGTGGCCTGTATTCTACTAATGTTTAAACCTAACGATAGGTTAAGGCTTTGGTCCAAAATCAAATTTAACAAAGGAAGTTAGTCTGAAGTCTAAGTTTTCCTTTTGTTAAACACGATTTTAGAACCCAGTGTCAGTTTTAACTGCATAGGTAGGATTCAGACCTTCATGTATGTACTTACGTGTTATCGACGTTGCCCGTTTGCAAGACATTGAGTTTGTAGTAATTAAAAGCCTTGAAGTAGAGTTTATGAAGATGTGCTGTCATTGCTTCTCTCCATCTTACATACAATAGCTTGCTGATGTACGTCTTGGCACTCTTTATCTGAAGTATAGAAGTAGACAAGTAAGAAAATGTAACATCAAACAAAAAATGTTGAACAGAGATCAATTTCTTTTTTCTTCACTATCATTGTATCATTAATCATCACTATCAACAAAAAAAGAAATACAGTATAAATGATTGTATGAAATTAGAGGAATAGAGACAAGCCCAGGCCATGTTTTATTATAGATGATGCAGGGCTGGTCTGAGAATTGTAGCCTCCTTTCCCATTACCTTGCTCATTTATCTCATACTTTTGAAGAAGAAAACTAATTTAGGTTTCTTTTTTTTTCTTTCAATCTTGTTGATGATAAAGATTTGGACCTATTTGACATTATATATTATCACATATTTATGTTATTCCAGTGGTAAGGAGTGGTACACAAATGTTACCTGTCAAGAAAGACTGTTTTTCAATTGTAAGGGGGGGGGGGGCCATTCCCACAACATTTATTTGTATATCTATTTCCTCCCCTGAAACAGTAGCAGGTATTTTAAAGGAGAAATTTCACATCCATCCATAAAATATCTTATGCCACATAAAATTTTTCTTAATGACTGCCATGAGTTAGTATGTGCAGTTAGACTTGCTTACCAGAGAAATCAGTACAATGTAGAGCAGAGATTGCCATAGGACTGTAAGGAAACCAGACCAGTCTTTAGCAGGGAGAACCACGTAGAATTGACTGGGGATCAAGCCTACAAAGTAAGCTGCACCTTGTTCTGTAAACAACAAAAAAGGAGAATAAATCCTGATCAGGGCCCTGTTCCATCAAGCTGGTTATCAATAACAAGTTTCAATAACTGTTATAAGCTACTGAAATGGTGGCATCCGATTGGCTGAGAGCTACTTAGTTGTCATAGAATTTTAGCATTTGTGATCGATAGGCCTGAGTCATGTCGGGATTTTCATAAACCGGGTCCCGACGGCGTTGCACCGATCGGGACCCGGTGTCCCGAAATCAGCTCGCAGGATTTGTCACTTGCCTCTATAAAAAGCGCATATCATCAGTATGTTCCTTAAAAGTGACCTTTTTTATCAATCAAATAAATCAACACATGCATACCTCGGCTCAGATCGGTATATTCTTCCATTTGACATTATTTTCATCCATGATTGGCGATGTTTAGTGCCATTATCGTGCCTCTAAAAGTAAAAAAACTGGGGCAGAAATGGAAAGACAACATTCGAGCCGCCATTTTGATTTATGCAGGTTGAATAAATCTGGTCAAAAAATATGAATGTTAGGATAATAAAACGGCTTTCTAAAAAATTCTTCTGTACAATATACCGATCATATAATATTTTAAAGACAAAATAAATATTTATCTCTTATTTTAAACATCGCATGCTTTTTTTTAAAAGCTGAAAATTACTTGGTAATCACAAGAAGTTTCGATACGGATAGCTGTTGCAAGGCAAGTTGAGACTAGTCTCGGAAAAATGCGCAGTGCTCCTCGTAATTAGCTGTAATGTGTGCCAGAACGAACCCAAACAAAGACGTGATCGTTACGAGAAAAAAATCATTAAAAACTACGAGAGCACAATTGGAAAGACAACTACTGCTCAAAATTACCATAATCAGATACATAACTTGGACAAAAACATAATAATCGCCCAAGAAATGCCACAGAAATTGTGATAATCGAGGAGTAACTGCGTACATTTTTATCGCAAGGGGCCTGCTGCAAATACTCGAATCCTTCGTTATACTGCTTTTTACCGTAGAGGGCCTTATTTGGTTTCTAGCCTCGTGTTCAATTTAAACACGTGTAATTTGGATATCGCAGCAGCTAGGCCCTTCCGATAATGATTGTACCTACATGTATAGTAACTCCTTAAATATCACTATTTATGTGGCTTTTCTTGGACAATTAACTATTGTACGATAATTTTGAGTAGTTGTCTTTCCAATTGTGCTCTCGTAGTTTTTAATGATTTTTTTCTCGTTACGATCACGTCTTTGTTCGGGTTCGTTCTGGCACGCATTACAGCTAACGAGGTGCACTGCGCATTTTTCCAAGACTAGTCTGAACTTGCCTTGCAACAGCTATCCGTATCGAAACTTCTTGTGATTACCAAGTAATTTTCAGCTTTTTAAAGAAGCATGCGGTGTTCAAAATAAAAGAAAAAAATATCTATTTTGTCTTTTAAAAATTGTTTGATCGGTATGTTGTAAAGAAGTACTTTTTAGAAAACAGTTTTATTATTCAAACATTAATGTTTCTTTCAACCTGATTTATTAATCCTGCCGAGAGACCCGGCCAGTACAGTAGCTAGCTAGCAGTAGCTAGCTAGCAGCTAGCTGGCAACAACAACCCCATGGGGCGAACTGCTTTGCAACCCATATTTATATCAGCAGTTCGGATTGATTCAGGATGAGCTAGAATATGATTGGTAACAATTAAATACTTAAGTTTTAAGGTGGATTGATTTTAGTGGTGTGCAAAACTGCAATTTCTTACATATTTCATTATTTTTTTCGGAGCGTCGGTTCTCAAAAAACGAAACCGGGACCCGACGGCAACGGTCAGGTCACGGTGTGATCGACCGTACCGACTCAAGCCTAGTGATCGATAACAAGTTTTATGAAACAGGGTCCTGGTTAAGGTTTCAATCAACACCAATGATATGACTTTCAAGAAGTAATATTGGATTCTATGACAAAGTTAACTTGGCACTATGGACATGGACAACTCGAATACAGCATAAACCCAAGCAAAATTATCAAGAAAGCTGAAATTGATTGCAAAATCTTGCAATGAATCTTTGCACTGAGCACGTATTTTTAAGCATTTACATAGACGATGATTCAAATGGAATGTGTGGAAAAGTTATTGAGGAGCAAAGTACCAAGTAGTAGAAAATATAAAATGTAAGGCTATCTAAAGATCTATCATTTAGAGCCATGGCAGTCAAATGCCTTGTTTGCCCTAGAGCTGAGCTAGCCTGATGCCCTAGATGGCATTTCACATTGTGTACTTCTTGCATCAGGTACCACAGTAGTTGCTAAATTAAAGTTTACATTAAATTAGAACAATTCAAAATTCAAACCAATTTCTCTCAGTTTTTTATTTTAAAAAAAAGGCTCTTTACTTTTAGATAAGGTTCAGAGGCAAAATTGTATCATCCTCAGGAAACTTTTATCTCATATGGAGGAGAAAACGGTTCGTCTCTGAAACTTATAATACATTTAAAAGTCTTTCCTTAACCCATTGCCTACAGGGAGCAGGTGGTCCCTGTATAAAGCCTATGAGAACGCAAGAATTCAGTACTCAACAGGTTAATAACTTAACTTTAAACTGTTGTGATGGACTTTTGACCCTCCTTCCTTCCTCTCATGCAATCAAGTGCATTGTCAGAACTCAAGATAAGCATTTTAGGCATTGTTTAACAATGTTTCCAGTTGATCTGGCCCTACATATTATCAGTGTCTGTGATATGGTGAATATTGAAGCCCTAAAAAAAATGCGCTTCAAAATGATCACGAAGTGCCTCAACTTTTCTTCTCTTTGAGTGACCGGTTTTACCATACTCATTTTCCCCAATAGACTGTAGAGTTATAAAAACAGTTGGGAAAACGGTTTTTTGAAATTTCAATCATAAATATCTTGATAATCAGACAGGCTTGTAAAAGTCATGGGATTCCTGACTGACCTACATGTAAAGGTTTATAATTATGATTGCAGCATGAGCTAAATCCAGGATTTTTTTTAGAATCTGAAGCAAAGATACCCAATCCCTATAAAAGTTTGTTCACCAATCTTGCTTACCTCCACCTGCGATCAGTAGTAGCAGGAAGAAGAGAATTGTCTGAGCAGACTTCCATGACAGGAAGAGGACGGGCAGAAGATGACAGAGTCTCTTCATAAACACCATATCTAGCTTGTACCTTTTAAAAAAATGACAAAAAGGGTAAGATTCTTGAAGATAAACATTTATTTAATGAGATAGTAAACATGATGGCCTGTATTTGACTAAAGTTTAAACCAGTTGCTGGGTTGAAGATTTTGTCAAACATCAGGATTATCAATATTACAATGTTAGTCTGAGGTCTAACTATTCATTTTGACGAATTCGTGATTTTAGACCAAAGGTTGCATTTAAATGAATTAGTACAACATAAACCAATGACTTTTTAGTTCATCAGAAAAGAAAGTTCAATGGAGTATTTCTTTTGTAGGCCATACACTTGTCATTATATAAATATAGATTCAAGTACAGGCATTTATTATGTGTAGCATGATTTAAAGGAATGTCTACTCTGATATTAATACAAGAAATGGATCAGGGAAAGTTTGAAGAAAATCTGATACATCAATGATAAATGATAATGTCAATGATATGTATTTCAAAATTGGCAACTCAATTGCACATACACTTTGTGAGGACTTCTCCCAATACTCCCATAATAAAAAATAATAATTATATTTAAAAAATCCCAGATTTCCATTGTTATCATAAGAAAAAATATATTTATGATATCAGTGTCAAATGTGGTTACTGAGGGAGTTAGATCTAGGCCAATCAGCTAATTACTCACTGGGGGAGAATTAGACCGAATTTTCCGTCTCTTTCGTTCGTTAGCCTCTTATTGGGGTAGGGTCGGCCGGCTCACTCTTTAGAGACGGAAACCGTCTATACACATTCCCTTGATAACGCCACGGCCATTTCAGGTCGTAGCGTTTTGCCCCCAAAATCCCCCAAAATGTCATTTTACCTCGTGTATATCCAAATGTAAATTAGGCCTAGGCTATAATACATCGGTTCCACTTACTAACTTGATTGAAACAATCCGTTTAATGGTCCCTTTTAAGGAAATTATGGGTCAAAATCGACATCCATGTTGAAAATCTTGCAAGCCGGGTTAAACTCTCGCTGCCGGAGTCATCTAAATCAATCTCATCCCTTCTAGTCTACGCCGAAGGCAAAATGATTATGAAGGAAAAACTGTGCGCCATCTACACGTTCGTAATGGCGTTATCACAGTTTTTCCTTCATAATCATTTTTGCCTTCGGCGTAGACTAGAAGGGATGAGATTGATTTAGATGACTCGGTTTCCGTCTCTAAAGAGAGAGCCGGCCGACCCTACCCCAATAAGAGGCTAACGAACGAAAGAGACAGAAAATTCGGTCTAGGGGAGAATGAACCCGAGGAATCGGGATCACAGACTCACAGTGATCGAATCATTCACTTCACTTTTTTCCTTCCAGTCACTGACACTGGTGAAGCCAAATACTCTAAATGATAATAACATAAGTGACAGACAGAAATCGAGTCGAGATCTAAGTTGTAGTGGCACATTGCTGTTTGCTTTTATGATAACAAAAAGTGGGCATAGCCACAGCTCAGCCAGGGCGCAGACTGGCCGCCGCGGCCCTGCCTATGCCGCGATCAAGTTTACGCTCGTACGCGGGTGCAGATCATGGTGCAGATTCGACTCTTTTCGAGATCTTCAATTTTGTTGATTAAGTAAGAGAATTGTGTTCAAAATCACTTGAATTCAATGAAATGGGAAAACATAACAATACCTCTTCGAAACAGTGGACATCTCCTTAGGCCTTCTGCAGCATGAAACAACCATCGCACAAATTTAGGAGGATTTCTCAGTTAGGATCACTGCATTTGCTTGTCCATCATTAACATCATCACACACGCTATGGAAATGTAGACTTCTTCCTGACGTTGAGAAATATTTTATTACATAAAATTGTGTAATATTTCTTTATAATCATCAAAATGAACAAAATGTTAATATTTGATAGTATTCCAATAAATTAAATATACTTAAATCATTTTCATATAGATGATTGATGCAAATTTCTCAAGTTATTTTCAAAAAGAGAAGATGGTATCTCCAGAATTAAGACTACAGAAGAGAGGTTATGCAATAGGTCGAGAGCTACATAGACTAGCACAGATATAGCAAGGTAAATTGCTAGTTTTTACAAATTATCGAACGGTCCTAAATTACTTACAACCTATCAGTTCAGTAGTACAGCTATATATCAATTAGTTCAAATATGAGATAAACAGCTGTAAAAACAATTGCTCCGCATTGTTTCCTGCTCTCATTGACACTGACTGACTGAGTGAGTGCTCAAGTCAGATTCTTCGATTGGATTCCCGTTCTTGACTTGAGGAGCGTCTTCGAGGGTTCTGTTAACGTTCTGTTGCTGAAGCCTCAACATGCCTTCTCATCTTGTCATATCATCAATGGTCACTGTCACCGCCGGAGCCTTGGCCCTGCTTTCCTTCTATTTATACAAAAGAAAGTAAGTCCATGAAGAAGTGAAGTTGTATCTGAAGCTAGATCGAATTGAAGTAATGTCAAATGACAGATTGATTGAGAGGGACGAGGGGGGGGGGGGGGGTCTTCAAGGTCCCAGGGTAGTGTTTAATTAAACTCTCATTAAGTAGTAATCAGTGTCAATTGTTGAAAAGCTGAAGCGGGGTAAATTTTAACTTGTTTTGTTGACCATATTTTTGATGTCGAGTCTTCAAAGGCAATATCATTCATGTGTATTATGCCTGATTTCATACATAAGTATACAGTACTTGGTAAATATATGAATAACAGATAAGCAAATTATATAAATTTTCTGATTGATTGAACGAACAAAAATATCTGACAAACCTACTGTATAATTTCACAAACTAGTGTATTTCAACACTGCATCTTTGCAACCTTCCACATTTCTTTTTCATTCACACAAACAGCTTAGTCAGGAGTTCATAAAACTGTTGATAGAACTCTATACATATATTTATCTTTACCCCCCCCCCCCCCCCACTTTTCCCTTTTATTTGTATATATTATTTGTTGTTGTTGTTGTCTATTTACTGCCAGATGTAGGAGTATATCGGCATCAACGGATAAGATGAAAGAAGATATCTACCAGCCTGTCACAGATGTTGAGCACTACGACATATTTGTCATTGATTCATCAAGCGCTTATCACGAGGCTGTAGAGAGCTTTGCAGAAGCTACCAAACAGATGAAGGTATATGAATTTTTTGTTCATCCTTTTTTCTCAGTTATTGTTTAGAGCTCATGTAATGAAAATACATTGTTTGGACATTCCAGCCGCAAGTGATCTATCAATACATGAGCCCACCATGATTAGCTGTATCTATAATTTCAGGATTTTGTTCTTCTTCCAATGCAGGGAAGTGAATTTTTTAAAAGATTTTAATGTCTACCTTGAAGTTGAATGTATGAGAAATTACGCGATATGACTCATCGGTTAGAGGAAAGGATTTGATCCTGATTGATACTGTCCCTCTGATAGGATTTTAAGTCATTTGCTCCACGGACTTACATGTAGCTTAAAGCCCCACTTCACTACTTAAAGCTACGTACGCCCTCTATATAGCAAACAATGCCTAATTGGTGCCTGTTTGTCCCCCATGATCCTCTTTCTTATGTTAATTGAGAGCTGATTTGATGAGACACCTGTCAGTGACCGTGCATAGAGGTTTAATCCCTCCTGGCCAAACTAGACGTGCGGTGGGGCTTTAAAGAATACCTGCTTCATAAGCAGTCAAATAATCAATCTGAAAGCCAAAGAAGGTGGACAGGAACTACTGTACATGAGTGACCTTTCACCCCTGTGCTATGGATTGACCCATTATATTCATGTCCCATTGATTCCCAGGTTATAGGTCTGGACTGTGAATGGGTGACCAAAGATGGTCAGAGGCAACCCGTGGCACTCCTGCAGCTCTCCTCCCCTGTAAACCAATCCTGCCTCCTGTTCCGTCTCGACCAGCTGGATGGAGAACTTCCAGAGAGTATCCTCACCATCCTCCAAGATCGCAAGTAAGATTTAAAGGGATTGGGTAACTTTGTCTCAGATTCTGAAAACAAAATCCTGGATTTAGCTCATGCTGCAATGATAGGAACCCCATGACTTTTACAAGCCGATCGCCTGTCTGATTATCAAGATACTTATTATTGGAAATCGAAACCAAATTTTTCGTTTTGATAACACTACAGTCTATTGAGGAAAACGAGTATGGTAAAACCGGTCACTCAAAGATTTTTACCTTTTTGAGGCACTTCTTGATCTTTTTGAAGCGCAATTTTGTTGTGGCTTCAATACCATATCACAGACACTGATAACATGTAGGGCCGTGCAGTTCAGATTTAACATTGTTAAAAGTTTGGCATGATAGGGATGGTGTCGTGAGGCTGCTGCCAAATGGTGCTTACAGAAATGACACTGGGTGATGACCTCTCATTCAATATAGCCTGCATATATATAGTCAGCAAACCTTATGTCTCACAGCAGAGGAAACAAATATTGCTGCTCAAATTTTCACTTCATTTTCCAAATTTCTTGAATATATCGAAAAAGCTGTTCACCAAAGGAAATAATTTAAAGTGAGATTCTAATTTTCATCTATTTGATCTCGTCATTTTGGTGCTCATGGGCTTCTCCAAGCATTACCATCTGACATTTTCAGAGAACTTTCAATAATGAAGAAAGAATATTATAGGCATTCTGAAAACAAGCAACAAATTAATGATATTAAATATAAACTTATAGGAGTTACATGTGCTTTCACAAACGTTGAATTTTGAATAACTTTGTTACAGAATGACAAAAACATGACCTACATATAAAGTTAACAACTAATTGTTCATACCCCTTGTAAACTTTATGTTTTTTTTGTTGTAACTCCAGTAATAAAGGTGGACTGGTTGAAATAGGTCCTTTGTTGTATATTTTAGATTCTGTAACAAACCTGTATATTTTGCTTTTTCTGCAGCTTCTTGCTAAATGAATGACTATACTGGAGTGTTAACACAATCATATTTTGTTCTCTGTTTTGATAGCACATTGAAGGTTGGTGTGGGAGTGATTGACGATGCTAAGCGCCTTCTCAACGACTACCAAATCATCACCCACGGATGCCTGGACCTACGCCACCTTGCACTGCGACACCTGTCTCGGACCTTGAGAGGGCGCTCCCTTAGTTTACGGGAACTGGCCAGCGTCGTCCTACAACACGAAATGTCAAAGGATGATAGGGTGCGCTGTGGCGATTGGGAAGCAGTGCCATTGTCTAAGGAACAAATCAATTATGCTGTGGACGATGCAGTTATCGGGGCGGCCATATTCTTACGAGTCGTTGCCTACAAGATGAAATTAAAACAGTTCGAGTCATTCCTTCAACCAGAAACATGGAAGAGCATTTCGTCCATGTGTCAAGGAATCATTGACATGTACCCTGATATGAAACAGCTCACAACAACGAACTCGTCTCCGAAGAAAGCAACGAAAAACTCAAAAGGCGTTTTTGATAATCTTGAAGAGCGACCCCTGAGTCGAGCATATAAGACCAGGAAGTCAGTGATGTACCACAACTGCCGCCTCCTTGCACCGGACGATACGCTTCTCTGCACGTGCGACAAGAGGAAAGCGTTGTGGTACATCGGGAAGGAGATTGGGGAGCTGATATGCGAGGAGCCCTTGACGGTGAGGCTCTTGTTCGAACCTGCAGGGGTTCCAGGACCGGATAGAGAGTACTATCAGACTGAGAAGAAGAACATATGCGTAGTGTGTGGCCGGGAAGACTCCTACATCAGGAAGCATGTAGTTCCGCATGAATATAGAAGGTGAGTCTAGCCTCATTCTCTGACACATGATGTGGTCAACCACCTAAAAAAGTCTGCTGTGTTGAAATAAAAATGACTTTGGCATATTGCACTTCATATTTCTGTATGGTAGAACCCATAGATGATTTGTTAGGAAAAGACAGTTTATTCACCCCCAACTTGTCATTTGTTTGCACAGTGTTTTTGTTTTTTTCTTCACCTAGGCCATGCCGTTTATGAACAGAGATCAATGATTTTCAAATGAAGAAGTCTCAGATTGTTTGATATATATATTTACAATATGTACCAAAGTGACTTAAAATACAAAGAATATTTTTAAATAGTGATCACTTTGCTTGAAGCTCTTCAAAATATGTCTGTCTTTCACAACATTATTGAATTAAATATGACCATTATGAAATACAGTATCTACATTTTGCAGATATTGACTGGTAGGTTGTGTAATATAACATTCTTTTGGGCCGCAGAAGGGAGTTATATTTTCCACCCGCATCTCTGTATCTGTAAAAACATTGTTTAACAATGCTATATCTGAGATGAATGGCCCTACATGTTATCAGTGTCTGTCATATGGTGTAATATTGAAACCATAAAAAAAATTGTCCTTCAAAATGATCATGAAGTGCCTCAAAAAAGTAAAAATCTTTGAGTGACCGGTTTTACCACACTAATTTTCCCCAATAGACTGTAGTGCTATAAAAACCAATCATAAATATATTGATAATTGGACAGGCATTCGACTTGTAAAAGTCATGGGATTCCTGAGTGACCTGCAGGTTTATAATTATGATTGCATCATGAGCTAACTCCAGGATTTTGTTTCAGAATCTGAGGCAATGTTACAGAGTCACTTTAAGTTTTGTGATACTGGTCATCTACTTCCTTTAACAGACACTTTCCAGAGTACCTCAAGATGCATTCCTCACACGATGTCCTCCTTCTGTGTCTACGATGCCACCAGAGAAGCAGTGCATATGACAACTACGTCCGGCAGAACGTGTCTGAACTCTACCATGCTCCCATCAGTAATAAGACCAACGCCAAACGCCTTGAGGATCCTCAAAGGGTTCAGGTCCGCTCAGCTGCGAGGGCGCTAATCCGCCACCAGAAAGTGAACAACCTTCCAGAACATCGGATCCAGGAATTGATGGATCATCTCCAAGAGTTCTTCGGGGACGACGAGATAGACGATGCCCTGCTGCAAGAGGCGGTTTCCATGGAGACGAGAGTGGCCAATGAGGATTTTGTTTCGTCGCACGGTTTGAAGGTCGTGGAGGAGGTGATGAAGGAGGAGAGTGGATTGCGGAAGTTTGAGAAGATGTGGAGGCAGAACTTCCTGGATACGATGAAGCCTCAATATCTCCCGGAGTTATGGTCTGTTGATCATCTACATGAAACGTTTGCGGGCAAGAAGTGAGAAAGGCTTCAAACAGATGTACAGCAGGGGGGCAGATAAAGCCCAGGATTTTTTTTTTAGATGACGTAATCTAGACTGGACTCTAGAGGAATGTGCAATGTAATTAGTTTTTTGTTTTAATTACTTCAGAACAATTCATTCCATCAAACTACATACATGTAAATACATGTTACTTGAATAGTACTATTAATTATTATTGGTGATATGAATAATGTAAATGTTCATGTGTATTCTGTTTAGTTGTTTTGCCTGTTCAAGGATATTCTGTTTGTATTCTATCAACCATAATATGAAGTCAGTTATCTACCATCAAGCCAAAACTTCTTAGAAATGAAGTGGCATCTTGTTTATAAAGCGACTTATTTTTAATCATCATTTCATATTTTCATTTGATCATGTTCCAAATTACAAGCAATTGAATTTCAGGATGTTGTATTCATCAAAGAAAGGTTATGTTTTTAATATTTCAAATCACTGTCAAACACTTTTTGTCTTGCATTTTTTCTAGAATACAGTGTATATTCATCATTGAATTTTAAATTATTTTTGTTTACTTATCTTTTATCAACTACGTGTGACATTTAATACAAAATTGAGTGAAATTTTGAGGGATTCTTGCTGCAATACACAATGTTTTTCTTGTTCTTGATTTTAACAAGAAGCTACCTCTTGAAAAATGTAACTTCACTACAAAGATACTACATTATGTCAGGGACATGTAACAAATATATTCTGTTTGTATTTGAATTCTTTATGCAGATCATCATCACTTACAAATATGATGATGATTAGCTGATGTAATGATTGAAATGTGCCTTTTTTTTTAAAATCTTGGTATTTATGCCATTTCTCAAAAGTATGTAGGTTGATGTGGGAGAAAAAAAAAACTTGAGGATTGATTAATAAAAGGAGAGTGGCTAGATTTCTCACAAAATGTTTTGAAAGAAAGACCGTTTTATCTATATCCTTGAAAAATGAAAAATGTAAGGATAGTTAAAGGAGATGAGGGAGAGTTGGATGAGAATTGGACTGAGATGGACACTTTTGAAGATGAAGAGGTTTGATGTAGATTGTACAAGTGAAACGGGGGGGGGGGGGGGGGGGGGGGGGGGGGGGGGGAGGGGGGAGGGGGGGGGAGGGGGGAGGGGGGGGAGCATACATGTACACTGCTGCAGAGATCGGAATGTTATGAGAAAGAGTGTAGAAAAGGAGTGAGAGAGTGACAGTGAGGAAAAGATTGAGAGAGATAGAGGGTGGTAATGGTAGAGAATGTGAAGGACTAGATAAAGAGCAAGGAAGACAAGGGGGAGGGGAGGAGAGAAAAGGGAGAAACAGTGACTGAGAGAGAGGGAGAGAGAATTTCTTTTACTTGTCTTCTGTCATGTGTAAAGTCCCTTATACAGTCAAACCTGTCTATAGCGACCGCCCAAGGGAAACACAAAAAGTAGTCTTTGTAGACAGGTAGTCTTTGTAACTAAAGCAGGTTCGACTGTATATATATTTGTGTACCTTGATTTTCCATTTTGGGCGGTATTCAAGAAATTGTATCGACCCTGTTATCATTTCTTCAGTCACAAAACCCCAAGGTCATGCACTCACACTCATTTGTTATGCATTTAACAATTCATAAACATTTTCATTCAAAATGGAATGGCTCCGCAACACTCAACAAAACACTAACTTGAGTATAAAATTCCAGACCTGACCACTCAAAGCAGAAATACACAGCCTATTACAAGGCTACAAGCTATAATGTTTGTTTATTCAACAAATTATGATAAGAAAAAATATGTTTTGACAGTTGAGACAGCATTGCTTACAAATTCATAATTATTACCGGTATGTTCTTTTATTCATGTACAAAATGCTCTAAACCAATAATGCATTGCTCATGTAAGATTCAAAGAGACAAACTTGTTGGTGTATTTGATTATACACGATGTATACGCTTAGACATACTGGTTAGAATTATGCAAAATACACATGTACACTGATTCTTATGGTATGCATTATGATTATTTTGCATGCTATCTGTGTATAGAGCCATATTCATACATCATGCAAGTAAACCGCCTCGAAATACAAAAACAAAGTACCAGTGACAAAAGGAAATGACAAGCATCGTGTGCTACATATACAGGTAACAACTAAATTATTATTAAAGACCCTTACCAAGTTTTACAATTTTTCAAGTATGTGAAAAATCGATTTATCCTGATTTTTGTTTCTTGAGGTGACATATGAAAGCTTACAGCTAAAAAGATTCAACAAAGGCACTGTTTCAACCAGTCCAATTTTCGTTCTTGATTTACAAACAAAAAAATCTAATTTACAATGTGTATGAATAATTTAGTCGCTAACTGTATGTATCTTGTAGCATGCAGATCACAAAGTATGCTAAGGAACTTTTGTTGAATACATCAACATCTTGTACCTCCATCTGCCATTCAGTGCATAAAATGCTTATATTTGCCACGTTTTTTTAAGGGTGGTTAACTGCATTGTGAGTGAAGCTTAATAAATAAATGTACATGATTGACCCATCTTCTGACTCGTCCATTGCTTACTCATGGGTCAAGAAACCTTTTAGCAAAGATTTAAAACATACATGGATTCCCATTTTGAAAAGTGATAAAGATGTCACATTCAAAACCGCAAAATGAGTCTTTAGTTTGAAAATGATAGGAACATAAATAACATGATGAAGCATATACTTGTATATACTTGCAATTAACATTTTGCTTTTCCTTTAATTTGGATCAGAATGGTACAGAGACTAGAGTGAGAGGGAGAAAGGGAAATATATCAGTATAGACAGACAGAGAGAGAGAGAGAGAGAGAGAGAGAGAGAGAGAGAGAAAGAAAGATTTCTCTTACATTTGATTTCATTCTAGATGACATTGTGAATAAGCGGAGAGACACACAGTTTTCTTTATCAACTGACAGCAGCTAAGACGGGCGCAGATGGACAGCTTTATCCTGTTGTTGTTCGGTATTATGATGAACATCTCAAGAAAGTTGTTGGTGTGCTACTCACAATTGCAACCACAGAAGAGAGATTGACAGGAGTGAACATTATCAAACTTCTTGACAATGTTTTGAAAGAAAAGAAAATGCCATGGAAGAATTGTTGCTTTTCAGCTGATGACGCTTTGGTTATGATGGGTATTCACACAGGTGCTGCTGTCCGTGTGAGGAAAGAGAACCCAGCCGGGTTTGTATTGGGGTGCCTCTGCCATCGTTTTCACCTAGCTGCTAAAAAGGGAGCAGCGGCCACCTTGCCTTTTAAAGCCCGTCTGTACTAGTTTGGCCAGGAGAGATTAGACCACCCAGCATGGTCACTGACGGGTGGCTATCTTATCAAATCGGCTCTCAATTTACATAAGAAAAAGAGGATCATGGGCGACCAACAGGCATCGCTTAGGCATTGTTTTTTATATAGAGGAAGCAAGTAGCTACAAGTAGTGCAGTGGGGCTTTAAACCTGCTGATTTGCTCTATTACTTCTTGGAGAAGTCATTGAAGCGCCACGAAGACCTAAAAGAAGTGCAAACACTCTGTGGCACTAGCTGCTAGCCACAGCATCTTGAAGCATGCTGTACGCGCTGGTTATCACCCGAGTCAACACTGAACAGGTTGCTTAAAGCCTATCTGTACTAGTTTACAGGAGGGATTAGACCACCCTGCAAGATCACTGACAGGTGGTTATCTCATTAAATCAGCTCTCACTTAACATAAAAAAGAGGATTATGAGGGACCAATGGTCACCGATTAGGCATTGTTTGCTACATGTATATAGAGGGCGCAAAAATAGTACAGTGGGGCTTTAAGCAATGAGAAGCTTTGGTGATGTACTTTGGGGCAGGAAGCTGGTAATGGATTAGAAGAAGGGTCGAGATGATGCTGGATGCTCAAATCAGTCAAAGAAACTGAAGGTAGATACAGCCTTAGGCTGAACTGGAAAGTCAAATCCTACAATGGATCAGAAGTGGAGTCGAGATGATGCTGGATGCTCTTGCTCAAAACAGTCAAAGAAACTGAAAGTAGATACAGCCTCAGCTGGAAAGCCAAACGCTACAGTGCCAAAGGAAAGAGTAAAGAAACATACCGTTCAAGTATCTTCTGTGAGGAAGACAAGTTGTACTGCCCCAGTGTCAAAGCCAAATAGAAAGTTAGAAAGAAAGCACTCTTGTAAAGTCAACCAGCAAAGGACAATTCAAGCTGAAACCATTGTTTAGTTGTAGAGCATCTGTTTAACACTAAAGCCTGCTGCAGAAACTTTTACCAAAAAAAAAGGCAGTTTCAGCATCCTCCTCCATCTGAACTAACAAAGGAACTAGTAAGCAAAAGCCATCAACTAAAACAACCATGGCATCAACAACTACTAAAGCAACAGCACATAACAAGCCTGCTGTATCCGAAGCCAAAGGAATTCATGCTGCTCTTTCAGTCTACAACAAAACATGTTGCTTATTTTTTAAGCATACATTACCGTTGTTTTAACATATTTGTGGCTTACACCCAGTAAATAAGATTGATTGATCGATCTGTAACATTACCATTGTTTACCACTCTAACCCTAAAACTTCAGAAGGATGCACCAATGGTTCACTTACTAGATGACAAACTAAACAGTCTTCTGACTCTTCTCAGAGCCATACTGTCAAGCCAGTTGTCATCAAAACTTCAACTGATGTGAAGAAGAGTCAGTACAAAGACAAAGGCAATCAGAGAAGCAATGAAGACTTGATGCTTGGTCATGAAGTTGGAGAATTTGTTGGCAGTCACACATTATGTTCCAACCAATTAGACAAGTTCTTTACAGCTGTCAGGACATATTTTAGATGTAGAAGGAATGAGAAAAAGTGGAGAGAGACCGACATAAAACAGGAAGACTTTGGAAGGCAATGGATGAAAATGTTAAGTTTTCAAGTGTTGATTTTCTTTTTTATACAGAGGAACCTTGTATTCATAAAGTACACTTTGGCACACACACACACAAAATAATACTATTGTTACTCTGAAAACACAGTTGAATGCTAAGAGCTGGGACTGGACCTTGATCTATACCAAGAGATTGTTTAATAATAGCAACCTTCATATAATGAGGTCCTACTGGAGTCATTTACATATATGGGGGTGTTTCACAAAGATCCAAAGTCGAACTTAAGTCTAATTTAGACTAAAACATTATGGAGAGTCATTTGTAGCCTTAAAATGAAATCTCCTTCATAAAAAAATAGAAAATATGAATGATTTGAATCAACATTTTATGCCTTCTAAAATAACTTTTACAAAATCTTTTCATAGATGCCAACGGCTTTTCATAATTGTTAAGTCCAGATTAGAGATAAGTTCAACTTAGCTCCTGAAATGGTGGAATTTGATTAGCTGCCCACCTCCCTGCATAGTGAGGAGAGGCAGAGGTCTGTATACTTACACCAGATATGGGTAAAGATAACAATTTAACCCTCATTCATGCATGATGCAATACACTGCCTATAAAAACTACTGCAGTTAAAAGTAAATTCAAATATAATAAGTGGAGCGTGGTTCACACTTCCATATCTTGTAACTCTAGTACGCCTCGAGGCATTTGTTGCTGCATGCAAACATCCTTTTTAACCTCCCCTTGATTTTGTTTTGCTGCAGCTTTTTTTTTTGTAGGTGATTAACCACATTATTTGCAAAGAAGGACCTTACAGTCAAATTATCTGACCAACTAATGAAAATAAGCGTAAAATAGCCGAACCATGAATTTTCTTACTGACTAAAATACGGGGCAACAATGACGCTCCGTAAAAATAAGAAAGGAAGAAGTCTGAAAGAGTTATTTGAGCGTATTTGTGCGAATAATGGCCGTCTACTGATAGCTTAGCATACATCACATATGTAATACCTCCTCCAATCGCTCTCCTCATACGTTCTAGCTTGCTATTATACATGTATGTAAGATGACAGAAACAAGACAAGACTTGTTAGTGGCATATCACAAACTTCACTTTTTCAAGACAGAAAATTAGCTAAGGAAAACGATTCTGTGATCAAGATCATGGGCCAAAGTGAAGAAGATGAAGTTTTAATAGTTTCTTCTCTCGCCAATCTGTGTACCTTGAAGGTTTAGTATTATCCTCCTTTCACCTTTGACCTTCAGTTCACGATGCATGCTTCATTCTCGTCCGTATTCAGAAAAATATGTGGCATTCCAAGCACAGAAAGTTGTTTCTCCAATCGGAAGGCACTATTATACATTATACAGCTTAGGTCTATCAGCATATTAAAGTCTCTTTATTAAATTTGCAGTGAAAATCGTTTCACTTTGATCTGCCTCTTCCTTTCCCCTTGGCTGGTGCTTTCCCTTTGACTGGGGCTTTCCCTTTGGCAGGAGCTTTGCCCTTTGACCCTCCGCCGCGACCTTTGGCCCCTGCAGCTTTTGGCTTGGCCTGTGATGCAAAAAGAGAGGGAGTAGTGGAGAAATACTTTGAATGCAGTGCATTAAAATCTAAAGCAATAATGATCACCTTAAGAGCGTTACAGAAAAAAAAAATGTGTGCCTCAATGAGAACACCTTAAAATAGCCCTAGAATACTTTGATTTCAAAATCTGTATGAGTTCTTGTTTTCAGTCACTTCTTACTCTGTTATAATCTACATAATCAGTAAATTAGAAAATAATATTGAAATAAGTACATTTTTAAATCATCAAATAGCCTCTAACCCCCACTACCCCTCAACTCTCACTAGTGGGAAATAGGGGGAGCTATTAAACATAATGGTACTGTTAACTTAATTGTGGTGGGAAAATCCCTTCCAAGCAACACATTCAGGTCTGAGCACAACTAAACAAACACATCACAAACGTCGGCGGAGAAGAAATCAATTGTGTAAGTGCTTACCCTCAATGCACTGACGTCATCATCCTCGTCGCTACCTTCTTCATCCTGTTGTGTTCCTTCGTCCTCCTCTCCTTCCACTTTCATGAGACCATCTTCTACCCCTGCCGCCCCTCCTCCGCCCTTTCCTTTCTTCTTCTTACCCCCCGCGTCCACCGCGTAGGGGGTCGCATGTGCCTCCTTGTTGTACAGTCTGGTGAAGGCAGCTTTTACCTTAAGGAGGCAAGAGAGAAAACAATCTTAAAGGAGGCAAGATAGAAAACAATGAAATACTCAAATGTTCTGGCCTGTTACGGTGCTAATTGATTGGTTGTTAAAGTGTTATAGAGTGGTGAAGTGTGACGTCATCAAAAATCTATTTTTGAAATTTCTAAATTTTTTCATTATTTCCGAAAGAGCATCAAAAATAATGTCCAAATGTCGAAAACCAATTGAATATGTTAAGTATTGGCTGAGATATGACCATCTGAATAAATCCATTTCCTATGGGAACTCAGTGTTATATTGCTCTGGTTCATTACATTACAAGTAACTGAGTTCCTATAGGAAATTCCCAAAATAGATTTTTATGAAGTCACAGCTTTGGTACTCTATTATCTCATCCACCTGTGACATTGACAATTTTACAGATTCTAATTTCAGTATTTAAAATTGGCAGTAACTAAAGTTTGAACATCGTAGTGATACCCTTCACAGATAAACATGAAACAGTTCACTACAATTCATCAACTATATTTTACTGGCCTTCTGACTCGAAAAACCTGTCAAACATCCATCTGTGACTAACCAATCCGGCTCATTTTTAATAATGTATTAGTTAGTGAAATGGTGATAAAAGAATGTTAAGTTTCCCACAGGCAGATGGGTGAAAATAAGTGTAGAAGGAGATCTTTCTACCACTGAAGAATGTGGTGTATTAATGGCTCCGCAATGGTATAATACCATACAAATAGGAAATGATATCATGACTGATAACGATTCGTGATGGACAGGGGTTACTGCAATTTCAATGATTATTTGCAATTGAGCATTTCAATAAACTACCGACCATCTTCAACCTCTAGTAAGCCCAATAGACCAGTTCACGGTTAGCACATGTCCCAAATGACACCGAATATCAACAGATCTTCAAAACATGAAGAGGTCCCACTTTGTACAATTTGAAACAATCACTCCTACAGTGATGGAGGTGCTACGTAAATAGCCTTTGTTTCCCCTTTTCAAAGAATACTTCCACCTGTGTATCATGGAGTGCACTGCTTGTGCATAGATGAATAGTGATTACATAACTTTCATGAGCACGTATCCAGTATTTTGTCTCCATGTATTTCACAATTTGGTCTGTAATGACCTTTATCTGCTCATGCTCAGACTGCAACTATGAACTGGCTTATTCTGGAAACAACATCAACCCTTAACAAGCCTACCTTAGGAGCCACTTTGCCCATCGGGGCATTGAAACCAGAGTATTGCGTCACTTCCAACAAGCTGTCAAAGTCCTCCCTCAGTAGATCATAGCTATGCATCAGGTTGACGGTATCCGGCACCCCGTCTGCCTCCCTCTCTACCATCGGTTGCGTCAGGAACTTTCGAAGGCGAGGCAGGTACTCCTGGTTCAGGCTTCGAATTGAAGCCGATGTGCTGTCAGAGGAACACGAAAGAGAAAAACATCAATATTTCTTCTTATTTTTTAAAAATTGAAGGAATTCTCTACATCATCTTGAAATAGCCGTAATTCAAATGTAGGTACACATCCATGTAAGGATGGATATGATTTGGTCCCAAGTAAAGCTTTAAATAAAATCTGATGTACTGTTGGAAGGACATGAATGAAAATATTCAATGTTTCTACAGTGGACCTCTTTCAACATCATTTATGAACAGCTGTACATTTGTTTAGCACATGCCTCTAGCATGCAAGAATCTGCATCCAGGATGTAAATTTAATTTTATGTCTAATCTGTTTAGTATTTCATGTAAGAAGGGGGATGGGTCTTACCAATACTTTACAAGGGCTTTTAAGACAGGAATATGTCTTTTAATATGTTAATTAGGAATAAGCTCTATGACACATCTGCAAGGCATTTAACTTTGACAATTTCGATGTCTATGGTTCAGGCACCTTCCTCCGATATGTACCGGCAAACTTAAGTTACCTGCCAGTTTTTCAATATGTAAAACTGATGCATAGTGACTTAAGCTATCCTGATGATCTTGTTCAAGAAAGGAAATATCTCCATTCTATTACCTTTTTCTCATGTGAACTTGCAATTCTTGTAAGAGTCTGAAGTTCTTCCCTCTTGTCGAGTTCTTTCCAAGCCAGCTCGGGAAGTTGATCATGCCTCCCATGTAGCCTTGCATAGTCGTGCCTGGGATCACACTGGCAAATACAGCCTAAAAGGAGAGAAAGATGTACTAGAATGCAATAGGCTAATCTTGTAATGTAACCAAATTCAATGCAAATGTCTTTGTGAAGTGCTTTGATACAGATTATTTCATTCACCTGGTACAAATAATTGTATCTCAATAGTAAGAATGCAAATGTGCATACAGTATTTGTTGCTAGGTAGGACAAACATTATGGATTGCCCATTCCTAACAACACATAATATATACAGTTTGCATTCTGACTATTGAGATACAATTATTCTTAACAGGTGAATGAAATGATTTGCATTGAGGCACTTCCCAAAGACGTATGCATTCAATTCAGTTACATTATGAAAATAGCCTATCAATCTTCTTTCATATACATTCCACAACCAGCACTTATGACAGATGTGGGAGCACATGTTTGTCACTCTCAACCCAGGTGAATCAAAAAAGCGTACCTGGTAATGCCAAGTAATAATAATTGTAAGGCCTACAGGAAGCGCAGTATTCATACTGATGTGGCCACCAAATTATATTTAATTATTCCCATTTACGACACTCATAAGAGTACAGTGTCAACAACTCTGGCTATAACGTTTTATTTACCCAGGGTAGCCACTTCAGTTATAAAACTGCTCTCCCAGCGGGCCCTGCATAACATAACATGTTACTATTACCCTTCTCCAATCCAATATGCTGAGCGCCTAGCTAGAAGGCAGAAGGTCCCATTGTTATAAGTCTTTGGTATGACTCGGCCGGGGATTGAACCCACGACCTCCCGTTCATGAGGCGGACGCTCTAACCATTGAGCCACCATACCCGGCTAAATGTATACATGCTGCAAAACTTCTCTTTTTTGACAGATGCGCAACCAGTTGTAAAACATGATGTGTTGTAGTTCATGATTTTTAAGGCATTATACTTGGCCACTTTTGAAGTACATGATGAAAGTAAATTACTGGTTGTCCAGAATTCTAAGAATCTCTTCCATTTCTCGTAATACAAGATGTATCATTCTTCCTTGATGAAGGATTCTATAAAAGGAAATAACTTTCAATTTAAAATTGTTTCAGCACAGACACACTAAAAAAATAAAAATAAAACAACACTAATATGTGAGGAATTCATGAGAGTTGAAACAAGACAGAAACAACAAAAAGTTTTAGCATGAAATTTTCTCAGCAAGAAGGAAAAAATGACTCAAACGAATAGGACATACCTGTGTTGGTAGCAATCTCCAACAGTTTCTTGTCCTGATGGCTTTCTCCACAAGGTCACTTTGGCACATGCTGTCAGCTGCTTTACTCACCAAGTCTAATTGCTTTTTGATGTCTCCTCTGAAAGGAAGTGATAGTGAGAGAAGACATTGCAGCAAAACATGACTTCTTGGAAATGTCAAGTGTAAGAGAAATGCGCATACATCTCATCTTTAAAAAAGTTGAAATGATGATAATGATGGTGGTGATGATAGTGGGGGTGGGTGGTGGTTGTTGTTGTGGTGATGGTGGTGGTAGTGGAGGTGGTGATGATGATGGTGATGAGGATGACGATGATGATGATGGTGGTGGTGATGAAGATGATGGTGGTGTTGGTGATGATGATGATGATGGCGATGATGATGATGGTGGTGGTGATGATGATGATGATGACGGTGGTGGTGATGATGATGGTGATGATGGTGATGATAATGATGATGATGATGGTGATAATGATGATAATGATGGTGACGGTAATGATGATGATGATGAAGATGGTGATGACAGTTTTGGCAAATAAGATGTTGAAGATGAGGAAGGTGGCTATGGTGATGATCATGTGATCAAATTGAGAATTGTGATAATTACACAAATTAAATTCCAATATCATCTCATCTGTTTCTTACCTTCCTTCATCTGGTATGACATGAAGATAGTTCTCTTGCACAAAGAGCCCTGCAATGGAGTAGTCGTGGAAGAACAAGTCCATCTTATCGTTGAAGCTCATCGTCTTGAGGTCTTTGGAAGAGAAGACTTGCCTGGCTACATCCCAAGGGCCCTGCACGGAAGAGGAGATATATCAATTAGTGGGACATAAGGGGAACAAAGATAGGGGTGAGGAAAGGACAAAAGGGAGATGGAAATATGTAAACAGTGAGAAGGAAAGAGAGTGAGAGAGACAGACAGACAGACAGAGACACTTGAAACACATTGGTCTCTTTGCCGATCTGCCGGGTTCGAGAGGTCCCACGGGTCTCACTAACAAGCATAGCTTTTTGGGGTCCTAATTTGGATCATATTTGATCGTCATGATTGCCATGTCTGGTGTTTTTTTAATAAACTGAAACTGGATCTGAGACAGATCTAAACACAGACAGACAGATAGACAGAGGCAGACATACAAACATACATGAAGACAGAGACAGACAGAGAGCTGGAGACCAAAAGGAAACAGAGAAAGTGACAGACAGACAGGAAGAAACAGACAAGATTGAGGATTAGAGATACAGAAAGATATAAGGATAGAAAGTCCTCACGGAAAAAGACAGTGTATCATTAGTAATTTGCACATCCTTGGCCAACGTCAAGAACCAAATGGCAACGTCCAATGAGCTACTAAAATACTTGAAGAATATATTTTCACATGAGGGAGAAAAAGATACAAGATAGAGAGCAAAGTATAGCTCTGTACTTCCTCTCAGGCCAAGAGTGCTTAACATGTACAATTTGTTTAAGAATGTGAAATGATAACCAAAACAAGATTTGTTTTTCTTCTTCCTCTTGTACTCACCAGTTTTAGATCTTTCTTTGCATTCCTTGCATCTGTGTTCATCTGTTCAGCGTTCATCTTCTTCTGACCTGCACTCCACATACTCAGGTTGTGCAAAACCTGGAGAAAATGCAGTAAAGAGGTAAAAAATAGGTCTAAACACTTTTTCTACTTGGACTGGTATTTGAAAAATTTAAGGCACATGGATAACTTTGTTGAAATATTAAAAAGAAAATTTATTCAGGGATGTATAAAACTATCCATTGATATTTGCTCATCTTGCTATACTTCTTTCGCAGTGACTGTGAATTTAAAACGATACAAAACTTGAGATCAAACTGATACTCTAAATCATAGATTACAAATTGTTATCATTTATAAATTCATAAAATGAAGATAACAAAAAAAAAGAAGATTAAATATATCAATATAACAGATTCCAGCAGCAAAAAAAAAATTCTTGCTTTGGAAAAAAATAAAAGGGTCAAAGGTGAAAGGTGAGAGTTCAATCTAACCTGTCTGACATCCTGGTTAGCAGCCATGATCATGCCGTCTAGAGCGGCAGGAGGAACGGTCAGACCTTCTTTGTAAGCGATGGACATCATGGCAGACTGTTAGACAAAGCAATGACAAAGTATGGAAATACTTTGTTATTAATGTATTCTTCTCCAAAGATAATTTCAATACGAATACATCGTAAGAATATTTACACATGAAAATGCAGTATGCATACACTTGTGTTCTTTACTTTATTGAAACACATGATACGCAGAAAAAACAAAATAATAATCAAGGAAATTGTAAATCAATTCATTTATTTCTCCAAATTAAATTGTCATCCTTTAGACTTGAGTTACATTATGGTAGTCATGAAAGTGATGATAATGTCAATAGACAATCAAGGTGTTTCTTTCAACTTAGTTTCCTCATCTAAATCATCACCATATCATTCACATTGTCATTATCATCATCATCATACTTCTAATATAATAATCTAATCGTCACATTCATCATCACCAGCATCACTAACATCATCAAAATCATCACCATACCCCGTCGTCGTCGTCGTCATCATCATCATCATCATCATCACCACCACCACCATCCTCCTCCTCTTCCTACTTACCTTTATCTGAGGAACCCTTGGTCTTTGGAATCTCAGATCAAAGCAGTAGTTTACTAGAGATCTGATCTTGGGATGACTTCGATCATTGCAGATACAGATGATTGGTGTTCTCGTAGTCTTGATCATCTGGATGAGCTCCTGTAGGTGCAAATCAGAGGTTTTTTTCATCAAAGATGTATTATATTTTTCTCATTATTATGGGTGGAGTACCAAAAAAAAGGGGAGTGATTAGAATAAAATTCTGATACTTCACAAATCACTAAATCCAAGGCCAACATGTATGTACAATAATTTCATTTGCTGAAAGCCAGAAGGGCCATGACTTATATTATGACACATAGTTTACACCATTATGGTTCACAACAGACAATATCAAAACCTTAAGGCCATAATACTATCTTCCCTGTAAATAAGAAACACTTTAATGTCCAGATCACACTTCATTTCATGTCACATGATGCAGAGGTCCTCAACTTTACCCATGATAAATAATGCTTCTATTCTCAGACGCCTTGACCTCTACACTCTCATGCCCTTAAGTACCTATAGTCCCACATACACATCCTTCCTGAAAATCATGATCAAACCTGGATTTCCTGCAACACCATAATGGACATCCTCCATGATCAGACAATGCTTGTAACTCTTGTCTGTTGTCTTTTTGTCACTAGAAACCCCTAGTCCCATCTACAAATCTCCATGTCCAACATTCAATACTTTAGTCCCACATATTCCTTTCCCTGCTATCAAAAACTTTGTAGTTCTACACATAAATCTTTCCTGTCAATTGTAATCATACCCTGGTCCCACATATCCCTTTCCCTGTTATCAAAAACGTTGTAGTTCTACACATAGATATCTTCTGTCATTCGTAATCATACCCTGGTCCCACATATTCCTTTCCCTGTTATCAAAAATGTTGTAGTTCTACACATAGATATCTTCTGTCATTCGTAATCATACCCTGGTCCCACATATTCCTTTCCCTGTTATCAAAAACTTGGAATTCTACACATAGATATCTTCTGTCAATCGTAATCATACCCTGGTCCCACATATTCCTTTCCCTGCTATCAAAAACTTTGTAGTTCTACACATAGATATCTCCTGTCAATCGTAATCATACCCTGGTCCCACATATTTCTTTCCCTGCTAGCAAACACTTTGTTCTTCTACACATAGATCTTTCCCATCAATCGTAATCCTACCTGAATTCCTCCTCTATCTTCATTCCCTGCTACACCATCCACTTCGTCCATAATCAGACAATGCTTGTGACCCTCTTCTGAAGTCTTCTTTCCACAGCCCTTCTTGAACATGTCGGCAATAGATTGGTTGTCGAGCGATTCTGCAATACCACCCTGCAGGCTCTTTTTCCCTCTAGAATCACTTGCATTTTGTTCAATGAAGGAAAAGCCAAGTTCCTGTGCGATAAGAAATAAAGCTATAGTCACAGTATGGTATCTGTGGTCCCAGAACCACCTTAGAAGAAAAACATTTTGGAACAGTTTAATTCGCGAGGATTCCAGGCTAAGAATCAAATTTTACCTTGAAATTCTTCCCCAACTACCATAATAAAAACAAATCTCATCTGATTGTGATATTCACAACAACAACAAAACATTCAAAAAAAAAATTGAAAAAGTCTTTAGTAAAGATTTCACGTGTCTTACAGGCCAACATGGGGCTGAAGAAATGTTGACAGCAAAATATTCTAAGATATCTTCCAATAATTCAGTTTGTGATAATACTTACAATAACTTTGCACTCTTGAGTTGGGAGTGTGCAGGATTAATACAACATATTTAATACGCAGTATAGAATGAATTCAATCGATATACATAAAGGAATGTTGCCATCAAAGAAACAAAGATAGAATTTTGCCATAATACTTATATTCCTACCCTCCTACTTGTTCCTATGCAGTAACCAATTACAGCGACATTTAATCCATAACTTTTGTACTGTTTATATGTATTTGGATACACACATGTATGGAAATTTGAAAGGAAAAGATATAGAAATTCATCTACAAGTTCACATAACAGACAAATTGTGCTCTTAAATACATGAACATGAACAGTCAAACCTGCTTTAGAGAACACTTTTCTACAAAGACCACATATTTCCCTTTAAAATCGTTTCTCATTGTAACATGTACTATAGGCACCTGTACATAAAAGACCACCTGACTATAAAGACCACTTTTCTTGTCTCCCTTGGGTGGTCTGAACAGACAGGTTTCACCGTCGTTGCTTCCTACTAACCTGGCAAACCAGAGTGGCTGTTGTTGTCTTGCCTACACCAGGGGGCCCAGAGAGGAGAGCTGCTCTGAATGCAAAACCCGCATCCCTGTTGAATTTAGCTGTGAAACAAAAGCGATTTTTAATTATCTTGATGCAGGGTTGCGATGCTATAGATCATATCATCATCTCGTAGGAACCAGAAGGATGTCAATCAATTTTTTTTTTAACCAATGCAATATCATCCTTTTGATCTCAGCAGACAAAAAATAGGAATGTAGGCTAAGACAAATAGTATGCACACAATATTACAACAATAGTGGCATCTTAGATATAATCAAAAAATGAGTTATCTGACTTATCCCTATTTTAACTGGGCTATTTCAGACCGGGTTTTTACTGGGGGGGGGGGGGGGTCAATTTGATCCGTTTCACTGCTAATCGCCGCGAAAATTTGCATACATGTCAAGTGAAGTGTATAGAATACTATGGTAATTTTCAATTTTTTGAAAAATTCACTCATTTGCATATTTATGGTAATTTATGCAAATAAGGTCATAAAATTCACATTTTTGCCCATAAATCAAACATTATTAATATTTAAGCATTCTTTTTCACTACATATATTTGTTAGACCATTTGGAATAATAATACAACAGTAAAAAATTGGAAGAGCCAGGTTATTCCTTATGTTATCTCTTGTTTTGATAATTTCTTATGTATTTCATTGCTTTTTAACTTATGTATTTTATTGTTTTTGCTGTTTTTGTTGTTTAATTTCATTTATAACTACAATTCAACTATTTTGACCCCAAAACAAACACCTAAACTCTAAACAAGACTAAATAACCAATGTTTTATCTCTTTTTAGAAAAAATTACATTTCCATATGTTTTGTACACAAATCACAAAAATAAGCGATTTTCGGGCTGACATGCGAAGACAAAAGGTCACTTGACTTTGTAACTATACGTCCGATTTTCGAAAAAAATTGTTTTAAAAGATGCATAAGACTCAAAAGAAAAAAGTCATGAAAGGAAATTTTTATATCTGCCGCGGTTTCGGAGAAGTCACAAAATTTCTACAGGGGGGGGGGGGGTCAAATCCCCCCCCCCCCTTCCCCAGTTAACATAGGGTTAAACTTGCCCCTTTTAAACATGACTTGATTAAACAAAAAAAGTTACGGTATGCATTTTTCAAAAAAGCAAGGTTTTAAGTGTGTTTGTGAAGGAAATAGGTTGATGAATATGCCATTTTTCCTTCTTATTTTCTCATTAAAACTCTTTGAGTACATTCACGAATACTCTACCTTTTTCTTTGTTGATCCCGTAATTGTTGTCGGTTGATGAATACACAATTTTCCCTTCTTATTTTCTCATAAAACTCTTATGATTACATTCACGAATACTCCACCTTTTTCTTTGTTGATCTCGTAATTGTTGTTGGTACATGAATACACAATTTTTCCTTCCTATTTTCCATAAAACTCTTTGAGTACATTCACGAATACTCCACCTTTTTCTTTGTTGCTCCCGTAGTTGTTGTCGTTCCACCTCCTGAGCCAGTTGAGTAGTTTCTTGGCGTTGCTCTTATCTCCCTGCTGCCCGATGATGTTCTTTGTGCTGACTGGTTTATACTTATCCACCCACATCAGGCTTTGGCCTCCCCCTGCTGCAGACTGGCCTCTCCCTGGTGCAGGCTTTGAACTTTGACCTGATTGACTGACATTCGATGATGATGATGATGATGATGGGAGAGATGACGGTTCCTTCTTTATTGCTGTATCTTTTGAGGATGGGATTGGTTTCATACTTGGTGTGTCTGGTTTTGATATTGTCCTCTCCGGCTTTGTTTCCTCATGCTTTTGTCAAACATGAATGAACAACAGGAACAACAGAAAGCATAACTAATGTCTCGTAGATGATAATATGTACCTTTAAAAAAGTTGGATGCTTAAGCAAAATATGGTATACATGCGTACATTCAAGATGGTCTGGCATGTCCTCCCAACAACTACTCCAGGCTTTATTTCATCAAGGACTCAAGGTTGCAATTAGGCTTAAGGTTAGGTTTAGGGTTATGATTACCTTAGTGTGCATGTGTTATACAGCTTCACTCAATTCTTCAATAAATTTAGCCTCAAAATAAGAATGGAATGCTAAAGTTATGGTGTTAATGCAGTGTTCACCTAAACTTATTTATTTATCAAAGGCATACATCTGCACATTTTGCATGCTCTGTTTTGTTATAGTGAAATGTATACATGTGATTCTCAAATGGAAAGGGAGAAAGATAAAAACAGACATGGGTACAAAGAAAGATGTGTCAATTAGAAAGGTATGCCATTGTCTTACCTTCGCCTGCTGCTGAGGTGCTTGACCTTTGGCCTTTGACCCTCCTTTCCCTGGTCTGGTTTCTATCATTTCATAGAGTTCTTCCTCCTGGATCTGTTTGATTCTAAACTCTTGTGCCTGTTGTAAGAGAAAGAGATAAAGAACATGGCTAGTTTAATAGATGATATTAATTCTCAATAAAAAATATATAATTTTCTGCTAGTGACTCGGTAACATTGCTTCAGATTCTGAAACGAAATCCTGGATTTAGCTCATGCTGCAATCATAATTATAAACCTTTAGGTCAGTCAGGAATCCCATGACTTTTACAAGTCAATCACCTGTCTGATTATAAAGATATTTTATTTAACGGTTGTTATAACACTACAGTCTATTGGGGAAGATGAGTATGGTAAAACCAGTCACTCAAAGATTTTTACTTTTTTGAGGCACTTTATGATCATTTTGAAGCAAAATTTGTTAGGGCTTCAATATTACACCATACCACGACACTGATAACAGGTAGGGCCATTTATGTCAGATTAAACATTGTTAAACAATGCCTTTAAAGTATGCCTACACTTCCATGATAACATATTTATCAAATACTATTGTTAGAATACTAAATCATTGTGTGTGTCTTGTTTCACTGACCTTTGCCACTTTAGACTCGCCAGGTTCTCGACCAATCACAAGATGCGATGTCTTTTTGCTGACGCTAGTAGTGAGTCGACCGCCGTGCTGCTCAACCATTGTCTTGATCTGATCTTTGTCAAAGTACTCTATAACTCCAGTGAGCACGAAGGTTAAACCAGACAGACAGCCATCAGCACCCTAGGAAAATAAAATATGGAAAGATGTTTTGCTGTCTTTCATATATCCACCTGAGATAAATTCATACTTCTACTCATCTCCTTATCATTCTTCTCTTCTTATTAATTTGACAACAAGCTAGCACAAAGATTTTAGGTTAGTTTTCATGATTGTCCAAATATCGTATTTCTTTTACTTACCACCAACTGTATTGAGATTCAATTCATGATTTTTTTTTTTAACCAACATCATATTCATACTTCCTTTCTCTAAACCACTTACATGAAAACACACTCAGCCAACAAATCTTTCAAATTCATATTAATTACTGGTTTCAAATATGTGGGATATACAAACATGATTAAAAGTGTGTCTTCCAATGCCTTCTATTTAGCATACTGTAAGACTCAAGTTAAGACAATAATTAAGATTAATAGTTTCTGTGGGTGGTGTCAAGGTTTCCCAAAACATGCTTGACGGAGTATTATGAGTAGGCATGCCCATGCCAAAACCTTCTATAAACAGAAAGTCTTTTTCTGAAAACACCCCCCCCCAAAAAAAACACACAACAACAACACACTTCTACCCACCTTTGGTTCTTCTCTCGAGCCCAATGATCTTGGCCCTTCCCGATTCAAGTAGCTCTTATAGCCTGCACTACCCCTCCTCTTCTCCCCCTCCCCACCAGGGGGGCTGGTCACAGCCTCTTCCTTCTTCCTGGGAGGGGATGTGATCTCTAGTTTGGCCTTGGTGGTGGACTTTATGGGTGCACGTTTGGCTGGTGGGGGCTTGGTGGGGGTGGATCGGGTCACTCTCTTTGTTGGACTTTCTTTCTCATCTTCTTTTGTTGAAATCTGTATTCCCAAATATCAATTCAAAAATGTTGTAACATGAAGGTTTGGATAATTCTACAGCTTTCTTTACAGGCTGTCTGTACCAGTTTTGCCAGGGGGGGATTAGACTCCCTGCAAGGCCACTGACAGGTGGTTATCTCATGAAATCAGCTCTCAATTAACATAAGAAAAAGAGGATCATGGGGGACCAAAAGGCACCGATTAGGCATTGTTTGCTATATAGAGGGCGCAAGAAGCTATAAGTAGTGCAGTGGGGCTTTAACGTTTCAACAATATTGTAATTTTAACAGATCAACCTGTTGGAGACAAATAGTAATTGTATGATGTATCCTCTGTAAACTCGAGCTCAAGCTATGTCGAGTTCAGTATACTACTGGTTAAACATAACTCATATATGATACAGTAACTTACTGGAACAACCTGTAAAAAGAAGACCACCATAAACAGAGAACAGCCAAATGATACTAAAAGTTAAGCTAGATAATATTGTATTCAGCCTCAAACCTAACATGCTTCGTATTTCGGATCCTCTCTTACATTGTACATCCCTCGTGATGTGTTCCTGTGAGAATAGACTAAACTTAGATCCTCTAAAACACAGGCCCCTGGTTCAAGCCTTATTCATATTGCATTCCCTTACACACACATATAACTGACCCTTATGATTTTAATAAACAGTCAAACCTGCTTTAGTGACCACTTGTACATAAAGACCACATGTCTATAAAGACCACATTTTCTGTTTCCTTTGAAAGTGGTTTTATTATTAAAACATATGATAAGGGAACCTGTACATAAAGACCCCCTGTCTATAAAGACTACTTTTCCTGTCTCCATTGAATGGTCTTTATATACAGGTTACAATGTACTCTGTAAATCTCAAGATTTTGTAAGGCATTGCTGTTTAGTGGACCCCTCTGTTTCCAATATGTATTCCTATATTGTTGTAAATGTTTATAGTTGATTTGTAATGTTTTGTTGGAAACATAAATAAATTGAAATTGAATTAAAGTTAATATGACTCACTCTACTCTGTTGTCTGCTGCCTGAAGGGGTATCCTGGATGGTAGGTTCCGTATATCTAGACCTCTCCTTCTGCTTCTCTCTGTCCGGTGTGTCCGGAACAAGGCTACCCGCCTTCACCTTGGCTGCCAATTTGCTCGCAAGTCCTTTGCCCTTAGCTGTACAAGACGATGGATATAAAATCGGAAGGTCAATTTTCTTGTGAGTCATTTATCTTTGGCTACACCAGAAATTGGAATTGAAATTGGACACAGCAAAATGTACTTTCTATCATCCCCACTTGCCTTTCATTTACACTAAAAAAAAATATCAAGATTTTGGCACCATATGTGAACAAATCTTTAATGTTCAATTTACTTCAGATACTGAGAAAGTCAGCTACAGCTGGCTGTGTGATTAGGTAATGGATAATAATAATAATAATAATAATTATTATAACGGTGCTTATAAAGCGCTTTCCACCCAAGTCTCTGCGCGCTGGATGACGGTAGTCCTATCTCACAGCATTGATGCGTAGACTAATTAACTTTCTAACCAGAATATCTGGTTAACTGCCGGTCTACAAAATATGACATGACAGCAAGGACTACATGCGTGACTACACAATTGGTCTCTGAAGTCTATGTGGAAAATGTATTTCATACACTGATGATGCAATTAATAAATAATTTATGCTTATGAGCATTCAGCATTGATTTTCTCAGATTGGCAGCACATGCGATTTCTTTTCAACTTCCTCTTCAGGAGACAGGTTTTCACAATGAACAGGAACACCCTAAGCACAGTACGGCCAATAAACAAATAACACATGCTTATGTATTGAGAGAATTCTTAGCCTTGCTGTTATATCCTAAATCCATACATGCCAACATTTGAAAATCAGAAATCTGTACAAATTATGCTATTTTCAAAAAAAAGAGGAACAATCCTAACTCTCCTATTCAATACTACAGACAAATTTGTACACGAAGAGGAACACCTGCATTAAAATGATAACTATCTTCTCCCAAAAAGAGGAATGTTCCTCTTTAATCTGAACAGTTGGCATGTATGTAAATCCAATATTCAAATATTGATTGGTTTTAAGTTACTGGAGTTGTTTCTTTTATTTATTTTTGTTCATTCACCTGGTTTGTCTTCTTTTGGAGGTGACTCATCTTGGTCCATCATGCGAAGGGTGGCTTGGAAATCCTCATCATCATGCTCCTCCATCTCCAGCCGAGGTTTCTTGGCTCCTCCATTGGTGAGCGGCTGGGGGTAGAGATGCAAATGAGGGAGTCATTGAAGGGGGCAAATAACAAAATAGAATATTATGCTCCCGGAGCGTTGGCTTGAGGTCAGTTCAATGCATGCAAAATATCAGCTTCAAATATTACTCCATACGGTACAGAGAAATTCCAAGTTTAAAAATAAAAGTTCAATTCTGGTCATGTGATTGTGAGGGAGGCATTAAAGGGGGCAAATCACCACAAAGAATATCATGCTCCCAGAGCGTTGGCTTAAGGTCAGTATATTATAAAAGAATCTAAAGTCATATGTTTGCATGTTATTTTATTCAATTATATGTTGAATTTTTTTTTTTAATACTCTGTATGTATTGGATATGTTTTTTTTAATGAAGAATGGAATAAAATACCATACCATACCATACCATACCATACATCTATGCATATTTGTTATCATTTCTCTATGTAACTCATTCGAATTCTATCCCTCTGCGTCTCAGAATATTTTACTAGATCGATGGTGCATAACAAAGGCTGTTTTTATTTATTACTATTATACTGCATTCAAAATATCAGCTTCGAATATTACTCATATATAGAGAAATTCGAAGTTGTCAAGATAAAAGTTCAATTCTGGTCATGTGATTGTCTGAAGCGACTGGGAAATGAAAGTTGAACCAAACCTTTTAGATATTTCTTGTCATATTTCATATATGAAAGCATTAGAAGAGCCATACTTTTCAAGGGACATTTTTTTCTATGATATTCCTCCACACTATTAAACATTAAAAGAATGAAAAAGCTCATAAATTATTTTTCACCTTTCCCAGATGTAACCTTCTCTTTACAGCTCTCTTTGTAAAAACAACATGTCCTTAGCTATTTGTGCATGCAGGCAGACATACTCTGAACGTGCATGAGCTTTAATACTAACCTGTACCTTTCTAGCAGGTTTCTTCACAGACCTCTGTACCGGAGAGTTCCCAAAGAAATCAATCGCCGAGGTGGCTTTCTTCTTCTCTGGCGTCGGCTGAGGCAGCTTGGTTGGTCCCTTACTGGTCTTGGACTCGGTCTGCTTCACAAGGGTCTTGGTCTTCTTGGATTTGGGATCATCTGAGTCTGAGTCTATGTAGATCAATAAAGATAAGTAGCAAAACAACGTAAATGATGAAGAAGTATATGATAATACATGTATTATCAATTTATTTATGTAGATCTAGTACAAAACATTGGTTAATACAGGATCTGAAGATCTGATCTACATCCTTTCCATCAGAGAAAGTTTAAGCCAGTTTCTCCTCTAAACTTTTCTTTTATATATAATTCCAATATGTATTATACACCTCTCTTTTATATGGCATAAATCTATTCATCTGATTGGTCGAAATTGGAGTTACACTGTAATGAGTCAATAGTCAATAAGAAAGATGCTTGTTGCCCCGCGTAACAGGCCGCATAGTTAAATTTTGCTAAAATCCATACTGTGCAGTGTGTGTGTGATTCCTGAATGATCGTAACATTCAGGTAACTTCCCAGCGAAGATTAAGAGACAGTGTCAGATTTTCTGTGATGTTTTAACCAATCATTACTTAAGAAAAGGATAAGGTAAGAATTCTTTGTAGATTTGTTTGTGAATTTGCTGCTTTAATATTTTAGGCATAGCTGTCTCTATATTGGCTCTTGGGGATGTTACATCCTGCTATGACCCCTCGGTCATAATATTTGGCAGATCTGGTGTGAATTATGTGCATTGCGCAGTGTCTTTTTTGTCTTGCAAATTTCAGAGAACCCGGGTACTACAAAACCAACTCATCTCTTTCTGTGAAATAGCACCTTCACTTACCAGAATCATAAATGATGTTGGATTTCTTCATCTTCGTCGGTTTGGCAGAGTGGCGCTGCTTCTTCTCGAACATGGCAAAGTCTCCATCATCTTCATCGTGTTTTCTCTTTCCTTTGCCATTAGTGTGTTTGGTTGAACTGGAGGATGCAGCCGGCTTACCCGGGCTGCCAAAAAAGGATCTAATGTCCTGGAAATAGATGAGATAGTGAATTTTTTTAAATACTGATATTAACAAGAACTGCAAGCATATTAGAACGATATGCATGCATTGACGTTCAGGTTTCTATGTGGCAGACGAAAGAGTATATATCTCGGACTATCCAGAGCGATTTGTTAGAGCTAGGTCTGTAGCATCTAGGATAGTGGCCGACAGACAAAATGGCACATGGACGGTCACGCATGAGTGATTTCGAGAAAAAAAGGAATTTTGTGACCTTGATGAAAAACTTGAGATTTTGCCTTAAAAGTTGGAAAGGAATCGGGATTAAAGGAAGGGATCGCCCTAAAATAGGCTCACAAGCACGAAATGCAAAACAAATGGGATTTAGTGAAAAGAAGAACACGTCATGACACATGTTGTGGCACAAATGGCCTTCGATACTAACAGAATTATGCAGGATGTAAAAATAGTGTTTCAAGTGTCCGGATTAAAGGAAGGGATCGCCCTAAAAAAGGCTCACAAGCACTAAATGCAAAACAAATGGGATTTAGTTAAAAGAATATCACGTCATGACACATTTTGTGGCACAAATGGCCTTTCGACATTAACAGAATTATACAGGGTGTAAAAATATTGTTTCAAGTGCCCCCCCCCCCCCACCCCCTTGAGAGATTTTCAAAATCCGGCTTTGAGATGCCCTATAGGCCTAGTGCACTTGGTTTAGCTAGATCTAGTCTATTCATGATTTTCTGTGTGAATGCTGCAAATGGTATCATTCGAAAGGGCATTTCATTGCAACTGTGGTCAGTTTGATTTACGTGTAATGTATTGCAAGTATGTAAGTCTGTTACATGCTTGCAGTACATTACGCCCGATAATCTTGTATCAGACTCAGTTTTCTGCAAAACCAAACATCTTGTCTTGTTCCTCTCTCATTATCTCTGTCAATATAGATTCTAGACCTAGATTCTAGGGTCTAGGGCCTAGATCTATTCACATTAAAAAATAGTAAAAAGGGCAAGTCAATGCCTTGTAAATGGCAATGTCATTTTAAACAATGAATAGCCATAGAAATAGTATATCAGACCCTAGTATTATACATTATGCACATATCAATTGCATAATCACGAACCATCACCATCATGCTCATTCATTCATTCATTCATTTGCAATGCAATGTCAACTGAGACTGTCACAGTGTCAGTGCAGTGTCAATGAAGAGGTTGCAAATAACTTGTTTTTAAATTTAGAAGATGTTAAAGAATTAGATAGAACTTCTCTCAGATGGTTCTCACTGTTATATTTATACTCAAACTTCTAAATATCTATAAAAAGCTATATCTTTACCATAGACATGATTAATCAGCTGTTCTAATGAAGCCGTCGCGTCGCCAGTCAAATAACCATGTTGTTGTCATTCGCGCCCGCGCGTTGAAGTAGCGTTCGCTGTGCCCCGGCCCACTGCACTCTATATTACGTGCTTTCACGTAAAAGCTTGTAAGTTGTAGGATTGCATGGGGACAGCCTAAACTGACCACCTGACCGCTCAGTCTATAACGTGATATGCCTTTTTTTTCGACCGACCCCAAATCTACTGTCGGTTTTTTATTTTAAAAGTTTTTTTTTTAAATGTTTTTTTAGGAAAAGAATGTGTAGTTTGTTTGTTTATATGGAATATAGAAGTCTAAATGCATTAATCATCAAATGATTCCCAAATTCGCATAGATTTAATGGTCTCTTATTTAAAACATTCATAACTTTCTAATTAGTGGTCCGATTTATGTCAAACTTTTTTTTCATTCTGTATATCTTATTTTTTTCTGCTTTCATGCAATGAACTTATTATTGAAGGGATTGGATTACCCTTCAAAGTCTATCTGCACTAGTTTTGCCAGGAGGGATTAGACCTCCCTGCATGGTCACTGACATGTGGTTATCTCATCAAATCAGCTCTTAATTAACACAAGACAAAGGGGACCATGACCGGGGAACCAATGGTCACCGAGTAGGCACTGCTTGCTATAATAGAGGGCGCAAGCACTGGCGTACCTATGGGGGGGGGGGGGGCAGGGGGGCAGAGTGCCCCCCCTAACGGGCTCCAGGGGAAAAAAAGAAAAAGGGAAAGTAAAGAAAAGAAAGGAAAGGAAAGAAAAAGAAAAAAGGAAAAGGGAAGAAAAAAGGAAAGAAAGAGAAAAAAGGAAAAAAAGGAAAAGGAAAGAAAAAAGGAAGAAGAAGAGAAAAGGAAGAAAAAGGGAAAAGAAAAGGAAAGGAAAAAAAATGGGGAGATTTAAAAAATAAAGACCATGGCCGTACGCACCAGGGGGGGGGGGGTGGCAGTTGACCCCAGATATTTTGAAAACGTACAGTTTTTTTCCTGAAAATGTAGTGTAGGCCTATACCAAATCCTTCAATTCTACTTTTGAAAATGCAAAAGTACCCTCATGACTAGTTCGGTCGCTTGAACTCCCTTCACTCCTTTTGCTTTTGAGATTCTTCGAAAACTTTTAACGCATTTTTCCCCCTCCCCCACCAGAAAAATATTCCGCATACGGCCCTGAAAAATTAAGACAAATGAAAATAGGTAAATATAAGTGATATAACAAATTCGAAACTCTTCACTGGCGCGAACTGCTTGCTATCCTATTTTGTATTAAATGTTTTCACTTGCTCGTCCCCCTGAAAAAAGAAAAGGATTAGCATTGCCTAGAATACAATTGTGCCTGCCCCGACGGGCCCCGACCTGCAATCATGGCAACAATAACACACAATGTATGTACCAAATGTTACTAAAAGAGACTAATTCATTTTTCTCGCTCGCTACACTCGCTCGCGAATAAAATGAATAGGCATTGCTTTGGAAACAATTGTGCCCACCCTTGACCTGCAACAATATAAAAAAAAAATGGAAGAGTTTTTTTGCCCTCTCACCAAAAAGGAATTGAATCGCGTTGAACTCGATTGCGTCCATCCTGACCTGCACCAATAAAAACAAGTTTATTTATTAATTTCTATTAAAAGAGAATTTATTTTTTTTGCTTGCTCGCTATGCTCGCTCGCCAAAATGGAATTGACACCGCTAACGTGCCCGCCCCAACCTGCAACAACCAGTTAATAATTATGTACCAAACGTTATTCAAAGAAGTTTTGGTGTGCTCGTGCTCGCCAAAATGGAATTAACATCACCTTAGACATGATTGTGTAAGCCCTGCCCTGCAACAAAAAAATCTGAAATTTATGAACCAACTATCATTACAAAAATTTTGCTCGCTCGCTCGCCAAAATAGAGATAACACCGCTTTTAATAATCACGTCCCTGACATGGAACAATGAACCCAAGTTTATGTACCATATTTTCCCTATTAAAGAGAAGTGATTTTTTTTTATAACACCGCTTTTAATAATCACGTCCCTGACATGGAACAATGAACCCAAGTTTTATGTACCATATTTTCCCTATAAAAGAGAAGTGATTTTTTTCGCTCGCTCGCTACGCTCGCTAGCTCGTTGAATTATGTGCCCACCACTAACCTGCTACAATATCATTAAAAAGAGAAATGTAGGGGGTTGCCTGCCCGCTAAAATGGGATTGACATTGCCTTAAACACGATTGTGCCCGCTCCCAACATGCAACAATGAAACAAATTTTATAAAGCAATTCATTGAGAGAAAGATGTATTTTCGCTCGCTAGCTAAAATGGGTATAAAATTAGCCTAAACACAATATTGTTCCCGTGCCCTGCATGGGACAATTGAACCAAGTTTACTCTCTTAATTTCTAGGACTTATTTTAAATCCAAGGGGACTTGGGACAGTGACAATTGTCACTGTCCCAAGTTTCCCTTGGATTTAGAATAAATTCTTTGGACTTTAAAATAAGTCCTAGAAATTAAGAGAGTTAAGTGGCAATTATTAAAAAAAAAGTGATTTTTTTTTTCTTGCTCGCTACGCTCGTTTGCAAAAAATGAAATTAACGTCGCTAACAAGTGAATATTCCCACCCCCAACTTGCAACAATACCAGTTTATATACCAAACGTTACTTAAAGATTTTTTTTTGCTCACTCGCTCGCCGGAAGTGAAAATTAGCATCGCCTTTTTTGTTTGTTTCGGTCGCTTGCCCCCCTGACGGAGTACCCCAGGTACGCCACTGGGCGCAAGTAGCTATAAGTCTGTTGTGCAGTGGGGCTTTAAAAGAGTGGATTTTCACTCCTTGGTATTAAGATAGTGAAAATAATGCTCTCTATATATTTTTTAAATGGTCCATTGCTCCTGAATGTCTCAGAAGTCAATAATGAATCAGTATGACAGAAAAATAACCATTAAGAAATACCTGAGGAAGAGGAGACGACCTAAGGTATGAAAACAAAACCAGTAAGACTGGTCATGTCTACCAAAGTGAATCCATCATCTCTTCTCTTTCTCTTTCTTTTTCTTTTTCTTTCTTTTTCACTTTCTCTTTCCGTCCTCTTTGTTTTCCTCTTTTTTTTCCTATTGCTTTATTCTCTCGTTCTCTTCCTCCCTCTCTCTCACTGTAATGTCACCCTCTCTCTCTATTTGTATCTGGCTTTCTCTCATCACCCGCCTATACCATTTTTCTCTTCTTCTTTCCCTCTTTTGAAACACCAGCTAGGGACGCCACCCTTCGGGTCGCAGCCAATCAGCTTGTTATGTTGACCTGGCGGGCAGTGTGATACTTCCTCTCCCTCTTCCGTGCTCTCTCTCTCTCTCTCTCTCTCTCTCACTCTCTCTTTCTCTCTCTCCCTCCCTCTTTTTTTCCTCTATCGTCTTCTCTCTCTAACTCTCACTTTCCCTCTTTCTCTCTCCCTCTCTTTTCCTCTCTCTCCAACCCCCCCCCCCCTCTTCTCGCTCCCTCCCCTCTCTCTATCTCTCCTTTCCCCTTTCTTTCTTTCTTCCTCTCTGACACACAAACACAGCATGCACACACACTCATTTCTCCGATTCTCCCCCCCTCTCTCTCTCTCTCTCTCTCTCTCTCTCCCACTCCCCCACTCTCCCTCTCTCTCTCTCTCTCTCTCTCTCTCTCTCTCTCCATCGGACCCAATGATCCGTTTAGGCGTATACCTCTAGCGTATGTGAACTTCAAGCTCCATATTAGTGGTCCAATATCCCTCGCTCCACCGACGAAGAAAGTGACAAGCTTAGATTAGCCGTCCCCAGGGAAAATCAGATCTTCACGAATCATCTTCCTTTTCATTCATTAATTTTTCAGTCAAGAAGCGTTGATAGTTTTAGACCTATCCGGAAGTTGAGATAATCAATACTTATAGGCCTATTTGTTCATCACAATCAACATTTTCTTGTGCTCCACAGATATTTTGGAAACAACCAGGTTTTGTAACGATGGTATAGCTAGTAGCTACCATATTTTTGACAGGATCCAAAACCAGGGCAGTAGCGATCGCCGCCCAGCCGTTCGATTCACAGCTGGGATTCCCCATTAGTGTCTCTCTTTTCCCGCGTTCTGTCATCCGATTCATTTCATTGCAATAACAGTCCAGACAGACGGGATGTCGGCAGAAAAGTAAGTATAAAATAAATTTCATTTGAATGAAGCGAGCTTACGTATTGATGAGCTGTCTATATAATCCAAGTCTTCCTCTAAAGCTTAAAATTATGTTTTCAAAATATTCATTACTTATACTTACTTCTATATAATTTCATTTAGGCTAATTCTATTTTGCCTATTGTCACGAAAATGGCATTAAGTCATGTTTATATTTTACATACACATCTTACAATTTGCATATTGATTTTGTTATTATTTGTATCGGACTCACTTTCACATTCAAGCAGCACGTCTATTCATTCAGTGTCATCTATGAAAATTACCTCATTTTTAGTTCATCTATTCTTAATACAATCTTGATAATTTACAAATGATTCTTAACTGCATGATAATACGAAATTGTTTTGTAAAATATTAACACAAAAGGATATATAACTCTAGATAAGCCTTGTCCATTGTGTCTCGATCGAGATATTTTTTTTATATTTTACCACTCGAATCCTGCAGCTCTTGTTCCGGAATTTCATTAGGCCATGTTATATATAGGCAGGGCAAAAAGGTTGGGGTCAAGTTCGGGGTCAATGTATTTTCCTTCTACAGAACCTTTTTTCTTCTTCTTGCACACACTATATACTGTCTTCTGTAAAAGTACTTTCTTTAACCTAAAACTGATGAAGATAATGGCTGATCAGACTTAATGATCTAATGAAATGATTTCATGCCTTAATATGTGGTAATCATAATCAAAATTATCTTTGCACTGGCCACTGCCATGACTACATGAACAGAACAAACTCGGCCACCAACATGAATAATATAAACCTTCTCAGTTTGTAAATATCTCTATCTATGTCTGTCTGTCTGTCTCTGTCTCTCTCTCTCTCTCTCTCTCTCTCTTTCTCTCTCTCTCTCTTCCAACACTTCTCGTTGAAAGCCTGTCGGTCATAGACCTTGTTTGTTTTGATTCACAATTCGACGATAATAAAACACAAATCAAAAAGGGATTATGATCGCAGATTCGAGTCGAGGAAAGAATTTGATAAAGCTTGCGTGAACTGAGTTATCTACTGTGGCAGGGATAAGAACGTGTCTGAATACTATTATTATCAATCATAATTTTATTCCTACAATTTAGGCGTAAGATATATTTTCAATCACGGCTGATTCATCAGTCAAAGTTTTCTAACACTTCTCCACAAAAATAGATCTTTGAGTCATTTACCCTGTTGTTTTTCCTCATTTCTAGATTCTCGTCTGCCGAATGGCGCCAACGTTCATTTTCTCACTAGCGCGGCTTTAGACCTATCAAATTACTTGATTTGAAGAAAAGCTGCACGATGTAATAACTAAAATGAAACTCTTATGATATTACTATTATCAATTTGTTTTTGCAAGAAGACTAACGTTTGTTCTCCAATCTTGAAAATATTACAATGTAGGCCTTGTGTGAGAATTTAGAAATATAATAAAAATAACATAAACATTGTTACTTTTAAAGAACAATTTGTTGTACTATAATATTTCATAGAGAAAAGGATCTCTCCAGTTAAATTTCATGCATATGCAAGTCACACAAAAATGATCGAAATGTCTATTAGGACGTGTAATGAGACAGGCAGATGGAAATCATATAATATATCCGGTATTATACTATTCAGTGACAAATTATATACCTCATTGGTTGCGTTTGTTCCAAATGAAGTGTTTTACGGTTTTACTTTGTCGAACTTAAACTCATATAATTATTATATTGATGCCTTCAGGACGTGGTGAAGTGTGGTTCGAGTCCAGGGGGGGGGGGGGTATTAAGTGGATAAACTGGGAGGGAGCGTCCCACTCTCAGAGTAAACAGAGTAGAGAAATATAATGTTCTTACTGTAGTCCCTCTCTCACTCTCATCATCTCCTCTACCACCCTCCCTCTCTCTCTCTCTCTCTCTCTCTCTTTCTCTCTCTCCCTCCCCCCTCTCTCTCCCTCCCCCCCCCCCTCTCTCTCTCTCTCTCTCTCTCTCTCTCTCTGCCCCCTTCTGGATACGTCTAAAACAAATAGTGCCATTCGATTGATAGGGGTTGCCCCCGACCCAATTACCCCCTTCATGGCTCAATAGCATTGTCCCAATGATTTATTTATATGTAATCAGTCAAAAATAGGAATATGAATGCCGAAAACCGTTAACAAAATATGAGGATGAAGTGGGCTTATCATTACTTCGAAGTAGAATGTCATGTTGCACTGTGGAATAGAATATCATGAGAAAATGAATTCAGCATTATTACATGTAGATGGATTAAGGGCAAAGTAAATAAAGGTAAATTATAATGATTGTGTGTATTTGTGTACACGCCCTTCGCCGTTACTAGTATTTGATTTCTTATGTATTATATATAATCGAATGCACTGTGTAAATCCTATTTGATGTTGAGCACGAGTGTAATATCATTAATTTTTAAAATTATCGTCTATCAACGGTTATGCTTTGCCAGGCAGACCGCCTTTGCCCTCGGGCCGTAGCACGATGGCATATGCTCAAGAAAATAAACCTGATGTTGAAAAGGTGCATTGCTTGCTAGCAGATAGACACTGCCTAATTATGTCTTAGTTACAACATATAACACATGTCTGTAGTGGTACATAACACATCAAGGGCAAATCCAGGATTGAGTAGGGGAACCTGCCTCCTATTATAATGAAGAAACCCGGCGCTTTTAGGGGCGGATCCAGGTTGGTTGAAGGGGGGGGGTGGAAGGGTGTTCAAGTCCCCCTCCAAAAATACCTACACAAAACTCACGAGGCACATGTATAAAATGAATGCGAAATATCATAAGCCCCTCCCCCTCAAATTATATACAGGTATTATATTCTAGAATCGCTCCCGGTTCCAGGATTTCGAAAGAAGGGACACCATTTAAACGACATATTTCTCACAGGCAAAAAGATTTAAAAGGTTATCATTTTTCCAGTGCTTTTTTAATTGAAAACTTAAAAAGAAGGTTCATCTTCTAATGCATACTTAAGGTTTTCCTATTGCATTTTACAAAGGAGTATGGTCCCCCCCCCCCCCCCCCCTCCTTCCATCCTAAATCTGCGAAGTGCATGCAGCGAGACGCGATGCGGTGGTGTCGATTTTAATGGCGCCTCCCGATTATCACGTGCACCCAGCCATGTCGATATACTTAGCTCCAATCCTTTAACGAGCTTTGGGTGTGGTCGGCGACTTACGATGGGGACGGGGGTGGTGAGACTCGGCTTGAAGGGAAGGACCCCCCCCCCCCCTCCTTCTTCCGCGCGCTAATTCGGTACACATTAATATATGAGTTACATGATTGTAATCACTTTCTCAATTGCATAGCTAAAGGGGACAGAGGGCACACACTGCCTCTTACAGTGAAATGGTGAAAACTATAAATACAACTTTATAGAGGACTTAGAGAAAGATAGGGAAAAGAGAAAGGCAATATGAAAAGACGATGAACGGGGCCTTTTAAACACAAACCCTTCACTCGATTACCATTTCTTTCATCGCAGTTCATCGTACTAGTAAGTATGATGCCCCCTCCTCCTCCTCCATGATTCAGGTGCACCCCTCAATGACTGGATCCACGCTACGCCACTAATGTTTCTTATTCAAATAAGACACCCTTTGCCTTCGCGAGCTAAACCCCTTCCCAATTTGAAAAAAAGTGGTTATTAAGTAACTATATGCACATTTTGAAAAAATGGTTGGTCTATAATATGTTTCTCGTTTGGAAATGGAGTAACTTCTACCCGCTATTTTGTTTCATACCTCCTCGTCGATATATCCCCTCGCGTCACATTAACAAAAAGGGATTATCTTAATCGAGTCGCAATAAGCATAGATGGGATTCGAACCAAACAGCGAAAAAATATCAAATTTCAAGGATGAGCAGCGTCGCACATCCCTATAGTGTCATATTCATACACGCCCCCCCCCCCCCCCATGAAATACAGAGAGGAAAGGTAAAAGTGGGCCAATAACACAAAAATAAGACACTGCGATAAATGTTGACACCTTTATCTATAGCCAAGCATGTTAATTTGCATTTCATCCCACGTGACACTACTGCCCCTCCCCCTTCTGTGATGATTGTGTCACCCCCCCCCCCCCCATTGTCATAGAATGCCATGTGCACCAAGTTGTACAGTGTTGCAATTTTATAGCAAGATTTCATATTTCTATATTCAGTTGAATGGTGTGATTAGAAAGGTATCCACAATTTCAGTTTCGAAATGGTTTTGTTTTGTTTGCTTTCTTGTTTATTTGTTTGTTTGTTTGTTTGTTTTTTGCTTGTGTGTTGTGTGTTTGTTTCTTAGTTTATTTCAGAAGTAAACAGGATACTACTCAAGTGCTTAAAATTAGAGACTCCCCCCCCCCCCCACACACACACACACACACACTTCCCAGGCAGCCTAACCTATACAATATTAATGGAGCACTTGGCAGATGGCTGACATTCTCGAACGTGTTGTGCACTTTAAAGGGACTTGGTAACATTGTTTAGATGAGAGAAAATGGTGTATATAAGGTAGTGACTTCAATGCTAGAGGTAAAATTAAAGATAATCTGAAAGTTTGAGTGAAAACGGACCATTATTAATGATAACAATTCGGGAAAACTGATCTGATCGATTCTTTTATTCTCCCAACTATATTATTACAATTTAATTACATTTTAGGTGAATGTAAATCGTCACAAATCAATGTATTGGCTCGATTTACCATTCCAGACATTTAAGTGTAGACATTTTTTTAAAGCCTGTCTTATGTCTTATTTTCATGGAAAAACGGTTGGGAAAATTCAAAAATGGTTGGGAGAATTTGCTGTTATAGGGTGTCGCACAGTGACACCGTCGAAGAAAACCATAAATATCTTTATGGTTTGAGAATTTTTTAAGGATTTTTTGCATGTTAGAGGGTTAGAACAGTAGAAGGAATATAATAAATAACATTTCATATAAAAAAAAAAAATCATCGACCTTCAACAATGTTACCGAGTCACTTTAAAGTCCACAATGATTTGAAAACGATACGTTTATTTTTGAGCATCAAATCTGTTTGATACCTTAATGATTCTATTCAGGAAATTATAATTTCGCTTTCATTTGAAAAATATTTGTCAAAAACTAAGACAGGCCAATCTACTCCGAGTCATAATGATTTCTTCGTAATTCAGGCAAATTTGTAACAGAATGGCACAAACACTCAAACAATTGGCTTGTCCCTGATATGTTAAACGCCCTTCTCGTTCTATGTTTCGAGACTCAAATAAGTTAACGACCTTCTTGGCTTAAAAACGTTTTGAAAAGACTCTAGTTTACGCCCTATGCATGTTCTATAGTGTTTTTGTTTTTTTAAATCAAACTCGTAAGTTAACGTCCTTCTTGTTCTATAATGTTTCAGGATTTGTAAAGTAATATCCTTTTCATGCTTTGTGTTCTCTATTGTTTTTTATATGACTCATATGGTCCTTCTCTATCTTTGATAAGACTCGTCAGTTAACACATATCTGAGTTGAGTTGAGGTTTTTATTATCCAAGCGTTCAAGTACAGTAGTATAACAATAATAACAATAATAAATGTATGTTGAACAATATATCTAGTTACAACGTTTTGAGCAGACACAAAACGTTAAGTCCTTCTGGTACTCAACAGACTTATGTCTTCTCTTACAACAGGAAGGGCGGATACGAGCTGGCTGAGCGAGGGGAGGAAGATGGTGGCGGAAAGAAAGACGCTCCAAAGGATGCCGTGGAAGAGACGCCGAAAGTTGTCACCAAAGGAGGGGGCGGCATGTCCCCAAAGAGGGCACGGAGGGCGAAATATGGCCTCCTGCTCGTTCTCGGGTTGGTTCTCCTCATCGTCCTCATCATCGTCTTAACAGTTTTAGGTATGTGTCAGGTGTTCATGAACGACTTAATTAGAAGTTGTTGTGGTTATTATGATATAAGTGCAGATAATAATGTATAGATCCATGAATAATGCTAGCACCATCAACCCGTTTAAGTAAAAAGGGAGGACTTGATTGACCCCCATCCCCCTCTCCCTTCTTCTTTCTGTTCAGGCCCGTAGCCACCCCCTCCCCTCCCCCCATTTTTTTTCTTCCAAGATCGGTTGAACTTTTTTAGACCCCTCCCCAGGACGTCGATCAATTACATGTATGTGCCCCCCCCCCCACATCAAACTCTGGCTACGGCCCTGCTTCTGTTAGCTCTGTGTAACTGCATTTTACATTTCCTGATAGTGAAATTACTACGAAATGACCAAACCCATTTTATTATAGCAACCGATGCATATCACTGAATTTCAGACAACTGTATTAAAGACGAAGATTCCATTCTAATTTCGGTACTCTCACAGAGTTTACCTTCACTGAAAAGTACAAAAATCAACATTTCCTTATTTCTCGATAAAAAATACATGTCTAAGGAACCAAATAACAAGGCCGACAAAATAAAGAGGAAAACTGATGGGAAACTGATGAGATATAATAACATCCACTACCGGAAGATGTTTTTATTTCAAGAGGATAATGATTGTTTGTTTTTTGACATGCGTGGGGCTGGCATAAAATCACTCTGAAACATCCCTTTCTACAATATCTTTTCACCTGTTCCCCTGTTTACTTTACCTCCTCTGTACTATATGGTGCTAGAGGCCATAGATGAGGGCAATACCATAGTACACCGAACGCTTTCGGATCCACTTCGGGCGGTTTCGGCAGACGTATAGTTGCGTATATTGTCGTATTTTTTAAATCTTAAAAGGATATACTGTAGGTCATAATCCACTCGATGGAAGCAAACAATTATATACGTTGTGAGCGATTTATTTTAATACCAATTCACTGATTATACACTGTTGCCCATTAATATGGGAGGGGTGGAATTCCCACCTCTTTTCATGAAGTGATGGTGAGAATGTGGTTCATTCTTGATGGATAAAGTTTGCAATTATCATCTTAGAACTTTATTGATCAATGTTACTTTGAATTTAATTTAATTGAATCTCTATATTACTCAAGAAAGTTATGAGAAGATATAACCTTTATCTATCAAGAATAAACCACATTCTCACAACCACTTTATGAAAAAAGAAAGGTAAGAACACATTATTCAAAATCTAGGGGCAACAGTGTATGATTTAGACGTGGAGAGGGGGGGGGGGCAATGAAACTGGGAATCCTTGCAAAGTGTACTGAATATTTTTTCTTCTCCTGGGCCCTAAAAATTTATGTGGTAGGGGCGACGGGCCGATATACGGACTGAATTTGCGTTTTTTGAATTGCTTTTTAGGTTGTATTTTTTTAGTATCTCTGCCATCAGAGTGTAAAAAGAAATGTAAAGAAATAATAATTTGTTACATTCACACATACTTTTTTTAAATCTTTTTCAGTAGCGTTAACTATTTTATAAACTGTTTGAAGAATATTGTTCTCAAAATGTGTGTGACCTACAAAATTGTAAATTAGGTTAGAGAAGGTTTTTTTTAAAGCGACATTAATATATCGTCATTATGTTTCGATTCCTTTTCCCTTCAAAATGTGTGAGAAAATAAAAATTATGAAACCGGTCTGAAGGTTTTTGCTTACTGTACAAGGCGAGGCAGATTTTATTAGAGCTTCGTAAATGCATTGGATTACTTTGGAAAAGTTCGTTTGGATCTCTCTCTCTCTCTCGCTTTCTTTTTATCTATCTCTTTTTCTTTCTTTCAATCTTTTTCTCTTTGGTCCATGTCATTTAAAAAAAAATTATATATGCTTTCTTTGACTTTCTTATCTAATATCGCTTACACGTCCAGATCTTCTTTTCTATTTCACACGTTTGAAACCCTTCGACATAATCAGGTTTAACAATTTTCATTTTGGTCGTCATATAAAAATGAAGCTTCCAATATGCCCTTGTGTCCCAGGGTCTCCCATTTTAGCCCATTCAGTATCATATACATAATATAGATGTGATTGGTACCCATGAAAAAAGAAATTCACATTTTCACGATAGTATCAGGCTCTGGTTTTCTTACTTATCCATCCGAACTATAATAACACATCGTCACTTTGGAGGAACAGACTTTGACTTCTAGCTTCTACCTGTATTCTCGCAGGAGAAAATAATAGTCTAAGAGAGGTGGAAGGTCAAGGGTTACATTTATTGATGTCCTTCTAGTTTCGGTACGGAAATGCGCTTGATAGGGAGTGCCAAGGTTAAGGGATCTAACACCAGTCACGTCACGGTCAAGTGTAGACTTCTTGCGGCCCGCTGTCAAACAGGGAATGATTTTAACATCTGTCCAAAATAGAGCGGAATGAATTAGGGTTGAGATAAAGGGAAGAGGGAGAGAGAGAGAGAGAGAGAGAGAGAGGGAGAGAGTCAAGTCGAGATACGGGGAATCAGTAATCTATATTTAATGAGACCACATTTTTGTAGACATGGTTTAATGACTGTGTCTGTGTGGACCTGTCACATTGGAACTTTTAAACGAGAAACGACTAATATTAAAGGGACTCTTGGTAAAATAGGAACAGAGAGGGATATCTACTTCGTATATTGTTGGGTGTAGTAGGTTAGGTGATTTCCATTATGAAATATGAACGCTTTTGTGTGTGTGGTTGGGTGTTTTTGTTGTGTGTGTGTGCGTGTGTGTGTGTGTGTGCGCGCGTGCGCGTGTGATTGTGTGATGCACCGGGATAACAATACAATATGTGGCGTATTTCCAAGAGACAAGGAAAAGGCAAGAGCCCCCCCCCACACACACACACACATAGTACATACACTCTCTTTTTCTTCCTTCCCCTTTTATTTTATGTCTTTTCTCTCTCTCTCTCTCTCTCTCTCTCTCTCTCTCTCTCTCTCTCTCTCTCTCTCCTTTCTCTCTATCTATCCAGGGAGGTGAGACTTTATCTATCTTTTTCTTAGCTCTTTTTCATTCTTTTCTTTCTCTCTCGCTTTCTATCCCTCTCTCAATTTCTCCCACTTTCTTTCTCTCTTTTTTCTCTCGCACCCTTTCTATCCCCCTTTCCAACCCCCATGCTCTCTCTATCTCTCTCTCTCTCTCTACATGAAGTTTCAAAATCTATTTTTAAGAAAATGGGAGGGGGCAGGGACGATTTCTTACCAGCTGAAAGGGCATCTCGCTAACGATGCACCCTCCTCTACATAATTATATATACAATCAAGTCTTCAATGCAATCACAAATTCGACATCTCAGGTTTATTTTTTCAATTCCTCCGACCATTGCTGGCGACCAAACCGGAATCACAATCGTGGCAAGGAAATGAGAGAGCTGGAGGGGTTCGATATGGGACATCCTCGCCGGCAATGAGCCCGGGTACGGTGCCGTGGTCCGGTGCGTTGCGCGGCAGGTGCAGCATTGTTTTGGCGGGGAAAAAACACCGCTGGATATGGTGATCGATAACGATAGAGATGGTCGTCTGTGACTTCGTACTGTTTTGGTACTCCATCATAATATTGATACTCTCCAGTCTGACTCAGTGCAATACGCATTGATGTACTGTCTTTGCATGTTAACATTTTAGTCCCAGATTTCCATTTTATCGCTATATGAGCCACAATACTCCATGAACACTTTGTCCATACCATGGTGTCAATACAGTCTTCCCTTTTTTGGTGAATATGAAATGGGACAGACAAAATAACAACTGGTTTTGTTGTTATTGTTCTCTTAATTCAACAATACTTATTGGGCGATTCCGTGAGATGTGTCCCGTACGACATATGACATTTAGCTATCTATTTCATCTAAACATTGACAATCTTTTGATATAACCATTATTTTTACTCATGGTTCGTTCTGGTATTACGAACACCATTAAATGGTTTGTCATTTCAACAGCTTTTTTGTTCATTCTTGGATGTAAATAATGTGGGAAAAACGCATGTGTCGCATTGCACGGAGTCGCCTAATAGTGATTTTACACTCTTAGAACGTATTTGTTTAATTCGACATATAATTAAATCTTCTGTCATTTTTGTATGTTCTATCTTACTTAATTCTGTTTCTATTGTTTTTGTTTCACAAGTGCGCCCGGAGCATTTTATTCCTGACCACTCGATTCGGCGCCTTACAAATCCAATATTATTATTATTATTGTTACTGTAAACAAAAATTCTCCAATTATTATTATTATTGTTGTTATTATAATCCCCCTCAAATTGTTATTATATTTATTATTGCTACTGTTATTATTGTAATTATTATTATTTGCTGACTGACCCAAGTATCACTTCAGTAACTATTGATTCAAGTATACTACGATAATACTGACGTATTAAGTGTGTCTCATCCGACCATTATAGGCATACAGTAAATGCCCCTAATGAAATTGAAGAAAACAATCTATGATTCAAAACGAGTCCTGCTAATGATTTCTGCTGCTTTTGCTCTGATTTTACATGCTGATGATATCACTATTTTTTCGTTTCTTTGCAGCAAAACGTAGAGGGCATGAGCAAGATGAAGATGGTAAGGTGCTCATTTTTTTAATTTAAATTTGAATTTTGATCGCATAAGTTTCTGTATCATCGTCCCAAACATCCATTCCCAATTTATGCTTAAATCTCCCCGTCGGTATCACACGTCTTTGTTTAAAATAATGTCATGCGAAAGAGATTCCTCAATGGAAACTGATAGAAATGACATAGATTTTCATAACTTTTCATGTATAGGCCTAAACGTGCAAGACAGTTTTGTACCTTGCGGTTACTTCATTCCGAGATGGAAAAGCGTCACAGCCTCTATAAACTATGACTTACTTCATTTTAATATGAATCCTTCCAATTTAATTGCAATTTGGTTTATATTATATAATCTTTTATTTTACATTGGCCTAATTCAATTACCTTATAGGTTGTGAAATTTTCAGCTAACGTATATATTTTTGTGAACGTTTAACGTTGCTATGTCTGACAATCATTTGACCAAAGTAGGTGAAGCGACATATCCATCGTGTTTGTAACTGTACTCATGCCTACATTGTTACTGTTACACTCCTTTATGATCCTAAAAAAGAACTAAACTAAAGTAAAAATATAAATGATAAAATAACATTTTCCCAATCTACATGTTTATCCTCAGATACAGACGAAACGACGACTATGCCGCCGGTTACAAAATATCACCCTCCTCACAGTAAGCCTTTCATACATTTCTGTCATTCATTCCAAGTTTTGTCTATGCAAGCCATTCATTATTGTTTGTCTTTCAAATATGTTTTATGAGTTTTTGCTTCGTCCAAAATAGATTTAGCCTTTGCACACGAGATATTATGTCAAATACAAAAATGAACACTTTCTTGATACTCCTTGCACTTTGAACTGACCCACAAGTTTCATTCCTTTTTTTTTCTCAGTTAGGATAAAGTCAGGGGATTCTAGAAAACCCATTTAAATCACGAAAAACAGATTGTTATTGACTTTGATAAAAGGACAAGTTATATCATTCCATTCTGTTTCCCCCACTGTAAAATATAATAAAAGTGTTCCCACACCGGGAATCGAACCCGGGCCGCGGCGGTGAGAGCGCCGAATCCTAACCACTAGACCATATGGGAGGACACATACTCAGAACTGATAAATGAATAAACTTTTAAAGGTACTATGTCCCATTTGCAGCCAACATCGGATTCTGTAGAACTTTGCAGGAATTATGAATATGTCACATAATTATGTCCCTTCTGTGAAATTTTAACGAAAGCAGTATAGTATTCAAATTATGCAATGAAACCCGTTTACTTTCTAGAATTCACTGTTAGACACTATTGAGTGACTGATTGACTTCATTTTTTCTTTGGTATTAATGAGCTGTTAAGGGTACCTGAGCATTTGTCTACATCGATAACCCACTTCTTGTAATGGCCAAAATTAAACTGATTGAATCTTTGATCAACACAAAACGTAAACCATTCGGTACAAGGGTCTGAAAATCAGACTATTTACTAAAAAAGGACCACAATCCATGAAGTCGATCCGACAACTAAAGGTCTTTATTTTCCAACAAAAGACATTCTCAAACCCTTTTGAAGGTAGTTCTAAAAAGTATTATCTTTCAAATGCCGTTGTGATTTAACTTTTTCATTTTTTGGTCTACAAATGGAACACAGAACCTTTGAAGAATGTCTCTTTTATTTTATCTCATGTCCAAGCGGGGTACCAAACGGATGATTGTAAAATTCCTCCTATGACGAAATTGGGTAGAATCAAGGAAAATGAAAAAGAAAAAGCAGGAAAAATAAGTGAAATGCTTGGAATCATGGTTCTCTTTAACCAATGGAGACGCAAGCGTGTGGAGTTGAAATAAAATAATATGCATGACATTTTACAGCTTGTAGAAACTTTTAGCGTTATACTAAAAATGTAACTTTTTCATCTATAGATTTTACTCAGATTGAAGGGGATGCCACAACTGACCTATTTTCACTGAATTTTCCTGGGAAATATCCGGAAAACACAACTTTTACTTGGTACGTTTCCGCTCCGGAGGGCTACAACATCTTGATTCACTTTAAAAGTAAGTCAGACATTCGATTAAGATCAAAAGAAAAATGTCTAAAGTACAGTGTACAGAGTCAGAATGTTTTTGTCCTACATGCCAATGGATACTGATGCCGAATTTATTGGAAGACTTAATGTCACTTTCACAATTATTTGAAACATTTTTGCCGGGATTCTTCCTCATGTCCTCGCCGGTTGTACGATACTTGCTCAGGACCTGCGAGTCTGCGACAATAATATTGCTCTGCCTTGTTTTCTTACCCTAAATGAATTCAAGTCTGGATCCAACAGGACCAACAGTATATACCTAACCCTCACCCTATCATTCTGACAAAATGAAGCTGGAGCCCCTGGCCCCCATTCCGTGAACGGAGGGATATCATGCGTGTTACCAAAATGTCCGTTAAAGGGGTACTTTTCACGCACCAAAGTCCGGCTCGTAGTACACAAAAATCCGGCCCGTATTGACTTTACACACCGGACTTTAGGGGGTGTTTTCAAAAGGACAGAACATGCATATGCGTACCCTAAATGAAACGAAGTGGGGGGGGGGGGGGGGGGGGGGGGGGGGGGGCTGGAGCTAATTCTGGACCACCGACCTAGCCTGCATCCACGTCCAGTGTCTCTGTTATGTAATTACGCATTTTGTGATTAAATTGAAATAAAAGCAATATTGAAATCATAATCACATTTCCTTTTCAGGATCGGTGCAATATGTTTTAAATATTATTTTGTTTCTTTATGTATTTATATATTTCCAACACATGGGATGGATGAGAGGTCCCCCCCAAAATAGTTTTAGATACAAATATTAGATAGAGTTAGTGTAGCCTATTCCAAAAATAGAAGGAAGAGAGAACCCCAAAACCAAAGTTGTGCTGGAAGCGTCAAGAATTTAAAAACAATAAGAAATTCCACGGCAGAAAATAAAATGTAGTTTTGGGGAAAACAATATTTGAATCATATAAATCGGAGATTAAAGTTTTGTTTGTTTGAATTGATTGTACCACAGATATGAGTTTCGAAGACGAATACGACTTTTTATACATCGGTTCGGGTCAGGTTCAACTCTATCCGGGTACGATGTTTCAGACACTAACCGGATTTGTCAATCCGGCGGATATCTTCTACCCGGGCAACGAGCTTTACTTCCATCTCAACTCGGATCCGTACGAGGCGCATTACGGATTCTGGATCCAGCTAACAACATTTAAAGGACCCGGTACGTGTAATTCGGATAGGATGCAAAATTTGCATTTATAATTTTTTCCTACTTAAAAACGTAAAACATGCTATAAAGTATAATAGAGTAAATGGTGAACTAGAAGTTGGATTGCAAATTTGGGAACATCCCGAGACACTGATCGCTCTTGAAACCGACTCGTGAACCCGTGGAAAAGTAGACCCGCATGAGAGTATCATGGGCTGTAGCTGCCACTTTTTGGGACCTGTTTAAATGACAATTCTTGTAATCATCACATCCTTACACACTAAAGAACTTCAACAGAATGCTGTGACCAAATGTGTCCCTCTTGAGGTTATTTGTTTTCTTCACATCCCATGTTTGAGTGGCGATATTTCTTTAATCATTTTCCATTATAGATGGAATGTACATTTTCATTCTTGTAACCCCTCCCAAACATGATTATTTTCACATCCTTTCCTCACGTATGTCATTTTCAAAGTCGAAACAAACGATCAAGTTCGAAGACGCCATATGTTATTCTTTGCCAGCTGCAGCTGTTCTTTCAAACTAGATTTTTTCGACCTGCTTAAACTGACATCGGTTCGTCTGTCTATCCATGGTGCTACAGAAATTTCTCTGGGCTAGTTTACAACAGGCATTAGCGAATCCAGGGTGCAAGGGGGACACGTGCCCTCGACAAGCCCGAATCTTGTATATAATGAGTACACACTAATTAATCAAGGAGAATGTGTCTCCCCCCCCCCCCCCCCCCCACAAAAAAAAAAAAAAAAAAAAAAAAAAAACGTTTCCTTAATTTTGTCATTGGTGTATTTTATTTTGATTTTTAAATGGTAAATAAAGGTTAAATAATTTCATGAGTTATTATATTTTTGAAATATATTTTAGACCCAAAATTCGATTTAGAACCTTTATTGTACCAGATTGATAGGGCTCGTGCCCCCCCCCCCCCCCCCCTCGCCTTACCGGCCAAAGAATCCGAGATCTGAAACTGTCAGAATGTAGTAAAATGAATTACTTATATTTCTGTTTGCAATACAACTGACTTTCGAATAAACATTTTTTCTTTCTCCAAACTACTGTAATAGTCACTAGTTCATGTAGTTAAAGGTGCGATAACTTAGAGAGAAAAATTATAAAAGGGTCATTTTACACCACGTACTATCCATGTATTACAATGTTAGTAGTGTAAATGGGCTTATCGAGGCAAAATTACACTGTCCAGACGGAGTCGCATGCTTCTGGGCCCTGTTTCATAAAACTTGTTATCAATAGCAAGTCACAATAAATGTTATAAACTGCTGAAATCGTGACATCTGATTGGACTAGGGCCAAGTTGTCATAGAAATTTAGCATTTTTAATTGATTTCAAGTTTTATGAAACAGGGCCAGAAAATGAAAACTCGTCTGTTGAGAGCAAGAAGAGCATCGATTAACATACCGTCTGTTTGGGAGCAAAAGGGCGTTAGCTCTGTGTAACATAATGCCTGTCTGGCTACAAACAGACAAAATAATGGAGAGTTAGCGGCCTACGACTGCCGACATGCGTATTACCTGTCTAAAAGTTGTTTACGCGTTGCGGAACAAATAAGATAAGAGGTAATTTCTAAAAAACAGTATTCTTCTTGTCTTTTTAAACAGATGATTTTACGTGTCCTGAGGGTAAACATATGTGTAAGTACACCCGGAGCTGCTTTGATGAAGAGGACAAATGCGATGGAGTGCTCAAATGTGAGGACGGGACCGATGAGGTGGGATGCGGTAAGTTGCCATGGTTATAATTTAATTTCCTTTACAATGCATACTTGACCACCGAAAAGGATGTATGTTTATGAAACAAAAACATGTGTAATTGTAACAAAATAAGCATAAAAGGAATATAATTAGGGTATCTCAGTCCACGGAGCCCCGGTAGGGTAATATGTAATAAGCCATGGTTACAATTTAATTTCCTTTACAACGTATGACGTTGTACTAAAACTTGACCACTGAAAAGGATGTATGTTAATAAAACAAAATAAGACATGTATGATTCTTACAAAATAAGCATAAGGAATATATATTTAAAGTATCTCAATCCATGGAGCACCTAGGATGATCAGCAATAACTTTTTTTTAGTCGTTCCCTTGATGTATAGGTGGTGGGAATGACTAAGTGATGTGAACAGCTTATAAGTCGAGGGAATGACTTCAAAAATGTACTGCATGTCATCTTAGGGTTAGGTTTCTTTTCAATCAATAACTTACACAGTGTATACATCTAAAAAAAACAGCTCTAAATATTTGGAAGGCAATTTTATCTCCATCAGGATAATTATGTGAGACGATTATATTCATTTTCGTATTTCTATGATATACAAACATACCTTGTAAACATGATTTTTAAGTTATTACCGATGTATGAATATCTGAATTTAATTATTTATCAACAAATATTCTTAAATTACAAATAAGTTTCATGATGATTGCTCTATGAGTTCAGATCAAATCAAATCATTTACTTTCCGACTATAAAAAACCCCAACATAATTTTTAACAATAAATTATAAATCATTATAATTCATAATAGTGGCGATATCATGAAAAGCACAAAGACCTTCTTTACAATTGATTACTTTTAAAATTGTCATTTAATAATTTAAAATCGTTTTAAATAGATGATTACAGCAAAAATATTTGAAAATAACTTTTTTACATAAAACAATACGTCATAATTTATTGTCACTCCTTTTGATCTGCACAGCGTGTCCCGACGCGTGGAGGGAGCGATGCGGTGATGGACACTGCCTCGTAAGAACTCAGATATGTAATCGTCGTGTGGCTTGTTTGGACGATGAAGTCAACTGTAGTAAGTATCCCGGGGGCGTATCTACTGTTTTATATCTAGGGGCGTATCCATGGCGTATCCAGTCAATTGAAGAAAAAAAGGGGGGGGGGACGTCATCCTTTCCGGACTGGTTGGGGTTTAATCCTCGTCAGACGAATGGGCAGGGGAGAGGATTAGGTCAGTGGCGGATCCAGGCCCCCCCCCCCACCCCGCTTATTCACCGGCTGGCTGTTTCGCCGCTAAATATTTTCTCACGAATTGGGCCCCCTCTTTGGCCCCCTCCCCTGCCGCCGGCTTGATCCGCCCCTGGATGAGGTATACTGAGCTATCCAGTGTGGCCTAGGCCCATGCAGTATACGAGGTGTCTTGATTTTTAGATGAGACTTTAAAAGGGGGGCGTTAATCGCTCTACCTCAAGTTGAATACGCCATCGAGTATCTGCCTAAAGATAGTCTTGATATGTATCATTATTGCAACATATGTTTTCCTTTTATGATATGTTTATTTTCGTACTTGTATTTATTAAAAAAAAGTATAAATTGCTGGGAATATTATAAAACAGTATAATTCAAGAAAGCAGAAAATGACGCGTTGGAGTTATAAAGGTCAGTTAATACGTTTTTGTCAAAGTTTAATATTTACATTGTATATCTTGTTACATATTAAGTGTTTTTCTAAAATCTTCGAAAAATGTCTAAATATATTCTTCTTTAAAAAAAAAAATCTAATTTAATATCGATTTTCATCTTAAGATATCCTTGAGCAGTCTCTTATTTTCATTCATAATCATCAGGGTTTTCTGAACAAACAGTCTTGTGAAATGTGTTCATCTTTTATTCTTACATTTCATTTCTTGATTAACAGCCTTCACCTGTGACAATGGCAAAACACTTCGACAATCTTTCGTTTGTGATGGATTTAACGATTGCATTGACAACTCGGACGAGGAACAAGATTGTGGTAATGAATGATAGAACTTTAAATCAAGACAAATAAGAACACTTTTACGATATTTTAAGTTTAATCTCTCTACATTGATAATACTTCGTTCATTAAATAAATCAGAGCTGAATTTAACAGTGATCTAATGTGGTATGCTAAGTTACAATTAAAAACATTTTTCACCAACAGTCCTGTTCAGGACTCCACACACTCAAGAAAGATTACCGAGAGTCCTTTTCGGGGCTCCCCAATCCTCCCTCTCTCTCACATGGTTCAACCGCAAGCCTACCGTATAACATTTTACTAGTTCGGAAATATCGACTTTTCGCTTACATTGCCATATAAAGGGTGAATACCAGTGGAGGAAGGAGGTGCTCTTTGGTAAGGCATTAATCCTTATTACCAGGTCCCTCGGAAAGGACATAAAGCCGTCAGTCCTCTGGTTGCTTACTAACAAGCATTTATTTATGCTTTCTTAGCAGTCAGGTAAAATAACCACTCCTATTACTACTATAAGCCAGCTGTCTTAACATGTTCACATCTAATGTAGATATGCTAATCATTATGTTATAGGTTTAAGCAGAATCTTTTTAGGCTAAGTAATATATCTGAATCCTGACAAAAAACAGCTGAAAACATTGGTGACTAATCACCAACTGTACACGTTTTTACCTAGAATCATGATTGGCTAATCATCGTTATGAAATATTTGTAACGGAATTGCGATTGGCTAAATATGAAGTTACTGCTATTTCTTTTGACAGTATCTACTGAATTCTGATTTATGATTTTTTTACTACAGGTACATGTATTATGAAGGGTTTTTAATTTTCCTTCCTATTAATTATCAGTATGTGGTATTCGTTTTCACAGCCTATATAATTTGTCTTATTTTAAAGTATAAGTGTTTTTATTTTTTTATTTCACAGAATGCCTGCCTTTCCAGTACACATGCGCAGACGGTAAATGTATACACATTAACAACAAGTGCAATGGAATTGCCGATTGTGCAGATGGAGATGACGAAGAAGATTGCAGTAAGTTAATTGTGACAAGCAAACAAAAACAAATGCACCAAACGGGGTCCAGATAACCTTCAAAAGCAGAACAAAAAATATCATTATTTTTGTGGTCACTGTTGGTGTTCATAATACAAACAATATCTCACGAGCAATACAATTGCTTATCGAGCATAAGGGATTATGTTTCAATCCCCCAGTCAATGACAGTATTTTGTTTGATGTGTCCGGCATCATGTGACCCACCGCCCCCCTCCCCGATCCGCTCATCATGGAAGTTGTAACAAAAGTAGGAAGATATGCAGGGGCATCGCTCTAGGGGGAGGGAGGCACCCCATATACTTATGCACAAATACCATTGTAAAATAATATTCTCTCATCATATATTACAAACGTTGAATGCTCCGGAGTTCACTAAAACAAGTTATACGAACAACACATTTGAGGAACGTTTATGTGGACATAACATATTTTCATTGTTATTGTTTTTAACATTATTTGTTGTAAGTCTTCAACTACGAATTTCTTATGAATTGGAGGAATAGTTATGTCAATAGATCATACCATATCATGGTTTTGCTTGTTATCATTAATATATTTGTTTGTTTTTTTATCTGTGAATTTCATCTGAACTATAGGAAAAGTATTGATAGTAATATCAATGTATTGTCTTACACGTATTGTATTTATTTTTCTTATTTTGATCTACCCCATCAGCTTGTGCGAGCTGGCAGTTTGAATGTACCGACTCGACCTGTATTCCAGGCTGGTTGACCTGTAACGGAAATGACGATTGTTCAGACGGAAGTGACGAACAAAATTGCCCAAGTGAGTACAAATATACCCGTTGCGTTGCATTTTGATTGCGTTATTTCTTGCGCGAATCAAGGAAATTAGTACATAAGCCAGTGATGCGTTGCAATGTTTGCACTGTATATATTTTGGAGAACACCATTTTAACGATGTCGGCTTTTGCAGGGCACGTCAAATACTGCGACGACTGGTGACGCAGCATTGCGTCAGCGGAAAGACGCATCATGTGCAACGGACAGTTTATACAGCAAACCAACCCTGGGAAAACATGAAAAATTACCTCTGTAGACAAGTGGCCTTTCTAGAGAGGTTCTACAAACACACATTTATTTCTATAAGGAGACACAATTCATGGCAACTATATGAGACAGGCATGGCTTTCTAGAGAGGTTCTACATACACACATTTATTTCTGTAAGGAGACAAATTCATGGAAACTATAGGAGACCGGCATTAAAGATGGCCTTCCTAGACAGGTTATACATGTACAAACACACATATATTTATCAAGGTGTGACCACTATAGCCAGGTGGCCTCAATAGCAAGGTTGGACTGTATATTGAGCCTTTCCGGTCCTTCCTTTTTCTTTCTTTTAGTCATTTTTTCCATTCTATTTTGTCTAGACAGTCCTCGTTGTTTGTTTGTAGGCTGGTTTGTTTTACTTTTGCCTCGTAAGCTTTTCTTTTCGAGATTGATGCTGTGTGAGGTTGTTTACTCCATTTATGTATGGTTGTGCATGGGAAGACAAGAAATTCAAATGGATGTTCTAAAATAGATCTTGCATTTTGGTGGTAATGCTGATTACTTCTGAGGCAAAAACCATGCACTCAGTGCATCTCAGTGCAATTTATGTCCAAATACTTGTTAGAAACTTGCATAAGATATTCATTTGGCAGCTGGATTTATGGCATTCATATCAATAAATAATATCACACAAATACAAAATTAATTAGGGTTTATTTACCCAGGGTAACAACATCAAGATTAATCCTGCTCTTCATCTGGGTATTGCAATCATTATTATCCCATCAATTGCCTGGTATCCATTTACACCCGGGTGAAAAAAAAGCACATATGGATTAACGTCTTGCCAAAATATGTTAGTGCCAGGCTGGGATTCGAACACTCGAACTTTTGATTGAGCCTTAGGTGAATGAACCACTTTATCGTGACACAGTGGCGGATCCAGGGGTGGAGGAGGGGACGCCCCCCCTGGGATAAAACGTTTAAAAAACGTTAGTTTTACCTTTTTTGGAGATGGTGCTCACTCCCCCCCCCCCCCCCCACTGAGCGAAAAATTGGCAAGTACCATTTTCAAATTTTGCCCCCCCCCCACCCTTTTAAAGAAATCCTGGATCCGCGCCTGTCATGACACCGTATGATGCTGTATGTGTATGAATGTTTATTGAATATCTTTTATTTCCCCTTTTTCTGTTTCTCGCTATTCTTCGTGTCAGCCTGCCCGGGAAGATACTATCGTTGTGCCGACCACCGATGCATCTCCCTAGATATGTTATGCGATGGCACACCAAATTGCGCCAATAACGAGGATGAGGAAAACTGCGGTGAGTGTTTTTATTTTGCAGCGACAGAAGATTGTTCATATGAAACTTATCTGATTGGTAGAGCTGATTAGAACAAATTCCCTGCTTAGACAACAAACATTATTTGCCTTGTGTGAGACTTTCGCCTCCAAACTAGAGCAGGGTTCTTTTAAGACGTCCGGCGGTAAAGTCTGTTACATGACAAAACCGTTGAGAAATATCAGCCGTCCCACAGCCTATCTTAGCTTGACCATGCCTGTGGAAAATCCGATGCCGACGAGCATAAATGGCGTATTTGAAGGTGAGACAAGGATGGGGGAGCTTTGCTCCTCCCTATTACATTTCCGACCAAGAAAGAAAAAAATATAAGGTTATGGAATGATTTGTAGGTTAATGATGGTAAGATTGCCCTTGGAAATGAGCGACGCACAGACGTTTTCCAGAAAAAAGCACTTCCAACTCGGTAGAATAACAGTGGTATTTAGCATTTGTTTTGGGGGTACCTGCTCCCCACAGAACTATATGCATTGCATAAACTCTGGTTGTATGGTCGAAAAAATAATAGGGAGGGGCAAAGTTTCCCCAGGCTAAGGTCTGTTTGGATATGTCTTTGAGCACCCCCACCCCGCCACCTCTGATAGCAGCGCACAAGAAAACCACACCCTCCGAATAGATTGTCCAATAAGAAAAAAGAAAGAAAGATAGAGTTAGAACGATAGCGAGAATGAGGGCCTTGGAGTGTGGCTAATAAGTTATTCTGTTAAGCATAGTTATTATAGTTCTTAGCTCCTTTTTCCCGTGTGCAAAGGAGTAATTTTGTGATGCATCAAGACAGTAACGGGATATTTAACTCAGTTGATCTTAGACGTTATTGTGCCCTTTTGACATTCCTGTCGTTTCGTAGAACCCACCTGCAGTCCAACCGAATTCACATGTCCAGACGGCACATGCGCAGTCAATCTCACAAGTTGTGACGTCATGACGACGACGACGACAAGAATGCCCTCGACAACGTTGGCGACGACGATGCGACCGCCTTCGACGATGATGCACGGAGTCATGACATCTGAACCTATGTCGATGAAAACTACAAAGACACCAGGTACAGTGTATGAGAAAGGGGGAAAGCCCGATCACAACGCCCTCTGAAAACTAAACATAACCCGATATCAATAGTCATGTCCATTAAAATATTGCATTAGCTATACATAATTTCTATCGGATGTCCAAACGGATATGGAAATTGCCCTTGAGCTGATATTTGTTTAAAACCGTGGTAAAAAAAAGATTTTCGATGAAAAGTCAGTTTTGCTACAGTATCTTACAATTTTATACTGATGAATTTTTTTCTATCATGTCAGATATTTGCTTCCAGCCAATTGATTATTTTTCCTTCATTGCGACGTATAGGCCCGAATTCACAAAGAAGGTTTGTCGACAAACCTCCTTTTGTTTCGACAAACCTCCTTTTGTTATTTACAAACCAGGTTTGTAAAAAAACGCGTCAAAATGCGTCATATGACGTACATAAACCTCGGTTTGTCGACAAACCTCCTTTGTGAATTCGGGCCAAGATGTTCAAGCAACACGAGCGTCACAAGGGTCGCATGCCCTGAGAAAATGTTTTGCCAAATGCGCATTATTGACTGAATATGTTTCAGACACTGAAGTATGCAATGGTGAATTTATGAGGCCCTTGCCTATCCCGCTCTTTTGAAACTCTGATGCCATATCTGAAGTTAACAAAAACATGTCCCTTAAGTGAGTAATTCATTAAAGTTGTCCATCCCCTCCTTTCCACACCATGGATCCGCTCTTGGTTATAATTATGTAACTATGCTTCCGTTTGTTCAACATTTTGTTTAATTTAGTAACAATTGACATTTTATTTTATTAAAATGAACAGGAAAGGAGTATATAAAATGATGTTATTTCCTGTAATTTGTTTTCTTCTTCAAACATAGTAATATGCGAAGATTCTGGTTTTGCGTGTAACAATGGAGACTGCATCAAGCAAGAATACCGCTGTGACGTCATAAAAGATTGTGATGATGGTGAAGATGAAGAAAACTGCGATCCTGCAGACATAACGAGTAAGCCAAAATAAAAAATTCCATTTATATGTGATCCCTAAAGTCCTTGGAGCCAACGTGGGTATGTTTTGTGTGGTACACATAGTTTTAATTTTTTTAAACGGATGTTCAATGCGGATTTTTTGTGTGTTCACAATCAAATTAAATGCACTGCCGATAGTAGCCACAAGTAACGTCTTTCAAAACGGGCAGTAGAAAACGCCGGAGTGACGAATGGCTCACGTTACCAACAAAACTTGAATGGTCACCTTTTTTTCATATAAAAGGCAAAATATTGTGTCAACCATATTATAGATAAGTACAAATAACTGTAACTATGGAATAGATAAATGGACGACATTAATTTGGTTGCTAGATACAAAATGAGAAAGAAAAGCTATGGTTGCTAGCTCTCGTGATTTCGCTTAGGTACAGAATTATCAACGTGATTATTACAAAATGAATATAACAGGTGATTATGTGGACTCCATAAATGGTGGACCAAATTTACTCATTCCGGCGGTTACGCAGCTTTTCGAGAAAAGAGCGTCCATTGATTTGAAATGATGTTGCTACATACATTGTAGTTGTATCGTGTCTTGAATATATAATTACTGAAACGAACTTGGGCGTTTTAAGCATCTGTGGGTAAAAGACAAATACACTATTACTTTTCACATTCAATGTAACGTCAAGGATTTTGCCGCTCAGGACGAAATAATTTGGAATACAAAACAAATTATCTGAACCATATTGAACCAACAATAATCATGATTATGTTGAATAATGAAAGTTGAATTAATCTCAAGGCCCTGTTGGCCTCTGGAAACAGGCATTACAGCATTTATGTGTTTCCTGTTATGTTTTTTACGTCTAATTTTCAGACAGTTGTGACGGTTTTGGACCGACGGATCGTTTTGTTTGCGATGGTCGCAGAGATTGCACCGACGGATCCGATGAAGACAACTGCCGTAAGAGATTGTTTCTTCATCTAACGTTATAGTTATTATTATTATTATTATATATATTTATTTTTTTTTTTGGGGGGGGGGAGGGAGTAAAATCTCTCTCTCTCTCTCTCTCTCTCTCTCTCTCTCTCTCTCTCTCTCTATATATATATATATATATATATATATATCTTTCGTTGATTCTTTATTCATTTTAGGGGTATAACATAAATACTTTTAGAAAATATAATTAGTATCTATTTGTTATTCGTTCTCACACTTTATTGCACAACACTCGATAATAACACTCATCTATCTTAACTTCATATGGTTACTAATAAAACATTTTGATGCCATTGCATCTTTTTTTTTTATGGTAAACCGTTCCAGCTAAATTTTAAAACTTTTCCTTAGACTCTATATTAACTACATGTTTAATAAAAGTTCAATACAACCGAAAATGAGTCTAATTAATCTGAATGGCTTCAATTTTGTGTAGATTGCGGTGACCGTCCCATCATGGATGCCAATATCATCATGGGTGCTGCAGTGACGACACGGGGTAAATGGCCCTGGCAGGCTGGGCTGATCCGTTCCAAGACCACACCCTTTTGCGGTGGTACCTTAATCAACAGAAAATGGGTTCTGACTGCCGCTCACTGTGTGTACGTAATTCATGAACATACTTCTGGGTGCTTCCGTGCACTTGGTCCCGGATGAAATTATGACGTCCATTTATGTCATTAATCAAATAATGAACACCTGCTTATAAGGATTATGATTTAAATGGTTCATTCAGGTATCACTAACATAGTCATATGGTCCCATCTAGATTTTTTTCTCGTATGAAATAATGGGAAAAGGACATAATGTGGTACGTGACACATCTCACGGAATCGCTCTTGTAAAGTTCTACTACGTCGTGTTGTGACATTTGCTACGCTAACTGAATTTCCAGCTTCAACCCTGGAACAAACGCTATACCTAACCTTATCCCTACCCCTTAACTTATCCTGAACATCCCAATCTAACCCTGACGCTGAAATCTACCCTAATATTCAATTGCGACCCCATCCCTGTATATTTTATAATATAAAGCCGTTGTCGCCGGAGCAAATATTGGATCACAATCATGTTGTATTAACCCTGTCAATACAGGATGCAGAAAGTACCTTAGGCGTTTAAAAAAAAACATGTTATATTGCCCCTTGAAACCGACCCCAAAATCTTGAAATCTACGGTCGGTTTTTTAAAAGAAAATAATGTTTAATGAATAAAAAGATATCTGTTAAAGCAAAATATTGAGAAATATCAGCCCAAAGAGGGAGGAGAAGAAGAAGAAGAAAAAAATTTCCGACCGACCGACCAATGTTTTGGCACCTACAGGGCAATACACAACATCTTTGTTTTGTTAGGCCTTATCTAAATTCAAAGGAACTTTGGGATGGTGATAACCAAGATTTCGTTCTCATTCTACACTATCTAGAGAGACTGGGAGGAGCTTTTACCAGATTTATGAGTAACCAAGTATTCAAGAATGATTTGGGATGCAATTAATGTTTTCCAATGATTAATGCCGATGGGCAAGCAAGTCCTGGGGGGTGTTTCACAAAGATCCTAAGTAGAACTTAACACTAAGTTGGACTTAAAAATTATGGACAGCCATTGGAGTCTTAAAATGAAGTATATTCAAAAGCAGAAATTCAAGTATTTTAGACTTTTTATAAATTCCGCATCCAGAACATGAAATCTCCTTGATGATAGAAAATATGAATGATTTGAATAAACACTTAATGCCTTTCAAACTTACTTTTACAAAATATTTTCAAAGATGCTAATGGCTTTCCATAATTTTTAAGTCCAACTTAGAGATAAGTTCAACTTAGGATCTTTGTGAAACACCCCCCTGATATAATAAGGAGAAGCCTTGTTATCATTCCCAAGGACTACCACGTACTGTCGTCTATGGGAAGTGGGAATTGGACCGAATTCTGCGATAAGCTTTTTGCGAAAAGGGCAGGGCTTCCATCAAAGGATGAAAACAAAACGGGTCCCATTTTTTGTTTGTATTTATTTATTTATTTATTTATTTCTATTTATTATTATTATTATTATTATTATTATTTTATTTTATTTATTTATTTATTTATTTTTTATTTTATTATTATTATTATTATTATTATTATTGTTATTAATATTTTTTTATTTTTTTTTTATTTTTTTTATTTATTATTATTATTATTATTATTTATTTATTTATTATTTTTTTTTTTTTTTTTTTGGGGGGGGGGGTCGCCTACAAACGCTTATGTATGTTAAACTATCAAATCTCGCTATTGAAACCAAGATACCCCTGTTCATTCAATTTAGATACCTCCATCACAAACTATTTTATGGTATCAATCTAAAATGTTTACAACGATCTGTCAATGGTGTTGATTGCAGTCTCCTTGTTGAACACGAAATATGCATATCGTACCTATTATAGCAGTCTGTTAAGTTTACATTAGGAATCGAATTGTTTTGAGCAATAACCCCAATGTAATTGTACATGTATTAAGTAAATGAAATAAGCATTGATCTCCTTTCCAGGGTCGGATTGCATGGTGGGAAAGTCTATCTCGGTATCACTAACTGGAAAACCGGCAGGGAAGACGGACAGACCATTCCGATTGAACGGATCTGGATCCATCCAAACTACAGCGGTGATCCGGCTCACCAAAATGATCTCGGAATGATCAAACTGAAGGAACCGGCTACCCTCAATAACTATGTCCAGCCAGCTTGTCTACCGCCGATGGACTACGTCATTGCTGACGGTACTTACGTCACAGCCACTGGCTGGGGATCCATCGTAGAGAGCAGTAAGTAAATTATTTTCTCGCCCTGTTATCTTTTCCAAGTTTGATTCGCCTACGTAGCGCATTTGTAATTTCAATTGTGTTCTTATCCGCATTAATCAAGCCTATGAGGGCAACTGACCCAAGTATTATAATTCAAAGCAATATTTTACTGCTCATTTTGCGTTTGACTTTTTTTTAAACGATGTCATTCACAATTGATGCGTCAAAGACCTCAGCATCCTACGTCGGAAAATTACACCTTGTCTGCAACGGGTATAACCCTAATGTGACGCAAGACCAACGGTAACTGGAACGTCACATTATCATGTTACCAAAGTTGGCCCAATAAGGACCGCATACCCATAGGCTTATAAAATATCACTGCCACTGGACCAACGTGAGTTCAATGGAACGAAGGACCAATAATATCCATATAATCTTATGCTGGATTTCAGGTGATAGTCCACCAGACCTACAGGAGATCCGTCTGCCGAAAGTTCCTCTGGAGTACTGCAGGAACCACTACTCACTAGAGCTGTTGGATAGTGTGGTTTGCGCTGGATACTCAAATGGATTTATTAGTACCTGTTTTGTAAGTCGGATACCGTATTTCATCGTAAAAAGTAGTTTGTTGCGTATCTTATTTCCTCATTATATACCATTTGCTACTTGAAGATGATTCCGTAAAACCAGCAAGGCAAATTTTCCCTTGTTTAGTCCAAGTAAACGGTAGAATATGTGAAATGTTTGAATTTAGGGTTCTGATGGTGTCAATACAGCATGACGTCATCGAGACGCCATTTTGTCACACTGAAGAGCCGAGTGCTCGGAAATTCTGAATGCAAATTTAAAGCAGGACATTAGTAGATTTAAATGCTACCTTGAACGTATCACTTTGCTCACAGTGAGCATAATAAAATGATCATGTGATCTTTACAAATGTGCCATTTTGTGATTTATATCCCATTATTTGTCATTTCTGTACCATGGTCGGTGTAATGCTTAGCTCAAACATGTGACCTTACACCCTAAAATGTTATTCATACAATAATTGCTTAAATTATGTCGGCCCTTCTGTAATGCAGGGTGATAGCGGAGGACCCCTGGTGTCTGACATCAATGGTACCTGGTATTCCATCGGGATGGTGTCGGCAGGAGAATCATGCGGTGGGCCATATAGGCCAAACATCTTTACGGGTACCGTTAGCAATCTGGACTTTATCATCAAGACTATGGAAGGGAATTGATAACTGCATAAGTTATAGTATTTAGTTCAGTATTGAATAGAACTACAAGTATGACTCATGCCTAAGTCTTTTACTTAGAGATTTATAATAATAATAGCTAGTTCTTGTATAGCGCTTTTCAGGACCGACGGCCCTCTCAAAGAGCTTTACAGATATATATATATATATATATATATATATATATATTATTACCCCGGTCATCGGATTCAGGCTTATTCGCACACAATATCCTTTAAATAGATAATTTGTCTTAATGGAATGGTTGTTTTGCCGAGTGAGCCATAGAAATAAGAAAAACACTTTTCGTTAACTAGTTAACGAAAAGTGTTTTTCTTATTTCTATTGCTCACTCGGCAAAACAATCATTCCATTATAATAGTGCATGTCTCAAGGTTGCCTCAAAAGATGTAACCAGAGATCTAGGGAGTTGCTGTTGTTTGGAAACGTGTGAATCTTTGACAAATGTCACTTTTTGGTACCTCAAACCTCGGAGAATTGAGTTCATCAAAGACAGGAGACGTTTCCATTTACACGGCCAGTTCTTATGACCAGAATAGCCTATAAAAATATCGTGCGGGAGAAGAAAAAAATATCACATTTATAATCATGGAACCCTTCACAAGGAATGGGCATAAACTAGAGAGCGTAAACCAATTTCTAACTTATCAAAAAGAAAATATGTCGGTTTATAGATTTGTTGCACTTCATTTGAAAACAAAAAGCTACCTTTTGTGATGATATCATGAAACTGATATAGTAACCAGTTAAGAGTTATGGGTCCAGAGATTCGAAGTTTATCGTGACAATATTCTGGGGGACAAAAAGGACACAACACTGTTTTTTTTCTAAAATAATGTGGCGTAAAGTTCATTATTATTGCCGAGCACGGAACGTCGAATAGATTGTGGAATGAATTTACAGGAAATTTAGTATTAACAATAGTCTATAGATGTTTCAATATTTAACGCCAGGTGTCCGGTTATACAACCTAACAGTTGTGTTCGATCAATTGATTTATTCGTTTATTTAATAAAAGATTTTTTTTTTAAATTAATAATTTAAGATAAGTTCTGCAGCTGTTCAGCAACTAGTCTAAGTCATCAATTTTGAAAAATAGAGGATAATTTGAAAATTCAAAATTTTGAATTGTAATCCTTTCAGCCTTACTACATAAATTCTAAGGCAATCATTGCTCGAGATATTCTTCATAAGATATATTTATGATGGTTTTTCTTATACTATCAGAAATATTAATTTCTTAGTGAATGTTTGGCATCTGATCTGTTTTGAATATCTTTCATTTGCTATTGCTGTGTGACATTCAAATGTCAACAGCCCTAGCAGATTTAAATGTGACGGTGTTTGAATGTATACATTACTTTGACCTCTTTTAGCTATTAAATCTACTACATTATCATTGTTTTATCAAGTCACATTAATTAGACATTGTTGTTTGCAGGTCAATTATGTATTTAGATGTTAAAGAATCAAATATAATTATGATGGAGGCGTGGTGGCTCAGTGTTAGAGCAGTGGTCTAATAACCGGGAGGTCCTGGGTTCGAAACCATGCAAGTTGATACGCTAGTGCCTTTTGGTAAGGCATTAATCCGAATTGCCAAGTCCCTCGGAGAGGATTTAAAGCCCCGGGTCCCCTGGTTGTTTACTTACTAGCATACACATACTTTCCTAGCAGTCAGGTAACAACCAACCAATACGTCTACATTAGCCCTATCCGTTCTTTTTCTACTCTATCATTGAAGTACTAGACTTTTTATACGGTAGAAATTTATGTTTATGCCATAAGGTAGAATAGCAAAATGAGCACGAAATAATGGTCATATTTACTGTTCTATTTTGATCTTTAATTTCGTTAATTTCGTTAATTTATATCATGTACAGGCATTTACCTTATAGAGTCGTCTCGAGCATTACAACAGTACTGTGAAGTTTCTCGACTGGGTTGTAAACTTTGATTTATCTTTGTACTTATGAATATTCATAGATATGCCACGTTACAAGAATGATGTATACATTGACTGTTACTGAAAAGGACTGTAAAATGAAACTGTACTGATAGTGGGTCTACTTTTATTATAATGTTGAGTACTAATCGTGCAATTGTGTTTTGAAGAAACCGTCTATAAGTTATTCAGAGTGATTGATAATTATGGGGAAAATATCATTACTGTAAATATTATGTTTGAACCATCGAAATCAAGAAATTAAAAGATCTTGGATGCAGACAACACACTTCACATCAACTGAACCCCATAACATTAAAACCGTTACCATTGGGTCAATCTATATTTTATACATGTGTGTGCTTGCACAATATGGGCTATTTAAGAGATGTCTCAAAAATAAAAACCTTTAAAAATAATGTTTCATCTAGCATTATTCGATGATAAGAGATAAAAGAGACGAAAGGCTCATGAATAATTATGTATACTTCGGCTTATCAGTACTTGAAGTGTAATAATTGAGGTAAAATCAGACTAACTATTGAAGAAAAGATGAGAGAACAGACGAAACCAGCGTTCATTACTCGAACAAAGAGTTATTTTGATGTTAACATTCGTAATTTTGTAGTTATTATATTGAATGTTGTTAATGAATATCTTAGATCAAATATCTTTTCAACTTCTTTACCACGCAATAAATTTTCATTTGAATATATTCGTATACTGTTTTTCCATATTTGGTATAATCTCATTGACTTTATCATTGATAAATAAATCAACATGATTTGACTGTACAGAGGATCGGGGGAAATGCATTAGTATCATTTTTCTCCGGGCTTTGCCCATCAGGACTCTTTAATATTACAGTAACCCCGACCCCATAGATTTAACTCGAGTCTCTGAAGCGAGTGTTTATTGAAAATGAGAGAAAATGAAAGTGGGAAGACAAGAAGCAAAAAGGCCCGGAACACCTCCCACCTCCCACACCCTCCCTCTAATCATTAGCTTGGTAATCCGCATTTCATTTTCCGAGTAAGACCGGAGCCACCCCCCCCCCCCCTCCCCCAATCGTCCCAGTGCTCCCTCAATAATGGGTGAACTCATGCTGGTAGGTAGACATCCAGACATACAGTTAACAGTAAACCTATTCATACCCCTTGATTTGATGTTTTTGTGTTTTTTCGTAATTAAAAAAAAAAATGGTGGACAAGTTGAATCAGGGGGGCAGGGGGGGGGGGGCACAGTGGCTTCACTTCTTCAAGTACCCCAAAAGTGCTCCTTTTTACATAGGAAAGCGCCTTTTAATTTTGTAAGAAGTGCCCCTTTTACTTTGGTAAGTGCCCCTATTATTTGTAAAAGTGCCCCTTCCCCTATTAACCTCTGATGAGTGCCCATTTTTGTTAACACGTGCCCCTTTTCCTTCGACAAGTTCCCATTTTACTTTGCCCATGCCTTGAGCCATAATGTATGGCCGTCCAGAGGATTTTTTTATGTTGGGGTCCGGGGTAAAATGCAATAAATTAGGAGTGGAGAAGTCACCGGGATGCGGACGTCAGGGGGGGGGAAAAGGTGACCGTGTTAGCTTGAGTCATCGGGGAGTGGGCATGGATGGTCGGCTGGTACGTCTGACTGTCCGTCTGGGCTGGAGTCTCCGGGTTGCAACCACTCCTTCTCCACTCCTGACGACGGATAGTCAACCTGTTCGAAACGTCGAGCCACTCATCCTCTCCAAGCGCTATAGTTCTCCTTAGAACTATATGCTAAGAAAGATAACAAACAGTCCTTTTCAGGACTCCTCAACCCTCTCTCTCTCTCACCCGCAAACCTACTGTACAAAAGTAATATGTTTTTCATTTACTAATGAGAATTTTTTTTTTTTTAATCTCCTTACACAGAATATTGGAATGGGTTTTTCGCGATGAATGTTGTTTGGAGACATCAATATTCATACAAATGAATGTTTCTCTCACCAGGAAATAAAGAATTTTCTGTCTACATGAACCTTTCCTGGTTGCTTATTAGTGTCCACTGGTAATGTCTAAATTTCGTTTAAAAATAGATGATATCAGTCTGGTAGGCATACACTGCAGGCAAGAGTCAGGACTAACATTTAGCACGCTATTAGTTTTATTACCACTCTTTTATTCTCTGAAATGTTATCTTTTGGAAAATCTAATGGAAAATGCATATTCAACCTAGTTCTTAAATTGTTACCTTACCTCGTTATCTTATGTTTCATAATTTCACTTTAAATTTGTTCTCTTGTCATTACTCTGTTTAGTTTTATTTGTATCTCTATTGTAAAGCGCTTTGACATAAATGTCTTATGAAAAGCGCTATTTAAGTAAAAGTTATTATTATAAAGAAAATCCTCTTTGTGAGCATGCCTTGAACCATAATGCATGGCCCTGCAGAGGAATTTTCCTGTTGGGGACCGGGGGAAAATGCAATGAATTATTGATGACTTATTGCATTTTCTTTGTTTTGGGGTATTTGTGGGGCGGCGACGTACCCTAGCCCCCGCTGCGTACAGTCATGATTCATTGGCTAAGCAATGGCCTCGTTATTGTGAAACCCCATAATAAAAACCGTGTCGATCAGCTATATTAGTGCCCTTTTGTGAGGCATTCATCCTCATTACTGTCGGTTATGACTTAAGGACGTAGGTCCCCTAGTTGATTAGCATAGTAGCAAACACATGCTTTAGCAGTCACGCAAAACGAACACTGGAAAATTATTACTCAATAAAATCTGAGAATGTATACTATTAGCTAGATCTATTGGGAATAAATCATGGTCAAAATCATTCCATTAATTGGGGTAAAAATAATTATTCCACCTTTATGACCAACAGTGTAAAAGCATTTTTGTATTTCTGTCGTAGAGGATGCTACTCTCTTTTCCCGACTGCGATAAATCATAAACTTTATCAGCAGAATAACATGATTCACTAATTTTTCAAAACCACTATTTGTATGATTTATCCCTAAACGTACTTTTTTCCGCGTCAGTTTTTTAGCATTGGAATATTTAAAGCGTTCCCATTTTCATACCACGTACATTTTATTTGTTTACATTCAAAGAAAGCATGTCGGTATGTTTATTCATCTTTATCACAAAAAGAACAGTTTTTACTTTGTGTAAACTGAAAACGATATAAGTGATGATTTGTGTAAATTATATTGTACAATAGTTTGAATTGAAACTCTCGGAGTCTGCTATTTAGGGTAGATTGCCTTGGTCTGAGATGGAACTGTTCTATTTCTTGAATTGACATATTGTGGTCTGAAGACAGATTTTGAAATGAAACGGATACATCAGAAATACGTTTTATACTTGATCTGTAGATTATCTTTGATGTAACATCCGAAAAATTATATGTCTTTTTGATAAAGCAGAATTCAAGAACTAATTCGATTTCATTTGGTCTATGCGTTAATGCAATACTTTTATCCAACTACAAGCAATAGTATAATATATTTGCTGTATCGTTAACAAATCCTCTGCTTTTAAACCAGAGTTTAGAAAATATTTCTTTGGCTTCAAATTTCCATCACTATCCACGATATATATGGTGAATTGTATATATTGTTCAAAAACAAGTTCTCATCAAAGAAAGTGGTCCCATTAAATGTAATATACTTGGTATTAAAAATAACTTCGTTACCTATATTAGTGCATCCACAAAACATAACTATCGATCTAACTTGGATGCTGGTGTGAAGAAATAACAGTGGCGTAGACAGGTTCGTACACCTGGGGGGATGACTGGGCTGCCAACGCTAGTGAGGGCGCGAAGCGCCCGAGCGAGGGAGCGAAGCGACCGAGCGGAGGCAGGGTGTCCCCCCTCCCACGGTAGGGAGCTTTTGCAATTTTGAACTTGAAATCGTGCAATCTGATGCATACTTAATGAGGTAAAATAACACACACAAGGGTGCACGCACACACACACATACTCACACACACACACACACTCACACACACACACACACTCACACATACTCACACACAAACACACACACACATACTACGCCTTGAATGGAAAGGCATACATCGACAAGATCTACCAATGTCAACTGTGTACACGCAGGTATAGTCCGACTTTGTTGTCTTGATAGAGGTATGTGGTTATGTATGAAAACAGCCTCTGTGGCCATTTGTGAATAGAACGCATAAACAACAAACAAATAACGATTAAACTTTGAACAATATGTCTGTTCATTATAAAGCATAATGAATACGTACATACTATGCTTTTTTTTACCTCAAAGAAACAGGCATAGTATCCATAGATGGATATTGGCTGGCGGCTCATTAACATACAGATACAAAAAACATAAACAGTATCACTATGATCCATGGAGTAACAATACTGCTTTGTAAGTTTGTGAAGAAATCGGAACCATAACGGCATTGCATCGTTTCAAATTAGGGCATTATTTACTTCTATTTGATCTCAGTCTTATAATAGTAATAGTAATAATAATAATAATAATAATAATAATAATAATAATAATAATAATAATAGTAATAATAATAATAATAATAAAAAATAATACTAATACAAATAATAATGCTAATACTAATAGGTTCCTTTTATCTCGCATTTCAAGACAGGGTAAATTCACACTGCGCTTTACATGAAACAAACTTCTTTAAACATTTCAAACTTATGTCTTCATGCATCAATCAACATACTTTAAATGAATACAAAACAAAGTGCATCTTAAATAAAACAAAAATAAATAAATAGTTAACAATACAGAAAAGATGAAGCTGCTGCAACCTTAACAACAAACTAATGTATACCAGTCAGTCCTGATATCAGTATTAGTGTAACAATAGTCATATAGTGGGAGCATGAAGTTGAACAATTCATGATTATACATAATTATATATGTTTGTTTGAATAATACTTGTTATAAAGATAGTAGTATGGTACTCTCTGTCACGAATTATTATGTATGCTGTTGTATCACATTCATTTTCTATTCTGTTTTAGAATTGGCTTTCACCGTGTGAATGCGGCTAACAATAAACACAATTACAATAATGATGAGGATTATTATTATCATCATCATAATTATTATTATTATTAATATTATAATTGTTATCATTATTATTATTACTATTATTATTATCATCATTATGACTTATTAAGTAAGCAAATATCATTCCCCCAAACCTGGGGAGGGGATGATTGTACATGCCATCCCCCCCCCCCCACCTTGTGAGGTGGGGGGATGCATCCCCCTCATCCCCCCCGTTGTCTACGCCCCTGAGAAATAAGATTCTTATATAGGGAGAAAATAAGAAATTTGTATTATCAATATAAAGAAAATAATTAGTGGATAGTAAGGACATGACGTCACAGACTCATGATTGAGTTGCCAATTTTTCTAGTGATTTTCAAAGTTTTTCATGTCATTAAAAATTCATAACTTTCTTATTAGTTATCCGATTTTGCTTAAACATTTTTGCGATTGGTTTGTCTGATTGGTTTTTTCTGCTTCTATTGAAGGTAAGTTATTTTTGGAGTGGACTTGGGCTTTAAAAATGTTTTATGCGTTTAAAAAAAAAAAAAATTCCAAGGCGCAAAAAAAATCAAGTCCAGAGGAAACTACGTCAACTCTCAGCAGACTATATGACGTAGTGCGATGACATCATCTTTGACCAGTCATAATCCTGTCTTTCACAGCGGCTGCAATGGAGTGTTTTTCAACACCGTGTGATATGCATGGGGCGATACCTTACTGGATCTCGAGGGGTATACAATAATAGAATATGACATGTGATTATGTTTTGGAAATTAACACATCAAGTATTGTTATGAACATGCTAAGAAATAGATCGATGCATGATGGTTTTCACTCGATTTACACTACTTATGTCTTCTTTATTTTTTATTGTTTGGCACGATAAATTCTTCGCATTTCTTACCCAAATTTCGTTGAAATATCAAGAAATATAGAACGAAGTGTGAGTTCTCTTTATTTCCTTTCATTTGCTACCAAAATGAGGCAAAACCATTTTACGGACGCCACATGACGAGGACTTCAATTGATTGATGCACAATCATGCAGGCTCATTACGTAATTTCATAACCACGGTCTGCGTTCTCTGAGGGAGGCACTGCGGACTGACTGAGCCGAGAAGAGACTTTATGATCTACCAATTCTTTATTTAATGAACGCGAGATCAATGAAAAACTTATTTGATAACATTTTTGTTGCAGTTAGTAATTATAACGCTGATGTTTTGGCGACCACGGAAACCTGACTGGATCCAGATACACCGATAGATTACTTCTCGATGGCCGGATACATGTCTTTCTCCAAGCCAAGAGTTGGGAAGAAAGGCGGAGGAGTAGCAGCCTATACATCAAGCATCGCTTCAAACCACGGGCCCTCCCGATCGACGTACCTATTGGGGTGGAAGTCATCTGGATTCATCTGCGACAACCGGGATTACCCAGGAGAATCTCGAGCATCATAGTTTGCATCGTACTATTCTCCTAAGCACCCGACTTCCGATATATATATTAATCATATAGTTTCCACTATTGATCATTTATTAATACAATATCCAGAGGCAAGATTCACTGTAGTAGGTGATTTTAATGATCTTGATGTGAACCAAATTTTTAGAAAATGATACCTTTTGCAAACATGTTAATAAACCAACCAGAGTTCAAAATATATTGGATAAAATTATTACAAATTTTGATCACGCATATGAACCTGGTGAGATCCTTGCACCGCTATAGGGATGAGTGATCACAACGGCATCCTGTGGCGCCCTTCAGCCCTCTTCCGTCAACCTGGCAAGCTGACTAACGAGACGCGGACAAAAATAGTGCGCCCTCTAACAGATAGTGGAATCCGAGCGTTTGGCACTTGGATAATCCATCACACGTGGGAAGATTTGTATCAAATCATTGACCCGTCGGATATGAGCCATTTATTTCATAGTGTTGTGCGAGAACATATTGATCAGTCCCAGTGGCGAAATGAGCAAAAACGTTTTGGGGGGCTGCAAAAATAAATCCGCATCACCCCACTCTTACATGCAGGCCCCGCTGGACGTTTTTCAAAGTGGGGTCTAGGGGCAAAGCCCCGGCGGGGGTCAAGGGGTAGAGCCCCTCATCAGTGGCGGATCCAGGGATTTCTTACGGGGGGCACAACATGGCATAGGGTGAAATTATGTAAAATTATGAAGCGACAGAGCGAGGCTTCAGCGGTGAGGGAGTGGAGCCCCCCCCCCCCCCCACCCCCACTCAGTGTTATTTAGGATACGCTTATGCATGTGGAGTAGGAAGTATTTGCAATTTTAGAACCACATTAGACGCATTTTCAGACATGCTTTCTCATACCCCCTCCATGAGTAGGGATCTTTTGCAATTTGAGAACCACATTTGGCGCATTATTGTCCACCGGCACTTCCCGGAAAAAAACATGAGGCCTTCTGATTGGTTAGAAGTTAGAGAAAAGTGACAACCTTAATTTAAATGGTAAACATGAACTTGTGTCCTATTCATTCTAGTCTTATTCGTCTTAATTTGAACCCGGGCCATAGGCTCCCCCTCTCGTTCTCTCTCTCTCTCTCTCTCTCCCTCTCTCCCTCTTTATCGCCTTACTTTCCCTCCCTTACCTCCCTGTGCATTTGTATGCCTCGATAATACAGAAAATAAACAATAAGATTCTTCCTATCCCCCTCCTTCTTCCTAGTCTATGTAGTAGGGGTAGTATTAGCAGCAGTAAGACAATAATAATGACAACAATTATTATTATAACTATTATTATGGTTGGTGGTGTTACTAATGCTATTTTTGTAATTATTATAATTGTTATTTTAATTATTATCCTTATCATGATTCTTATCGTTGATATTATTATTATTGTCATTATTATTTTCTTTATTATTGTTATCATTATGATGAATATGAACATAATGATTATGATAACGATTAATATAAGTAGTATTATTATAATTGTTATCGTATCATTATTATCATCTGTATTATCAGCATAATCTATAAAATGGCAGTATATAGTACATGTAGAAGTAGGCCTAGTAGTATAGGTATCATTCTGGTCCTTATAATCCTAATTATCTTTTGCCATACGTCTAGACGATAAACTCATGACAATTGACAATTGTCACGAATCATTGTCTTTACGCTTACTATTAAATGCATCTGGCTCGAATTTTGCTTAGGTATTTGGTACTGGATGATTTAAATGGTAAACATGAACTTGTGTCCTATTCATTCTAGTCTTATTCGTTTGCATTATGTTTTATTCATTCAAGTTCTAATGTTTCTGACTGTTTTCAAGACAATATCTTTTTTGTCGATCATAGTTCTATGTAGCTTGATATGTCACGGTAATTTTGAGAGAAAAGCATTCAAGCAACGATTTCTGAATTGTAGCGAGAAACGCGTTCGCCTTTGCTGCTCTTCAATAATACTTGACAAGCAGTATAATTTGATGACAGTTGATTACCCTCGGTTGATTCTTTTGATCGGATTATTTGGCGGGGAAAGATAGAAGTGAACGATCTCACGCTTAACGACGTTGTATTATTATACTTATTTGTTCATCGTCTCTACGATACTCTTGGAATAAAAAACAGCTTTTATTGTTAGGCTTCCTGAAAACAATGTCAATTGTTGTTAAAAAATGTTTGGTTGCACTCTGTAGATTATGATGATGTGTGTAATCTTGTTTTCAATAACATGATCAAACACACAACGAAAATCTACTGGGTGCATGCCAATATTAAAGTTCTTTACAACAATAAACAAAAAAGAGGTAAATATAAATTTTAAATATCAAATAATTCATACCAAACATATCATCATCAATTATCATCAATGCTGTATTGCATTTTGAAACGTACATTGAGGGTTTTGTGGAAAAGACTCATCAGGTATACATCCACGGAATACGAAGGTTATTTCAAACATTATACAGTACTTGTAAATATGCTAAAATGTCTTTTGCATCATCATCCTCATCATCTGCATAGATTTTTTACCTGAAGACAAAAGAGGTATTCAAAACAGTACTGTGTGGTATAGTCTCTTTCTTGCACGCCATGGTTACCATGTTCTAGCTGAACGGTTATATGTTGATCGTAACGAAACAAGGCAGTTCTTGAAAAAAAAGATGGTGGAGTTTTTCATTAGGAAATATGACTTAAATAAACAACAACGTTACTTTTTTGTTCATCACTGTTTTTCATAAATGTTTTGTGAGTAGAGTATCAGAAGCAAGTCAGTTTACACAATCTCTTTGTAGGGTATTTCAATAAAATTTAGTACACAGTCTCAAACGCTACAAAGTTGACCAATGCTAAAAGGTTATCTTCACCCAGGCAAACACGTAATCTTTGACTAAACAATTATCAGCTGAACATGATAAACATGGAAATAACATTTTGCCTAAAAAAATTATTTTCTCATCATACAGATAAATTAAAAACAGCAACATTATATTGTATGATGTATGAGGGGCCATTATATGAGAATTCATGGAACTGAAATCCAAAAACTCTAATATGCATTACTGATTTCTTAAAATGAGGTAGGTATACCTGATACATAGCTAGTCTGAACTAAACATTTGAATATCAAAGATTTGTGTTTGCAGGAGTTCATTACAATACTGGAACAGAAAACTGACACAGGTACGACCATTCAGTTCATTGTTTCAGAAATCACGGACAATGTTACCAGTTCACTTTAAATCAATTCATTGATTTTATAATCAATCCATTTCATTGCGATTACTGAATTCTCCACACAATTAAAATTATGAGTGGAGTTTTCTATATGATATTCAAAATGTTTACAATTAAACAGTATAAAAGAGAGATTGAGGTATTGAAACATTGAAGCATTGCCACAACGATCAATACGATTGATTCTAGTTTCTTAAGCATGCTCTTCAACAAAAGTTCTTCAAGTTTCTTCACACGTATGTCATCCAAGCGACAGTGGTTGAAGCAGCGAAGATTCTTGATCTAGACTGCTTGAAAGCAAAAGTAAATAAGAGAAAGAACAATCATAATAAAAAAATTCCAAGTCAAAATCAATAGAAAATCATTATCAGAATGTCAATTATGAAAGGGAACTTTACAGTGCATTATATTTATGATTAGGTGAAATTATTTTGTGTATGTATGGTACCAACTTTTAGAGAGGCTCTTAAATTAGATACTTTAATTGGTATAACCTTAGTATTAGCAATTTTTGTTCAGAATTTAAAAAAAAACTCAGATGTTGACCTCGATAGGACCACTCATTCCCTTAAACTAAGAGGCCTGAACATTAAAAACAATTAATTAGGAATATCTCAAGTTTCAACTATTTGGAAACGATCAAGAATGGAAGAAGATACCTTTTGACTTGTTCACAAGCATAGACAGTGGCTCATCATCAGAATCGCCATCGAAGCCATCTGAACTACTTTGATGTCACCATGCCAAGTCATATCTGCAGCTCTGACTGTATTCAGTGAATTGCTTCAACAATTCCATTCCGCTCCCACTTTGAGGTCACCATGCCAAGTCACATCTGCAGCTCTGTGTTCAGTGAATTATCAAGGACCCATCTAACCAGCATGTAGGTCCCTGTATCCAATCTAATTTTGTAGAATAAAAGAAATCATTACAGTACAAGTTATTTTCCTTCTTTTTTTCACAAGCAGAGGTAAAGAAAGACATCTAATATTATTTGTGTACATCAAATTAAGCTGTGACGGTTCATTAGATTATTAAAGAAAGAAGGCGATTCGATGTACCATTCTCGACTGTTAATCCTTAATGTTTGAACAAGTTCCCCTTCCTCCGCGCGTACCGCGGAAGCTCTTAAGTTTCATTACATTATTAAAGAAAGAAGACTATTCGATGTACCATTCTCGACTCTTAATCCTTGTCTGAATTCAGTTCCCCCCCCTCCCGCGCGAAACGCGGAAACTTTTAATTAAATTATTAGAGAAAAAGACGATTCGTTGTATCGTGTCCTTGTCTGAGTACAATTTGCCCCCCCCCCCCCCCGCGCGAAGCGCGGAAGCTTTGACGTTTCAATAAATTATTACTCTTAATCCTTGTCTGTATTCATTTTCGCCAATCCAGCGCTAAGCGCGGAATTTCTACCGTTTTAATTAGAGAAGGAAGACGATTTGTTGTACTGTGTCCTTGTCTGAGTGCAATTCGCCCCTGCCCTCTCGCGCGAAGCGCGGAAGCTTTGACGTTTCAATAAATTATTACTCTTAATCCTTGTCTGTATTCATTTTCGCCCATCCAGCGCTAAGCGCGGAAGCTTTACCGTTTCATTAAATTATTAAAGAAGGAAAACGATTCGTTGTACCGTGTTCTTGTCTGAGTGCAATTCGCCCCCGCCCTCCCGCGCGAAGGGCGGAAGCTTTGACGTTTCATTTGATTATTACTCTTAATCCACGTCTAAAATCATTTTCGCCCATATATAATAATATAATAATATATAATAATTAAATTATTACTCTTATTAATCCTTGTCTGAATTCATTTTCGCCCATCCCTTTCACGTTTCATTAAAATACTAGAGAAATAAGACGATTCGTTGTATCGTGCCCTTGCCTGAATTCAGTTTCCCCCTCCCCCCCCCCCTCCCGCGCGAAGCGCGGATACTTTGCCGTTTCATTAAACTATTAGATAAAGAAGACGATTCGTTGTACCGTTCTCTACTTTTAATCCTTGTCTGAATTCAGTTTCCCCACTACGCCCCTTAACGATACACGTGCAGTGTTACATGATGTACGTATCGAACGTTCGTTCATAACCCTCCCCCCCCCCCACACACACACACACACACTCCGGGAACGGAGGGACAGTACGCGTGTCTCAAAAATCTCCGGCTCGTAACAAAGAAAAGGATCTACCTGTATTGACTTTACACATCGGACTTATGCTAAAAATGGAGGGGGGTGCTGGGAGCACGCATATGCATACCCTAAATAACACTGAGAGTTGGGGGGGGGGGGCCGGGGCACAGCCCGAGTTGTTGGTATTGCTTGTTGCAGTAGCTTCTGGAAAGGAATTTTCTACTAGTGTTACTGTTAGTGGCCTAAAAACATAATTTTCATGCTCTTCCTGGTTATTTGGGAATGTTTCAGTTTGCAACAAAAATGGAGAAACGCGCATTTTGTTGAAAATCATGTGATATCACGGACATTTAAAAAATCACTTGTGTGGATTTTTTGAAAATGAGTCATGGTTGAATTTCATTTGGTGAGGGGGGGGGGGGGCTGGCGCCCCCCAGCCCCCCCCCCCCCCCCCCCCGCCAGTACGCCAGTGCTTACAGTAATTGTAAGGTAGTCTAACCACCACAATTGCTACGTGCCTGCCCATAGTAATAAGCCACTTGTCACCGAGTGTACACACACACTTGCTCGTAAAGACTATGAAGAAAAGGCTTTACGCGCGATGAACCGCAAGGTATAAACTTCACGAGAATGACGCCCTAGTTAGCATTCCTTTAATTTACAGCAAGGTGCTGGCGGGGAAAACGACCAAGGTAACAACGGAAATGTCGGGCGGGACATCATCGGAGAGTTGGAGGTATGTGGTAGGGGTCTCCAAATTTGGTGTGAATTTCCTGATACAGGGACTTTTGAAAGCGTTTGGTGTTCTAGTTCCGGCCCTCGTCAATAAATTAGAGACAAACTATGGAACAATCGGCTTCATGTTGGCCCTGCAATTAACCGTGTTTTTCATGGCATGTAAGTACTGATGACCCATTCATGGTTAGTGATTGGTTGGGCATATTAATTGATGGTGGTGGTGACGGTGATGCCAATATAGGTGGGGGATATCGGACGATTTTATTGATAGAAAACTCGCCAACAAGCACCAGAAACAGCTCCCTTGGGTTTTCATAAAAATAAATGACATGCTGAAAATAAATTTAAAAAATAAGAACGTTTAAGACTCGTTGAGATATGTCGCGGCAAAACTGCGGCGTTTAAAAAAAAATTATTTCTAATATAATGACGTCAAGTGTGATACGCTACAAAATTCTGTATCTTATAACACCGAGCCCACTGAATACGCTTAAGCGCTTAAAAAATCGCGGCGGCCTTTTTTTTTTTGCGGCGATTTACCGTGCCACATCTGAACATTATTATCTGGGGGTGGAGAGGGGGAGGGGGGAGCTAAGGAAGAGATTGTAGCAGCCACATTTCGAAATGACTGGTATTCAAGCAACTGTCAATTCTATGCGGCCAGCGAGGCACCTGACCAGAATATGTATTTTTTAATATCTTATCTAGTATGTTTTTGTAATAATGTTTTGTTATAGTAGACGTAGAGTGTCCCCGGCCCCCCCACTCAGGTTTCAAAATGACCGCATGCGTGTTGCCAAAATGTCCTTTTCGTAACAAAAGAAAAAGGTCGAGCCGTATTGACTTTACACACCGGACTTTTGCTGAAAAGGGGGGGGGGGGGTGCGGAAAAAGGCTCGTATACAAAAGAAAAAGGTCGAGCCGTATTGACTTTACACACCGGACTTTTGCTGAAAAGGGGGGGGGGTCGGTTGGAACACGCATATGCGTACCCTAAATAACACTGAGTGGGGGGGCCGGGAGAGTGTCATTTTGTTACTCGATCGGCATATCTTAAAGACACATAGAAGTCAGCTCTCATGGGGAATTCGCCATTGCTCGGGTGTTCACCCAATAACATGTGTTGTCAATCACCAGGGTTAGCCTTCAGTTTTATGACCGTTAGACCTTATATAATGCTTTGCTTTTCCCTCACCCGAAGACTCTCCGAGAGACTAGGGGATAATTTTCGATCAACCTACGGGTATACTGTGTGCAGATTTGTACTCCCATTAATGGTATTTCTACCAAGTCTGGTGTAAGCGAATTATGGCCTTCTGCACATGGAAACTGACGAACCACTCCCTTTAAGTATGCCTATACAAAGTTGATAATCGACCAAGAGGTTTTATTTCTGATACTATTTCTATTTGATCTGCGTGTTATTCTACATGGTGTTGACTTTTGATTTATTCACACGTTTATTACAATAATATTCTCTCTTTCACATCTCGGATGTTATTATTACCCTGCTGGGTCTTTTAAGTTTCAAGTTTATTTGTTTCACATTTCACAAAAAAGAATTCCCATAATTTACAATATTAGAACATAATATGAAATATACTAAAATTGTCACATTATATAATTAATTCTTTGAAAAGACGTCGAAATTAATTGTTTTGAATAGAAGGTTATACAGGGTGAAATGTGAGGAACCTATTAAAAAGCTCAGCTTTATTGTAGATTATAGGTTCCAATAATTAAAACTAACATTTGATTGAAGTGGTTGTAATGGTGAAGGACGTAACAATAATAATAGGTGGGCAAAAAGGCCTTGACATATTAAGATGATATACAACGTGAAACAAGCAGAAATAGCAAAAATAGCAAATACAGCAAACAAATTAATTTGTTACCAAAGAAATGACACGATAGTCACTTTAAAATATTGCGGTCATTAAACGAGGTTATTAAACGAGGTCACTCCATCGAGGCAGTAGAAATGAACAATAATGATACAGTAGTATACAATAATATGTAGGCCTAAGCCCAGACACAATCCAGTTTCCAAAATGCATTCAAACCCATCCATGCCTGCTCCTAGAGAGCCCCAAGGCACGCCCCATGCCTCCCCCGCAATATCACCTGAATGAACCAGCTTTCTCGAATATAACAACAAACTCCACCACCGTATGTATCCCGATTTGTTTTCTCTATATTATAACCATTGAGTAAAACCATATTAACAGCAATACTATCATATAACCACCTTTAAAACGAAATCAAATCATTTATGGGCAGGATAACAAGAACAATTTAAGGTCATCAATTTTATTCCTATGACTTCTAATATTCATATGTGATTTTTTCTTCAGGATATTGATTACTAAATTCATTTATATTTTGCTTATTATGACCAGAGTACATTTTATCTGTTGCACTGAATAAATCATCATTATCATTAATATGCAATATTTGTTCATTTAAAAAAGGCAACTGGCTAAACAAACATTTTGTACATTGCCACCCTACAAACGTTTCATTTAAATCATTATAAATTTGACGGTGCTATACCTACACATCTAATGTGAACCCAATTGTTGAAGTCTGTACGTAGTTAGGCCTTTTGATTGTCTCGCACAATTTTGTCACATAGAATACACGGATATGAACTAACCATTGTCAACTTGTCATACAATATAATGATGAAAAAATAAAATAAATAGAGTTACAAAGTACAAGTAACTATGATAATTCAATAAACTGATACAAAACTAAAAAAATACGGTTGGGTAAATATTCGTTGTGTCAATTTTGATTCAAAAGGTCGAAATTATCAAAGGTGATCAAAATATTCAGATTGTTCAAAAATTCCAAATGAACAAGATAGTTTAAGTCTTACTATCACTTTGTTTTGAAATACATTTTTTTTGTTAAAGAAAGAAGAGAATTTATGGACAACTACCAAATAACAAAACTAAGAATTCAAATGTTAGACCGTGCAATACAATATAGAGTGGGTGATTATTCGTCGAATTAATATGGTCTAAGAAACTAGAAATATTCAGTAATGTTCAAACAGTGGCGGATCCAGGGGGGGGGGCGGGGGCCCGCCCCCCCCCCCCCTGGGAAAAAATGTGTATTTTTACATTTTTTAACGTTAATTTTACCCTTCTTTTGGAGATGGCCCCCGCCCCCCTGGCGCTCAAGGGGGGTGGTGCAATTTTTCTAATTTTCAAGGGTCAAAAAAGAGAATTCATGCACAACTACCAAAAAACAAAACTAAGAAGTCAAATGTTAAAAGGCACACTGAATTTCAAATTGATTTCAAATTTGGGCCCCCACCCCTAAGAAATCCTGGATCCGCGCCTGTGTTCAAATGATTATAGGTGATCAAAAGTGTTTAGAAACGTTCAAAAGTTCAAATAAGACAATTTGTTCAAGTCTGACTCTCTTGTTTTCTTAATGCGGGTGCCATTTTGGACATTTCACAACGATGGTTCCATCTCGGGGGCCAGATTTTGCGATCTTTGTTTCCGTTTGCTTTCTTAATTTTCCAAAACAACTGAGATCTTTCTTTGGTTAAGTTTTTGTTGATGAAGATTTTTTTATCAGACTTTCGGAGGTTCATTCTTGCGCCGCACACCTTCTTTCGGGCCTGGTAATTGGTGAATTTCACTATGAGGTTACGGGGCCTTCTTTCGGTTGGAGCTCTACCGGAGCGTTGGTCGCATTCCCTTCTGCTTGGAGCTGGGCCGAGGCGGTGGCTGCGGTCGATGTCGTTAACATTGAGATGGATGTCGAGCAAACTGCAAACTGCTTTCACAAGTTCTTCGGTATTTTCTTCCTCTTTCTCCTCCGTCAGTCCTCCGAATATCAGGCAATTTCTCCTGGTGTGTTCTTCTATTCTCTGAGTCGTCTATATTAGCCTTGCATGAGCTCCTCATTGGTGATGATTTCTAGATGGAATATTCATGTACTTGATTGATGGGGTATTGAAATTCCCTCGAGTTGATTTCTCGATTTCTCTCACTTTTTGTTGTCATTGTCTAATCTTTGTATTATGACCGTGTTCTTCTATCTTTGTAGTGTAAAGCATTGTCTTGCCCCTTTCTCGTCTCTGTTGGCACCCCCTTTTTCTTTCCCCTGTTTTGTAGTTCCTATTGTAGTTACGGGTTAGTTGATTTAATTAATCATTATTCCTAAGTATCATTTGAGGTGTTCACTCTTGTACAAGCATTGCTTTTTAGTGGACCCCTCAGTTTCCAACATGTATTTCTTATATTTGTTTTAAATGCTTATGATTGATTTGTAATGTTTTGTTGGAAACATGAATAAATTGAAATTGAAATTGAATTGAAATTGAATTGAAATTAAATTGAAATTGAAAGTCATTGCGATCGTGTTGCGTTCTTAAAATGAGGTTTTTAAAAGCTTTGTTGATTAGTTTGTTTTTGTTTCGTTTGTTTATTTACAACAGGTCCTCTTGTGCGCATCCTTGCAAAACGAATCAACCCCAGGGCGCTTTGCATTGTGGGTAGTGTGGGATCAAGTGCAGCAATTATAGCTTCCGCTTTCGTCGATTCACCCGTCTGGTTTGGATTTGCTTTGTTCATGACTGGTACGTTGAACATTTATTACATTGAATAAACAAACAAATAATAAATACATGAATAGATAAATTAATATAAATAAATAAGACAAATAAATTAATGTAAATAAAAGTAATTGAATAGAAATTAAGGTATGAAATGTTATGCCTGCACATCTGTGCACATACAGTTTATAACTGTACTGTATGCTAAGTGCTTTTTTTGCCCAAATTATAACAAGACATCAGATCCCCGTCTTAAGTTAAGTTAAGTTAAGTTTAGTGACTGATTTCAAATTGCGATTTATTAGAATCGATCGCAACTCTTTATAATTCAGGGCCCAGATCGTTTGAATATAAAAAATATATATATTTATGTTCTGTCTCTTATTACCTAACAGGGCTCTTTAGTTCCCCGATAAATCAGATATCATTCGAGGTTCTGCATCAGTATTTTGGAGAACAGTTCGGCTTCGTGAATTCCATATGCCTCCTGGGAGTTTTATGTGGCGGTATGGTATTTCCTGTCCTCACCTCCAAGCTTCATGACGCCTATGGACTTGAGGGCGCTCTTCTTTGTCTTGCAGCTATATTTCTCCATTGTAGTCCTATAGCAGCTACCTTGCGACCACAACGTTCTTCAACAAATGGATTTTACCGATTGCCTGCGTGTGAAGAGGGTGACATTGGAAGAGTCATTGAACTCCCCGAAGGAGCATCCTCAGAGGAAAATAATCCAACTTTGCAGCCTGATGATTATGAAACCGCGGAACAAAGCAACTCTTCTGCAGTCAGTCAGAATGAAGAAGATAGTGCAAAATCAAAACTCGACAGAGTCGTAGACTTCCTCTCGGTTATTTTGAATATTCCAATGCTTGCTCAAGAAAAGGCATTCTGTTTTTTCTTCTTGCCATGTAAATACATTTTACAGGTCACCATGGTAAGTTGGACACTCTTCGTGGTGTCTTATGGATTGACAAAAGGCCTTGATGAATCCCTCGCAGCCTACCTACCTGTGGCTGGTGCTCTGGGCGGTTTCATCAACCAAGTGGTTGTCACCATCATTTTGCATTTTCGTCCACACAGCGGTGCGATTATTTTTACCGCAAACATGGCATCTGTAGCCGTAGCATTCTTCCTTTACCAACTTAGTGTATCCTTCAACCATCTCCTTGTGTGCTCCTTTTTTGCCGGAGGTGGGATTTTCGGAGCCTTCCCAGCCTCGTACTCTGTCCTGGCTCTTTACGTCGCAACAGAAAACTTTGCCAGTATGCTCTCCATCAAGTGTTTTGTGACAGGGGCTGCTGTAATTTCGTCAGGTTACATGACAGGCGAGTATTCATCTTTTTGTCTTCTCCAGTTAACATATTGTTTTGCAAAATTTTAGTTACCAGAGAATAATAATTGTCATTCGGGGTAGTTGTCATTCGGGGTAGTTGTCAGGGGATAGTTTCCCTAGAGGGGTAGCTCTACGGGTCGAATTCTAGGACTCTGTTACCCCCGATACGATATTGGAGATATGCAAATTGTGTGACAGGAAACAACCCACTCAAAATATTAGTTGTTTGGGTTAATTGTTAAATAATACATACGATTTATAAGGCGCCAAATCCACTTGACAGTGAAATGCTCAAGGCGGAGCTTGTACAAAAGATGAAAATGATAAATATATACAACAGTGCAATATGAAACGTACAGACATGAAAGGTAATGGTCATCAATAATAATATAAGCTAAATTAAACAGATATTTCTTATGATTGTTTTTTAACACTTCAGCAGAACTGCTATTTTTAATCCATTGAGGGAGAGTATTCCATAATGAAGGCCCAGCATGAGCAAAGGTTTGCTTCCCCCACTTTGTTTTAAACCTAGGGGTAACATGTAAGCCAGAGTTTTGAGAACGTAGCTGTCTAGAGGGAAAGTAATGCTTCATCAAGCCAATGTTGTACTGCGTTAGTCAAAGGGTAGTTATCCGGAGTATATTGTTAGGGAATAACTGCTCTCGAGGGGTAGTTGTTCGAATCGTATTTCAGGAGGTAGTCACTTTGATACGATATTTGAGAGATATGAAGTATGTGAGAGGAAACGACTCATCTCATTTTGGGGCCACTTTTAGTTTGGAGATCATCCTTAGGGTCCGGGCCCCGTCTTATAAACGGTTGCGAGTAATCACAACTTCAATCGCAACTATGTATATAAAAGATAGGGGACTGCAAACTTGCGATTGATTATAGTGCTTGTGATTGATTCGAATCAATCACAACTCTTTATAAGACAGGACCCTGGTGAAGTGTGACGTCATCAAAAATCTAATTTTAGAATTTCTCAATTTTTTCTTCATTTTCCGAAAGAGCATCAAAAATAATGTCCAAGTGTCGAAAACCAATTGAATATGTTAATTATTGACTGAGATATGACCACTTGAATAAATATATGTCCTATGGAACTCAGTTTTATAATGTTCTGGCTCATAATGGTTAGGATTTGAACCCAGACCATAGGCTACCATCTCTTGTTCTCTCTCTCTCTCTCTATTTCTCCGTCTTTCTCTCTCTTCATCGCCTTACTTTTCCCTCTCTTATACCTCTCTGTGCATTTGTATGCCTCGATAATACAGAAAATAAATAAGATTCTTTCTCTTCCCCTCCTTCCTAGTACATGTAGAAGGAGTAGTATTAGCAGCAGTATCACAATAATAATGATAAACAATATTATTGTAACTATTATTATAGTTGGTGGTGTAACTTATGTTATAATTGTTATTGTAATTATTATCATTAGTTTTATAAAATATTATTTTCATTATTATTATTATCATGATTATTATCGTTAATAACATTATTATCATTGTAATTTTTATCATCATTATTATTGTTATCATTATGGTGACTATGAACATGATGACGATTAATACAAGTAGTATTATTATAAGCATTATATCATTATTATCATCTGTATTATCAGCATAATCAACAATGGCAGTAGTATAGTATAGTACATGTAGAAGTAGGCCTAGTAGTAGAGGTATCATTCTGATCCTCATTATCCTGATTATCTTTTGCAATACGTCTAGAGGATAAACTCATGACAATTTATTTTATTCATGTTTTCTTTATAAAAAGCAGGGTAGTCCCATTCAAGCCGCAAGGCCTGCTTTACAAGGGAGCCCTGCTGTACACAAACAAATTACATCAAAAACAAATTAAATATCTTACAATACACATACAAATATACAAAATATACCATAATTAAAAAATAACATAATATAAACAAACTATAAAACATTTTATACAAATAGGAAATTAAATAGAAATGGAAGATGAGAGAGAGTAAACGACAGAGAGAGAGAGAGAGAGAGGGTGGTAGGAATACTTCATGTGAGCGACATGAATTGTAGCGACAATCGTTCGCCTTTGCTGCTCTTTAAAAATACTATTACAAGCAGTATTAATTAGAGTTTCATGATAAATTCGTTTAACATTTGATTTCCTTGGTTGATTGTTTTGTTCGGATTATTTGGCGGCGAGAGATAGGAGTGAACGATCTCACGCTTAACGACGTTGTATTATTTTCTTATTTTTTCATCGTTTTTACGATGCTCTTTGAATCAAAAACAGCTTTTATTGTTAAGCTTCCTGAAAGAAATTTAATTGTTGTTAAGGAAATTTTTGGTTGTATTCTGTAGATTATGATGATGTGTTTGATCTTGTTTGCAACAATAAGATCACACACACGATGACAATCTACTGGGTGCATGCCAATAGATTCTTTACAACAAACAAAAATGAGGTATTAAAACATAAATCTAAAATATAAAATAATTCATACCAAACAAATCATCATCAGTTATCATCAATACTGTATTGCATTTTGAAATGTACATTCAGGGTTTTGTGGACAAGAGTCATCAGGTATACATCCACGATATACGAAGGTTATTTCGAACATTATACAGTACTTGTAAATATGCTAAAATGTCTTTATCTTTTGCATCATCATCCTCATCTTCTGCATAGATTGTTTACCTGAAGACAAAAGAGGTATTTAATACAGTACTGTGTGGTATGGTCTCTTTCTCGCACGCCGTGGTTATCATGTTCTAGCTGAAGGTTTATATGCTGATCGTAATAAAACAAGGCAGTTCTTGAAGAAAAAAAGATGGTGTTTTTTCAATGGGAAATATGACTAAGATCATCATCAGCGTTACTTTTTTGTTCATCACTATTTTTCATGATTGTTTTGTGAGTAGAGTATCAGAAGCAAGTCAGTTTACACAATCTCTTTGTAGGGTATTTCAATAAAATTTAGTACACAGTCTCAAACGATACAAAGGTTACCAATAGACCATTTTCGTAATGTAACCAAATTTAATGCACAGGTCTTTGTGAAGTGCCTCAATACAAATTATTTCATTCACCTGATAAGAATAATAGTAATTCAATAGTCAGAATGCAAACTGCATATATCAAGTGTTGCTAGGTAGGTCAAGCTATAATGGTTGTCTAACCTGGCAACAACTAATGTATGCAGTTTGGATTATGTCTATTGAAATACTATTATTTTTACCAGGTGAATGAAATAATTTGTATTGAGGCACTTTACAAAGACTTATGCATTAAATTTGGTTACATTACGAAAATGGCATATTGCTTAAAGGTTCTATTCACCCAGGCAAACACGTAATCTTTGACTACACAATTACCAGCTGAAAATGCATGGTAAACATGGAAATATGATTTTGACTAAACAATTTCATTTCTCATCATACAGATAAATTAAAAACAGCAACATTATATTGTATGATTATAGGATAGTGTGAAGTATCAAATACAATTATGATAAGAATGACTAGAGAAGTAAATAAATAAAAACATTAAATGTGAACTAGTAACATTGTGTTTTGACAGAAAAACTAATTGTGGAAATGTAAGTTATATTAATGTTCTAATAAAGGCATCAACCCCTGTAAATACAAACATTTTAAAGAAATAAACAAATTCTTCAATACAAAGATACGATATGAGAATTCATGGAACTGAAATCCCAAACCATTACTGATTTCTAAAAATGAAGTAGGTATACCTGATAAATAGCTGTTCTGAGCTATACATTTGAATATCAAAGATTTGTGTTTGCAGGAGTTCATTACAATACTGTAAACGGAAAACTGACACAGGTACGACCATTCAGTTCATTGTATCAGGAATCATGGACAATGTTAGCAGTTCACTTTAAATCGATTCATTGATTTTATAATCAATCTATTTCATTGTGGGAGTGTCGTGGTCGAGTGGTTTAAGGCGCTTGACTGGAGATGCGAAGGTCGAGGGTTCGAATCCCGACACGGCACTAATATCCTTTGGCAAGATATTAACCTGCACTTGCTACTCTCCACCCAGGTGTCAAATGGGTACCCGGTAGGATGCGGCCGTCATTGTTGGTCAAACAGCTTGTGAGCGTCAGGTAATGCCTCAGACATAGGCAGTCATACCCAATAAAGCGCAGCGAAACGTGCTCACGACTAGCGCAAAGGCCTCCGTTTGCTACTCGCTAGTTTTAAACATTTCTAAACTATCGCAAGCAAACGCAAGGTCAAATCACCTACGAGCGGATACGAGTGGCAACCAGTGAATGCGAGCAACAGCGAGTGGCTTAGCGCAAGTATACGCAACCATACGCACCTCTTTTTTTGAGCGCGTGTCACTGCCTATAGCTGCGTTCCCTTCACGATTTACCTCGCCAGAGCTCGTTGTCGTTCGCATGATTGCGCGTATTGTTGCGCTGTTGCTCGCCTACCACTCGCAGCAGCAAGAACTGTTGCAATTGCCGCTCGTTACGCTGCGAGTCTAACTCGTACGCCGTTCGCTTTATGCCTCAGTCACACCTTTGCGTATTTGGCTTGCGTATTGCTGCGTATTACCCAAACGCAGACAAAGGCAGTCATACCCAATAACACGCAATAAAACGTACTCACTACGTACTCAATACGCAGACTAGCGCATATGCCTGCGTTGGTCGCTCGCTAGTTTTAAAATTGTCTAAACTATTGCAAGCAAACGCAAGGTCAAATCACCTACGAGCGGATACGAGTGGCAACCAGTGAATGCGAGCGAAAGCGAGTGGCTTAGCGCAGGTAAACGCAATCATACGCACCTCTTTTTCGGAGCACGTATAGCTGCGTTTCCTGCACGATTTACCTCGCTTTAGTTCGTGTCCATACGCATGATTGATCGCACATCGCTCGCAGCAGCAAAAAACCCTTTCGATTGCCGCTCGCTACGCTACGAGTCTAACTCGTACGTCATTCGCTTGAGCTCGCAGTCGCTGGTTGCAGCACGCTTTAGCTCGCTATCACTGCGATTAGTTGCCTATGCGCTTAGTATCGGCTATATTAGGCGGGGCGCCTCACGGGTTGGCATCATACTGCAGTCAACATTTGAAGAATATACAACTACTGAACAAGAAGATGCCGAAAGCCAAAGCAAAAAAGGGGGTGACGACGAGAACGAAGCCAGTCGAGCCGCCTAGGTCCCATCGCTCCCGCCGGCCCCGGAGTCACCATCGCTGGGTGAACACGAGGAGACGAACATGGCGAAGAAGCCATGGAAAGACCTAGTCAACTTCTCAAGTGACCAAGAGAAGGAGCTTGCCTTTTGGTAAGAATGCTGAAAGCATTCTCCACCAATCTCCTTGCCCGGGACAGCCGGTAGTTTTTAATTCTGTCTTGTCTAGCCATAGCCCTCTTTGCGTACGGCTTCATTAGCCATGTCGTCATGGCGAAGGTCTCGTCTGCCACAAAGAAGTAGGGGTGTCTTTATCATCGTTGGACATTGGCTCTGGCAGAGGCACTCCAAGGGTTTCAGATTCAAGACGTTGTTTTAGTTCACACGAGTTGAAGAGCTGTGCATCAGAGGTTTCGTATCCGACATCTATCCACAAAAAAATTTACTTGGCGTCGACCAGGGCCATGAGTACAATAGAGTAGAAACCCTTATAGTTGTAAAATATTGACCCACTATCCTCAAGGCACTTGATTGCAACATGCTTGCCGTCCAAAGCACCAAGGTTTGGGGAGAATTCCAGTGGTCTTCGAAGCCCTGTGCGACTGCTTCTCATTCCTGTTGGCTGGTAGGTCACCTCACTAGCTTTTCACCGTATTCCTCAATGATGGCAGTGCATATACCTCACGTACTACGAGTGAAATGGTATTGTGGGCTACCCTGAACCTATACATGAGTGACTTGTAGCTGTCACCCGTGACCAGGTGTCTCAGGGTGATGGCCAGCTTCAGCGCGGGCGAGAGGGCTTTCCTTAAGAAGGTTTCCCACTTCTCCAGTCTTTCATGTAGTCTCTGCTCTAACTCTTTAAACATTTCAGGGGTTAGCCTCAAAACGTTCGTGAATGCCTCTTGGTCCTCGTCTTCCAGCTCCCTCATCAGTTGGTCAAATTGTCCCTGGTCCTTCCTCCGGTAGATCCAGGACCGCACCCAACAACTACGAGGGATACTTCGTTAAAGCGGCTCATTCAGCAGGTTCCCTTACTCATAATCTTCATTTGCCTCTCTTCTTCCAGCTGAACCAAAAGCTTAATCTTTTGCAAAGCAGAGCTCTGCTGCAGGGCCATTATTGTCATCAGATTTATTTTTCTTGTAGATGTAGAATTGTCAGAAGCTAAGATGTTTATGCCCAGTCCCACAAAATGACTAGTATTTTTACATATGCCTCAGCCCGAATGAGCTGGTACGCTGTAGCGCGAGCCGACACGCATCAGCACGAACAACATACGAGCTAGAGCGAGCGAACACGCGACGAGACCAACTGGTGCGAGCGGCTAACGAGCAACAAACGAGCTACATACGCACCATGGCGAGCAAACTGCGTATTGGATCGTACTGCTATGAGCAGGCGCGTACGCAGGGGGGTGTTTGGGGGGTTAAACCCCCCCCTTTGGTATTTTTATGTGTATAAACCCCCCTAAAAAAAAAAAAAAAATAAATAAATAAATAAAAAATATTCCCATGGCTGACCTAAAAAAGGTGACCTTACCCCCACCCCCCCCCCCCAACGGAGCAAAATGTCAAATTTTCAAATTTCGAGACCAAAAAAAAAAAAAAAGTGTCCTCTTACCCAGACAGTGGCTCATCATCAGAATCGCCATCGAAGCCATCTGAACTACTCTGATGTCACCATGCCAAGTCACATATGCAGCTCTGACGGTATTCAGTGAATTGCTTTAATAATTCCATACCTCTCTCAATTTGAGGTCACCTTGCCAAGTCACATCTGCAGCTCTGTGTTCAGTGAATTATCAAAGACCCATCTAACCAGCATGTCGGTCCCTGTATCCAATCTACCTTTGTAGAAAAAAATAAATAATTACAGTACAAGTTATTTTTCTTCTTTTTTTGCATGCAGAGGTAAAGAAATAAATCTAATATTATCCTTTGTACATCAAGTTAATTACTAGGCATAACTGACCCCAAACGGACGTTTTCAAATGTCCCTATATACCAAATAACTACCTACCCTATGCACTTTATGCAGTGAGTGTGCTTGGTACTTGTCATACAAGATGATCAAGACTTGGCTCTATACAGTACACTCTATTTACAACAAACGGTCTAAATTTTGGTTCATAGAAGTTTTAGCTGAAAACATTATATACCAATGGTCATGTACATATATAGCCTTCGCCAAAATTAGAAACACGTTCCTGTCCAGCTTTGTACTATGTCTGCTAAGCGCAGCATTATATATTCCATATCTATATTTCCCTGTTAATATTTAATTGCTTTAATATGTAGCCATCATATATAATAGCAGTGTATTTCAAAGATTTGTATCAATCGCAAGTTCGGTAGTGAGTGCAAATCAATGGATGGCATTATACAGACCGGTCATGATTAATCATCACTCTCTATATACTGCTAATGTGTGATTTTCTTGCACAGACCATGAAAACTATTCTCACCTGGATTTGTATCTGGGGAGGATTTCACTAACATTGCCGAGCGATTAATCGCCGAACCCATCGTTCGAAGTCTACTCATCGCTGCTGCGTTGAGTAGAGTCAGAGGATTTCACTAAACCCGTCGCAGCATGCCAGCATCCTTTTGCTAAGCTAAGCGTCCTTTTGCCCGCCAGTTTTAACTGCAACAACTTGATACTAGTCTGTTTTTGTTTCTGTTTCGGTTGCGTCGGTATACTCAGGGTCAAATGTACTTCACCAACACAAGTTGAAAATGGATTCAAGCAACATGCATGATGCCAGCGACGTAAGTTAATTTAAAATTACAAGTTTTGTTGCTTTTAAATTGTGGTTTTTCACAACTATTCATCAACACAAGAGCTTACGATTTTGTTTTTTGCTATGGCTCATCGCCAAGTTTTCGTGGTGGGTTTGCTGCGCCTGTGCATATTATTATGAACATGCGCGGCGAATACATTGCTATCTACATTAGATATTGAGATGGCACACACTGTTTCAAAACCCGGTCACCATTTTTGTTGGATATTTTAGTAAAAAATGTAATCAGAATAATACTTTTCAAATTTCAAGACTCACCGATGTTTCTATCAAAAGATACAGCCCCTCAAAAACTCTGCAATATTCATAGCACTTTGGTCAGAATGGACAAAAAAGTGGTTCACGCCAAGACCAAGTTATCATTTTTTGCTCAACAAGACAACAGCTGCATTCTAAATACTAATAATGGCGTAGGCCTAGACCTAGATCTAGATCTAGGTCTAATGCATAAGGCCTAGAATCTAGGCGATATGCAAAACTTGGGGAAGGGTATTTTCAAACTTAGAAGTTAGGTCTAGATCTAAATCGTAGAATGTGATCCTCATTTATTGAGTAGCCTAGTCTAGACTCTAGGCCTAGATCTAGGCCTATCACCTTCCCAAGATAAATTAAGAGATCTCTATAGCCTATATAGGCTAAGGCCAGGGCACAACCAGCCGAGTAAATATTCATAATTGAATGACACACGCACTTATTAAGACTAAAACAAAAACAACAACGAGGCAACCCCCCCCCCAGTCAGACTTTCCGTTATGAATCGTTGTGACAATGGAAAAGAAAAAAATCAATTAGGCCTAGGCATAATAAATAAATAATAATACTCTGTGGATTAAGTGCATTGGAATTGGAAATGATGAATTTTCCCACTGATCTATTGTTGTTTTAGTTTTAAAATTTCAGAAGAGAGGAAAGCCCTGGGAGGACCATGAGGTGGCGGCCCTCTGCAGCTTCGTGGGCTCCCACGCATCCTGTCTTTTTGTGGAGCGACAGAAGACGGATGCGTGGGAGGAGTGCCGGAGGCACATAGTAGCAGCAGGGGGTCGCCCAGGACCTGTCTGGGATGAGAAAAAATGGCAGGACTTGGCCTCTAAGGCCAAAAAATACTCGACACAAAGGAGGCAGCAATTGCATGGAACTGGTAGGTTTTTCTTGATTTATTTCACAATATGTACACTACAAGTACAACACATGTCTAAAAGGAGAAAGACTCTTGTGGGTTCTTGTGGGCAAGTGACAAGAAGTATTAAGGAAGTAAGGAAACCACCATGCACTAACTTTTATTAGATTTGTATCATTCTGGGATTTTAAAAAAAAATGATTATTTTTAAAAAAAAGTACATAATTATTCCTTTTACACTTGAAAAAGGTTAATTGACTGATCCATGGAATGTCTTCTCATGCAAATCTCAATTTATGTTATATGATCTATGTTAGCAATCAAATTCCTTTAGAATAGTACATGAGAAACACTTCAAGATGGAATTGTCTTACTTCTGTGAATAATTTGTATTTAAAGTCGCCTTCGTGATATTGACTACTGACTTTAAATTCATATTTCACATTGGCATTTTGATAAAATCAACATTGTATCACATAAACTCTAATTGATATACATGTACATGTATTTTTCTCAACTGTCACAGGTGGAGGAGGCTTTGTGCCACCCCACAAACTCTACGAGCTGGTGATGCAGGCACTGCCTGATGAGCTCAGGGACGGCATAGCTCCCATCGACATTGCTGAAACTGTAAGTGAATGAGAATCATCTGCTGAGAGCCAAAAGTACATGCACTAACTACTTTATTGTTTATAGAGTTAATGCCATTCTGGCTCTGAATATATCAACAAGATTTCAACTCTTGAAGTAAATAATACACCTATTTACTTTTATTACAATGGATGTAAAATTCAAAATTGAAACAAAGTTCCAGTTATTATGAAAGCATCATATGCTTCATGAATTTGCAGTCTCCCCCCCCCCCAAACAACACCAGTAGTTAAAGTAGTTAACATAATATTCCCAGCTCCTAGCTGTAATACATTGTTGTAAAAGAATGAATAACAAGAATAACTGCCTAATATATTGAGTAACTTGGAGGAATAATCAATAATCAACAAAATCAATTGCTACTTGAAACTAACAACTACACTTGAAACTTAAAAAGCAAACTTTCAACAGCAAACTGCAACTGACTCCAACAAAGCCCAAGAAGTACATGTGTACCCAATACAAGAGGTCAAAGTGTATAATGCTTCTTAATTCCACGAAATGACTCGGTGACTAAGCCGAGAGAAAGATTTGATTCACACATGTATTCATAATTTTTCATATTTCTAGGCCCCATCAAGTGGATCACACGAGAACGGTGTAGAAGTTGTTAAGGTAAGATTATCAATAAAAAGAGGGTCTACAAGTACATTAAATTTGCATCTACTCTTGCTGTTAATTTTATGAATTTGATCATAGCAAGGCATTTTTTTTTTCTTCTTCAAAATTCCACTTTGAATGCTAATTATGCTAAAGCGTATCCATAAAGAGTAAAAGTTTTAAACGATCTTCATAGTGCTGTTGAAGTGTGAGTGTGTCCCGGGGGGGGGGGGGGGTTGTGATGCTTCTCCAGAAAATGCAAACATTTTAACCTTTTTTGGGGGGGGGAGGGTGGAAAAGACCTTATCTCTTCTTACTTCATCTTTGGGGATGTCAATGTTCTTTAATACAAAGAAAACCTAAACATGGAAACTGTGGTGTAATTTCATTTTTTTTACACATGGGCCTGATGTAAGGATTTTTTCTTTTCTAGAAGGCGGAGGGGTGGATGTGTAGTAAGATGTGCTTAAATGCATAGACTATACCTTTAATATAAAAGTGACTAAAACAATAAACATAATAGAATAACACTATATGGTCTTGCGTTATCCTTCCAGCAACATGCATAAGTTTCTGTAGTACCAGCTACTGTGACTTCATCACAATTATCTCACGAGAATGTAAGGAAGTTAAGATTCAGTTTTCCATGATCAATGTCGCTCTCTCTCTCTCTCTCTTTCTCTCTGTTTTCCCTTTCTCTCTCTAGTTCTCCCTCATATTATTTTCCCTACACTCTCTTTCTCCTATTCTCTATCTTTCCCTTTCTTTTTCTCTCACTCTCTTCCCTTTACTCTCTTTAGCAATCTCATTTGACTTTATTATTCTGCTAAAAAGAGTTGTACCAAGATGTTAATTATCCTTAAAGTCATACCCCACTCATGTCAGCATTAACGTACTATATTTTTCATTAATTGTGCATTCTTAACAATTTTCTTTATATAATATAATCATATATATATATATACCAGGCCTTAAATTTGGATATTTTTAGGGCAATGCCACTTTTCTGTAGGGCACATTCCTATATTACAGCACAAATAGGAAGAATTGGAAAAGGCAAACAAAATCTTCAAGGCCAATGGGAGGTGCATTGAGGCCAATCAAGGGGGCATCCAAGGCCATGGCCTTGGTGGCCTTGGATTAATTTAAGCCCTGATATACGCTGCACTTTCTATTGACCAAGTACCAGCAACTGTGACTTCACTACAAGGAGCTAAACAGACTGTTAGGAAGGTATAGACTCGGTCCATGAAAGATATCCATCAGTGTTTTCATACATTTCATGAAACTAATCTCCAGTAATTTCCCCCCTTGACATTGTCTTTTCTAACATCTGTTTCCATTGTTTTAATAAACATATACAAATCTTATTGTTAAAACCCCTCTAAAGTGTTGGGAGCCCAAAATTAATTTGATGGTAAAATTTCACTTAAATTATTCCCCCACTGGCTGAAAATTTCTGTTGTAAGCAGAAAGACTAAATTTGTGTTCTTTCATCAATAATTGACTTCAAACACATATGTTTTAAAATCCTTGCAAAAATGTGCCTTAAATGACATCCTCTTTCACATTATGATACAATTTAGGGTATTATAATTTCAGATTTGTCTGACCACTTTCCAGTATATGCAAGGAGGTCTTTTGGTAGGAATATCCGTAATATTTCTAGTAATAGATATGTTCGAAAAAGTAATCCTACCAGTATTGCTAAATTTAGAGATGAGTTGTTAACAAGTGATTGGAGAGAAGTATTACGTGATTATGATGTTGATAGCTTATATGATAAATTCTTAAATACATTCTTTTTGCTGTATGATAAAAATTTACCTTTATGTAAATGTAATAGTAGAAATCGTAGAACAACCCCTCGATTGCCATGGATCACTAATTCTATGTTGAGGTCAAAAAATAAGAAAAATAAGTTGTACTATAAGTATAAGATTAGTAAATCTCAGTCTTCTCATAAGAAATATGCTATTTATCGGAATACTCTTACTTCAACCCTACGTGCTGCTAAGAAGCAGTATTACTTTGCTCAATTTTAGGCGACACATAATGATATAAAAGGGACATGGAAAGTGATTAGGAATGTTTTTAAGCCAAAGCAGAAAGCGTCTGATGTAAGTAAATTAAAAATTGACGGGAATGTAGTTGATGATCCAGAAGTTATTGTAGATAAATTCAATGAATATTTTTGTAATATTGGCCAGAATTTGTCCAGTGTCATCCCAGAGTCTCAAAAAACATTTCATTTTTTTTTAGAAAACCCTAATCATAATTGGTACGCTCGAAAAATGAATACAGGACTAGGTTTCCGCTTGGTTGTATATGAACTCAACGATATGCCAGTTGAGCAATTTTATTCAACCTGAAAGTAGAATAAAAATAAGCATCTTCAGTATACATGTCTATAACACATAAAATGTACTGCACTAAATCAGTATGCATTTATCCGGTAATGTATAATAAAAAGCTTTAAATAGCATTCATTAGAAGTCTTGACTTTGTATCCAAAAACTCTCTAAAAGGCCTAAACCCACATTAATCTCTATGTCAAAATAACATATCTTGACATAAATACTGCTCTCTTAAAAACCCAAGTAACCAAGGTCCCCAGCCTAGATAAATTCCTAGTCAAGACTACCTTTAAATATATGCTGAAGAAATTGATCCCATCTTACTCAAAGTATGTCAAACTTGTCTTTCTTACTTAGACTCATTGAACTTTCATTATAAATTCCAAAAAACCTGACTATATTTCAGTCTTTTTCTTTCATAACTCTGATTTATCCGACACTTATTTCATATGTCAATACCAAAATTTGTCAACTAAAATAACCTTAAATCACCCTCTGACTAATGTCATTAATACCCGGTGATTTCAAAAGCACAAAATCCCTCTTTATAAATGTGTGAATTAAACACTAACTAAATACCGCACATACTTGCAATGTAAACGTACACATTACGCTGCACACTTCTATACACATTAACATGGACATTACTAACACAACTTCGTACTCGAATGTGACACCAAATAATCATTAATTTCCACCAATTCATTATCATACACTTCATAATATCTTATCCAAACTTTACTCACTTCTTTTGCGGAAATTGCTAGCGACTCTGAAATACCGTTGCCATTTTCCTAAACCTGGAATTCTGGCCTCTAAATAAGCGTCTGAAATGATATGTCAGATCACATCCATGGAAAAATGTGCTCTGCAACGTATCTTGGGAAAAGCAAATAACTTTCATGTTTCGCTGAAACAATAATAGTTTATTTTTATTGCCAACGACTGTAGAAGAATTATTTGATATTGTACATTCTTTAAAGAATAAGAAAAGTCCAGATTGTGACTTTATAACAAATGAGTTGATAAAAGATGTAATTGTTGTATTGTACAACCCCTCGTACAAATATTTAATCTATCAATGACCACTGGTGTTGTACCCATGAAAATAAAAATTGAAAAGGTTGTGCCCATTTTTTAAAGGGTGATGCCCTCATCTTGAATAATTATCGTCCTATTTCTTTGTTGAATTCCTTTTCTAAAATTCTTGAGAAGCTCATGTATACTCGAACGATAAAATTTATGATGAATGCTAACATTTTGTCTAATTTTCAGTTTGGTTTCCGTGAAAAACACACTACCACTCATGCTATTCTACATTTGGTGGATAAGATATCCAGTGCCTTTTTTCAGTTGGTGTCTTCTTAGACTACTCTAAAGCGTTTGATACTGTAAGTCATTATATTTTAATAGATAAACTATGCCATTATGGTGTAAGGGGGATAGCATTAGATTGGTTTAGAAGCTACTTAACAAATAGGAAACAGTTTGTTACTTTAAATGGAATTGATTTAGATTTGTGGGGCGTCACTTGTGGGGTCCCACAGGGATCCCTTCTAGGCCCGCATTTGTTATTGTGTATATTAACGATTTTCAACTTTCCGCAAATATGTTATCATTCATCTTATTTGCAGACGACTCAAGTGTATTTTTCTCTCACAGAAATCCACAAACTCTTTTGCAGACTGTAAACTCTGAGTTGACTAATGCGACTTTGTGGATTCATGCAAACAAGTTATCTTTAAATCTTAAAAAAAACTAGGCTCTTTAGTAATTCCCTGAATATATTGCCTGGAAATGTAATATTCAATGGTGTTGAGATTGAAAGAGTATCTACATTTAAATTTATTAGCCTGCATATTGATGAACATTTAAATTGGAAGTACCATATTAGTAAACTTTGTAAATTATTGTCAAGAAATACTGGTGTAATTTATAAATTGAAATCCGTGTTCCCACTGAATATTTTACGTATGTTGTACGCAACTTTAATTTTGCCATATTTGCACTATGGTGTGCTAGCTTGGGGCAACTCGTTCAAAACTCAAATGGATAAATTACTACTGGTACAGAAAAGAGTAATACGAATCGTTTGTAATACTCACTATCTTGCGCGTACAGATGTTCTTTTTTTATAGTAGTAGTGTTTTGAAAGTTGAAGATATTTATCATTTACAACTAGGAGCTCTAATGTATGAATTGAATGCAGGTCTACTGCCAGTAGCCTTGGCTAGAATATTTAAGAAAAATAATCAAGTTCATAGTTATTCCACACGTCAGGCGCAAGCATATCACTTGCCTCTTGTTAGAACGCAATTTGCCCTTACTACTTTGGGGTCCACTGGACCTAGGTTTTGGAATTCCCTTGAACCAAGAATAGCGCAATCGGTCAGTATTTATGTATTTAAGCGCAAACTGAAGTTACTTTATTTGATTCGATATCGTCTAGATTTATAGTTGTGATCAATATTTAAGAAAATTATTTACTATATAGGTCAGCATAATTCTACTCCCAGTTCTCACATCTATTCATCTGTCTGTCTTTTTTTCGTTTTTGTCTGTTTTTCAGTCCTGTTGCTCGTTGTATTTTCCTATTTCTTTTGTTTATAGCCATTATTTAGTAGTCAGTAGATTTTATTATACTTATTTATGTTTATATTTTATCACTTGTTTAGTTTATTTTAGTTTGTCAGCATTTAAATGTATGCATTATTCTTATCTGTCAAATTTGTTCTTTTATGACATACTCATAAGCTACTCATGAGGGACCTTAAATCCACAAGCCTTGCTTTCACCCAAGGTCACCTCATCTTTCTATTGTAACACCATATTCTGTAAACCTGTTACATTCATGTCATTTTTGTAAAGTGTGTTATGAAAAAAAGATAAATAACACTTGAACTTGAACTTGAACTTGAACTTGAACTTGCACTTGAGCAAGTACCAGCAACTGTGACTTCACTACAAGGAGCTAAACAGACTGTTAGGAAGGTATAGACTCGGTCCATGAAAGATATCCATCAGTGTTTTCATACATTTCATGAAACTAAACTCCAGTAATTTCCCCCTTGACATTGTCTTTTCTAACATCTGTTTCCATTGTTTTAATAAACATATACAAATCTTATTGTTAAAGCCCCTTTTAAAGTGTTGGGAGCCCAAAATTAATTTGATGGTAAAATTTCACTTAAATTATTCCCCCACTGGCTGAAAATTTCTGTTGTAAGCAGAAAGACTAAATTTGTATTCTTTCATCAATTATTGACTTCAAACACATATGTTTTAAAAATCCTTGCAAAAATGTGCCTTAATTGACATCCTCTTTCACATTATGATTCAATTTTAAGTGAAAATTTGCCAGCCCATTTTTTTAGGGGCTTTAAAGCTATTGTTTTCACCATTATTAGAATATTTAAATTGAATACATCTATATCAATAGATGCCAATTACCCTGATACATAATCTGTTCAGGCTGTATAACATGAAATGAAATAAAACTTTATACTTTGAAATGTTCAATCACAGTATTTTTGTTATTACAGAGGCCTGCCATAAGAATGGACATGGAAACCGAAGATGTTAGTGTAAATTTCAAGTTCATATTTACTTTCACAGAAAATAGATACATGCTAGTAAAATCCGATATATACAAGTAAATCAGTATAGCTGGTATTCAAGTCTTTAGGGCTAGCACCAAGTCAAAATTAAGGAATGAGAAAAGGAGGTACATCTCAAATCTATATATAGTAGATAGATACATATTTTAGATAACAATTTGGAACTTAAATGATCGTGTCTACAGGTTAAGGTATTACTTACATGTATAGATTATCAAAAAAACAAAGTGATACATATTAGTAGCAAAGGGTTCATGTAACTTGAAACAAGAGGCAGTCATCATTACTGGAAACGAGGCCACATTCATGACACTGAGCCGCAGTGCACTTTCATATGTCCTCCATTTACATAGAACAATTGTTTTTTACCTCCCCTTATGTACACTTAAATCTTGCTTCTTCAATTTCTTCTATTTTTCCAACAGAAAATCTATAATTCATTAATACCATTATTAATCTTGTTTATCTTATATCTTAATTTTAGTCTCAGGAATCTCAGCAGGAAGGAAAGAGAAAGAGGAAGAAGGCGAAAAAAGCTGCGAAAAAGAGACAGATGAGGTCAATTTACTTTCCCTCAACAAAACCATGGCAGCAAACGAGAATCGAAAGGTGGAGGTTCTTGAAGGGATTCTCACTACCCTACAAGGAATTCATGGGTGCCTGCAGAGATTGACTGCCACTCCCCAATCTACAGCTGCAGATATCCTAACCCGAATTCATGCTGAGCAGTAGACATTATAATTAAAGTGTTCTATCCTGCTACATTCTGTGTATATTACAGTGTGACACATGCATTATTGTTTCACATGCTCAAAGTGTTTATACGACAGAAATCTGCAAATATATATAAACAAAGAATGTTCAACATTTTGAACCCATTTTATTGTGTGTTTAGTCTCTCCTTAATTTGGAATTATACTTAAATCTTAAAAGTTAAAATCTCTTGTTTTCAAGTTTAATATGGTTTAACATTATATCTTCATAACATGTTCATATTCATTAAACAAACATGTATTACCTTTTTTTTTATTGAACCTTTGAAGATAATATTTACAGTATATAAAAGACAAACAGTTTACATACAAATCCCATTGCCACCTTCAATGTTCAAGTAAATCAAAATAATAGTCTGGGTCATATACCATCCTCAATAAGCAATGCATTTCTAAGTACTTTAAAAATAGAAAAGCAATGTCTCTGGATATAGCAGATTTCAAGTAAAGCATCTGGCCACCAGTTGGGCTCGTGCTGCATATCCCTCATTGTTGACAGGGCCATCAAAGTCATCAACACGAACATTAGGAAGCTCGTGGTCTCGTCCAAGATAAGGTTCTTTCCAGTCCTTTGATAACCGGTACAACACGGTGCACGCAATGATGATCTGGCATGCCTTCTTTGGTTTTACTCTTAGGCCTCTTCTCAGACAAGGGAATTTCTTCTTGATCTGTCCATTAGGCTGTTCAACAACTACTCGTCCTCTCATGTGAGCCCTGTATTGCGAAAATTGAAAAAATAACCAATAATTATATTCGTATGATATCGGATACACTATAAAATAATTTCCCATAATTGACATAATATTTTTTTAATAGATTGTTGATATTAATTTATCAGAGAAGACTGGTCTATCCCAGGAGACTGGTGAGGGCTCATCTCGAAAGAAATTTATGTGGCAGCACTGCAGGATCTATTCCATTTGAATTTAATTTGCCATAATTTTTCAGAAAACTCTACATTGTAACATATTACATCAATCAAAACAAGTCGTTGATGGAGGACGGCAATGCAACTACATTAATCTATTTTTTTTAATGAAGAAGATGTACTAAATAACACTGCAGTATAGCAGTGATAATAATTAAGGAGGTCAAGGGTCATATATATGTAATATGAATCACATTGTATAAATCAAAAATATTCTTATACATGAACATAGACCTACAAACATGTATGATATATGGCTGTAGGACTAGCGCCCCCTGACAACTCCCCCCCCCCCCCCGCCAATTACCAGCGTGACAATTACCCCCTATAAAAATTAAACCCCCCTCCCATCAGTAAAACCACTTCCCAAGGACAATTACACCCCCCCCCCCCTCCGAGGAAAATTACCCCCTACCCAGGAAAACCACTTCCCAAGGACAATTACCCTCCCCCCCCCCCAGAGGAAAATTACCCCATTTGAAATGAAAAAAGAGGACAATTACCCCACAAAAAGTCTGATTTTATCAAAACGAAATAATCCCATTAAAAAAAGTACCATGGTAACCATGTTTTTTTCTTATGGTTATCATGGTACCAAAACAATGAAATACATGGTGGATAGTAATTTGGACAAAAAAAACATGGTTACCATGGTACTTTTTGGTAAGGGATTATCAGGGTAGGCTTCCCCTTTAATGAACAAGGGGGGGGGGGGTTGTCAGGGGGGGGGGGTAATAGATTTTGGGAGGGGATGGGCAATTTTTTCAGAGAGGTGAATTTGACTTTGTGGTGTTTTCCTAGGGGGGGGGGGGGTGTGGTTTCCTTGATTTAATTTGATTTGATTTATTGGTTTCTGCATCTTTTTTTCTTTTTTTCATCATACATTTTCATGAACATAATATGGTTTGATACAATTTTTAAGTGTATATAATTTTATACAGATAATAAACGAAATTAAACAAATATATTGAATGCATTATTAAGTAAATTAGATGCAGGAGGGCTACAGAAATAAGCAAAGTAGCTTGACGGGGGGGGGGGGGGTCCTGGGGATTGTCCAGAGGGTAATAGAGTCTACGGTATATATATATATATATGTTGTTTGTTTTTTAATTCCAACGGTTAAAGTATATGATGTAGGCCTAATTCAATTTAGTAAAATAGATTTACCTATTGTAGGTACGTTCAGCATGTGTTTGGGGGTTGCGGAAAGGGGTCATGAGCCATGATCGTTGGGGGTAGCCCGAGTCACCGAGGAGAACTCCCTCCAATTCTCCACGCTGGAAATCCTGCCCAACATAGGAATTCTTCAATACTCTGCAGCAGGCGCGTACGCAGGGGGTGGTTTTGGGGTTAAACCCCCCCCCTCGAGTTTTTTTTATGTGTATGTTTTATGTAGTTTATTTTAGAAAACCCCCCCCCCCCCTTTTGATTTTTTTTTTTTTAAATAAATAAAAAAATAAAAAATCCAAACTGGTAGACTACTCATGAGATTACTTCAGTCTCCAAACAAAAGTATCCTATTTCCGGATGGTGCCATTTTGTTATTTTCAGGGCAGGACCATACAATTTGATTTTCAATTTTTAAATAACTGTTCATTCATGTCCCTTTTTGTTTGAAAGGCAACTCAGTGAATTCCCTATCAGTTAACCAGGATGGTCTACATATCCCATGCCATCTCAGCTCAGCATGATGATAATTTTCATAACTCCCCTTGCCCTTGGCCATGTTGGCCTTGGGCTTGGAGCCCTGAAGCTGCTTACACACCAAGTACACCTTTACAAGTCACAGTGACTCAGTTTTGTCTAGATCCTGATCTACTCGCCTCTAGATTACTGACTAGTGGCTGACATAAATTGATAATTATGAAACAATGATCTAGAGTTATAGACTCTACAAGTAAAACTAAAACTAAAACAAAAGTAGGGTCTAACTCTAAGTCTAACTTTCGTTAAAAGTAAAACTTCGTTCTTATTTTTAACTTAAGCAGATGTAAAAGAACCTTATTACATCAATATTTGATGTGAAATGAGAAAAGAAAGTCTAACTTTCGTTTAAAAAAAAACTTCGTTCTTATTTTTAACTTAAGCAGATGTAAAAGAACCTTATTAAATCAATATTTGATGTGAAATGAGATAAGAAAGACCCTCCACTTAAGTTATTTATTCTAGATGTATATTTGTTCAGACATGATTTAGTCGTTTTAGTTTTACATCATGCATCACATACTCCACTCCTTTATTCACTTAGATGAAAATAAGTATATGGGGCGATGTGTGGAACGGCGGTGCATTTTGTATACATTTCTGCGCTCATAAATGGACATATTCATGGCTTACAAAGAATCAGAATGACTCCAAAGAGTGTAGCTTTACAAAATATAACAAACTCACTTTTTCATGGTCTGTGACTGTTCCAAATTGCGAAATTTTCACTCCCGTCACTTCGTGAAACAAATAAAAGCAGAAAAAGAGAGGACGAGAATTTCACGAAGTGACGGCCGGGTACGGTGTAAGCGCGTACTAAATGCGGTGGTCACAACCCGCCGTACTTGAAAGTGCGTGCTGTCTACGTGCGAAAACGTGGGCAAAATGTGGTTATCCGTACGTGCTTAGTACCGCCTCCGTACGGATTTGGGAGCACGCAGACACACCGTAGCAATTTTAATGCACGGAACTTTCGCTGCGTTCGGGCTGCGGTCGCGCTACCGATTCACCCCCAGTGCGTGTGGCGTGCGTGCCCGGTACCGCCAACGAGCGCACAACGCACTGACTCCGTGCGTCTTTTAAATTTGTTTCCCACGCTCACTTGCTCTACGGAAGTGCGTGGTCCGTGCTTACTCGCCACTTCCCCAGTTCAACTGTCCAAAGAGCACGCAGAACCGTGGCACGTGAACCGTACCGAGTAAGCACGTGTTCCACACTTACAACGCACTGATTTATGCAGTATATAGTCTCTGCGGTGGAATGGGCGGCATCTTGAGGCAGCAGCAGCTGGGACTTCTGGAGAACATCAGAATGTCGTCCTATATATACCCCGACATCGGGCAGAAAAACTCACCGAGTTCATCGCACGTGCGAGTGAGTAAGGACACCGTACGTGAGCAGCACGTGTAAGTGCGGCCTCCGTACGATAAAGTGGCAACCGCACGGAGACCGTACGTTGTAAGCAAGCTGTAAGCACGTTGTAAGCACGTACACCGCACTTACCACGTGCGCAACGTACAATGCACGCAACCCCTCACGGCCAGGCGTGGCGTGCGGGCCACATACTTACACCGTGCGTGTGACGTGCGTTGCCGGTACTCCCTCCCTGCCTCTGTCACTCCCTCCCTTCATTTTCAGAAAAACGTGGCGGCCGTGGCCTCCCCAAAAACCGTACGGACTAATAACGCGCACGGTGGGTTTGTGACTAACGCTTAACCGTCACTTCGTGAAAACAGGAGATCCTTTTGCTAGGTATTTTCTTGTTTACGTCATCGTCATAGTGACATATTTAGATGGTATTGTGGTTCGAAATTGTATGAGGTTCAAGATGTTAGTGAATGATGTCCAAAATTGCAAAGAAGAAAGAAAACTTAAATTATATGCGACTTTCCTCATTACCGTCACTTCGTGAAAAAAAGGGACGAATTAGAGTATCAAGGTAAAAACACTTTCTGGTCATCAATTTCTGAACTCTCCATCACCCAGTGGATTTAAAATGTTGGGCCTTATGAAATTTAAGGTATTTGAGCAAGAATTGTGTCATTATTTTTTTTTTTAATAGCTTGTCCAAAAATACAATGCACAAACCGATTTTGAATATATATAATTGTTCTACACCATCTATTTTTATATTTATTCTAGGGATGTATTACTAGATACGTTCTGTAAACAATGGGAATTCTATTTGAATATCGCAAAATTTTGAATGGAAACAAGAATTCATTTCAATTATCTTTTAATCAAAGGTTAAGTTCAATGTAATTCCATGAGATAAGCAATCCAACCTTACAATGATTATGATCTTCCGCATATTCTTAAGGGTTATTTTTCTTGTTGCTCTCTGATCAATGCAGGAAGTCTTTATGATGTTACTGGATCTTTTGATGATGTCTTCATGATCCTGGGAGGCATGAGTGCTGCATCGGTCCTCCTTACCATCGCTCTGATGCTGGTTAAGAAAATACGGAGGGATCCCCAGTGAGATCAAAACCGGGGCAGCGTTTCATGAAACTGTCCTAAGGACAAGTTTGCCTGCATCCCATTAAAACGCGTGTATTCAAATCACACTCGTTTCAATGGGATTTCGGCGAACTTGGACATACGAAGTTTCGTGAAAGGGTGACTCGTTGAACAGTTTTTTGTGACTTCAACATACCTGCGAAATACAATCTCTAGCACATACTGAAATAAATGAACTTTTAAAGTGTCTTATCGAGGTAAATTGGCCTTAAAGCAATATTAAACTTTAACTAAAATGATGAGGGAATTCCATTTTTCAAAGAGTTATTATTAATATCATATCTGAATAATTTTATTGTCTAATTTTCTGCATTTTTTTCAGGTATTCGAAATTTCTTCACCGTAATCGAATCGAATATGTTAATTGTATTGTCTTCATAAATTGTGTCATTCTCTCCTGGCTTTTGGTAGAGGCAAGACCTGTTGATTTCCCTCGCCTACGGGGTCGCTCACTTCGTACCGACTCCTTCGCCTTGACAGAGTACCTGTGATCCTCTTTTTACTTTCGGAATACCGGTCGCTGATTCCAATTTACAGCACCAAACTAGCTCTTAGTCCTAGTCTACCGTACAAATGAAATCAATGCAGCTCCAACTTTGTAATCATCACCTCTCCATTGCAGTGCCGATGCCGTGACGAGGAATTAATAACAAATTTGACATTATAGCGAAAACCAAAATTCAGACAAGGTATTCAAGGAAAATAACGGGATTCCCTCTGCCGATGCAAAACAAAGTCAACGTCAGTTAATTCCAGAATCCTCTGATATTTTTGATTGTCCAAATCAACAGGTCTTTCCTTTACCAGAGCCACGAGAGAATGCTGAGATTTCTGGTATGTAACTGGGATTTGGCTGGAATTACTGTTGGATGTAGCCGGAATGAAGTATTGAATGTTCAATGTTTATTCCAAGAAAGCTCAATATGGGACAGGAATTGCATGGAATAAATACTGGGGTGACTATTTAGGAACAGTAGGATTGAACTCTTTACTTTTTTCCTTCCTGTTAACCTCACGGAGAGGCCAGAAAGGACGAAGAGGATTAGCCAAAAGTTCTGAGATTTCCTTGTATATTGAAGTGGCGATTTTTGTATCTTAGGAGGTTGCTAAGATTTAAAAAGAATGTCCGTGGGGCAAGCTCATGACGAAATCTCAGGTGTGTCATAATTGTTATTCAGAATACGTGTGAATCATATTTCTTTGAAGTACAACGTTTGTAAATATGTAAACTTTGGGGTTCTTGTTCTCCATTTTTTGTGGATCGATTAATTAGTTATTGTATAGAAATCTATATTTATGGGTTGTTATTGGAGGCGGTTATAAAGTAAGATTTACAACATTATGAGCAATGCAAATTTAGGAAGTATGTTTGGTTAGGTAATACAGCATGGCATGATATCGCGGTTCGATATGCATGATGTATATTTGTTAATTTTAAAGGCTGCTTTTGAAAAAAGCAAGAGAGCCCATGAACGTAAAATTTTGTTTCACTTTGGGTCAGCAATTATTCGCAGTAAATTATTGTGTGCGTGTGTTGCGTAATAGATATTGTACTGTTTTATACCGAGATTCTGATATGTAACTGGGATTTGGCTGGAATTACTGTTGATTTAGCCGTAATGAAGTATCTGATGTTTATTCCAAGAAACTTCACTATGGGACCGGAATCGCATGCAATAAATAAATGGGGCAAACAGTTGGATTGATCTATTTACCTTTGTTTTTCTGTTAACCTCACGGAGAGGCCGGAAAGGGCACATTGGTAGCGAAGAGGATTAGCCAAAAGTTCTGAGATTTCTTTGTATATTCAAGTGGCGATTTTTGTATCTTACGAGGTTGCTATTAAAGATTTAAAAAGAATGTCCATGGGGCAAGGTCATGACGAAATGACAAGTGTGTCATAATTTTATTCAGAATACGTGTGAATCAGATTTCTTTGAAGTACAATGTTTGTAAATATGTAAACTTTTTTGGTTCTTGTTCTCCACTTTGGGAGCTATTGATTAGTTATTAATAGGAATATATATTTATGGATGGTGATTGGTGGCGGTTATAAAAGAAGGTTTATAACATTATGGAGTAATGCAAGTGTAGGGAGTAGGTCTGAAATTTGGTTAGGTAACACAGCACGGCATGATCTCGTTTAAAAGAAAAGAAAAGAAGAACAAAACAATAACAACAACAACAAAAAAAGAGAGAAAAAAGCAAGGGTTGCCTGCGGTGCCGGGTATATGTGTATATGGTTTCCAGAGTGGTTATACATTCGTGCTTGATAATTAGTTGGCTTCAATTATTGGTGAGAATTTTCACCTTAAGCTCAATTATAGGCTATCCAGTGAAACCGTGTTCTTTGGCAGCGAGCTATTTAATTTGCTCATTGGCGGATTTTATCAATTTGGGCCTTCATCACACTTACATATAATAGCAAGAAATTATATGACCATTCGTAGGACAAGTAATTTCAGGAGCCTTCGCTCGATTTTATTATGCGGGGAGGTATACCTGGAGGGAAGTGATGGAGCCCCGGGGGTTGGAAACACTTTTGCTGCAATCGTTGATGAGAGCTGGGAATGGGTGGTGCATTCGGGTTACATCAAAATCTTCCCCGTCTGATTGGGCATTCCTGACGGCTAGCAAGGGGTGCTCGTGGCAATGCAGAAGGGACATTCGTTTACGAGAAGGGGTTTCTAGCCGTGGTTTAACCCTTCTCTGGCTACGTGATTGGATTTCACATATTTTGATTTTAAGGTTTATGTATGGGGTGCAGATTACATTTATTCACATGATTTCTTAGATTCCAGCACTAGTTCTGTAACCGGGTTGGATACACGAGGGCTCAGGGCGAATCTACCCCCGAAATGCCCAAAAGAGCCCCCGAAAATCAGAAAGAGCCCTCGTAAATTTGCATAGAGTTCAATGCAAGGCAAATTTTAGAGTGTTATTTTTATGCAGTCAAGCTTGAAAAGTAGCCCCCGAAAAAAAAAAAATAATTTTTTACCTGAAACTGTGTGTAATGCCATTTTGATATTGGCGTGAATTCATGTACCACCATGGTATTATGTAGAAATGACAGAATTCCATGTTAAATAAAAGCCACGAAAAATGCACAATTTGAACGGTTTGTCGTTTCCTCTTTTATCAGCCGTGAATAATGACCGTCTAAAGTTTTCGTTCTTTCTTCCTTTTTTTTCCCTTCTCTTTTGAGTACTTTACACATACACTCGCTGCTTTTTAGTGGATTTCTCTTTTTCTTTAAAATTAAATTTAATTGATGAAAGCTTGATATGATATATATTGTGTATTTGTAAACAGGGGTAGTTATTAAAATGGGAAGGGGTACTTCTTACAAAGAAAAAGCTGCACTTGTCAAAGTAATTACAAGATCTTGAATGCGGACACCACACTGCACATCAACTGAGCCCTACAACATTGAAACCTGTATCATTTGGGTCAATCCATATTTGGCATAGCCGCATACATGATTGTGTGTACTTGTACAATATGAGCTATTTAAGAGACGTCTCAAAAATAAAAACCTTAAGAATAATGTTTCATCCTGCATTATTTCGATGATGTATTTTCCTATCTAAAAATACGAGATAAAAGAGACGAAAGGCTCATGAATAATTATGTAAACTTCGGCTTATCAGTACTTGAAGTGTGATAATAGAGGTAAAATCAGACTTACTATTGTAGAAAAGATGAGAGAACAGACGAACCCAGCGTTGATTACTCGAACGAAAAATCGTGGGTTCTTTTGATGTTAACTTTCGTAATTTTGTAGTTATTATATTGAATGTTGTTGATGAATATCTTAGATCAAATATCTTTACAAATTCTTTACCACGCGATAAACTTTAATTTGAATATATTCGTATACTTTATTTCCATATCATAATCTCACTGGCTTTATCATTGATAAATAAATCAAGTTATTAACATGATTTGATTGTACAAAGGATCGGGGGAATTGCATTAGTATCATTCTTCTCCGGCCTTTGGCCATCAGGACTCTTTAATATTACAGTAACCCCGACCCCATAGATTTAACTCGAGTCTCTGAAGCGAGTGTTTGTTTGAAAAAGAGAGAAAAAGGAAAGGGGGAAGACAAGAAGCAAAAATGACTGGAACACCACCCACATCCTACACCCTCCCTCTAATCAGTAGCCTAGTAATCCGCATTTCATTTTCAGAGAAAAACCCTAGCCCCCCCCCCCCCCCCAATCGTTTCAATACTAGTGCTCCCTCAATGGGTGATATCATGCCATGCAATTGGGCTTGCTGGTAGGTATACGCATCCAAACATACCACAGCTAAACTATTCATGCCCCTTTTGGATTTGATGTTTTTGTATTTGTCGTTACTAAAACCACAAAAAAGGGTGGTTGAATTATATCTTTTGATGAATATCTTTAGACGTAAGCTTTCATATGTCAAATTCTCAAGAAACATACATAAATTGTGGCAAATCAATTTTAACAAACGAAAACAAAAAACATGGTAAAGGGTATATGATAATAGTAGTTGTATGTTCCGGGCGACAAACGCTCACGGCTTTATAGAGTAAGCGTTTTGCATGAGTTTCAATTGGTTTTTATGTTAGCTTTAGGGCTAGGTATGTTGGTCCAGGGTTAAAGTTAGGCAAATTTCGGTGAGAGACACGTCGAATCGGTTTAAAATTGGGTATTTGAAATGTAGAGACTAGCTAGGAGAGAGAGAGAGAGAGAGAGAGAGCGAGCAAATTCTAGGCAAAGTGGTGTGAAATATCCAATGAAAGAAGGTAACCCCCCCCCCCCATGCATTGTCATACAGACAATATAAAAACAGAATGTAATGTGTACCTCTATGATATACTCCTCATCCCACTACAATTTGTTTAATGATCCCGCTGTCAATCAGTTGCCACGAACACAGTAGATCAAACGGTTATAGCAACTTGTTATGGATAACATGTGTTTATGAAACATGGCCCTAGAACACTGGGAGTGTTGTAAATATATGATGGTGAACTTACAACAGAAATTGACTTATATGGTCTGGGCAACGTGGTATGGCATTGGCCACAAAAGTACAACAACAAAATATTCAGGTGCCCTTCTAGTTATGCTTGATGGTGTTTGTAGGACTATTCCCATTGTGTGTCGGCTAAAAAAGAGGAGAGTCTCATCGCTTTACTTAGAATACAGTGGATTTTTTTTAAATTTTTTTTTTTTTTTTTTTTTATTTATTTTTTATTTTATTTATTTATTTATTTATTTTTTTTGTTTTTTTTTTTTTTTTGGGGGGGGGGGGGTAGAATTCCTGCTGCTCACTGACCTGTAAAGCATCATTGCCCGATATAATAATATTATAATCTCCGCGTTAAAATCAGTAGGTCAATATGGCCTCGCCTGTGCCTGGGACTGGTTGAAATTAAAACTGAATCACTTTACCTTTCGGGTTTCTCCCGGTTTAATCATGCAAGCACTGGGTTGTCCAGGTGTATCACTACCCCGGCCCCCCACTCAGTGTTATTTAGGGTACGCATATGCTCGTTCCCTCTTTTAAGTTGAAAGCACCCCCTATCTGAAGACTGCCAACATTTCCGAACCCCCCTTTCGCGGGCTTTTTGCGGGCTTTTCCTGCCTTGGAGACCCCCCCCCCCCCCCCTAAATACGGAAAAATGCTCAATGTACCCCCCTAAATTCGGAACAATTTCTCAGGAGTCTAAAGAATTGAGAGAAAAAAAGAAAAACACCCCCTTTTTAAAGAAAACTCCGGAATTACATTTCAAATAAGATCTATTTTATATAAATTATTACATGTAGTGTTTACAAAAAGGATACAATGTACAATGAACAGTTGCTATTCTACTTTGTAAAACTATATAGATGTCTACAATTACCTTTATAGCAATATTAGGTTCTAAAAGGGCACTATAAATGTCATAGATAAGAGTAAGAGCAATAACCATGCACTTTGAAGGCATTTGTGGTCTGAAAACAGAACTCAACTATCCCTTTAATGGCCCTTGAACACTTGAAGTGTTAATAATGATGGTGAAGTCACAACCGACATTGACTGATATGGCCTTGGCAAAGTATCAAGTATCAAGTATCAAGTATCAAGTTTATTTGTCTTTCAGAAATCACATGTGACAAAATATAATAGAGTATAATCATAACAGAACAATGTAGAATAGAGAAAGACGAGGAGACCTTGGTTGAAGCACAGCTTGTTAAGTTAAGGCCCCCTCATAATGATGTGACAAAGATAACTGATTCGTGAATACAACAAATATGGAATATATAAAACTATTTACAAAATACTCTCAGAGAACAACTACCCAGCGATGCATCGACCACAGCATGGATGACTACAACAAGTATATCTGAAGATGCACACATCCCCATCACACCAGGTGAGCTAACAAACTCACCGTGTGTGTGAAAAAAGTATCATATGAGCAAAAATCAACCCACCTATGGGAGGGCGATCTAATATATTGACAAACCCAAGCTGACACCAAATCGAGACATTAATGAGTTATTGCTCTCTGAGTGCAGAGGTCAAGAACGACAAGTAGGAATATATGGTATATGTACAGATGAGAAAGAAGAAGAAAGAAAAGGGATAAAGGGGATTATGTCAAAGTCAAGTGGCATTGGCCACAAAAGTACAACAGAATATTCAGATGACCTTAAAAGGTTTGTTATGCTTGATGGTGTTTGTAATACTATTCTCATTGTGTGTCGGCTAAAAAAGAGGAGAGTCTCACCGCTTTAGTTAGAATACAGTGGATTTTTTTTTTTTTTTTTTTTTGGGGGGGGGGGGGGGGTAGAATTCCTGCTGCTCACTGACCTGTAAGGCATCATTGCCCGATATAATAATATTATAATCTCCGCGTTAAAATCAAGTAGGTCAATATGGCCTCGCCTGTGCCTGGGACTGGTTGAAATTAAAACTGAATCACTTCATGGGTCACAGATAAGTAGAAATACTATAAGCAGCGTGACCACAGGTTTTCTAGACACCCCTTAAACGATTTCTTCTGAGACCAAAATACACCCTAAATGAGGATTTCGCGCGGTTTTTTCCCCGAATTCACACCCTAAACGGGTATTTCACAAAAGTGTACTCCTAAACAAGTTTTGTAAAATTGTGACCCCTTAAGCATCTTGAAGTGCGATAGGGATTACCATTTAAGTTTCTGACAATGTAAAATAAATCTAATTGCGCTTCTGATGTAAAATTCACAATGTAAACATTTTTTTCAATAAAAAAGCAATAACATCAACCTGTATAGTTCCAAATGGGTTTAATACACATCCATCATAAGTCCTTTCTTTGAGAAAAAGAATTTCATTTTAAATTTGATCTATTTTATATAAAGTACATGTAGTGTTTACAAAAAGTACACAATACTACACACACAAATGTCTAAAAGGCTACCTGAGGAACACATGTACAAATTTCACCCATCCTTATCAATGACACCCATCCCTATCAGCACAGGGCATCTAGTAATATATAAAAGAAGATTGGTGATTTATAATAATAAAATAATAATGATTGGATTTATATAGCGCCTTTTCCAAAGGATACAAGGCGCTGTCTCTTAGTCTACCAACAATTATTTAAGAGGAGTTGTAGAGGTATGTTTTCAGTTGTTTTTTGAAGAAATCTAATGAAGTACTGTTTCTTAACAATAAATAATAAAAATAAAATTTGCTTTCTCTTTCTTTACACAGACAAAGCACACCAGCTTTAAATTTCGAAGTCGGGATCTAGAAAAATACCCCTAAACGCGTACAGCAGAATTTTGAAAAAGTACCCTTTTTCTCGAAATTTCTTGCAATATAACATAGAAAATGAAAATTATTTGAAATGATACAATCTTAAATGTCGATAAGTTAATTATCACATCATGTAAGGATACAAAATATATACCATATCAAGCATCTCATCAATTAAGTTGAATTTTAAAGAAAAAGAGAAATCGACTAAAAAGCAGAGCTTGTATTTGTGTGGACTACTCAACAACAACAAAAGGGAAGGAAGAAAGAAAGAAAACTAAAAAGGGCTATAAAGTACAACGTAGCGTATTCGATCTTTTTTCGTTTAATGATGATTTCTAAAGACAAAACAATTAACAGATTCGATTCGATGGTGATTTGGAAAGCATCTTAGACAAAAATTAGACAACAATATATATTCAGATATGATATTAACAACAACTCTTGGAACAACGAAATTCCCTCATCATTTCAGTTAGAGGTCAATATTGCTTTAAAGATATTGTGTCCCTTTTGCAGCCAATACCAAATTATGTAGAACTTTGCAGGAATTATGAATATGTCATGTAATATGTCCTATCTGTAAAATTTAAACGTTAGCAGTGTCCTCATATTCAAATTATGCAAGGAAACCCGTTTGCTTGCTAGACTTCACTGTCAGACACTATTGAGTGACTGATTGGCTTTTTTTTCTTCTTTGGTAATAACATACATAAAATGAGCTGTAAAGGGTACATGAGCATTTGTGAACATCAATAACCCACTTCTTGTAATGGCCAAAATTAAACTGATTGAATCTTTGCGCAGCATAAAACGTAAGACCATTCGGTACAATGGTCTGAAAATCAAACTATTACTTACTGGCTCTATAGCTCTTAAGTCGATTCGACAACTAATAGTCGTTATTTTCCCACTTAAAGACATTTTCAAGCACCCCCTTCTTTAGGGAAGTTCTAAATTAGTATTATCTTTCAAATGCCGTTGGAATTTTCATTTGTTTGGCCTGCAAATGGGGCATAGTACCTTTAAGGCAAAATATACCTCAAAAACACTTTGAAATGAGAGTCATTTTAAGATTCATTTAAAACATTTATTTCAGTATGTACGTGCTAGAGATTGTATTTCGCAGGTATGTTGAATTCAACATCTCGTTACATCATGACGAAGCAGGCAATTAAATACCTGAAACAATGGCCTCTAGATTTCGCTCTCAGAATCGTACCTTATACTTCAGTCACATTTCTAAGTTTTAACGAAAATTTTAAATTTCCCCTGTCATCTTTCGCATTGAACATTATCTTATTGTAGGATTTCCAACTACGGCCATACTAGCCATTACGGACATTTTCAAATTTGAACGAAACTCGTGTCGTCTTTCCCCTCAAATTCGCATGGAACATGTCCTCTCGGTTTCTCCACCAAGGTCACAAAACAGTTCAACGAGGCACCCTTTCACGAAACTGTCGTATGTCCAAGTTCGCCGAAATGCCATTGAAACGAGTGTGATTTGAATACACGCGTTTTAATGGGATGTCGGCAAACTTGTCCTTAGGACAGTTTCATGAAACGCTGCCCTGCTTTTGATCTCACTGGGGATCCCTCCGTCTTTTTTTGACCAGCATCAAAGCGATGGTAAGGAGGACCGATGCAGCACTCATGCCTCCCAGGATCATGAAGACATCATCAAAAGATCCAGTAACATCATAAAGACTTCCTGCATTGATCAGAGAGCAACAAGAAAAATAACCCTTAAGAATATGCGGAAGATCATAATCATTGTAAGGTTCGATTGCTTATCTCATGGAAGTACATTGAACTTAACCTTTGATCAAATATTTTTGTATCCATTAAAACTCTTCCGATATTCGAATAGAATTCCCATCGTTTACAGAACTTATCTACGAAGTAATACACCCCTAGAATAAAGATAAAAATAGATGATGGTGTAGAATAATTATATATATTCAAAATCGGTTTGTGCATTGTATTTTTGAACAAGCTGTTACAAAAACAGTGACACGATTCTTGCCCAAATACCTTAAATATCATAAGGCCCAACATATTAACACCACTGGGTGATGAGAGTTAAGAAGTTGATGACTAGAAAATATTTTCACCTTGATACTCTAATTGTTGTAATACAGCTGAAAGATGTATATATGTAGGTACTTCTTGCTTGAGTGCTTAAGAATGACTTATTTCATTCACATGCTACTAATTTTTGCACTTCATTAGTAAAAGAAAGGGGGAAATGTGTTTCAATGTGACGGTCCTCCTCGGCTTCATGGTGTGTTCCGAGATTCCGTGGCCTACCTAATTCGGTGCCTTCTAGTTATGTAGTATCCATCCTTGAGGATTGGATAGACCAGGGCCCTGTCTTATAAAGAGTTGTGATTGATCCGAATCAATCGCAAGCCCTCTAATAAATCACAAGTTTGCAGTCTCCTATCTTTTATATACATAGTTGCGATTGAAGATGTGATTAATCGCAACCGTTTATAAGACGGGGCCCAGACCCTAAGGATGATCTCCAAACTAATAGTGGCCCCAAAATGAGATGAGTCGTTTCTTCTCACGTACTTCATATCTGTCAAATATCGTATCAAAGTGACTACCTCCTGAAATACGATTCGAACAACTACCCCTCTAGAGCTGTTATACCCTAACAATATACTCCGGATAAATACCATATAAAACAACTACCCCATTTGACTACCGCAGTACAACATCGGCTTGATCAAGCATTACTTTCCCTATTTAGACAGCTACGTTCTCAAAACTCCAGGCTTACTTGTTACTCATAGGGTTAAAACAAAGTGGGGGAAGCGACCCTTTGCTCATGCTGGGCCCTCATTATGGAATACTCTCCCTCAATGGATTTAAAAAGCAGTTCTGTTGAAGTGTTAAAAAACAATCTTAAGAAATGTCTGTTTAGTTTAGCTTATAATTGATTATCATTACCTTTAATTTTATGTCTGTACCTTTCCGATTGCACTTTTGTATATATTTATCATGTATTTTACCTTTTGCACAAGCTGCGCCTTGAGCATTTGACTGTCAAGTGGATTGGGCGCCTTGTAAATCTAAATTTGACATTTAACCCAAACAACTACAATTTTGAATGAGTTGTTTCCTGTCATACAATTTGCATATCTCCAATATCGTATCGGGGTTCACAGAGTCATAGAAACTATCCCCTGACAATTACCCCGAATGACAACTACCCCGAATGACAATTATCATTCTCTGGTAACTAAAATTGTGGAAAAAAATATGTGAACTGGAAAAGAAAAAAAGATGAATACTCGCCTGTCATGTAACCTGACGAAATTACAGCAGCTCCCGTCACAAAACACTTGATGGAGAGCATACTGGCAAAGTTTTCTGTTGCGACGTAGAAAACCAGGACAGAGTACGTGGCTGGGAAGGCTCCGAAAATCCCACCTCCGGCAAAAAAGGAGCACACAAGGAGATGGTTGAAGGATACACTAACTTGGTAAAGGAAGAATGCTACGGCTACAGATGTCATGTTTGCGGTAAAAATAATCGCACCGCTGTGTGGTCTAAAATGCAAAATGATGGTGACAACCACTTGGTTGATGAAACCGCCCAGAGAACCAGCCAGAGGTAGGTATGCCGCGAGGGATTCATCAAGGCCTTTTGTCAATCCATAAGACACCACGAAGAGTGTCCAACTCACCATAGCGACCTCTAAAATGTACTTACATGGCAAAAATAAAAAACAGAATGCCTTTTCTTGAGCAAGCATTGGAATATTTAAAGTAACCGAAAGGAAGTCGACGACTTTATCGAGTTTTGATTTTGCACTGTCTTCTTTATTCTGACTGACTGCAGAAGGGTTGCTTTGTTCCGCGGTCTCACAATCATCAGGCTGCAGAGTCGAATCATTTTCCTCTGAGGATGCTCCTTTGGGGAGTTCAGTCACTCTTCCAATGTCACCCTCTTCACACGCAGGCAATCGGTAAAATCCATTTGTTGAAGAACGTTGTGGTCGCAAGGTAGCTGCTATAGGACTACAATGGAGAAATATAGCTGCAAGACAAAGAAGAGCGCCCTCAAGTCCATAGGCGTCATGAAGCTTGGAGGTGAGGACAGGAAATACCATACCGCCACATAAAACTCCCAGGAGGCATATGGAATTCATGAAACCGAACTTTTCTCCAAAATACTGATGCAGAACCTCGAATGATATCTGATTTATCGGGGAACTAAAGAGCCCTGTAAGGTAATAGAGGCAGAACATAAATATATATATTTTTATATTCAAACGATCTAGCCCCTGAATTATAAGGAGTTGCGATCGATTTTAATAAAACTTAACTTAAGACGGGGATCTGATGTCTTGTTATAATTTGGGCAAAAAAGGCCCTTGGCAAACAGTTATAAACTGAAAATTCACAGGTTTACAAATTTAATGACGTCCCTCTTGTCAGCTCATCCAATTCATTGAGAAATTATGTATTTGGAAATTCCGATATATTAATGTCAAAGGTGGAAATACGCTTGAAAAGCCTTAAGTTCAATTCAAAACACAGGCACCTTGATGACTCTCAACTGCCAGTATGCAACAAAGACATGATTTAGGAGCCAAGTACAATTTGTTATTTGTGTATTACGTTCATACTTACATTACATGTTTATAATGTTAATGTAAAAATGCCATGTAAATATTTTTACGCCAATAAATAGAAAGATGGAAAGACAAATCGAAGAAAGAATATTAGTAAAGCTTTTTTTTTCATAAAATGTTCATTTCCCAATTTACAATTTGTTCCTGTCCGATTCATTCTTTCATTCCTTGTTCTAAGTTCGATTCGTGCAGGCATTATATTTCATACATTAATTTCTATTCAATATTATTACTTTTATGTACATGTACATGTACGTTCATTTATTTATCTATTTATTTATTTATTCATATATTTGTTTGTTTATTGTATTTAATAAATGTTCAACGTACCAGTCATGAACATAGCAAATCCAAACCAGACGGGTGAATGGACGAAAGCGGAAGCTATGATTGATGCACTTGATCCCACACTACCCACAATGCAAAGCGCCCTGGGATTGATTCGTTTGGTAAGGATGCACACAAGAGGACCTGTTGTGAGCAAACAAACGAAACAAAAACAACTAGACTTTAATTCGTCACTTAGACGAATTAGGTGATACGTATGATAATGGTTTACATAACGAATAATGCATTACACGATATACACTGTCGCTCATAAAGGTGGAATATTTTAGTTTTACCCCAATTAATGGAATTATTTTAAAAATTATTTAAAAATAATAGATATAGATAATAGTATACATTCTCAGATATTATTTAATAATAACTTGCCAATGTGTGTTTTGCGGAACTGCTAAAGCATGTGTATGCTACTATGCTTATTAACAAGGGGACCTACGCTCTCAAGTCATAAATGACAGTAATTAGGATTAATGCCCCACAAAAGGGCACTAATATAGCACATCGACACGGTTTTGATCCTGGGGCCTCACAGTTACGAGGCCATTGTTTTGTCACTGAACCATGACTGTACGCAGCGGGGGCTAGGGTAGGGGGCAGTTACCATGAATAAAAAAAAACAGAAAATGCAATAAATTTTCAATAATTTATTGCACATTACCCCGGTCCCCCAACATAAAAAAATCCTCTGGACGGCCATGCATTATGGCTCAAGGCATGGCACACAGAATTTTTTGTTATGTTAGGCACCGGGGTTAAATGCAATAAATTATTGAAAATTTATTGCATTTTCTGTGTTTTTTTTAATTTATGGAAACTGCCCCCTACCCTAGCCCCCGCTGCGTACAGTCATGGTTCAGTGACAAAACAATGTCCTCGTAACTGTGAGGCCCCAGGATCAAAACCGTGTCGATGTGCTATATTAGTGCCCTTTTGTGGGGCATTAATCCTCATTACTGTCATTTATGACTTAAGGGCATAGGTCCCCTAGTTGATAAGCATAGTAGCATACACATGCTTTAGCAGTCACGCAAAACACACATTGGCAAATTATTATTCAATAAAATCTGAGAATGTATACTATTATTTAGATCTATTATTTTTAAATTATTTTTAAAATAATTCAATAAATTGGAATTTAAAAAAAATATTCCACCTTTATGAGCGACAGTGTATTATTTTGCTTCTCCCATTCATATGCTTCTCCCATTATGATCTATTCATATGTCAAGATTAAATTGTGTCTCCTTAATCATCATGGATCTAGGGAAGATAGATTGAAACAATATATGACCTTTGGCCCTGTGCAGTAACCAGTTACACATTTGACTCTAATTTACATCATGAAGAACACCTTTTGACGATTTTATCTTATTCAAAGAAATGAAAATGTAATTGATAAATGATTAGCATCATTATGATAATGATGATCGTGATGATCATGATCATGATCATGAGCGCGATCATGACATCTTATTGAAAAAATGAGGGTTGATTTAGATAGCATATAATCTCAGCTACAACATACTAAAAAATCAACAAAATCCAAGCCGAAATAACGGCGATATTGCTCGCAAAAGACAGGAATGTAGACTCCAGATTTGAGAAAAAGTCATTTCCCATAGGGATTACGCGCAAAAAGTAATGGATTAAGTGAAAATAGGGTAATAATAAAGTAAAAAGGGTTATTTATGACATTATTTGCGAATCTACGTGTTTAAATAATTAAAGGAGATGGTACAGTGAAGGTCAAAAGGAAAAAAAAGTGGAAAAAAAAGTGTTGGAGACACCCGGACTCGAACCAGGGATCTCGAGGTTGGAAGTCAAGTGCGTTACCGATATACCAAAACTTCTCCCATAGCAATTACACGTAAACAGGAAATGGAATTCAGAAATCCTACTTTGCAAGTGAAATATGAGCATGATCCCGGCATCTAATCGAAAAATAAAGGGCACACTTGTGATAGCTCATTGTCTCAGCTACAACATATCCGAAGCTCAGCGAAAACAAACCTAAAACAACGGAGATTTTGCTCGCGAAAGACAGGAGTGTAGAATCCAGTTTTGAGAAAAAGTCATGTCCCATAGAGAATACACGCAAAATGCGAAAAATTGACATGCCTCCTTTAATCGCAAAAATACACCATGATACTTTTGTCAAAAATAAAAATTGTGAACATTACATTTGTAGAAAATTGTCTCAACTAGAACATATCAAAATTAAAAAGAAAATTGATCCATATTTACAGAGATACAATCAATTTTCCAAAAATATGCTGACGTCATAATATGCAAATTAAAATTTTGAGTTTGGAGGCCATTATGATGACGTCATGAGTTAATTGAGGATAAAATGAGACATGAAATCATATCTCCGACTCATAATTTATCCAAATATGAAAAAATATTAGGAGTTTCTATCTATTCTAAAGAGTTACAATGAATTTTATATAGGCATGTTTTTGCCCATGTATTGTGGATAAAGATAACGCAAATCCGCGCGTGCTGTCAACTTTGACGGACGCTCATTGCGTTAATAAACGGTGGACAAATTATCAAAATGCTTGGAAAAATGTACCGAATATGATGACAGAAAAAAATCGGTGATTCTATGTTGCAAAATGCCAGTACGCGCGAAAACGCGCGCGCATGCGCGTGTGCGTAATTTTTTTATCAAATGCTCCATATGGCCTGAAACGTATGCAAAAAAATTTGGGATGATTTAGAGCATTTTTAATTTTTGCGCGCGCGTAAACGCGCGGACGAGCGCTCACGCGCGCATTTACGCACGTTTATTGACCTCAACTTGACCGGACGGATATTGATCTTAATCATGATAAATATGAATGAAAAATTATTATTCGTTATAAAGATATGATCATTAGTTGATTTTCACAAAATGGCGCCTGGATGACGTCACGATGACCTTGAGTCTTTCAAAAGTCACGCAGTTCTAAGTTAGACTAAGATCTATCATCATTGAAAGATTCATAACAATGGCTTCATTCAGTCTTGAGATATCCTGCGAACAAATTCGAGGAAGAATAATAATAAATAAATAAATAATAAAAATCTTGACGAAATCAAAAGGTGATACGTCTACGTACGTATCACCTAATTAAAAAACACAAATCAACAAGGCACTTATAGAACTCATGTTAAGTACGCAACACGATCACAATGACTTACGAGAAATCAGCTCGAGGGAAATTTTAATACCCTATCAATCAAGTACATGAACATTCCATCTAGAAATCATCACCCATAATGAGTAGCTCAAAGACTAATATGGACAACTCAGAGCAAAACACCAGGAGAAATTGCCTGATATTCCGACGAACTTGTGAAAGCAGTTTGCCGTGAAAAGCTCGAAATCCATCTCGATGCCAATGACATCAACGGCGCCTCGGCGCAGCTCTAAGCAAAAGGGAAGGCGACAAGAGCTCCGGTAGAACTCCACCAGAAAGAAGGTCCCGTAACCTGGTCGTGAAATTCACCAATTATTACCGGGCCCGGGAAAAGGTGTACGGTCAAAAAAAATCTTCATTAACGAAAACTTAACTAAAGAAATATCTCAGTTGTTTGGGAAGATTAAAAAATCAAACGGAAACAAAGATCGCAAAATCTGGTCCCAAGATGGAACCATCGTTGTGAAACGTCCGAAATGGCACCCGCATCAAGATAACAAGAGAGTCAGACTTGAGCAAATTGTCTGAACGTTTCCTAACACTTTTGATCACCATAATCATTTGAATGTTACTGAATATTTCTAGTTTCTTAGACACACGACGACACACCTCCAGTTTAAACACCTTTACGGCGTCTTTTGGAGGAATCTTACCAAGTACCCTATCAATTCGACAAATAATTACCCACTCTACAGAATGAGTCAGAAAAAATGTCCCACTTTTTAAAAGTATGAATATTCAATCATGGGTTTCATTATGTCTTGATAGAGTTATCCTCCCAATTCATTTAGGTACCATTTTCATTTAAATCTCTGCATGCATGACTAAACATCAGACAATGTTTACAATACTGCCAGATCTCACTTGCGCCAAGTTGCTGAGTGAGGAATAAAATGTTTGAACTAAGACAGCCAGACCCACACACACACATACACACACGCGCACACACCCACACGCACCCACACACACGCACGCACACACGCACATCCACACACCAACAAAAGACATAGCCATCGATTGATAATGTACCTTCGTACTGGGATAGCACATTGGATTCATGTGCACTTCATGTTGATGATGATGGTGATAGTGATGAAGATTAAGATGATGACATGATGATGATGATGATGATATGATGGTGGTAGTGGGAAAGATTGTCAGGGAAATGCCACTTAAACATTCAGTGATCTTGATAAAAAAACACGCTTAATCAGAAAAGGGGAAATTATGAAACGATTGTTACCGCATGTGTTGTGTGTGTGCGGGGGTGGTTGCGTGTGCACGCGTTTGTGAAGTGCGTGTGTGTGTGCATGCGTGTGTGCGTGCGTGTGTCTGTGTGTCTGTTTGTGTCTTACTGACTGTTCAATGCACTATTTTATTCCTCACCCAGTAACTTGGCGCAAGTGAGATCTGGCAGTCTTGTAAAGATTTTCTGATGTTCAGTCATGCATGCAGAGATTCAAATGAAAATGGTACCTAAATGAACTGGGAGGATAATATCATGAATCCCATGATAAATATTCATACTTCAAAAATAAATCTTTTAACAAGTTGGACATTTTTTCTGACTCACTCTGTATATTGCACGGTATAACATTTGACTTCTTATAGTTTTGTTATTTGGTAGTTGTGCAGGAATTCTCTTTTTTCGTTAAAAAAATGTAATTCAAAACAACGTGATAGTAAGACTTAAACTATTTTGTTCGTTAAGAATTTTTGAACAATCTGAATATTTAGATCACCTTTGGTCATTTCTGAATATCTTTTATTCTTTAGACCTTTTGAATCAATATTGATACAACGAATATTTACCAAACCATTTTTTTTAGTTTTGTATCAGTTTATTGAATTATCATAGTTACTTGTACTTTGTAACTCTATTTATTTATTTTCTTTCATCATTATAGTGTTTGACAAGTTGACAAAGGTTATTTCATAGCCATGTTTTCTATGTGACAAAATTGTGCGAGACAATCAAAAGGCCTTACTATGTACAAATTGCGATCATTGGGTTCACATTAGATGTGTAGGAATAGCAACGTCAAAATACAATGATTTTAATGAGACGTTTGTAGGGTGGCAATGTACAAAATGTTTGTTTAGCCAGTTGCCCTTTTCAAATGAACAAATTTTGCATATTAATGATAATGATGATTTATTCAGTGCAACAGATGAAAGGTACTCTGGTCATAATAAGCAAAATATAAATGATTCTATTAATCAATATCCTGAAGAAAAGGGAATGAAACTAGCACATTTGAATATTAGAAGTCTTAGAAATAGAATTGATGACCTTAAATTGTTTTTGTTATCCTTCCCATATATGATTTGATTTCATTTTCAAAAAAGGTGGTTATATGATAGTATTGCTGGTAATGTGGTTTCACTCAATGGTTATAATATAGAGAAAAACAGATCGGAATAAATACGGTGGTAGAGTTTGTTGTTATCTTCGAGAAAATTTTCCGTATAATAATTATATAAGAAGATATGATTTAGAGATAAATGAACTTGAATTTATATGGATTGAATTGAAGCCTAGAAATCAGACTAGTCTTTTTGTAGGTATTGTTTATAGACAACCTAATAGTCTTTCATCCTATCTGGTTTTAGACCAATCACTCAACTGCAAAATGCTTAACAAACATTTTGCGACTTTTTATATGAGAATTTTGATAAAGGTAAATTTGATGGCACTGCATTCCGTGACCTTAGAAAAGTAGTAGACGTTATACCCATGACTTGCTTTTGTTAAAAATGTCGTACTTTGGAATTGATGAAGTTGAGTTGAAATGGTTTCTTACTTAACCGGCAGAAACCAATGTGTATTTTATAAAGGAAAAACAAGTGACCTTCTTCCCGTTCGAACAGGAGTCCCACAAGGATCAATACTAGGAGCACTTCTTTTTGGTATATACAGGAATAATGTCTCGATTCTAACTTTTAATCCATATGCAAAACTGTCACTTCATGCGGACGATACAGCTGTATTTAATTCAGATTTCGATGTCAAGATAGTGCAGTCAATTTTACAAGCAGACATGAACAAGCTCAGTAAATGGTTTTTAGATAATGGAATGCTTGTTTACTCAGACAAAACAAAAATTATGTTGTTTTCATCCCGCCGGAAAAGAAATACTTTTAATTTTCTGATATTTATGAATGTTCAATTACTAGAAACTGTCACTAAACTTAAACACCTTGGTATTATTCTTGAACACAATCTTAATTGGTCATGTCATGTCGATGAAGTAGTTAAGAAAATCGTACGATCAATTGCATGTATACCAAGAATCAAGTCTTGTTTAACTATTGAATATTTGAAACAATTGTACTTTACACTCATACAAATCTAGTTTTTAGAATTTCTACTTAAGATATGCCGATCGAGTAACAAAATGACACTCTAATATAACAAAACATTATTACAAAAATGTACTAGATAAGATATTAACAAATGCATATTCTGGTCAGGTGCCTCGCCGGCCGCATAGAATTGACAGTTGCTCGAATACCAGTCATTTTGAAATGTGGCTGCTACAGTCTCTTGTATAGCCCCCCCCCCCCCCAGATTGTTCATTATATTAGAAATAAAATAAAAAACGCCGCGGTTTTGACGCGACATATTTGAAGGAGTCTTTAACGTTCTTATTATGTTATTTATTTTCAGCATGTCATTTCTTGTTATGAAATATGAAATCGTCCGATATTCCCCACCTATATTCCCATCACCACCATCATCAATTAATATGCCCAACCAATCACTAACCATGAATGGGTCATCAGTACTTACATGCCATGAACAACACGGTTAATTGCAGGGTCAAGATGAATCCGATCGTTCCATAGTTTGTCTCTAATTTATTGACGAGGGCCGGAACGAGAACACCAAACGATTTCAAGAGTCCCTGTATTAGGAAATTCAGACTAAATTTGGTGACCAGTACCAGATACCTCCAACTCTCCGATGATTTTCCGCCCGACATCCCCGTCGTTACCTTGGTCGTTTCCCCCACCTGATGATGACAGCACCTTGCTGTAAATTAAAGGAATGCCAACTTTATACGTAGCGGTTCATGGCGTGTAATGCCTTTTCTTCACAGATTTTACGAGCAAGTGTGTGTGTACACTCGATGACAAGTGGCTTATCACGAAATAGTTCAGGCATAGTGGCACAAACCAGGTTTGTGAAAAACGCACCAAAACGCGTCATATGACTTCGGGCCACAAGGTCCAAGCATGGACCTATTACAGATGGACATTCGACGTGATTCTTTCTTTAATCCAATGATAGTCACCGCCTTATGATTATGTGCATCTTAATGAGAACATTCGGCTGATGTAACAATAACGATCGCGTAAGCATTTTTGGCCATTGGCAAAGGAACAGTTCCCCTCTTGGGTTTTGTTTGGATGATGTGCTCTGCAGGGGCGAATCTAGGAGGGGGTTCGGCGGTTTACCCCCCCCCCCCCCCCCCCTCAGGCGGCCAAGTGAAAAAAGTGGGGAAAGAAGGGGGGGGGAAAAAAGAAAAAAGAAGAAGAAAAACAAGTTTTAAAAAGTAAAACGGCGCAATTTTTCGGAAAATCCTGGATTCGCCACTGGGTCAACCCCCCCCCCCCCCCTCTTGACAAAAAGCTAGATCCGCCCCTGCTCTGTAAGAGTGTGTCTTAAACAAAAACATCCCCAATGGGGAGCAGCAAAGTTGAAAAGCAGACGATTTGATATTCGCACACACCCATGACCTTATAAAACAATTAAAAGGCCATGATCTTTATAAGCTTATAAAGATCATAATACAGTACACGGAACAAAAAGTAAGTTACGAATATAAACCAGAACTGCACATGGATTTCCCATGATTTAAGCGATTTATTATCACTATCTTGATTCTGTCCCGGCTTATTGGCTGTGACCCTCATGAGATCAAAGTGAAGAAAATTGTACGGAATGTTAATGCGACGTCATTGACGGAGAGTATCACAATGAATTCGTTAACTTAACATTGAATGTGCATCCGTAATAGGTCCATGGTCCAAGGTTCAGGACAGTCATTGAATTTAAAGGAAACCTCACCCCAAGAAATAACTTGACTTATTCTGAGAGATTTGTTATATTCTTGCCCAAGATTCCCCACCAAAGTGTATTTGAGAGGTATAAAGCAAGAATAATATACAGTATTTAGCAAGGGCGTACGCAGGATTTTTTCAAGGGGGGGGTTTTAAAATCGGGCCCAAAATATTTTGCTCCCGAAAATTTGAAAATCGCGCCGGCCGAAAATTCGCTCAGTGGGGGGGGGGGGGGTAAGCGGACACTTTTTTTCCGTGGGGGGGGGTAAGGTCACCTTTTTTAGGTTAGCCGTGGGCATAATTTTTTTTTTTTTTTTTTTTATAATAAAAAATAACTAAAAACAAAAAACAAAATAAAAGGGGGGGTAGGTCTTTTTTAGAACTGTTCACACACATAAAAATACCAACCCCCACCCTGTGTACTCCCCTGGTATGTAGCATTCAGGTAAAATAACGACGACCAACAATATATTCAGCAATAGCTTTTTTTCAGCGAGGCCGTAGTTACATAACATTCGAATAGAATATAAAACAATGAAAATATAATTTACAAACAAATGTGCTAGTTATAATAAATGAACATATTTACAGAAATTTAAGTACAATATCGAATCATAGTGACAAGGGGAAAAAAAGGTGAAAAAAGGTGAAAAAGTATCTTGAATGTTACTAATCTCTATGTTGTAAGATTTAAAAGCATTTATAATTTTGAGATCGTTGGGCAAATGACAACAAATATCTCACCAAGTACTGTAAAATATAATTCTATATTTGGGCACATGTATCCATGCACATAACAAAATTAGCATGATACAATTGAAAATCAATATACACAATATTACCGTGAAAACTATACAACATATCAGAGCAAAAAACGACATAATTGTTGTAAATTGGAATTTATGTTGTAAATTAAATATAAATTATATGGTGTAAAGATGCCCCCCCCCCTTGCTTCTTCAGTCAATGAAAAAATGGTTTCCCTCCTTGTTTGGGGGTACCTCTATTTATTGGATTATCCCCTATAGGATTCCCATTGAATTAAATCTCTATTTTACGTTTCATTAATTCATTGGAGAAAGAAGACGATTCGTTGTACCATTCTCGACTCTTAACCCTTGTCTAAATTCAGTTTCCCCACCTCCTGCGCGAAGCGCGGAACCGTTGACATTTCATTCAATTATTAGAGAAACAAGACGATTCGTTGTACCGTTTTTCGAAAATAATCCTCGTCTGAATTTAGTTTTCCCACCTCCCGCGCGGAAGCTTTTACGTTTCATTAAATCATTAGAGAAAGAAGGCGATTCTTTGTTCCGTTCTCGACTCTTAATCCTTGTCTGAATTTCAAAAATATTTTTTGTATGCTCCTTTTTTCCCTACGTCCTCTTCCTTTGCTCTCCTCTCTTTTCAATTCGCCGGCGATTTTTTGATTGGGGGGCGCCCCCGCCGCCCCGGGCTACGCACCTGCGGTCAGATGAACACATTTTGATAACTTGTCCGCCCCCGGAAACTCAGGGGTTTGAGGCAATAAATTACGGTCAGATAAGCATTCAGGGGTCGCCTTAGGGCCCCTGGTTGGGTCGAGGGTGCGGAAAACCCGGAATCTCAAGGGTTTTAGGCACTAAATTACGGTCAGATGATTATCAAGGGGCCCGCCTTAGGGCCCTTGGTTGGGTCCAGGGGGCAGAGCCCCGGAAGCTCATGGGTTTTAGGTGTTTAATTACGGTCAGATGAGCATTTTTTATACCTTATTTTGTTGTGACACTGGCAGTTAACTATTCTTTCTTTCTTGCACTCTCTAATATACTTTTCACAAAAGTGTGGGGGGTAGGAGGGAGCTGGAGGCTTCTTATCTCCGCCGTTCCGTGAGCCCTGACATGTAGGAATCTCAAGAAGCATATTTCTTGCCTGGCTGTAAATTTAGGAATTAGTCATTTTACAACAAACGCATACAAAAGTATAATTTACTAATGAATGAGGAAAAATCTCGGAAAATTATGTCATTTCAGCATTATGTGTAAACCACCATTATGGAATTAGAAATAAACCACGTTTAAATTTCATTTCCCCCGAGCCCCCTCCCCAATCAGTACGCCAGTGCCCCCCCCTCCCCCCTCTGATCTACACTGATCTGAAAAAAAATCGCAACTGATCTCCCCTACCTTTCTTTTTTCTCTTTTTTTCTTTCCCTTTCTCTCCTCTTTCCCTTTATCTTCCCTTTCTTCTCTCTCTTTTAGGTTTGCTGGGGGGGGGGGGGGAGCACTTTTTTTTTTGGGGGGGGGGCCAAGAAATTGGAAACATTACGTCGTCAGATATTTCGTGTGGCTTTACAAACAAAAAAATCTTTCTCCTTTTTTTTTTCTCCTTCTTTTTTTCCTTCTTTTGTTTTCCTTCTTTTTTTTCCCTCCTTTTTTTTCCTTCTTTTTTTCCCAGGGGGGGGGGGCGGGCCCCGCCCCCTGGATCCGCCACTGCCGATGACAAACCGATTCAAATCCGATCAAAAATAGGCTATTCCAGGTTGTTTTTTTTTAAATTCGGGTTAGTGTCTGTCTTGTGTCCGCGGTATCACATCCCCGGTTTTATACCTCAATTACATCAAACAGACTTCCAACCGATTCCAAGCCGACCGATTTTTCTAGGCCATTGTTACGAGTGGTTTCCTCTACCCGTTGTCCCTGGGTCCTTTGTTCCACAACAACAGATTACACAACACAAAGTGGTTAGATTTCAAGGGCTGATCTTCATTTCGAGCTTCGTTCTTCAACACCACAACTATACTAACTCGTCCTCAGGACGGTTGGTACAATGTATCTAGAATCGGTCGATACACCCATCACACTCCCCTCATAAATTAGCACTTATACAAGTAGGAGTAGTGCTATGAAAACATTTTTTTTCAATGTTGTTTCAGCAACTGTTGTAAGAATACAAAAACCTGAAAGTATGAGGTCTTTGTAGATTTAGAAATCTGATAAACAAGTCAGCTTGTTAAACTATACAGTACCAGCATGCAAATGGTATCACAGCGTTGTCTAGTGGTTTCTGTTCATACAATAAAATTGAGTATGAATAGCTATAAGTAAAAACATTAACCATTCTTCTAGCATCCTGCTCTATCATTTTTATCACTGACTTTTGCATATATCAGAAGTCATTTGTAAGTAACATAAATCAAATACAATTCAAATCGCAGAGAAGTTCACCTTAAATGACCTATCAATATTAATATGTCTTCATGCTTCTTCGCAATTTTGAATGTAAACATATTTCTTTGCATAAAAATAATAATAAGCAAACTTCAGCAACATTAAAACTGTCTGAAAGATAATATAATATATAGCCTTCACGTCAGTTGTAGAAACATGTTACTATTAATCTGAAGTTTTGCGTTGTAGTGCAAAACCATATCATCTGTGTTGGTTGAGTATTGAATATCTTCAAGAATATTTTTGATTACTTTATACAAAGTTTATATCCATATCCATTGGTAAAACACCAAAATCCTTTTTTGTTCCGAAATTCTTTCTTTCAATATTTATCCTGCCTTGGATAAAACATATACATCAATTTACTGTTTCTGTTTTCATATATATACATGCACATACAAAATGACAACTCACTAGTCTTTCTAGTTCCTTGTGTTTGTACCAAAAGGGTTATAACACAATAATATTACCATGCATGTTCAAATTCGTCAACGAATAAGATAAGCATATCACATACATATAACATTGGTTTACAGATATCTGGAAAGCAAACATAAGAAAAACACATTTTTCTTTGAGTCCAATAAACAGTTTCAATAAGTCCAATCAGTCTATGTTCACAATGCTTTGTGATTATTAAAGAAACCATCAAAGTTAAAAGTTCTGGTTTCCTTTCTCACATAGAATTCCAGTGAATTCACCAATGTTCAACTGTTCAAGAATGTTGCTTCACTGTAAGCGTTCAACTGTTAAGGAATGATGCTTCACTGTAAGTGTTCAACTGTTAAAGAAATATGGTTCACACAAGGGTTGTTTACTTTTCCATGTGAATATATCAATGGTTGCTCACTTCTGTCCAAATATCACACACGAGATAAAGCGAGAGGAGAGGGGTGTAGAGAAGTTGGCGGCTGTCACAGTAACGCTTAGCTACCGTTGCTATGGATGAAATGAGAGTGACGTTGATTGTACGATGACGATTTGTTGTTTCACAAGTTCCACTAGATGTTACCCCTGCTTGTGCCGAAGGTGCCTTGTAATAAAAGTGTAAAAATAACACACATGAAAACGACGTAGTTAATCAGCAGAATATTAACTGTAACATGAAACGTGGGGGTCTGCGCTTGAAATATAAATATTATAGCAATAATAATGATACACCGTGCATGAACATGGGAAAGATAATCCTAGGAGAGCTCCCAACTGGTCAGCTAAAGATTCTTTATTAGGCTCAGCCTCAGGAGGGACGATAATATTAACGACATGACGTTGAAGGCCACCGATCGTTACACATTATAACAATACATTATTATGAAAATGAAAATAACTGTTTCTTTGTTTTATTTCTCGTTAGCTATAACGTATACCACATAAAGGGGGCCTAAACCATAACGTTCTGAGAGAACACTTACGCGATCAAAGGAGCTCCAAATAGTTCCACACACATAGTTTACATTCTTTATAATTATGGATAGGAACTATTTGGAGCTCCATGAATTGACATTTGATCGCGTACGCATGCGTGTGTCACAACTCTCTCTCAATATGCTATGGTCTAATCTAACCAAGATGTAAACTATACTATACTAGTATACTACACTAGTATGCCTATTAGGCATACTAGCTTCATAATAGATATCGCCTTAGAAAGAGCTATTGGTATCAGGTGGGCCTTAAATCATTTCTGTTGTTGAGGCGTGTTTCGATAAATAGCTACTAACGTCTTTTAGCTAAGGCAGCTAACGTGATTTGTTATGTTTTGTACCCAGTACCAGGTTTAGAGTAAGGTCGTCTATCGTTTAATTTCTTTTTTCATTAAAAAAATATACAAATCACGCCTTTACAACTGATTAAATAATGCATACCAGATTAGGCATTATGGTCCATGATATCAAGTTTAAGTCAGGTTGTAATCGCATCAAATCAATCAACTCAGCCCTGCCCCTTGTAAAATAATAATTAATAAATTACATTTATAAAGCGCTTAATACAATGTTTCTAAGCGCTTAACATACAAGTAAGGTACAACGTAAAATAAACATACAGCAATAATAATACATAATTCTAATAATAACGTTACATATAATTAAAACTGCCCTATTACCGGTAAACAAAAACTACTTCAAACTTGCCTTACAAGACTCTACAGATGGGGATCGACGAATAATAGTTGGTAAACTGTCCCATAATTTAGGGGCTACAATGGCAAAAGTACGATCTCCGTAACGGGTATTGGTTCGGGGACCAGGGGCGTTTTGGAAATTAGCATGTGTAGTTGACCGTAATGAACGTGATGGAACAATAGGTTTGAGAAGGTCGTTTAAATAATGATGGAGCATAACCATTAATTTTGAATACTAACAAAAGAATCTTAAATTGAATGCGAGTTAAAATAGGTAGCCAATGAAGAGATCTAAGAATAGGAGTCTTACCGCTTTCAGATTCAGACTTAGAATATGAGTCTGCGCTTGAATCAGCAAGGACATAAACCACCATCATCATCACCAGTGCTAAGATGAGCAACTTCATGACTGCTTTTGATAACGGCTACTATAGGAAAGAATCAACGAAAACAGTGTTGCGAATTTGTGTTTCACTGATGACAACTTCAACAATTTGTATAACTTTTCTATAAAATAATAGGATATTGCTCAAATTTTACTAATTTGTTTGTGTTGCTTTTTACTAAAACCAACTAAATCATGGTAGACTTCCCCTTTAAATAGTCGCATAACATTTTACATATAGGAGGCAAAAACAATAAAGCACCATACATGTTTGTTGGGTAAGAAATAAAACCAACACTAGATATTTATTAACAAATTTTTGGTACATTTTACCTAACTACAAACATGCAATAATAATGGCTCATGCCCAAACTAGAGTTTGAAACCAGTTAGTATTTTGAAAGCAATTAACAATTTCGGAAGGCAGGTGTAAGACGGTGTGAGCAATGAGGATTAATCCCTTTCTAAAAGACACTAGCACCCTTTACTGTTACGAACCCGGGACCTCCCGTTCACGAAATCACTGGGCCATCGCACCCCTCAGAATTGCCAAAGCATATCTCCTGATTAATGTGCACTAAAAGCCCGTTACACAAGAGGTGAACAAATGTCTGAAGAAATGCAGACCTACGCTAAACAACTGAATATATTATTGTTCCCAAATCTAGAATCTCAAATACCGAAAAACGCTTTATAGTGGCTGCTTCGAAAGATAATTAACCTGTCGTCCTGTCTTGCCACTTTCAAAAGACCCAGATATCTGTTGATTTACTGTCTAGATAGCTTCTAGTCTTATAGAATGTCGAAGCCTGCCATGACAATCTGCTGGTAACCGTCAAGTCACCACATTCATATCAAATTGAACGAATCAATCAACGGCAACGAATTGTTTCATCATTGCTCTTTGATTATTTCACATTTTAATGTACCTGCATTTGTATCTATCAGGAATTAACGCGGTTCACCGCATCCGTCGCTTCAACCATAGCCCATATGACAATACACCATGTTGATCAAATATGGAAAGATTCCAAAATGAAATTTGAAAAAAACTTTTAAAAAAACTTACCATGCAATGACAGGCTTCAGTTGAAATCATAAATTCTTTGTGACTAGCTTAGCACTTGTTTCTGAGGGACCATTCACTGAAGATCCATAATTTTACATGTGCCTCGAAAAGAATACAATGTAGATCTGATTTATATCCTTTATCAAGAAATGAAAAAACTAAGCATGTATGCTTTAAAGAAATACATCAGAAATCAATAATTAATTCACAACTTTGTCCAAAATACACACACAAACGCACCCACCCACACACGCACACACACACACACACAATGCGAAATGCGTTGTTCATTTCACAGTGGCTGGTGGATTTTTTTTTTTTGGGGGGGGGGGCTGATTGATTTTGTTATTGTTATTTAGTTTAAACGTTTTAGCCTTCCATATAGGTTATTTTATTGAATCAAACAAAACATTTTACATTTCCAATGAAATGAAGTCTTTCTTTAACTCAAATAAAACGGAATACTTTTACATTCTCTCTTTTTTTAAATAAATTATTTATTTATTTATTTTCCACATATGGGAAGGATCACCCTTTTCAGCTGATAGCTGGTCTTCAAAGGGGTCCATCCACAAGATAAAAATACAAATTGTTGATAAAATACAACTTGAAATAAGATTACAATGATAAACAAGCAAACAAAAACAAACAAACGAAATTAAGAAAAACAGAAATGTGCAGGATAGGGGAAAGAAAGAAACAAGGAATAGAGAGGCGAGAGAGAAAACCAAGTATAAAATTGTTGCGTATAAAACAATCAAAGCAGAATTTATTCTGACAAATCATTTGATGGGTAAGGAAGAAATGCTTGGATTGAGACTTCTGACTGAGCGATGGTACTGAGTGAATTCCACAGCTTTGAACCTCGATAGACAAGTGATCGTTTACCGTAATTCGTTTTGGGTTGGGTAAGTTTCAATTTACGTGGGCCAGATCTTTATATTTTGATTGATGGAAAGAAAAAAAAATTGCTAAGATAGGTTGGGCAGAGTTTATGAATTGATCGATACTTGATACAAGCTAGGTGTTTTGACCAACGCTCATTCAGATGGTCTAGTTTTAGTAATCGGTACAAATCATTTGAAGGAAACAAATAATCCACTTTTCACAGTGTACGAAGTGCTCTATTTTGTAGAATTTGTAAGTTTCCAAGATATGTTTTGTTGTCATGTTGTTTATACAAACAAATGTTGAAGTGACTGCCATTTAGTTTTAAAAATTGTTATACAGTGCGTCCCAGAAAAAAAGAAACCGAAAATTATCGATGTTTTATCAAAACTTAATCACATTTATGATTAATAAATGACAGATATTTGTAAAGCTTAGATCCTCCTCTTTCATTTGAAGCAACTCGTATGGTGCAGTCATACGATTAGCCATGCACAAAGAAGACGAAATGCATGGCTGATCGTCAACGAAACGGATCGAAGTCTTTTGTCAACTCTGTTTGTTGCTACGCACTATGAACATGACTTACAAAGAAAGCGGACAAAATATACAGTTCCTCAGGTAGACAAAGAAACATCCCTTCACTGCTATTATGTCAACATGTGTAGAACAGGTGTCACATGCATATTCACCTTTTTACATAATAGCAGTGAAGGGATGTTCCTTTGTCTACCTGAGGAACTGTATATTTTGTCCGCTTTCATTGTCTGTCATGTTCATAGTGACGGTAGGCATCCAGTGAAAACGAATTCGTTTAATCAAATTATGGAAATGCAAGCATGACTTTAAACCACGGGTGGCCAACCCGCGGCCCGCGAGCTATTCTGGTGCGGCCCGCGGAGCAGTGAAAAAAATACTTCATAAATGAAATGCAGCCACATATAGCATCGATGAAGTAGGGTAAAACATTTACACGCAGCTATCTCTAATATTTCCATAATTTGATTTCATCTTTCACAACGCATTGACTCGTTACTTGGTGATACATTGACTCCTCAAATTCCCTCTCATTACATTATATTAACGACATTAATACCCGCATTAATATCACTCGCCGTGCAAATTTCAGTTTCTAATTTCCGCACGCAGTAACAACTGTTGTGATACACTGACTCCTCAAATTCCCTCTCATTATATTATATGAATGACATTAATACCCGCATTAATATCACTCGCCGTGTAAATTTCAGTTTGTAATTTCCGCACGCAGTAACAACTGTTGTGAATCGAGAAATAATGTTTGAAATGCCATACATGTTTTCAAACTTACAACCCTTTTCTCCCGCCGTACAATTTTCTCATGAATCTTAATCGTAAACTTTATAGTCAGTCCCCTTCCCTCTACACCGCGTTCAATTAGATGTACAGTGTACAATTAATACATTTAGGATATTCTTTCTGCTGTGTCCTTGATTTTGATTGAAATAACAACCAACATGGCAACGACCTCGAGACCTGCGAAGAAAAGGAGAGTTTCTGATGAAGGCAGAAACTTTAAATCAGATTGGTCTCTAAAGTATTTCTTCATAGAAGAGAAAGGTGGACCACTTTACCTCATTTTCACCAGAGTATGTAATGGAGGTTAACAACATAGTAGAAAAGTGCAAGCCACAGAAATCACACTAAATGTAAGCCTAATATGTTTTTCTCACTGATCTTCTTGTTTGCTTGTTTGTTTTTGCAGAATTTCAGGTGTGTACACGTATTGCATGAGTGCGTGTGGGGGGGGGGAGGGGGAGACTAGCTACGGCCCGCCAAGTTATGCCAATCGTTAGCTGTGGCCCGCGAGCTTTAAAAGGTTGGCCATCCGTGCTTTAAACAAACAGAACTTTGCTGTTAAATCGTGGCTCATTTTTCCTGATTGAGGTGTCATATGAAAGGGAAGAAAATGAACTTTCTAGGAATGTGATTTTCGCTTTGAAATTCAGATACCGTTCGCTAAAAGAATTTTTGCTTTCCTCTCTTCAAATTTTGGTTAATTACTCATGCATCAAATATGCATCATAATGAGTTGCTCTAAATGAAAGAGGAGGATCTAAGCGTTACAATTATGTGTAATTTATTAATTATGATTGTGTTAAAGGTAAAGACCAGTTTTGGAAACGCCCCCTCTCAAAAAATGAAATGGTAGCTCATATTTCCAATCGTGTGAAAGAATATGTTTTGACTAATACGTGATGATACAAACTTTGCCGAGAAGCCGCCTACTTATTGATATATTTGGTAAATTAGTATATCTATTTGGACGTGATATATATTACGCACGTGTCGCGCACATATACATCCCATATACATCTTTCTGTGTACAGTGCTTGTAACTTTACCAAGACTGGGCCAAATTTCTTATCATTTTGATGATTCCAGAATCTTGCAGTACACAGCATTACTTATATGCTAGATGATCAACCTTTTCTGATCGATTCCACAACGTTTCTTTCACAATGCAATTGCATGACCAGAACTGATCTTTATCTTTAAGTTATAAGATATACTTGTAACAAGATGGAAAAAGCAGCTACCACACAAGCTCAAGGAGAAGAGCTGAGCCATCTAAAAAAATAAGGCTTTGAGTGACCAGTTCGTCAACGGGGCACGTGAGGCTTGGGCGAGGAGAGAGCTTAGGCAAATTCAGTTGACACATGAATCTAGCGGGTTCGCCAAGGTTAGGGAGGAGGCTCTCCAACTCTTTCAAGAGACCCCAAATACCCAGAGGCCCCAAGTGCAAGAAGCAGATGTTGACGTGGGAAGGGCAGTCATCAACGATTCTACACCTCTCGTGCAACAGATGGTTGAACAGCAGAAATCAATAATGACAGAGCTAGAGCAAATCCGAGAGGAAGTAGCCAGACTAAAACGAGCAACATCTCAGAGAAGGAAGACGAATAGAGTATGATATAGCTTTGGCCAGAGGGGTCATCTCAGGCGAGACTGTCCCAATGGGCCTCCAAACTTTCCAATGCCTCAGTACAACTTCCCCGCTGGCCCCAGAAACCAGGATGATCAAACCTTCCCTGCTTGGAGTATGCATGGAACAGGGAACAAAGAGCCAATTAGAGAGTTACAACGTGCCGGCATCACACTATCAAGCTCCACCCCAACCAAATACCACCATGCATCACCAACATGCTCCACCACAGGAGAAAGACTAGTTTCCTCTGTTGTTGAGGGCAAAACAGCGGAGGACATTAGATAACAGTGCAATAAGGAAGAGCCCATGGGGGAAACCACCCCCCCCCCCCCACCCACAAATTGGTATGTCCTTAACCGATAATGGAAAGGATGATACAGAATTGAGTTTGACCCACAGTAGGCTTTAGTAGAAGAAGTTGCGACAACATTTGATGAGATGAGTGACGCTGCAGTGTTATAGTGTCCTCAAGCCCAACCACTATAGCAGAAGTTGTTGGAGTGCAAATTGGCTGTGTCCTCGACACTGCCACGGGGGCAGAGGCTTCAAGAATACCCTGAGATGTGTTACACTCACTTCTAGAAGCAGCAGTAGGAGTAGTGAGCCCGTTTAATGCACCAGTAAAACATGTTGGGGTCGGTCCAACGAAGGTACCAGCTAGTGGAGGGCTTTGTCCGAACTCGCGTTTTGGTGAAAGGGCAAGAAGCCACTGTCGGATTTCTGATTATACAGCTTGAGTCGTGTGGGGAAAGACAAATAGACTTCCCTATTGTAGTAGGGTTTAATGCACTTCGAGCTCTTTTCCTTCGGAGGCGGCTCGAGGAGAATTCCTACTAGTGAAAGACTGCTTAGACTTGTAGAAAGTGGGCAATGCACATATACGAGAAGATGTTAGTGGTGCAATGGAGGAAGTATTCGCCGGCCAGGACTATACAACACGTGGAGTGTGTATTGATGCCCTCTCAAAGTGGTGAAACTACAGAGTCCAGGGTCTGGCTTATTCAGGGTATCACAAAGATTGAACCCCAAGTTCACGTCATAGAAGGTTGTAGCTCTGAGAATGGAGAGTTGCATCTACTCCTAATCAATCTGGAGAAAATGAGTTCATCCTCCCACTTAACTCAACAATAGCATCTGCCATACATTGGAAGAACAAAGTGAGATTCACCTTCAAACTAGAGATGACCAGCTTGAGGTGAAATTGTGATGTATTGATCACCACGACAGAATTTATGCGGGATGAAGAAGGAAGTCAGCCTGAACATACAAGAAATACTCAACCAGCTGATGAATCAGCAGCACAGGAAAAATTCACTTTCACTGATGGAACAGAAGTAATGCTTCTTCATGGCATCAGCCTCCATGGGATGTACTAATATCAAGATGCATCTAGAATTGCTAAAATTCTGACAGACCACGAAGCGGCATTCAAATAATTAAATTTTCTATGACCCAATCAAAACTTGAGAAAAAGGCTTACATAAAATAAAAATTAAATGACATTTGTAATATAACATAGAAAATGAAACTTATTTGTAACTATACAATTTTTGTTTCGTTTAATAATGATTTATAAAGACAAAACGATTAACATAATCGATTCGATGATAAATTCGGAAAGCATCTTCAAATACTACGGTGGGGAAATTATGCATACGTGAAATAAATGACAAAAATTAGATAAAACCATATATTCAGATATGATATCAATCATCGTATACGGACACCTACCCCCTGGACATCCTGCCCCCGGATAACCACCCCCAGCCAACTACCCTCCGACTAACCCGGGATAGTTGTCCGGGGGGTAGCTGTCCTAAGGGGTAGTTGACTGGGGGTGGTCACCAAGGGGGTGGATGTCCACGGGGTAGGTGTACTAGAACCATCAATAATAACTCTTTGAAAAATGGAATTCCCTCAGCATTTCAGTTAGACTTCAATATTGCTTTAAGGCCAATATAACTCTAAAATACTTTAAAATGAGAATCATTTAAGAGTCATTTCAAACATTTGTTTCAGTATGTGCTAGAAATTGTATTTCGCAGGTAGGCCTATGTTGAAGTCAACATCTCGTAACATCATGTCGAAGCAAGCAATCAATTCCTGAGACAATTGCCTCTAGATTTCGCTCTCAGAATCGTACCCTATACTTTGAAATTTCCCCCGTCATCTTCCGCATTGAACATGATCTTATTTTACGGTTTCCCAACTACGATCATACCATCCATTACGGACATTTTCCAATTTGAACGAAACTCTGACATTCTCGTGTCGTCTTTCCTCTCAAATTCGCATGAAATATGTCCTCTCAGTTTCTCCACCAAGGTCATAAAACTGTTCAACGAGGTACCCTTTCAAGAAAATGTCGTATGTCCATCGCAAGTTCGCCGAAATCCCGATGAAACGAGTGTGATTTGAATACACGCGTTTTAATGGGATGCCGGCAAACTTGTCCATTGCACGGTTTCATGAAACGCTGCCCTGGTTTTGATCTCACTGGGGATCCCTCCGTCTTTTCTTGACCAGCATCAGAGCGATGGTAAGGAGGACCGATGCAGCACTCATGCCTCCCAGGATCATGAAGACGTCATCAAAAGATCCAGTAACATCGTAAAGACTTCCTGCATTGATCAGGGAGCAGCAAGAAAAATAACCCTTAAGAATATATGGAAGATCATAATCATTGTAAGGTTCGATTGATTATCTCATGGAAGTGCATTGGATTGAAAGTTTGATTAAAGATAGTTGAAATGAATTTTTGTTTCCAGTAAAACTTTTGCGATATTCAAATAGAATTCCCATTGTTTACAGAATTTATCTACGTAGTAATACACCCCTAGAATAAACATAAAAATAGATGATGGTGTAGAATAATATACATGTATATTCAAAATCGGTTTGTGCATTGTATTTTTAAGCTAGCTACTTAAAGAAGAAATGACGAGATCCTTGCTCAAAAACCTTATACATATTTAGGCCTAACATATTAAAACAACTGGGGGATGAGAGCTCAGGAGTTGATGACTAGAAACAAATTTCAGCTTGACACTCTGAATGTTTACCAGCTGAAAGAGGTGTGTTTGTTGGTACTTCTTTCGTGAATGATTTTTTCATTCACATGCTACAAATTCTTGCACTTCATTAGTAAAAGAAAGGGAAAAGATCTGTTTCAAGATCGGCTTCAGGGCGTATTCGAGAGGCCGTGGGCTCGTCTTTTTCGTTGCCTTCTAATGCTGTAGTATCCATCCTTCAGGATTGGATAACCTTAAGGATGAATTTAAACTAATAGTGGCCCCGACATGAGACGAGTCGCTTCTACTCACACACTTCATATCTCTCAAATATCGTATCAAGGTGACTACCTCCTGGAGTCTGATTCGGTCACCAACCCTGTAGGGCAGTTATCCCCTAAAATATACACCGGGTAACTCCCATATAAGACAACTACCCCGTCGAGAATATTATTAACCCAACTAAAAATTGTAATGGGTTGTTTCCTCTCACACACTTCATATCTCTTAAATATCGTATCAGAGTGACTACCTACTGGTGGAATACGACTCGGACAACTACCCCTCTAATACCCCTCTAGGCCTAGGGAAATCATCTCCCGACAACTATCCTATAATACAACTACCCCGTTGACAATTAACCCCAAAAACTAAAATTTTGAATGGGTTGTTTCCTCTCACACAATTTGCATATCTCAAATATCGTATCGGGGTCGCAGAGTCCAAGAATACGACCCGTACAGCTACCCCTCTAGGGAAACTATCCCCGACAACTACCCCGAATGACAACTACCCCTTTGACAGTTTTCATTATCAGATAACTAAAATTTTGCAAAAAATACGTGAACGGATAAAAAAGAAAGATGAAGACTTGCCTGCCATGTAACCTGACGAAATGACAGCAGCTCCTGTCACAAATAACTTAATGGAGAGGATACCGGCAAAGTGTTCCGTTGCGACGTAGAAAACCAGGACAGAGTACGTGGCTGGGAAGGCTCCGAAAATCCCACCTCCGGCAAAAAAGGAGCACACAAGGAGATGGCTGAAGGATACACGAAGTTGGTACAGGAAGAATGCGGCGGCTACAGATGCCATGTTTGCGATGAAAATAATCGCGCCCCAGTGTGGTCGAAAATGCAGGATGATGGTGACAACTCCTTGGTTGATGAAACCGCCCAAAGCACCAGCTAGAGGTAGATAGGCCGCGAGGGATTCATCAAGGCCTTTTGTCAATCCATAAGACACCACGAAGAGTGTCCAACTAACCATGGTGACCTGTACAATGTACTTACATGGCAAGAATAATAAACAGAATGCCTTTTCTTGAGCAAGCATTGGAATATTCAAAGTAACCGTGAGGAAGTCTACGACTCTGTCGAGTTTTGATTTTGCATTATTTTCTTCATTCTGACCTACTGCAAAAGGATCGACTTGTTCCGCGGTCTCACAATCATCAGGCTGCAAAGTCAAATCATTTTCCTCTGCTCCTTCGGGGAGTTCAATCACTCTTCCAATGTCACCCTCTTCACACGCAGGCACTTGGTAAAATCCACCTGTTGAAGAATGTGGTGGTCGAAAGGTAACCGCTACAGGAGTACAATGGAGATATACAGCTGCAAGACAAAGAAGAGCGCCCTCAAGTCCATAGGCGTCTAGAAGTTTGGAGGTGAGGACAGGAAATGCCATACCGCCTACTAAACTGCCCAGGAGACATATGGAATTCACGAAGCCGAACTTTTCTCCAAAATACTGATGCAGAACCTCGTATGATATCTGATTTATCGGGGAGCTAAAGAGCCCTGCAAGGTAAGAGATAGAGACAGACCATAACATGTATATAATATATATTGATATTCAAACGATCTGGGCCCTGAATTATAAAGAGTTGCGATTGATTCTAACAAATCGCAACTTTTGTTAAGACAGGGATCTGATGTCTTGTTATAATTTGGGCAAAAAATCCTTGGCATACAGTTATAATACGGTATATGCACAGATTTACAATTGAATGATGTCCCTCCTGTCAGCTAATCCACTTCACTGAGGAATGATGTATTCGGAACCCGATATATTAATTTTAGGCCAAAAAAAACAAAACATGTTTAACGTCCTGTTTTTTCGAAAAATAGGAAGGAGGAGGCTCTTATTTTTTTCTTCAAAATGGCCGCTCGGTACATTTTCCCGACAGTCGGGCTATTTTTCAAGATGGCCGCCGACATTTTTATTATTATTTTTTTTTTAAATCAGAAATAGATCCATTTTAGCAGTGTTTTTCATGTTTTTTTTTATTTAAAAAAAAAATAGGAGGCGGCCCCAAAAAAGGAAGCGGGCAATTTACAATTTTTTCCTCTCCGATTCATTCATAAAAATACATTTCATGGTTGTTAGTTCGATTCGTGCAGGCACTATATTTCATACATTAATTTCTATTCAATTACTTCTATTTACATGTACATCAGTTTATTTATCTATTTATTTATTTATTCATTTATCTGTAAATTTGTTTGCTAATTGTATTTCATGAATGTTCAACGTACCAGTCATGAACATAGCAAATCCAAACCAGGCGGGTGAATCGACATAAGCGGAAGCTATGATTGCTGCACTTGATCCCACAGTACCCACAATGCAAAGCGCCCTTGGATTGATTCGTTTGGCAAGGATGCACACAAGGGGGCCTGTTGTGAACAAACAAACGAAACAAAAACATAAACAAACAAATCAACAAAGCACTTAATATAAACCTCATTTTAAAGGGCCACTCTAACCAAAACGGGCTAAAAAAAATTGTAAAATACATGTAGACTAATTTTTGACGGAGATTCCAAACATGACACTGATTTTTCTTAGAAATCATCAATAATTCTGGAATCTAGCTTTAAAAATGACGACTCAGAACTCTCCACAAAAAAAACCCAGTTTCGGAGCTGTATTGCGCAATAGCATATGACGTCACTGCAGGAGACTTCTCGTTGTAAGGAGGGTGATTTAGGCATTAAAGTATCTTCTAAAAGGCAAACTATGATATTAATTGGAGGAAAAAATAAAAATTATTCGAAAAATAATATGCACTTGATAATCCCAGTACGTTTCAGGTAATTTCGTCATTCCTAACCATGAATTACAATGAGATTGTATGATCCTTAGTTGTAGGACAAGTCGGATATTCCTGCAATGACGTCAAATGCGTCATCAAGCCATGTGACCGTATTACCTGTTTTCGAGGGGCGTAGCCCAGCAAGCGTGAGAGCTGTAAAAAAATGGATGGTTATTATCATTTTGGGGTCAATTTAGAGATTTTCTGAAAAAACCGAGGCTGGAATTTTAATAAGTAAAGCATACGGGGGTGTGCCGCTCTAATGGGTAACTTTTTCACCAAAAATGTAAATTACCTAAACCATTTAAAACAAAAATACCCCTAAATATGGGTCCGCTTTTTCAAAAAATGTCAAGATCTTGAAAGTTTTCCGGGTATTTGCCATGCAAACAACCGACATTTTTTTAAAATGGGCTTAATTTCGAAAAAAATCTGCCAAAATGACTCTTAAAATATGGGTAGGGTTTTCGAGGCTTCAGCGGCACACCCCCGTCCAAACCAAATCTGATAACCTCCCCCCCCCCCCCCCCCTCCGGGGTGGGGGGGGGGGGCATTATAGTTTTCCCCGAGCTGATTTCTCGTTTGTTATTGTGTCGTGTCGCGTACTTAAAGGTTCTATGTCACATTTGCAGGCAAACAAAAATAAAAGGTTAAATTCCAACGGCATTTGAAAGATAATACTAATTCAGAACTTTTGTGACATAAAACCTTTAAGTACGCGACACGATCACAATAACAAACGAGAAATCAGCTCGGGGAAAACTGTAATGCCCCCCCCCCAGGGGGGGGGGGGGGTTATCAGATTTGGTTTGGACGGGGGTGTGCCGCTGAAGCCTCGAAAACCCTACCCATATTTTAAGAGTCATTTTGGCAGATTTTTTTCGAAATTAAGCCCATTTTACAAAAATGTCGGGTGTTTGCATGGCAAAGACTTAGAAAACTTTCAAAATTTTGAAAGATGTTGAAAAAGCGAACCTATATTAAGGGGTATTTTTGTTTTAAATGGTTTAGGGATATTGTCTTGGTGAAAAAGTTACCAATAAGAGCGGCACACCCCCGTTTGCTCTACTACGGCATCACCGAAACCGGGCTTTTTTCTATGCGTTCTGAGTCGTCATTTTTAAACCTAGATTCCAGAATTATTGATGATTTCTATTAAAAAAATCATTGTCATGTTCGCAATCTCCGTGAAAAATTATTCTACATGTCTTAATTTCATTTCTTTGCCCGTTTTGGTTAGAGTGGCCCTTTAAGTTTTGTATCGATTAGTTTATTGAATTATAATAGTTATTTGGACATTGTGAATGTTTATTTAATTTCTTTCATCATTATCAGTGTATGACAAGTTGATAATCTGTGTAAATGGTTATTTCATATCCATGTATTCTATGTGACACAATTATTGTGCAATATAACCGAGATGCCGTATTTTGTACACATTGCAATGATTGGGTTCACTTTAGATGTACATAGTACCGTTAAAATACAATGATTTAAATGAAAACATTTGTACGATGGTAATGTACAAAACGTAATGAAAAATATTGCATATTAATGATAATGATGATTTATTCAGTGCAACAGACGATAGATACTCTGGTCATAATTGGCGAAATATAAATGATTTCATATATATATATATATATATATATCCTAAAGAAAATGTAATGAAAATAGTACACTTGAATATTAGAAGTCTTAGGAATAAATTTGTTGACCTTTAATTGTTCTTGTTATCCTGGCCATATGATTTGATTTTGTTTTTAGAAAGGTGGTAAGATGATAGAATTGCTGATGAGTGGTAATACGGTTTCACTCAATGGTTATGATATAGAGAGAACAGATCAATACGGTGGTGGAGTTTGTTGTTATATTCGAGAAAATATTCCATATAATTATACGGAGATATGATTTGCAGAGAAATGTACTTAAATGATTATGAATTGAATTGAAGCCTAGAAATCAGACTATTTTTTTTTGTAGGTATTGTACGGTGCGTCCCAGAAAAAAAAAAGAAACCGAGAATTTTCGATGTTTTATCATAACTTAATCATAATTATAATTGATAAATGACACATATTTGCAAATTATAGATCCTCCTATTTCATTTGATGCAACTTATGATGTATATTTCACGCATGAGTAAATAAAAATAATTTGAAGAAAGGGTACCAAAAAGTCATTTGGCGAACGGTATCTGAATTTCAAAAAGAAATCACATTTCCAGAAAGTTCATCTCTGCCCTTTCATAATGACACCTCAATCAGGAAAAATTAGTTATAGTTATTGAGCAAGGATCTACGTCACTGAGTATAATTGTATATTTATTTTAAAAAAAAATATATATATGCATTGATATGCGTTTCTAAATCAGTAGACCTAATGCTGTAATAGTTGTGTAAGAGTTAAAATTAGACTCATTTCATACTTGAATTTGTTACAATACCTACTTGTTTCTCTATAGTCTCTTTTCTCTCTCTATATATATTTATTTCACATCATTTGCTTATTCACTTACATTCATTCCTTCAATTACTTGACCCAATTCCTTCCTCCATTCATCTCCTCTACATACCAAGTTTGGGGCATATCTAGGTGGTTGGGTCGTTTCTTTGATCGTTCTTTTCATGCCTGCACGCACTCTTTCGATTTATATTTCCAAAAACCCTAACAACCAATGGCCACCATCCAGACCACGATAGAAAGACTCATGACAGGGTCATATTTTCATCCAAGACGTGAAAAGAGAGAATATGATTGTAATCAGTGGCGGATCCAGGGGGGGGGGCCCGGGGGGCCCGGGCCCCCCCCCCCCTTGAGAAAAAAATCATGTAAAATCACGTGAATTTTACCTTTTTTTGAGGTTGGGCCCCCCCCCCCCCCTGGCGCTCAAGGGGGGGGGTGCAAATTGAAATTTTTTTGAGGATCAAAAAAAAAAAAATGTGCTCACCACCCCCCCCCCCCGCCCCCCCCCCCCCCCCCCCCCCCCACTGAGCGAATTTTTGGCCGGCGCGTTTTTCAAATTTTCGGGAGCAAAAAAAAAAAAAAAAAAAAAAAAAAAAAAAAAAAAAAATTGTGCTCTTTCCCCCCCCCCCCCCCTACTGAGCGATTTTCGGCCGGCGCGATTTCAAATTTTCGGGAGCAAAAAAAAAAAAAAGTTGGGCCCCCTCCCCTAAGAAATCCTGGATCCGCGCCTGATTGTAATCGGTATAGCCACAATAGGGTTCAGGGTGCAAAATCATTTGCACTTTGGTCCAAAAATGAAGTATTCAATAGAGCAGTTCAATCAACCGCAAATATTGTTCATCCATACCCTAGGGTTAATACAACAGGGGTGGTAGGTGTTACGGACACTATGGCCCGAATTCACAAAGCAAGGTTTGAGCTCAGACCAAGGTTTGACCTCAAACCTCCTTTTGTTTCGCCAAACCTCCTTTTGTTATTTACAAACCTGGTTTATAAATAACAAAAGGAGGTTTGGCGAAACAAAAGGAGGTTTGAGCTCAAACCTTGGTCTGAGCTCAAACCTTGCTTTGTGAATTCGGGCCTATATACACAAAGCTACTGAAATGGAATTTTCAAGCATTATTTACTTTAACCTAGGGTTAATACAACAGGGGTGGTAGGTGTTACGGACACTACACAAAGCTACTGATCAGAAATGGAATTTTCAAGCATTATTTACCTTAACAAACACATATTGTGCACTTCTTTGGGGATTTTTGTGGCCATTTATGAAAAACAAAACAATTCACACTCACTTCAGTCCATTAATTAGATGCAGTATAAAAATCAGAGGAAACAGAAGGTCAAATCTAATAAATGCCATTTTTCAGAACATGAAACTTTTTAAAAGCCAACCCAAAATTGGTAAATAAATTCCAAACTTTAGTCCCATCTGTATAGATATTAAAACAAATCAAATTGTTAGGAAGGGTCGTTTCATAACATAAGTTGTCCTAAATAACTGATGTACAAAATCCTATAGGATGTAACGGACACTGCATTTTATACAAAATAATAGTACACAGGCTATTCTTTGATGCAAAGTAATCCATTTGCTTTTTCATCATTGTTGTTGCTGCATAAAAATTATCTTGAGGTCAACAGAGAGTATCTTTTCAAATCCGCATAAACAAGTCTCTTGGATAGGACAAAAATGTCCAAGATCGGTTGAACTTTTTTTAGACCCCTCCCCAGGAAGTCGATATGTGCACCCCCCCCCCCCCCCCCCCCCCCCCCCCCAACATCAAACTCTGGCTACGGCCCTGCAAAGGAGCCGTTTCTGGTACTTGTTGACTAGTTTTATAGCAATAATTTCGTCCGATATCACCCACTTATATTCGCATCCCCGTCACGGCCACCGCCACCCCCCCCCCCCCCACTCCGGGGACGAAGGGACCGCATGCGTGTTTCCACAATCTCCGGTAAAGGGGTACTTTTTCGCGCGACAAACTCCGGACCGCCGTTGACTTACATACCGGTGATAGATAGATTATTTTATTGATCCAAATTCAAAACCTAGAAATTAGGGGGCGGGGGTGCTTTCAGAAAGAGGGAACATGCATTCGCGTACACTTAACACTGAGTAAGGGGGTGGCCGGGCACCATCACCATTATTAGCTGCAAAATAATTTTTAAAAGTCGTATTTTAATAGGCCATTTTCGTAATGTATAGGTATCACAGCTAAAGTTTGAAAGTATCTACATTTCATTTCCCCTGCCAATTTCATTTTAGAGCACATGGAAAGAGGAGTTTTGATACCTCATTTGTCAAATTTGAATAAGTACTTTTGAAAATACGGCCACTTACATAAGAGACGAAATGGTCAAATTTTGCGTAATTAGGCTATAACTGACAATTAGCCATTTTCAAGGTGACATAATTTTGTAATTAATTGATGAATCACCTTTCTTTTCAAGAAATCTGTTCTATGTATGGATTTCTACATGCCTATTTTTTTCCAGGTTCTTTAGACAAATATTTTTTTTTGTAGAATTTTTCAAATAATTAAAATGAAACCCATTTTGATGCGTGTGACAAAATTTATGGCTATTTTTGCGTCGCCGGAACAAGTTTTCATGGGTTTTGAAACATGGCTAGATTTAAGAGTGTCTATGAAGTGGGGCTGAATTTCGGCATATCTGGGGTATGTATATAGCCTAATCATTCCTGTAAGTTTGGACCATCAAATCCATTTAAATTAATTTTAAATGGCATTTGAAAAAGGCTCTAAACACTTAAAACTTCATTATTTTAAAGCACCCTTAAGCTTTTTTTTGTGTTTTCAAGTCTGCCTAAATTGAAAACCGTTAATGGTAGGGGAATGAATTTTGGCACATCAATAGAAAGTATGGCAGTGGCGGATCCAGGGGGGGGGGCACAGGGGCACAGGGGCACGTACCCCCCCCCCCCCCCGGCCAAAAAAAAAAAGTTAAAATCAGCCCTTAATTCCCCCAAAATGTACTGAAAAACAGGGACGTGCCCCCCCCCCCAACGGAGAAAATTAAAAAATTAAAAAATTTCTTGACCCCCCCCAAAAAAAATGCCCTCTTATCCCCCCCCCCCCCCCCCCCCCCCCGCTTATTCAGCGGTTGGCTGAGTCGTTACGATTTTTTTTAGACCAAAAAAAAATAAAAAATGTCCTCTTACCCTCCCCCCTATGCCTACCTAACTTATTTACTATATAAACAAAAATAATAACAAATCCCTTTTAATTGAAATTCATAAATTGAATCCACGATCTTAAATTTAAAAACACTGGGGAAAACCGTAATGAATGCCCTTTAAATCCTTGGCGTGGGTTCGCAATCACAACATGAGAATAGAGACACCAGTATGGGCGGTGCACGGCCGCCGAGCTATCACCGGGTGTGTGTGTGTGTCGTTGGGTTTTCATACAGACGTGCATCAATCAGATATGATTACTGAAAAGACACTGCCTGAATTTAATTGGAATTTAATAATCATTATCCAAAGATCAGAAAAGCCGTCATTACAGTTATTTGATGTAGATTGAAACACACAAAAAAAAAAAAAATCTGACAAAATTTGACTAAATTTTCACTCTATAAATTGACAAAGATTACACAAGTTTGTATTTGAATTTCTTAAAAAGTCACTTTGAAATTCAAAGTTCACTCGCATGACGTGTGAGAAAAATTGCGAGTGGAAAAACACAAACATGTATTATTGGTCTTGTGATCGCTTTAAAATCTGTTTAGGTTACGATAGCATAATAATTCCGTCGAAATATATATGTATTTACTAATTTGTTCGCCAAATGCTGCAAATCCTGCCTCAGTTTCGATATTTGAAGCCTCAGATTCATGCTCCGTTTCGGATCTTGATGGGACGGCAAGCGGCGGGTGCGGTGATGCGACACGTGGCCGCCACGTTGCCCGTCGGGTCCCCGTTCGAAGCTGGGGGCTTGCTCGCTGTAGTCACTCTCGCTCAGTGCGTATTATACACAGAGTACAGCTGTACTAACCGGATTCGCGCTCTAGCGCCATTTAGCGGTCATTCTTAATATTTACATGATCATATACTCCAGTAAATTCTCTTTCTTCTCGTATCAAAAATTGAATTAAAAGTATGTTTTTCTGATATAGAAAAATTGTTTCAAACTTTTCACTCTGATTTTTCACGATCTTTTTGAAACATACCCCCATCAGTTTTTATATGAAAATAAAGCTTAAGATGTGCTCTTTCCAACCAGTGGATTTTTAAAACTCAAAGACGAATGGCGTTCAAGCGAATTGAGCTAAAACTAGGGATACAAATCGGCCGTCAAAAAAAAATGGCGACAAATGAAGTGAGACCGTACGAATTAGAGGGTAAATCTCAAGCAACTGTGTCGTAAGTAATTAATGGATTTTGATGAAAATGACATGACATGAAACAAGACAGAATACTGAGCTTTCGAGAGACATATAATTTTATAATATTTATTTTTTCCATGATATGAAAATCTTCCTTCACAAAGAGAGAATTTGCGTGGTTGAGCTCTGTGTGTCCCCACTCAACGCTGCTCTTCTGTGATACCTAATGTAACCAAATTTAATGCATAAGTCTTTGTAAAGTGCCTCAATCCAAATTATTTCATTCACCTGATAAGAATAATAGTATTTCAATAGACAGAATTCGAACTGCATACATTAGTTGTTGCCAGGTAGGACAAACATTTTGGCTTGACCTACCTAGCAACAGTTTGCATTCTGACTATTGAAATACTATTATTCTTATCAGGTGAATGAAATAATTTGTATTGAGGCACTTCACAAAGACTTATGCATTAAATTTGGTTACATTACGAAAATGGCCTATTGCACGCACTCCGAACACGAAACCATATAGGGGCAACTTTTACATTTATAGGTAATAATAATTATAATTTTTATATTGAAAGGGCTTAAATATTCACCACCGATCACATGAATGGGTCATCATACTTACATGCCATGAAAAACACGGTTAATTCCAAAGACAAGATGAATCCGATTGTTCCATAGTTTGTCTCTAATTTATTGACGAGGGCTGGAACGAGAACACCAAACGCTTTCAAGAGTCCCTGCGTCAGGAAATCCAGACTAAATTTGGTGACCAGTACCACATACCTCCAACTCTCCGATGATGTCCCGCTCGACATCTCCGTCGTTACCTTGGTCCTCCCCCGCTCTAGTAATATGATGACGGGATGATCGACAACAACACCTTGCTGTAGGCCAAGAACGGCATTTCTCGTGAACTTTTGTATAATATTGCTGTGGTTCATCGCGTGTAATGCCTTTTATTTGTAGACTTTACGAGCAAGTACGTGTGTACACTATTTTGACGACGAAAAGCTTTAGCAAGTATCGATCGAGTTTAACTTCATGGGATTCAGGGACAGTCATTGAATATAAAGGAAACCTCAAGAAAGAACTTGACTTATTCTGAGATATTTATATATTCTTGCCCAAGATTCCCCACCAAGGTTTCATGAGAGAGGCATAAAACAAGAATAATGTACAGTTTCTCAGCACGACATTGACATCGCTATTTTCATGACGTGACCCGGGACGTGACGTACTAAGTGAAGTCGTATTATTCAAATTTACAGATGCTTCCTAGAATTCCCAGTGTGGTGATTCACCTGCTTCATTCACCTGCTTTTATCCTGTGTACTACCATTGCCAGAAAGAAATTCCATAAAAAGGTTGGGCGGCGTGCTCTTCTGGGTGAAGGTTTCTCATAAATGAAATAGATTTGTCAACTGCTATAACTATTTAAGTATTTTTGAATGAATTAGTTACAATTGTCGTCCCTTATATATTTCTTCACCAAATATAATTTCCATCTTCTCAGCTATGATTTTCCTCATTGACATCGAAAGTAAAGGGTTTGTTTTTTACTTTAAAAGTCTGTCGGATAGAAGCTTGGTACATGATACATGTACAACTTCACCTGGTACGTTACATTTTCAAGAAAATGGCTGCGCCCCTGTCATGCTAAAAGGCATCACATCATGCCAATAATATCTTAATTTGTATTATTATTGGCGGCGCAAAAAAAAGGGGGAAAGGAGGAAGAAAAAAAAAAAAAGGAGAAGAGAAAAGAAAAGAGAAGAAAAAAGAGAGAAAGAGCAGGGATATGTGAGTTACTCGGATATCCCTGGGAAGAGGGAGAGAGAAGAAGAGAGAAGCCGGGTGAGAAAGGAAACAGACAAGGAAATTGCACTCTCAGTGACAGTAGCAACGAATAAGGGCAAACCTGAGGGGGGGGGGGTATGCTTGTGATTTGTGAAATATGGGCACATGGAGGGGGCGGGGGCGACTGACCGTATTCTAATTTTTAAGGTTGTGCAAAACCGAGTTGGAATTCAGCTTATTTTCAAAAATTCTAAGCATGCTTGCTGATGTTAAGCCGTAGTGCCTGAAAGGTTAGTGTAAAAACACTTCTAAAAATGCCGCATCATGATCCAGCCCCTCCAAAGAGCGGCAGGATGGTAATCAGGAAGTTTGGGGTCATTGAAGAAGGGGCCGGTCATACGTAAATCAGGCAGTGACGGTAACGATGGATAAGGGATTAAAGGTTATACAAAGTTTTGGTATGGGGTTATGAATTTGGTTCAAATGAACATATTGGAACCATATGCGATCCGACAATATTCAGTGATCTTAGGCGCGGTTGAAATCGAGTCTAGTGATGAAGTGATGAAATTGTAATAATAAACTGTTTTTGTTGTATAGCTCCCTCTCAAGGTCAATATATTAATTTAGCTATAAAACAATGTTTCTTGACTATACAATCGACCGATTGGCTATTCCCGTTTGGAAATTAAATATCACAACTACATATTCTGAGATTTTCATGGTCGCAGCTGCCATTGTATGGCCGTAGGCGTTATTTGAAATTTCACAAAATTTACCGGAAGCACCGGTAAATTACTATATTCAATTTATCTCGAAAGCAGAAGTGTTTTAGGGGCTAAATTTTCTAGTGCTTATAACACATCCACAGGGGCATCCAATTATATCAAAATTGTAAAGAATCACTATCCAGCCAATTTTCAAAATTTACAAAAACTTTGTATTACCTTTAAGGAGGAAGGGGTGCAAACAGGGCTCAAATTAATTTTGTGTCCACGGGGGCTCTTCCAACAAAAAAGAGCCCACCGGCACCGTGAGCCCTCTCATGGGGGCTCTTTTAGTACTGACGGGGGCTCTTTTTTAATACAAATTTCCATTGAATTGGTGGTACCCATGAGTAAGTCTATTTGGGGATTACTTGTTAAGTCTATAGGAAATAAATCATTTTGTACAGGATCAATGAGAACGACTTTTCAGATTAGTACAGGGTTTGTTTGGATCGTATAAAATATTATAACACGTATATATCAATGGAGAAAAAAAAGGAAGACACTTAAACTACTCAGAGAGACCTAAAGCACTGAAAATCCCCACTCTACAGTTCAGACGGAAACGATCTGACATGATTCAAGTGTTCAGAATAATGCACCGGTTCGATAATCTTCAAGAAGAACATTTCTTCAACAGAACAAAGTGCAGTCGCACCCGTGGTCACTCATTTAAGCTTTACAAGCTAAAATGCTTATAATTTATTATGCTATATTAAGGAAAATCTCATTCAGCCAGAGAATAATCAATGTGTGGAATGGTCTTCCAGGCAATGTTGTGGAGAGTACCACTATGAATCGTTTTAAATCTGGACTTGAGAAATGGTGGAATGATGCCCCAGATAAATATGATGACAACCCCGACCAAACGAAACCATGGATAGGAACAACAGTCTAAAGACTGAATAATCCTGGATCAAATAAGTTACAAGTGAGTTACTCTGCCCTGTTCATACCGCCGAGTTCTTTGGACTTCACACAATATTTTGATATAGTCATGGCTGTGTTTGAACTCTCTCAAAACATCATTCTGGACGTACTTTGTATGTTGTACGAATGTTGTGACGTAGAATACACACATCAATGAAATAAAACACTAAGTAGTAGTAGTACAGAATTTACTTTAGTTTGATTTTTTTGTTTCTCTTTCAATATGGACAACATCATGCAAAACAGATTTGAATACAAAGATAACAATTACAATTTGGTAATGTTACAAGGGAACAGAGATGAATATATACAACATTTTTAACTAGAAAAATAGAACCCAAGTCACATTTCATCGTAAACATGTAAAAACTGTTAACATAGTTGCACAGCAAATAATAGTGTATAGATATAAATATCTTTAAAACATAAACATAATAAGAGAAGTTTTCTTTCTTTTTTGGACCCGTACAGGGATGCACGTTCAGAAAGGTCGATTGATGTACAGTACAACCAGGGATATGTGAGTTTAAACTCACATATCCCTGGTGCAACATGTAATTGAAATAGAGTAAATTTGTCATCTATTATTAGGGTTGTCTACTAAGTGTCTTTGTCAAGGTGATGTCAACTCTTAGTTGTGGCTTCCATCTGCACCATCCGTCTCTTCTTCACTATCATCGTCATTCTCATCCTGATACTGGAATAAGCCCTCGAATTGTGGACTGTGTCTTGCTAAGACTCTTTTCACGGCTTTCCGAAGATTCATGCCATTTCCTACTTTTTCTTCAAATGAGAACATACCACCTATACGTGTACAAGTTACAAGTACAATCTCTAGTTGTACATAATGATGTTCATTGATGTTATTGTATACTGAGTACAGCTAGATGCAGGGGCGGCGATCCCGGGGGACGGGGGGGGGGACACGTCCCTCTCAATTTTTTGAGGGGGGGGGGGGGTCGTCCTCCCGGAAAAAGTGCAAACAAAAAATGTATAGCAAATACTGACTAAAGACTGCAACACATTTTAAGGATCTGGAAGGCCCAAGAGTGCGCGTGTAGACAAATCAAAAAGCAAAAATCTTTTCGATCGGGAGCTAAAAAAGTGAAGTGTGAATAAAGTATATTCATTATTGCTTATTTAGTTAGGCCTATGCTAAGGAATGTGATTTTTTAATACAACAAAACTTCAAAAACCTGTGAGGGGTTAGTCACTTCCGTCACCTCACGTTCACTAAAATGCTACCTCGCACTGGCGTACTGATGGGGGTTAGGGGTCGGGGCAGTTGCCCTCCCCCTCCCCCCCCCCCCCCCACCCATAAAATTCAAACGTGCATTATTTCTGATTCGATATTAGTGTTCTATAAATGTTGCTGAAAAGGCATGATTTTTCCCTCAGCTTCCGGGGGCTCTGCCCCCTTGACCCCACCAAGGGCCTAAGGCGGCCCCTATTTTGGACCGTAATTAAATACCTTAAACCCCTGAGCTTCTGGGGGCCCCGCCACCTGGACCCAACTCCAATTAGTGACCTGTATTCCAGTGTCACAAACAAGGTATCAAAATATGCTCATCTGACCGTAATTAAATGTCTAAAACCCGGGACTCCATGCCAATTAACGCTCCACTTGCTTCGCCCTACTTGATCGTAAATATGTCGACTTTAACCCCCCCCCCCCCCCCCGCGGGGCCTGCATGTAACATGTAAGAGTGGTGGTGAGGCGGATTTTTTTTTCTGCCCCAAAACTTTTTTGCTCATTACGCCACTGCTCCCTCGCCCCTCCCATACAAAAAAGTACCATGGTAACCATGGTTTTTTTGTCCAAATTACCATCCATGGTTATCATGGTACCAAAACAATGAAATACATTGGGTCATTAAACAATGTATTTCATTGTTTTGGTATCATGATAACCATAGTTACCATGGTGGATGATAATTTGGACAAAAAAACCATGGTTACCATGGTACTTTTTTGTAAGGGCTTGCATTCCGTCCCCCCGGTCGTGAACAGAAATCGGGGCTCTGGCTAGATGACTTGTAACATTGTTGGGTGTTGATTTTCTCCAATGCCCTTGCAAGGGTTCAGACATGAGAAGAAAAAAACATTGTAATTGTCAATGTCAAACGTATCTGATTTGTGAAAATGGGGTCAAGAGAGGAACGGAGGGACGCAGGACTGAAACCAGGAATCAACTGGCCGCTATAAGTGGGGGGGGGGGGGGGGGGGTAGTAGTGAGCACTTTTTTTTTTATTTTGGTCCTCGAAAATTTTAAAATTTGCACCCCCCCCCCTTGAGCGCCAGGGGGGGGGGCCCAACCCCCCAAAAAGGTAAAAATCGCGTGATTTTACATGATTTTTTTCTCAAGGGCCCCCCCCCCCCTGGATCCGCCACTGTGTTGGGCACTCCTCTCATCTTTAAGTTTGTCAAGATCAATCTTTGTTTAAAGAGTATGCATACAATTTGAATATTTTAGGAACTTGAGGACTCAAAGGGAAAGTTTTTTTTCTTTCTTTAATTCTTTTTCTGAAAGGGAAAGTTAAGTGAGTTTTTAGAATACCGCCTATATAAGAAATTATGGTCTAACATGTACAGACGTGTATCTTTAGGATATTGCATTGACCCTGTAGCAAATCGATTTGGATGACAATGATCAGGCTTAATTACCTGTTAATATTCTTTTTTCTGTATAAAAAAGTAATACACATGCTTTTCACACATCTCCTCCCCCCCCCCCCCCCAAAAAAAAGACTCTCTCTCTCTCTCTCTCTCTCTCTCTCTTTCTCTCTCTCTCCTTCCCTCGATCCCTTACCTGTTTTATGATTCGTTCCTTTATTTTCACAGCTCATAATATTCCGTCTTTCTTTTTTCTATCAATTACTCATAAGGTGTGGGTTATATTAAAGGGTTGAACCTCTATCTTTTACCCTCATATCATACGTACAATTGAATTAGTAGTGTGGTATGGTATGTCACTGAAACAGCTCCTGTATGATTTTTGTGCCAAAGTTAATTTTTTTTGTTTTTTTTTGTTTTTTGGTTGTTGCATTTTTTGATTCATGGGGGTCCAAGCTATTAGAAATTGATGGGGTTCAAATTTTCCCGAAGACACCAAATTGCCCTATTGCGCGTTATACATGCCATTTTGGCGCCCAATATGGACCCCCCCCCCCCCCCCCCCCACCCGGAAATGAAGGAGGGGTCTGAAAACTTGAACCCCATCATTTTGGGCCAATTGGGACCCTTTTGAAGCCAAAACAGCAACAAAAAAAATCAACTTTGATTATAGGTTAACAGCTGTAGCTGACAAAAAATTCGAAGAGCGCCATCTCATTCAACCAACAGCGCAACCCAATGACATCATCAATATTTACAAGATATCAAATTGCACAATTACAAATCAAGCTCATTCCATCGACAACAAAAAGCCCAGGCCTGCAAAGCACAAATGGACAGCTGAGCACAGGGTATAACTCCTTTTGACAGTTTGGAAGTGCTCTTTCGTTGTGTTGTTAGCGAGTGCAACAGAAGAAAAAATGCCGAAGTCATTTGTTGCGGCTCTGAAAGCAAAATATTGCGAAGATGAAGACGACGCGTCCAATTGTGTCGTGAGCTTTGTCTACACGAACCGACCGCGGAAGAACAGCGGAGGCGAAGGGGAGGCGGAGCTAGGCTATCTGACCAGTATGGTATGTGTCAACAAAACAAATAGATATCAATTGATACCCGTACCCGTGCACTGAGCCAAACTTAAAGGGACTTTGTAACATTGTTCAGATGAGAGATAGTGGTGCTAAGGTAGTGACTTCAATGCTAGATGTACAATTAAAGATAATCTGAAAATTTGAGTGAAAACGGATCATTATTCATGGTACAAATTGGGAAGAACTGATCTGATTGATTCCTTAATTCTCCCAACTATATTATTCTACTTCTATTCTGCTACTAGTCAAAGCCTGTTCAGCATCAAGACAAGGACAATTTTATTACATTTTAGGTCAATGTAAATTGTCACAAAGCAATAAAATGGCTCTACATTCCATTCCAGACAGTTAAGTGTTGACAGATCTTTATAGCCTGTTTTATGTATTTTTCTCATGGAAAAACGGTTGGGAAAATTCAAAAATGGTTGGGAGAATTTACTGTTAATCACTGTTAGAGGGTGCCCCACATCGACGCCTTCAAAGAAAACCATAGATATCTTTGTGGTTTGAGAATTTGTTCAGGATTTTTTGCATGTTAGAAGGGTTAGTATAGTAGAAGGAATATAGTAAGTAACATTTTATACAAAAATTAAGCAATTTTTTTTCATCAACCTTCAACAATGTTACCGAGTCACTTTAAGATTTAGTTGGATCGAATTAACTATCGTTGATGCGTACACATAGTATACAAATAGTGAATGCTCATGAGTGCAATGGTACAAGATTTTGCACGAGGTGAAAGATCTTTCAGATATTAATCCTGCTGCAGAGGGGCATATAAGTAATTATACTTGAAGCCCAACATCAAGGTAAATCAAGGTAAATCAAGAGACGCTAGACCTATATTCAACAAGGCGCAGCAATATTATTTATTGAATATCATGTGACCATCAATCCTCCAATCAAATGACAAGGATCGATCTACTGTACTTCGGTTTTATAATTATAGTCTAATAACAAAATAGAAGATTGATTTTCATGTGTGATATTGGGAGGGCTGGGGGGGGGGGGAGGGTTAGGGTCACACAATTTCACAGCCACAGCTACATGTACATTGTAGGCTTAACTTTCCTGAAGTTTAGTCTTAACATTAGGAATATTCTGTTCTGTTTCAAGAGTATACAAATGTATTCTATGTGAAGTACAGTAGGTTTTTTTTTGCTAGAAAATTATGGTGCTCAAAGAAATGTTGAATTTATATTTTCACATATTAATAGTGATTCAATCAATAGTGATTAGTTTTTACAAAATGTGGTAATTTTTAATTTTGTTACATACTTAACTACCGGTACTAACAAGTCAGTGCAAGTTGAATAATGTAGATCTACTGTATGTATGATGGGGTTGGGCTTCCGGACACTCAACAATCATTAACTTAAATTGAGCCTTATCCTTTTCCTTCCGATTTAACAAAAAATATTCATCAAATAGCACTAACCATCTATTGGCCAGCAGGCGCGTAGCCAGGGGGGGGGGGGCGGTGGGGGCAGTTACCCCCCCCCCCCCCCCAAAAAAAAAAAAAAAAAAAAAAAAAAACGCCGGCCAAAAAAAAAAAGAGAGAGAAAGAGAAGAAAAAAGAAAGAGGACGTAGGAAGAAAAGGGAAAAGGAGTCAAGAACGGTACAACGAATTGTCAAAGCTTCTGCGCGAAGGGGAAACTGAGTTCAAATTAAGGATTAAGGGTCGGGAAACGTACAACGAATTGTCTCCTTTCTCTAATAATTTGCGCAAGAGGGGGGAGGGACTGAGTTCAGACAAGGAATATGAGTCGAGAAAGGTACAACGAATCGTCTTCTTTCAAAGCTTATGCGTTTCGCGCGGGAGGGGGGAAACTCCCCCTCTCTGCACCCACCCCCCCCCCCCTCCCCTAGGGAGCGCGCGAATTGCTTTGCGGGCTCACTACCGCCCCTCCTCAAATGAAATCCTGGCTACGCGCTTTTTGGCCAGCATAATTAGACAACAGCAGACAGTTAATTTCAAATGGTAATTTGAAGAAGTTTGATTGCGCTATATTAAATCTTTCGAGACTGAGACATACACATGTTGTATGTACATGTACATGTAGGACAATATTATTGGTGAAAAGTATTTGTGATGGTTGGTGCTGTAAGTGTGCCCGCACGCAAGTCACTTTGCTTCTATTTGTCTCTATTTGCTTTATATCTTTTATCAATGTGACCATCTGGCTAATTTTCATTTTCCAGGATATACTCTGCTCTTGCCAACTATACAATTACCGTACACTCGTGCAGTAGAAATTTGAACACATTTTTATACTTGGTGTGAAATGTTACAGGTATAAACTGGAATAGTTGTAATAGCTGAACTTTGTAGGCCCTATTAGGGCAAAGATGAAGATTGTAGAATTCATTTAGACTCAGTCTTTTGAAGTTAGATAGATATAGATAGATATGAATAAATGGTATTTATTGAAATATTTCCACGTATCGCAGTACGTTACAGGCACCGGTAACCGAATCACACATGAATAAAACATTGATGGAAAAGACAAGTATATATTTCAAGAGATATCACACTACAATCTACATAATTACGAAGAGCGAGTACATGTATAGTTGTATACTACAGTGTATGCATAAATCTTGTAAAATATTACAATTAAAAAATTTGAGTTAAAAGATTCAGAGAGTTGGGAAAAACAGGAAAGAGAGAGATAGAGGGGGTGAAGGGGGACAGATAGAAAGAGAGGGGGGGAGAGGGATTATGTACATACTGATAAAATACAAAGATACATGTACATTGCAAAAAAAAAATATGAATATTATAAGGTGAACACTAGAAATATATAAAAATGCATTGCAAACTTCATGCCATAAAATAATACATTGACTATTTGTAAAAGATATCAGACCTCAGCTTTCTGAACTGATATACTAAGGAATATAAACATGTAACAAAAAAGAGATTTGTCAATTTCATTTGTTTCAAAGTATTACAATCATAAAAATCTTTTGTTATACAATGTACAAACGGATCAAATCTGGGATTGGGCTATTCTGCATACGTTTAGTTTTGCACCGGGGTTCAGGGATCTTGTTAGTCCTTTGAAATGTTCTATATTGTGTACTCTTTGGGGTATAGATTGTTTGAACTGGTCTGTGCATGATAAACTTTTCTTAAAGAAGGTAACACCGGTCATTTTGACAACTTTCCAATGTTTGTAATTTAGATTAGTTGCATAACTATGGTAATCCTTTCTGAAGATAATCCTCAAAGCACATTTTTGTAATCTTTCTAGGCGTTGTCTTTGTGCTTCAGTGAGGCCTCCACTCCAAACTTGAGTTGCATATTCAAGGATTGTGCGAATATAGCTAATCAAAATAGTAATTAGATCTTCATATGAAAGGCCAAACTTCCAAAAGGAACGGAACATTCGCTCTTTTTTCAATATCACTGACATGGGCTTCCCACTTCAAATCATTTTGTATCGTGATACCAAGTAATTTCACCTGTGACAGTCACAGGTTGACTGGTTCTCTAGAAAAGCAAATGTACATTTTTATACACTTTGTATGATTCAATTGCATTTTATTAATATCAGCTCACAAAGATAGTTACATGCAGCTTCTTGCATGTACAATGTAGCATGTTTGAAATTTGGTTTGATTTAGGACACTCAACTCGGGTTAGATCATCAGGCGCGGATCCAGGATTTCTTAGGGGAGGGGGCCCAATTTTTTTTTTTTTTGCTCCCGAAAATTTGAAAATCGCGCCGGCCGAAAAATCGCTCAGTGGGGGGGGGGGGGTAGTGAGCACATTTTTTTTTTTTTTTTTTATCCTCAAAATTTTTTCAATTTGCACCCCCCAAAAAGGTAAAAATCACGTGATTTTACATGATTTTTTCTCAAGGGGGGGGGGGGGGCCGGGCCCCCCGGGCCCCCCCTGGATCCGCCACTGTAGATCATCGACTTATTGCTTTCAGAAGATTTGAAATCATTTATCATCACAAGAAAAATTAGAGGTCCAAGTTTCGTATCCTGAGGCACACCAGTATTTATTTGACACCATTCTGAGAGATCACTGTGATAGCGATCTCTTTGTTTGCGCTCAGAAAGAAAATCAGATATCCAGTAAACTACCGGTTGTCGTACACCAATTTCAATTAACTTTTTGATGGCAACTGTGTGATCTATTCTATCAAATGCTTTTTGAATATCTGTGAGAAGTATCGTCGATGACGTTTTTGGTGCCTCAGCATTTACAAAAACATGATGAAGAATATTAATTAAACAATGTGAGGTCGATAAACATTTCTGGTTTCCAAACTGATAGGGGTCAATATGTTGGGCAATGTCCTGGTACATCCACTTCGCGATGAAACCTAGCATATATGTCTGATGTTGTATTACTGTACATTACTATCTGCAAACATTGCTTTCATTTTATTTTTTTTTTGACAGGTCAATGCCATGAAATCTGTGTCTCTAATTAATTCATAAGATAGTGGTACTATTATGATCATACCTAATTTCCTTAACATTTTACTTCCCAGTGTAATGAATTTGATTTGATGAATTTGATACGGTACTCTTTTATATCATGCATCAACAATTTACTGGCTTTTGATTGGTTGAGAGCTCGTCACGTGACCAGAAATATTTCATCTGTAGGTCTTAAGATTGTTCTAAAAAAGTACTTTATGAGAGTACTATTTGGGAGTAGTCAACATGTAAGTACTATTTGGGAGTACTATTTGTGAGTTGAAAAAAAATTGTGAAAATATTTTTTTTAATTGTTCTTTTTCTTTTCTTCAAATCTTAATTTTATTCTAAATTTTTTTCCCCCTAAAAATAGGAATTGTTATTATTTTTGTATTTTTTATTGTTTCAAAAAGTTTTGATGCAGGATATAAAACAAATATACCATGCCTTCTATTTGAGGTACTGGTTAAAACTATGCGCAAGAGGTGACTCCAATAGTACTATTTGCTGAGAGGCGCACTTCTCAAGACAGTGTATATTTGAAAAGGAGGCACATGCTCTTAAAGACCAACAAATATAGCTATTCCTTATTTGTTCATTAGTCTTTGTTGCAGATGTCATAGAGGAGAGAAGACAACTTTTAATATTGAAAGAATGAATGAACAGCTACCATAGGTGCAACCATTCAAAGCACTTTAATGCCTGGTTGTAATTTCATTGTTGTTCAATTTTGTGTTGTTCCTGACGTGGCACAAATGATGTGGAAGGATATGACTTGGTTTTGGGGCAGATCAGGAAGTAATAAACCCAAGCATACATGCATACATGTATGCTTAATGATTATTTTGAACGGGTACAGCAATCACTGCTCTGAAATAGTTCGTCTCTGGGCTTCTGTCAAGTTCTGTGTGATATTGTTAGCTTAGAACCAGTAGGGCATTAACTCTGTGGTATAGAGTTCAAGTTCAAGTTCAAGTTTTATTTATCTTTCTTTCATAACACACTTTACAAATATGACATGAATATAACAAGTTTACAGAATATGGCGTTACAAAAGAAAGATGAGGTGACCTTGGTTGAAAGCAAGGCTTGTGGATTTAAGGTCCCTCATGAGTAGCTTATGAATATGTCCTAAAAGAACAAAACTCGTCAGATAAGAATAATGCATACATTTAAGTGCTGACAAACTAAACTAACTAAACAACTGATAAAATATAAACATAAATAAGTATAATAAAATCTACTGACTACTAAATAATGGCTATAAACAAGAGAAACAGGAAAAAACAATGAGCAACAGGACTGAAACACAGACAAAAACAAACAAAGACAGACAGATGAATAGATGTGAGACATGGGAGTAGAATTATGCTGACCTATATAGAAATTAATTTTCTTAAATATTGATCACAACTATAAATCTAGACGATATCGACTCGAATATAGTAACTTCAGTTTGCGCTTAAATACATAAATACTGACTGATTGCGCTATTCTTGATTCAAGGGAATTCCAAAACCTAGGACCCCACAGTAGTAAGGGCAAATTGCGTTCTAACAAGAGGCAAGTGATATGCTTGCGCCTGACGTGTGGAATAACTATGAACTTGGTTATTTTTCTTAAATATTCTAGCCAAGGCTACTGGCAGTAGACCTGCATTCAATTCATACATTAGAGCTCCTAGTTGTAAATGATAAATATCTTTAACTTTCAAAACACTACTATTATAAAAAAAAGAACATCTGCAAGATAGTGAGTATTACAAACAATTCATATTACTCTTTTCTGTACCAGTAGTAATTTATCCATTTGAGATTTGAACGAGTTGCCCCAAGCTAGCACACCATAGTGCAAATATGGCAAAATTAAAGTTCCGTACAACATACGTAAAATATTCAGTATTTCAATTTATAAATTACACCAGTATTTCTTGACAATAATTTACAAAGTTTACTAATATGGTACTTCCAATTTAAATGTTCATCAATATGCAGGCCAAGAAATTTAAATGTAGATACTCTTTCAATCTCAACACCATTGAACATTACATTTCCAGGCAAAATACTCAGGGAATTACTAAAGAGCATATTAGTTTTTTAAGATTTAAAGACAACTTGTTTGCATGAATCCACAAAGTCGCATTTGTCAACTCAGAGTTTACAGTCTGCAAAAGAGTTTGTGGATTTCTGTGAGAGAAAAATACACTCGAGTCATCTGCAAATAAAATGAATGATAGAGTATGAGACAATGAGTATTACAACCGCCAGGCACCAAACAAAATGATGTAATGTACATGAAGAAGGTCTATATTTTTAAGAGAAATACCGGTAGATAAAAAAGTTTTGTTATGTTACCTGGTACCAATTATTCGTATCATATCCTATGCATTTTGATGAAAATGTGTGTATGCATTGGGGAATGGGGGGGGGGGGTGGTTCAGAAAGTTTGAAAAAGATACAAATACTGGTATCTCTTTTGAAAATAGAAATTGCACAACATGTGATAGGTACAATGTACATGTAGCTACATGTATGTACACTAAAGCCATTGATGATTTTCCTCCCAAAGTGTTGGTATTACTTTATAATACTGTTACTAATTAACCATTTCCTATTTGGAAATAGAGCAGCTGTAATTTTTTCTGTGATAATTTGGGAGTAATGTTGCTTTTTGTGGTTTCTTGCCTAATTCGTCTTTTGATTAATCATACATGTACACAAACTACACTCTGTATCACTTCTCTGTCTTGTTTAAACAGGAAGCTATAAAACTCAAATGAGTCCAAAGTGTAATTAGTACATTAAGCAACAACACAACCAAGAGGAAAAAACGAATCTCCTTAAAAAGGAGTTTAACTGTGTTGCCATGTTTTCCTGAATGAATAGAACTGCATTTAATTTCTGATAGTTTGATAAAGATTTCCTTCAATATGATTATGAACATGCATACTGTACATGTATATGCATGTTCGTGTTGGTCATGGAAAGCACTGAAACAGAATGACCTACATGGAGGTCGTTTAACTACTAAATTAATTAATTTTTTAATTTATTATCTATTTATTCATTTATCTTATATCGTGTTTCTACGTGATCATAAGTATTTTAATTGCAATCATGAACATGACCACATGATCCTACTGTAATGTTTGAGAAGAAAAACAGATTACTATTTTTAATGCAAAATGGACTTTCAAAAGCAGGAATTCAACAATAAATAATCCTAAATTAAAGAATCCATTATATGAGAGTTAACTGTGGCATGAAATAAAAAAGTAACATTCTACTCATCTTCTTATTTCTTTGAAACATATCTTTATTTAATATTGCTCATGACTGCAATATATTACATGTACATAAAATATATACTACATGTATGCATAATATATCAACAACAAAAAAAGCTTGCATAAAACAGGATGATAGGACGTAATAAAATCTGTTTTTACAGCAAAACAATGTTTTCCATTTATAATATGATATAAACTTAATATTTTTTCGCATCTTATGTAAAGTTCTAATGAATGATAATATCTTAACATACATTTAAAAGAATTGATGGATATCAGCTATTTAACCTGTACAAGTCAAATTTTAGGTATTTACAAATCAAATGCAAAATCTACATGCATACGTTATCTAGGGACAGCTGAACCTGATGAGAGAATATAACCCAGGCTCCGATGGTTGCTGTTGGAGCCAGGCCCAGTTTGCAAATCAAAACAAGCAACAACAACAAACAACAAACTTTATAGGAAAAAAAACTAGTGATTTTATTTATTTATTTATTTTTTTTTAATTTTTTTTTTTTTTTTTTTTTGGGGGGGGGGGGGGGGGGGGAGGGTAGGAGCATACCGGTACATTTAGGATGAGTTTGTGTACAGTTTGTTTGAGCTCCAAGCACCAGAAATAATTTTACAGTTAATTACTTTACCGTACTCAGTACGACATAATTTACTTCTTATAATGTCAACAGGTCCTGTCTATGAGTGGCATCACTCACGCCGGTATCCCCTCAGAAGGTCTTACCTCCCTCTGCCCAAACGTGACGGACCTGGATCTATCCAGAAATCAGATTGGCAGCTGGGACGAGGTCATGTGTATACTCCGGTCTCTGGACAAGCTCCAGTTTGTGAACCTTAGTGGAAATAGGCTACAAGATCCAAAGGTGTGTACGGGGCATTAGTTCTTTCCTCCCAAATCATCTAAACTTTGAATACCATTGGGTCTTTTTAAATAAGACTGTCGAAAGGCTTATGACTTGTATATGTAATATGTAATTTTTTAGTATGTGATAGTCAGAGTGCAGTAGTCCTAGGGATAGCTTAGTTCAAACTGTTTAACATGTACCCATTTTTTCTCACCCCTTCTCATCGATCACCATCTGCTCTTTTTGTTATGCTGCTACAGAAATCTTTGGCCAACTTGTCCGGGGTCAAGTTTGGTATTGAAAACTTGGTGCTCAACAATACGGGTGTGTCGTGGGATGACATCCTCCTGATATGCCGCTGTCTTCCGCAGTTGAGAGAGCTACATGCCAGCCAGAATGGTGAGTAGACCAGAAAACTACCAGGGGGGTGTTTCACAAAGATCCTAAGTCCAACTCAACTCTAAGTTGGACTTAAACAATATGGAGAGCCATTTATAGCCTTAAAATAAAAAGTATTCAAAAGTAAAAAATTCAAGTATTTTACACTTTTCATAAATTCCACATCAAGAACATAAAATGTCCTTGATAATAGAAAATATGAATGAATTGAATCAAAATTTTATGCCTTTTTTAATAAATTTGCTAAAGATGCTTTCCATAACTGTTAAGTCCAACTTAGTGATAATTCAAGTTAGGATCTTTGTGAAACACCCCCCAGGAATATAGTCCGACAGATGTGAAACCTGGGAAAGTGATCATTGGGGGCACTCGATCACCGATGTCTCTGTATTTAGCTCTAAAGGTTACTCCATAGAGTGCATTAAAATGTCATTGTGAAACATAATGGCAAAAAAAAAAATAGCATGTCTTGTAACATAGATCCTAAAGCCTTTATTTTCAAAATAGCAAGACATTTACAACTGAAAATGTCTACAAAACATGATGTTATTGTTTTATTACTCTAAGCCTTTCCTTGATATAATGTCTAAAACATACATTCATCCAAGCACACCTTTTGTAGGCTGCATGCATGGGATGTTTTCTTCAATATATGATTTTCTTTTTTTAACCAGGCTATTTGGACATCCCAGCTTCTGCAGAATGTGTCAGGGAATGTTTCAGAAAGTTAGAAGTCCTCCATCTCACAGATAATAACTTTACAAGGTAAGGACCATCACACTCTCTAGACTAGAGCACCTCTCGCAATGTCGCTTACTTCCAGCTATGCAGTGAGTGACCTCTACGGAGGACAAACACCTTGATATATCGTGGTATTGTACACTCTATTCTCTGGAGGAAAACTTCAAACAAACCCCATATAACACAGAATGAGACTTGTAGAGGGTTCCTGGAAGGATGATCCAATATTTGCTCCAGCGATATATGTGCTGGATAATTTTGGGTCAAAGATACAGGGTCAGAGTTGTAATTAGACGTTGGGTTAAAGTTGGGGTTGGTATCGGTACAATGTTAGGTCCAGACTTGAAGGCAAAATTTTGATCACAGGAATACCAGTTTTTAGGCCCTGACACCTTCCTAATTCAGCCTTTTTCAGGCTTTATTTTGTACCGAATGTATGGGACTCAAACATGGGAGAGTCTCCTCTCAGGCTTATTGGGTGAAACCAACTGGTATTCGTATGATAAGTGTTACAAGATGACCATGTTGCAATTGCCGTTGTAGCATGTGTAACAGAACCCCATAGAGGAAATAGTCCTCCCACTGTCTGTTGGTAAACTTGAGGGAGTGTACTTGTCTCTTCTCACATTTCTATAAACTGCCATGATGATCACATGATCAGGAGGCGCAATAGCTCAGTCGGTAGAGCAGCGGTCTCGTAATCCGGTGACCCAGGTCGAAACCATGGCGATGCGCTAGTGCCCTTTAGTAAGGCATTAATTCTCATTACCAGGTCTCTCTTAAGCCGTCGGTCCTCTGGTTGCTTACTAACAAGCATTAATGCTTTCTTAGCAGTCAGGTAAAATAACCACCACCACTACAACCTCTTATGATTCTGTATCACTCAGATGGGAGCAGGTCGTACCGCTGTCTCTACTGCCTGCTCTTCATACCTTGATGCTGTCAGAGAATCCGCTGTCCAACATCCATTATGTCATCACCATGCCCAGCCAGGAGGATGGAGATGGGGAGGTGAGTTGGGTTGATAAATTCAGGGTTCAAAAATTTATATATATACGGGTAATTCCGTAAATTAGGAACCCACTTTGTGACATTGTTGGTTTCCCACTTAAGGAACCCACACGTATTTGTGGCTTTGAGTAAAGACGTAAATAGTGGAGTGAGATTGTCAAGTGATTCTAGGTATGAGGATGCAATATTATGCTTGGAAATCACTTTACAATCTCATTCCACTGTTTAAGTCTTTACTCAGAGCCACAAATACGTGTGGGTTCCTTTTGTAAATGAACACCAAAAATGTCACAAAGTGGGTCCCTAATTTATGGAATTACATACCCATCAAAAGAAAACTATTCCCAGTGTGTCAAGTTTGCTTTCTCACTCTGAAATCAGTTTTGTGGATGGTGATTTTACCATTGTTATGTACTTTAACAATCAGTAGAATAAATTTTTGTTGTCCCTTTAAGTTAAACCTTTAAAACTTTATGTGAACATAAAGTGCTTATAAAACCTGCTGCATGTCAAATTATAATTTAATGTCATTCTGTCATTCTCATATATGCCAATATCTGTCCAGAACTCCAAATCAGTCAAAAGGGAAAGCTAATAAATGATGAAATTCCTGTACTATATCGGTAGTAATTTGATGTTGGTGCCCCGGCCCCCCCACTCAGAGGTCGGAATGACCGCATGCGTGTTGCCAAAATGTCCGGTAAAGGGGTACTTTTCGTGCGACAAAGTCCGGCCCGAGAATTTAAAAAAAAGGGGTGTATTTGACTTTTCACCCGGAGATTTCTTTAAAAAGGGGGTGTTTTTCATTTTTTCTCTCATCTCTTTGGACTCCTGAGAAATTATTCCGAATTTAGGGGGGTACATTGAGCATTTTTCCTGATTTAGGGGGGTCTCCAAGGCAGGAAAAGCCCGCAAAAAGCCCGCGAAAGGGGGGTTCGGAAATGTTGGCAGTCCTCAGATAGGGGGTGCTTTCAAAAAGAGGGTACGAGCATATGCGTACCCTAAATAACACTGAGTGGGGGGGCTGGGGTTGGTGCCTATTTGTAAAAACTTCATGATGGTACCATGTCATGGAAAGAACTTGGTAGAATTCAGAATGATGTAGCAAATCTGATATAGGAAAAATGTTAGTACATATTAATTCTGGTCAATCATACCATTAATTATTTTATTTTGTTATTCTGGTGAATTTTGTACAGGATGTAAATAATAAAATGGATGTGTGTTCAGATAATCAACCTGCTGGCCCAGACATCAGTGATGTTGTGACTGAAATCCTGGACAAACTCATTGAAGATGCCTCCACCATGTCCAACCAGAACAGCCTAGAAGCCGACCCATCCCGCAGTCCTAGCCACAGGGTCTCCGATCCGTCCTACGACAGCGGCATGGAGGACTACCAGCCGAACACCCCAAGACGCGTTCCCAAGGAACGACTCTCCAGCCAGGGTTCCGAGGACAGTGATCCCTGTGGTTATGGAGCGATTAGACAAGACAATCCACCCCTTCCAGAGAAGACCGTCCATCAAGTGCTACCAGGTATCAGTGAACACGGTGCTAAACCGGTCCCACTGTCTTCCCCCAAATCAGAAGACAAGAGGAGGAAACTCTCAGAAAGTAAGCCTATGAACGCGTCCAGTACTGTCCCAGAGAGCGATGCGCGTAATGACGAAGTGCTTGTTGATATCAACACCGATAAGTTTGCCTACTTTGAGGTTGCTTGGGATCCCGATGAAGCCATCGGCCATGAAGAGGAGGAGAGGGAGGAGGAGGAGGAGGAAGAGAAGGAGATTGAGAAGGAAACGCCTCCTGTATGTCCGTTCACACAGTTTCCCAGCCTGAAAGTACTGTGTGTGACTAATACCAAGGTGGAGAAGTGGTCTGATGTGGAGTCTATCAGGGCATTCCCGTGTTTGGAATCGCTTCGGGTTAAGGTGAGCTGTATGTTTACGACAGCACATGTAGCAGGTCTACATTTTGCTGTTTTAGTGTTCAAGGGGCTTTTAAAATTTAAATTATAACATTATCCGAAATACTCTAGATTTCTTGCATCTGCAGTGCATTATTTAAAGGTAAAGACCAGTATTGGAAATGCCCCAATTTCAAAAAATGAAATGGAAGCTCTCACTACCAATCATGTGAAAGAATATGTTTTGACTAATACATGATGATACAAAATTTGCCGGGAAACCGCCTACTAATTCATATATTTGGTAAATTTGTTTCTCTCATGGTCTGTGAGAGATATAGGGTAGTCCCATATACATCTTTCTGTGTATAGTGCTTGTAACTTTACGAAGAATGGGCCAAATTTCTTATCATTTTGATGATTCCAGAACCTTGCAGATGCTAGATGCTAGATGATTAACCTTTTCTGATCGATTCCACAACGTTTCTTTCACAATGCAATCGCATTACCATAACTGGTCTTTACCTTTAAATGTAGACCATGTCTGCTTGTTCATTACATTCTGCTTTTTGCGTAGCAGTACCCGTCCAAACCTTCTTGTCAACTTCAAACCTATGATGTCCTTATTGAGGAAGTTGATTTTCATCCCCTGGAATAACAGGACAGGAATTATGAGACTGATGTCAGTCAATATTTTATCCATGTGCCCTTAATTGTGTTGATGATTTTCAATATCTGTGTTGTCGACAGGTTTTGTCATCTCATTCAATTTTTGCCGGTCTCATTAATTCCATTGTAATTAACAATCTTATTCACGACATATTCAACTACTCAAAAACAAATTCAGGGTAAACAGTTTCTCTTGTAGTACAGTAAAATTGTAAACAATATAGGCAGGACTCCCTTGGGTTTGATGAGGCAAGTGTTTTATCGTCTGAATGTATTCCTCCCTTTCTCAATAGGGAATGCCTTTCCTGGAGAATCTCGCCATAGATGAAAAGAGGAAGCTGCTGGTTGCTAGGTGAGTGTATCAAGGACTATTTCATATCGATAAAGGAGTCCCTCCTTTAGTCCTCTTGATGGTAGCAATAATTTGTCATCATAACAAAGAGAAATTGACAGAGACGGATAATCAATGCTCTACCCTTGAAGCAAATCCATGCAAAAATAAAAAATGGAAGACATTGAGTATCTTGCTATTGTGAATCCCCTACAAATGAACACATCAGGCTTAAATGTGTGATGTTTTAAGTTTCCTGGAATATACCAAGAATTGTATTGTTAGAGCATATTTATGATGTATCGTCGCCTGGCTGGCAGAAGGGTGTTAGCTCAAATTTCAGGTAAAAAATGAAGCATTAATCAGATGGGCGTTAGCGCTAAATCGCCTCAAACTTTTATAAAACTGACTTATTTCCACAAAAAAATTGTGGCTGTGTTTTACTATAACATTTCTATTAGTCTCTTAAGTTTTAAACCAATTTTTGGGATGGAAAGCAGTTTAAGTTTAAAACAAATCTTTAAATGCGAATAATTTGAAAAGTACGTAGTTTTTGAGTCGCTCGCGTGCTAACGCCCTTCTGCCTGCAGGCCGACGGTATATTCTCTTCAATATTTTTGTTTTCCCTCTGGGGACTGTTTTTAGATTCATGATTTAAAATATCCCCAAAAGTGTCTTGTTGTTGTTAGGGGATCGTGAGCTATAAGGGGGAAATGGCAGTATTCGTATGGGAGTCCAGGGTCCTGTCTTACAAAGAGTTACAATTGATCCAAATCAATCGCAAGTTTGCAGTCTCCTATCTCTTATGTACATAGCTGGGATTGATATAGCCTATAATCTAGGCGGAGTGCCGAGCTTTTTTCTTTGCTGCTAGACTAACCCTAAGCAGAACGTCTGATACGACGAGACTACGAACCGTGAGTCGCGAAGCGGCTCACCGCCTATAATCACTGGTCTAGCTTTAGTCATTGTTTTTTTTATTATCGACCATGAATCATGAGGTTTTTTCGTACGAAAAACTACCACGGATTCATGGTCGATAATAAAAAAAAACAACGACTAAAGCTAGACCAGTGATTATAGGCGGTGCGCGGCTCACGGTTCGTAGTCTCGCCGTATCAGACGTTCTGCTTAGGGTTAGTCTAGCAGCAAAGAAAAAAGCTCGGCACTCCGCCTAGATTATAGGCTAGGATTGATATCAATCACAAACTTGCGATTGATATCAACTCTTTGTAAGACAGGGCTCAGTAGTCCTCTGATTTTACATTATAATTTGGATGTTAATTTTTACTTTTTTTTTGTTGACAGCCTGCCCAACATCAAGATGCTCAATGGAAGTGAGATAAAGGAAGAGGAGCGAGAGAAGAGCGAGCGGTTTTTCATCCGTCACTTTGACGAGCATCCCGAGCCTCCACCATGGATTGAAGATCTGGTGCAGAGACATGGTGAGCTTCAGTTGATGATTGAATGTCACACTGAAGGAGAAAAAAATGCATGGGAGCATTGAGTGATTTAGCTCTCAAAAGCTCTGAATTAGCTCTGGTAAAGAGACAAAATACATCAACAAAAGGGAGTCCCAATTGTCATAGAGTAAGTCCAAAAATAAAGTCAAGGAAGCAGCAGCAACAATAAATCACAGGTATGACACACATGCTTTAGCTATGACTTCTCTCAGTTACCACTAAGCGAATTAAAAAATGTGATGCCTAACCCTAACCTTAACCCGTACCCTAACCTAAAATCTCATTGCAACCCTAACCCTATATCTTTTTAAAATGAAACTAGGAGCAGTTATCGTTAGAGAAATTTGATTAGTTTGGTGCACTGAGTCTTTATGTTATCCTTTTTTTCTTCACAGTATGTCTGTAAAGCGCTTAGAGACGTTGTATTAAGCAATATATAAAAGCGGAATAATATTATTATTTTTAATTCTTTAACACTCAGTCACCCATAGAATGCAGGTTGATTATTTATCCCTTTTTTTATTAAACTGAGGGGTGCAGAAGGGTTGTTTATTTTGCTATGAATACACTAGTTATATTGTTACATAGTTGACTGGTCCCCTTTAACCTCCAACAATGCCCTTTGCCCTTTGACCTTTTCCAGGTAACCTGAAGCCCATGACTGAGATCGATATTGGCAGAGGATTTCAGGTACATGCGCAGCTGTCTTTTGTTTACAGCGGCAAGTGCATCCACCAGGCGACCATCCACGTTGTTCAGAACGTTTCAGAACTCAGAAAGTACTGTGCAAAACTGGTTGACAAACCACAGAGGTAAGCCTATATCAGATAGTTTTACCTTAGGTGTGAGTGAGTGAAAGTAACTCTTTACATAGTGTGCGAAGTGGACTGGTGAACCTGTTCATTTAATCAGAGAAAGAAAGCACCGGTTAGGTATGCAATGTTTTTATAGATGTACTTTCTATATGGGTACATTTTTTTTAGTGGTCTTACAACCCCAGAGCCTTGCAGCGCTTGAAAAAAAATTGAGTTTTTAATTTGTTGAAGTAGCCTTCAATTAAGCATATAATAACTAAAATAAAATACTTTATTTCGGGTGGGGAGATGGTTATAGTGATAACCTTGATTAAGAATAGTAATGAGCAAGGAAACCCAGAATAATTAAATCATACAACAGTGAGTTATGTGTTACATTTTTTATTTGTAGTGAAGTATGGTTATGTTTGTCCATCTGGGCATGTTTGCCAATTGGAAAAGAAAACAAAAATAAAAAGAACGCAGTTTTTATGATTTGAGACATTAATATATAAATATGATCATTAGAAAACTTTCAATAATTGTTTCTAACATCTTAATTATTTTTGCTTAGTTAATGCACTTTTTTTTTTCCTACAGAAAAATTATTACTTGAGAAATTTCACTTTAAGAAATAAAGTGGTAACAACAAAAAATTGCAGTGCCTTGTTTTATAACTTATCGGAACCCTATGTTACCTTCAATTATCCGTTGACACACATTCCCATATCATCTTGTCTAGGATGCTACGCATGTACCATCTATCCAAGAGCCCCAATGCGGGAGAGACCGAGCTGAACCTGCTTAATCAGGACTTGCTTCCGATGAGTCGCTACGACATGACCCACGGAGACGAGATCCATATCGAGACCACCTCCTATCAACCCCATATAGCCCAGCCATTCGTTGTCAAAAACTTTAATGGTAGTTATTACCCTGACTTCTAAGTAAGCGAGCAGACGGCCGATGGCTTTAGGTCCTCTCCTCTGCAGAGGGGGAGAATGATGAGGAGACAGACAACCCCTTACCGCATCTGACAACGCATCTCTAAGGCAACAATAGATGTTGATTGTGATGATGATGATGATGGTGATGATGATGATGATGATGATGATGATGATGATGATGATGAGGATGAGGATGATGAAGATGAGGAAGATGATGAAGATGAGGAAGATGATGATGATGATGGTGATGATGATGATGATGATGATACAGACAACCCCTTACCGCATCTGCCAACACATCTCCAAGGCTTTAAGCAGGAGTGGCAACCAGAGATAACTGCAGAGGAGGAGAATGATGATGATAATGATGATGATACAGACATCCCCATCGCATCTGACAACGCATCTCAGATACAGCCATCATCAGAAGCTACTACCAGAGATTAATGATAGTGTTGATGATGACAATTATAGGGACAGCCCCACCCAAACCCCACAACACATCTCCAAGACTTTTAACAGGATTGGCAAGCAGAGCTAACTGTAGAGGGTGACAATGATGATTGACAGTGATAATGATCATGTCTGACAGACACCTACAGTGTTAACTCATCATTTCTTGATGATATCTCTCACAGTCATGATTCTCATATTTTTGTAAGTAACCTGGTTTAATCTACATGTTTGTGCTGCCCTTAAATAGCAACGTGCAATCCATTTTCTTCAGGTTGTCCAGTTATTAGAGTGCCATGTTACCAGAGCTAGTATTTGAAGAGAAGTATAAGAATGTACATGTATATCATTTCAAGTGATCTTATTCTCTGAATATTTTATTTTGACCAGGGTTTGATGGTTTAGTAGCCCAAATCTACCCTCTATTCCCAGAAATTTCCTCTGATATCAATTTTGATTAAACTAAATTAATTGAATTGAACTGACGAAACACCAGATCGTACAGTATACACAATCTGCAAAACTACATAGAAAAAAGAAGACACTGAAAATGATAATTTGTGTACAATGTGGTACAGAGACATTATAAACAGTGTTATATACATGTACTAAAGGAACCTGCTTATAAAGGCCACTTTGTCTCCCTGGGGTGGTCTTTATAAACATGTTTTACTGTATTAAATTCTAACAATCATGTATAAGGAACACAACAAGCAAGGAAAACTCGTCTCCTTATCCTTGCTATAGACATTTATGTTCGATTTTAGATTTGTGAATCGTCTTTTGGCATTGCTGATAAAGTTAATAGATTATAGACTAATCATTAGTTAATTGTTCCATTTGTGAAATCCATCTCGATCCCAAATATAGAAGGAGAAAAAGGAATTGCTAAACGTTCTGGACTGTTGAATGATTGCAATAAAAAAATTGTTAGACTTTGTGCCTTAATTTAATACATGTACGTGTGTTGTACTAAAAGGTTTAATCTAACGTCAGAAAGAGACTGAGTTAATTGATTTTGGTTCAAGTTTGATTGGTAATAGCACTGTATTGTAATAAATAAATCAGAGCATACGATTACATTTTAGTAATCCCTTTTCAGCATGTGTAATAAATGGTTGACTAAGCTAAAGATGACATTTGCCTGTTATTAGAACCTTCATTCTCCCCTTTCTCTGGATATTAAACTGCATTAAGTTTTCGTGCAAAATTTTTCTGTAAAATAGTTAATTGCATTTAAGTTTGTTGAAATGTAAATTGCCTATTTTTATAAAATAGTGTTGTGTGTGAATACATAGTACCTGGAAGACTAGAATACCCTTTTGGTAGTCTGATTTTTGTTATTGATGTTGTTGTAAAATAATATACTGTTGTAGATGCTTGTTCTAGAAAGCAGGCGTTTATAAGTTATACTGCCAGGTGGTTTGAAACATAATCGTTTTGCTATCATGACTGAGTTTGTACACCTTGTTAGTAGCTGCCCTTTGTCATGGCGTAATAGCCAGAGAATGCTCAGGTTTTCAGCCATTCTTAATACAGCTTGGGTGAATTCACACATGGTAAATGAGATGGTTAATGCATGGTAAATGCATTGTAACCTAGCTATGAGGAAATGTATTAAAAACTCTCCAGTGGGTCCAAGGTATTGTATACATAATTCAGAAACTGTTTCCTATTCGGTCTGTCCTGCACTTTCTAAAATTCAAGAATTTGCTTAATATGTATTTTTGATAAAAAAGTTTTAAGAGTGTATTTTGTAATTCATGCTAAATAGGACAAATTCACAAAAGTATGAGAATCGGACAATTTCCCCAAAAAATTTAGTTTCTAAAATCTGGGCACAAATTTCAATCATGTAATATTAGGTAATTTATATGTCATGTCTCTATTTTCTTCATTTTATTATAATTTTTTTCGGCATTGGCTTGTCCTTCAGCAACTTTAAATTCACTGTTCTACTGCCGGTCAGAATTAGCACTATCCAAAAACATTCTGTATGCACTCTATTAAATTGTATGATGTTTATATGGTAAATGCAGTTGTGTGTAATTTGTTAATCATATTTTTTCAAGTGAGAGTAGAGAACTAGTGAAATCCTTAGAAATGTCTATTTTAAATGCTTTTGTCTTGAAAGTATGCACCTAATATATAAGTGCAAGTATGTAGGTTCAAGACAAAAAGCACTACGTGTAAAATTACACATATTATTTCACTGTGTGTTTCACTAGCAATTAGTAATGTTAGTATTTGATGTTAATTAATACTGTAATTGCAATAGTTATTTATAGTTTAATAGAAATATATCGGTTATAAAATAAAATATGTTGGTATACCATACTAGGGCCAGTAGAAAGCAGTGCAAATTAGATGGTAAGATAAGTTTTATAAAGTAATAATGACATCACAGGTCACTTTTAATTTGTATATTTATTATTAATAGTATATATATATTTTCTATTACTATTCATAATACTAAAGATATACATCAGTTGAATTGTTCTAAGTTATCTTTTGAAACATAGGAAAAGTTGTGATCCAGAGAATTATTTTAGCTTTACAATTAATTGGTAAAAGCACTTTGAGGGCAATCTTTTATGAGTTAATATATCGGTTATCATACCAGCATGTAGGATGCCAATATGATATTTCAAAAATTGAATCAATGAAAGCAGAGTGCTGATACAATTTTGATAGATTGTTATCCTTTTGTCAACTTAAATCCTGCTTGTAGTTGTAGATTATATTTGCAAGTTGTGATACTTATGTCTCTGACAACTAATCTCAAGAATAGTAAGAAGTGTGTCCCCGTCTAAATCCATTGTAATTTTGATTTTAGTTCCAAACATATTATAATTAGTTTTATTATATTTTCTCTTACACTGTATCATATGTAATGTGTATACTTGTATAAGGGGTCATTTTTAATAAGCCAATTAGTGCTTTTCATGATCCCGCCACCATTATTCTTATGTATTTGTTATTGATTTGTAAATTGTTTTTAAAGTAAAAATAAATGTAATTGAAAAATTGAATTGAAAATGTATATATAATAAAAGTGAATATTTTTGTAGAGTAGAGAGGTTTAAAATAAAATGAAGAGGCAATAGATTACAATTTAAACCGATAATCAAAATTGATGTAATGTATTGTTGTAATGGAAGTCGAGCAGAGAAAGGTTAAAAGAGAAAGATATTTTGTTCTTCTGTAGAGTGATAATAAAAAAGTCAGAAAGACACAAAAGCAATCAAGCATGTATAAATTTAATTAGTAGTATTTCTTGTGACTCGTGAGGAAAACTTAGTTGATGATAATTTGATTAAAAATTGTTTCAGACTGTTAATGATGACAATTGAATTCAAAATACTCTTGTCAATCCATAGAATTCTTTATGTTCACTTAGTTATATTCACCATCTCCACTATTTTCAGACACCAGCAATCACCATCTATTTACTATTTTTTGGTATATACATTTATTTACAAAATAATATTCAGTCTGTTGATGTGAGGTAGAGAAAACAAGTTTTGATGTGGTCTTGTGATCATCTCTCCAGTCTATGTCTATGGTGACATGACAATTGCTCCTGTGACAATAATTGTTTAGGGCTTTATTTTGTCAAAGGTTTAAGGTTGGGATTGCAATTAGGCTTTGGGTAAGGTTTAGTTTAGCATCGCTATGTAAACATATTATGCCTATATTATATTTAAATTGAATTGAATTGAATTGAATTGTCAGTTTTGTCAAATGCTCTCACCATTCATGTTTGTAAATATGTTTCCTTACATTGATTGTGATTTAATTGCTCAATAAAATCTGATACTTTGTTTGAACAAACTGTGTCTAATGCTTGTTATTTCAATAACATTTACTCCTATTCCCATCTAAACACCTGCAATCCTAGTTTTGACTCCAGAGTTCAGAGTCAGACCAGTTCATTATCACAATGACCAAATTCTTTTCGATTATTTCTTCTTATTCCAAACATGTGCAATGTGCATTATTGCACCCCTCAACACTTGTCATGGTTCTAGTTTTACTAGAAGAAACCTAAAATTGTACTTCTGTTACCAAACATCTTTAATCTTCAAACATTTCACTGAATACAAAGCTAGTTTCATGATCAATATGACAAAATCATTGAAAACCACAGGACTTTAATCCAAACATGTGGAAAGAGCACCCTTGTCATGATACAATTTGAAGAAACACTTATTGACCAATGACTTTCTTCAAAAGTTGAGTTTAACGATTAGATTTGAAAGGGCAATCCACCCCTTGTAATAAGTTGATTTGTAAGATGAAAGCAAAAAAATAACAAAAACAGAATGGCAAAAGTTTGAAATGAATTCCGACCAAAAATAAGGAAGTTATTTCTACAGGAAATACGTTGGCTATCTTGAACATAAATACACAGTAATTTATTATACACACACTAGCGTGTGCATAATTGTTTGTTGATACTTAATTTCCCATCTATTGTACTGAAAAGCTTTTTGTAGACTTTGAATGATCTTCCTGTCATCGATCATAAACAGAACATACTCTTAAAGGGCAACCCAATTACCCTTGTAATATACTTCATTGGTATGCATACGGGAGCAGAAAAATAAGAGACAGAGAGTTATGATGAAAGTTTGAAATACTGAATCCTGTAAATAATAATTAAGGTAATTATATGAATGTTTGAAATGTGAGATCACTAAATCCGTGCGAATTTGGACAGTGGATTGTGACCACTGCAGGGACACTGTCCTATTTGTTGTGTAGAAAATATAATGAATTTCTCTTTTTCTTTAAGTGCCTTCTCATGCACTTGGGGCACTACTCAAAATATATCATGGATAATAAGTGATTAAGATCCTTTTAAAAAAATCTAAAGAAATTGATCTGATATCAAGAATTTTATAAATCTACAAAATAAGGGGTTTATAGCCATTAAAATTGTGGGAGGATATCCCACCAGCCCCTCCCCCGGTTTCTACCCCAATGGAAATGGAGCCTGGAGGTATACCAAGATGTTGGGTGTCCGTACAGTTGGTTTTAAAAAGTAATTGAAGAAGTTTCCATGCAATATTTCAGAAATCTTTTAAGAATAGTATTATACAATAATAAAGGACAAACAGTTATGATGCTGAGTGTTGTTAGATGCACACACTTCTTGCTTTATTTATGTATAGCGTGCGGACACGGCTATAAGAACCCCCCCCCCCCCCAACAAAAAGAAGATAAATAAATAAATTAATAAATTAATTTAAAAAAAAATCATATAACATTATGAGTGCCTGTAATACTAATATGTATTTTGTAGCATGAGATTTGAGGACAGGGTCAGGGAGGGGGTTATTTGGCTTCAGTGAACATTAATAAACTATGTATAGATACAAAAAGTGCTCTTCAAAGTGCATATATATTGCAGGGATGTTCTCGGAAAACACTCTTGACCTAATTTTCATTTATCTATTTTTTGTCTTCGAGAAGGAAAAAATGGTATTAGATCGACGCCATCTACGTCCGTATCTAGTATAGCTGGGTTACCAAAATAAAAACCAGAAATCGTGATAATCGGCACCGGAGTAAAAACAATTCGAAATTTGCTACAAGGAAAATTAGAATCGACAAAAATGCCAGGTACGTGAATATGACTCCAGTAGCATGAATTTTATTCAGTTGGTTGGTTTTTGAATAAAAATAGACCCAGCTTTGCATTTTGCTTTTGTGTTTTGTCTGCTGTGCAGAGGAGTCCGAGAACCGTCACCAGTGCTTGGCGCCTCAGCCTGCCCGGTCCGGTTGGGGCCTTTCCGCTGGAGGACTGCCGGTTATAATGCTTGGCAACACGTCTAAAGTTCGATGGGCTAATATGGGCTAGCTGGGCCTGGGCTGGCCTGGCCTGGGTGAGGCCAGGAGCCATACCCATGGCGCAGCTCAGGCAAATATAAATCCAGACATTTAGAGACCATTCATATTAGGTCTAGATCTAGATCTATCCAACAAAAACAATAAGTTAGAGTCTAATTTTAACTTAGTTTTGTTCAACTCAAGTCTCAAGAGTCAAGTGAATTTTAAAAAGAAATAAAATTAAAGGTGAAAGGATGACAAATAAAATTGTGTCATCGATCTCTGACTCTGAGTCTGACTCTGGTAAAAACTGTCTTGAGCCTTTCTCTTGACTTGAGTGTAAAGTGAAGTGAAGTAGATCTAGAATCTAGACCTAGTCTAGATACTAGGCATAGGCCTAATCTTAATTTTTATCTTATTCTTAACTTAGACCCTAGATCTTACTCTTTGTTCTAATTGATGATTGATTTTTTTCTTCCATCTTCTATTTCATCTTGTTCTTTAGCCAAAGGAGGAGGAAGGAAAGGAGAGGTCAAGGAAGAGGAAAAGGCGCCTCTTCTCAGAGGTGTTTTTGTCTTTCCAAATGGAGACAGATATGGTCAGTAATAATCATAATGTAGACCTAGATCTGGGTCTATTTCCTTTCTCCATATATATGCCCAAGTATCTAACTTTATACACAAATATGCGAGTCGGCCTTGAATAATACCTTGAATACCAAAGCTTCTGGAAGAAAGCCGTCTCCAGCTGCCAAGCTTCCAGGTCTAACTTCAAGGGGGGGGGGGGGGGGGGGGATGTAGAATATCAAGGGTGTGAAACCATAGCGGACTTATTTTATCTACTGTAACCTCTCTTTTAAGTACTTTGTTCAAAAAGAAAAGTGCCCTTGAAAGTTGCATTTTATATAGCAATATTTGCTTGTATTTTAACAAGTGAATAGAGTGAGATGATAAATTGTCTATCACACTGCCTGGAAAGACAACAACAAAATGAATATTGATTAATGTATTAATTTAGTTGTTTATTATTATGATTTATTATCATTTCTTGATATTGACATTGTTTTTCTTTTTATTGTTATTTTTTCTATACTCTTGATTTCTTTGAATGACATCTATAGAGGGAGATTATGTGAAGACAGATGATGGGGCCATAGAGCGTAATGGCCAAGGACAACATGTCACACCTGAGGGGCTTTGCTATGACGGACAGTGGGCTGGTGATAAGATGAACGGACCAGGAAAACTGACACAACCAGATGGAAGTGTGTACGAAGGAGAGTTTGTCGATAATCAGTTTCACGGCAAGGGAAGATACATATTCGCCAACAACGCTATTTTTGATGGTAGCTTCACAGAAAATAAGTGAGTAGCTGTTATGTAACTGGTATGAAGCTGTATTTGCAAAATTTGTAAATTACTTCAGATTTTCTGTTTGAAACTCTCCAGATAACTGAAATATGTCACCCTATTCCGTTAAACAATGGGAATAACTTTTAGCTCATGCTCCTAAAATGAAATTGCTGAATCCTTTTTTAATTTGAACAAATTGTGCATCATGCCAATTCCTAGTTTCATTTACTTAGTGTCATTTTAGCAACAAAAAAAGTGAGTGAAACTTTGCTTTGTACACATTTTGCATTCAACAACAACGTTTCATACATATTTCACATAGTTGATCATTTCAAGAATCTTAATCGCTCTTTCATCAATTTGTTATTCAATTAAATCTGCCATGGATCTGTTTCAATATTATTCTTACCTTAACCACACTTCCCCCTGCTAGCATTGGTATAGAGGACTGTCCTTAAATCAAACTATAGTTTCGTTTGAATCTTATTAAAATTTTAATTAATTTTTAAAGAAAACAGAGCAATTGAATAACATTTTTTCACTCATCCATCCTGTTTGTTTTCTTGTCGATTGTGTAGGATGGAAGGCGATGGGCAGTTTACAGATACGGACAAGCAAATCTGGTTCGGTGCTTTCCACTGTAAAGCAGCTCCGGGACTCAAATTTAAACTTTCAATGTGAATTGGACATCACACTTTCATTGTGAATGGAACTTAAAATTCTCTTTATGAAAAGGACTTCAGACTATCGATGTGAAGATGACACTATACTGTAAGGATGGAAGGGGATGGGCAGTTTACAGTATACAAACAAAGCAAGTCTGTTTCGGTGCTTTCCATTTCCACTGTAAAGCGGCTCCGGAACTCTAATGTAACCTTGCAATGTGAATAGGGCATCACACTTTGCTATATGAAAAGAACTTCATACTGTCTATGCGAAATGGATTAGTACAAACTGCAGTTGTGAATATAAAGATTATCTGTATGAAGAGGATTAGATTGGCTGACTGTCACTCTTCTCATTGCAAGGTCTCAGGTCTTGACTCGAGCACTGCCACAAACTCTACAAGACAGTCCTTTGCATCTATAGAATAAAACCCTGTTTCCAGGAAATGAATAGCCTTTTTCAAGTGAAAGAATGGACAGGGTCTTTCTCGACAGGTGGTCTTTACAATGAGTCATTGAGATGGCATGCTTCTCTCAGTCGTGTCCATGTTAAAAAACTTCTGCCAAGCTCAGTGGTGGATCCAGAGTCTCTGACAAGCCCCACCCTCCCCCTCATTCGCTTAGGCAAGGGGTACTGCCCTTCCTCCCTCCCTCCCCCCCCCCTCCCCCCCCTCCCCCCTCCCCCCCCCCCCCCCCCCCCCCCCCCCCCCCCCCCCCCCCCCCCTCCCCCCCCCCTCCCCCAGATGATTAGGAAAAATAAGTACAGAAATATTTGTGATATCTCTGAAGTAATATACAAATTGTGTATATACAGTTGGTCCAATGGCTTTAAGTGTAGCAATCACCAAAACGTGTTTTGCTCTTGATTGAAGGTGGGAGGGGGGGGGGGGGGGGGTCAGGATTATGAATTTGTCAGTTCATAAATGAACTCTGGAGCATTCAATATTTATATAATGATAAGATGAACATACATGAACATCAATTCATCAATGTCCTACTGATTTTACACTTAATAATAATTTGTTGATATACTTGACATTTTTGTCTTTTCTAGATTGATATTACTGTATGAAAGTTAAAAGTTTCATTTGAGAATAAGTTTTTATTTGCAATAGCGCACATACCCCAAAAATGTCAATCATCAAAACAGATATTGAGATTGTGCTCCATTCTTTAAAGAAATTGTATGTTCTTGTTGTATTTCGTCAGAACAATAGCAGAAAAGAGAAGATGGAATTTTGAAAGGCATTGATGTGTATTATTGAAATGAAAATTTGGAAATAACTGATATTGTAAAAAATGTACATTATAACAATTTATAGATATATGTATGTATTAAAATGCTACTGTACAGAAAATTTACCAATTTGCATATCTTTGTTTAGCTTGCTTTTGACTGTCATCTGCGACTTTTTACTGGGTGCTTACTACCAGCAAGGAGTAATCTTTAACTTTTTTGCTACAGTCACTCCACATTTGGGTTTTTTCCTCAATATCTTTTGATTTGGAGTCCTAAAAACATGTGTGATGTATGAGTAGAAAGCACCAAACGTTCTACACACACATGCATCTATTTTTGTTTCATGACTATAATTGCCTTTGATGGCATGAAGTTTAAAAGGAATAAGCTTTAAATTCCTGAAATTGACAAAACATTGAGATATTTTAATAACATTTCGATCAAAATTTGCAATTTGTTTCAACTTTTACGACAACGTCCTCGTCCGTGTGTATTGTATTCAGAGATATATTATTAAATCATATTTTAACAATGTAGCAATAAAGGAAAAATATGTGATTATAGCCAGCGTGCATGAAAACAAAATATCTTGTCCTGAAAGGATTGTTGCAATGCTTGAGGATAAGATATATCTACATTCAATTGATTTGCATTTATGCCCAATTAAATGATATTAAAGATAGCAGAGAGAAATTACTGGGGAGGACAGTGATATCTCCAGTGCTACACCCAGTAGCGCGTACGCAGGATTTTTTCAAGGGGGGGGGGGGGGGGGGTTAACATTTTAAATCGGGCCGAAAACTCAGCCAGCCGCTGAATAAGCCGGGGAGGGGGGGGGGGGGGGGGGGTTAGAGGACACCTTTTTTAGGTAAAAAAAAAAGATTAAAAGGGGGGGGGGTTTCATCCAAAATCCCCCCCCCCCCCCCCCCCTGCGTATGCACCTGGCTACACCTAACAGCAGATGTAATCTTGACCATACAACTAAGCTCCCAATTGAGTTGATAATATGGGGTATCATGATATGCATGTATGCCCTAGCTATAGAGAAGAGCTAGGGGGAGGGGGGTGGAGAGAAAGAAGGGAAGAAGAGTAGTGAGGGTAATAGCGGGGGTAATAGCCGAGAGAATCAAGCGAGGTAAATGGAGAAGAGAGAGAGAGAGAGAGAACTAGAAAATTTAAGGCACAATAAAGAGGAGGAAATAGGTCATGCATGGAAGAAGCTATCAGTGATACAGGGCTGTCAACTTTGGGAAACTGCTTGCATGGAGGGAGATTTTTTTTTAAAATTTCGCAACGACTCAGCCAGCCGCTGAATAAGCGGGGGGGGGGGGGGGGGGGGGGGAGTAAGAGCACATTTTTTTTTTTGGAGGGTGGGAGGTTTTTTCATAAACCGGGAGATTCTACATCGTTGGCGGGAGAGCGGGAGAAAGGCGTGGTGGCGGGAGTCACCCGCTACGAGCTTTTGGCGGCGGGAGAATGAGCGTGGTGGCGTGAGTAGGCCTACTCCCTCCAAATCGAGAGGGTTAAGACAGCCCTGTGATATGCAATAAAGTTCTGTTATTATCATTGAAATAAAATAACCAGCTGTCCAAACTTTATGCTAGAGTCTAAGTAAATACATATTGCATTGCGACACAGTGGCACAATTTTCTCCAGATCCATTCATCAATCCTTACAAAAAATATTTCAAGTTCAGAGTCCAGATATAGATATAGAGATAGATTGTTCTCCTTCAAGTGTTTTTTTATAATTAATTTGAATATTCTATGAGGAAAGAAAAGTGCATGTGCCTTGGCGCTAGGTGGCATTTATCCATCCCCTCGCTAGCTGAGCTAGCTGCAGGGTACGGTATACAAATTTCCGGTTGCTTGAAGTAGGCCAGGCCGGCTATTTGCTGCATGCTTATGATCAATTCAGTTTTCGTTGCATTTTATATCGCAATCGGGCCGGGATCAGACACAGACAACCGCAACTCGGCTCGGAGTCACGTCTTCGATCGTCACATCTGATTTTTGCCAAGTAAGTAACCCTTTGAAACGTGACATAGATTGTTTTCATTTGTATTGAATTAAGTTGATATTTATTTCAATTTTCTCTGGTGTCACAAAGTTTCCAAATGAACCGGATAAGGCCTATCGCGTATCAAATTTTGCCATGACAACACTGCACTGCAACTGCACTGGTGTGCCGATCCGATGGTAGTGGTTTGCTTGTAGAATTTCGCCCTTGTCTGTCGGGCTAGCTATGAACAGGTTGGTCTCTGGTCTCCACCTGGCCCTGACCCTGTGATCATGCGATCTTCTACTTCAAGTTCAATGGTAATACTCATCAACGCCTGTTCAGCATCTATATGAGGGTATTAGATGAGGGTAAAGCAAAGCATAGAGTTGTTATATACAGCTCTACAATGTAGATCTATGCGGTACAGTTCCTGAAAAGGGAACTAAATTGTTTCAAGAGCCACCTTGATGAACTGCTAGCTGCTCTAGAGAAGGCAGTTTGACGATTTTGAGGAAGTTACTAGTAGTAGTAGGTCTAGTAAGTCCCAGTCCTTAACTTAGGTAACTTAAAGTCCTGGGGATCGAAATAGACCCTAACTAAATTTGTAAGTGTCCATTGAAGAGCCTAGTCTCATACTACTAGATCTAGACCATATTGTTGTTGTTGATTCCTCCTTGTAGTAGTTCGCTTCCTCGGTTTGATGTAATCCGGTATTGATCATTTGAGGTAGTTACTAGTTAGTCCCAGTCCTTAACTTAGGTAACTTAAAGTCCTGGGGATCGAAATAGACACTAACTAAATTTGTAAGTGTCCATTTAAGAGCCTAGTCTCATACTTGATCTAGACTATATTGTTGTTGTTGATTCCTCCTTGTAGTTCGCTCCCTCGGTTTGATGTAATCCGGTATTGTATCGCAATTTTGACTTTTTGTTATTTCAATATTTGCTATCTTGTACTGTCACAATCGTGCCCGTTTTCTTCTTTCTTTAAGAGTTGGGAGATTAAGTTGTTCTCGCATGCATGTTACACTGGCATCATGCTGGTAGTTTCCACAAATTAAACGAAGTGATGTGACTGATCATGAAAAACTATGTTATTGACATAAAAGTAATTATAGACAGTGAAATTAAAGATAAACTTTAGTACTGGTAATGCGATTGCATTGTGAAAGAAAAGGTGTGGAAAGGATCAGAAACAGTTGATCATGTAGCATGTAAGTATATTGGTGTGCACTGCAAGGTTCTGGAGTCATCAAAATCATAATAAATTTGACCGAGTCTTGGTAAAGTAACAAGCACTCACATAGAAACCCATAGGAAAGAAATGAGCCTGCCGCATACTCCTGCGGCAGACTTGCCGCAGATCTGCAGCAGACCTGCCGCAGATCGACAGTCATCTTTTTCACATGCAAATTAGTTTTGCCGCAGACTTGCCGCAGACTTGCCGCATACTCTTTCAGTATGATGAAGAGCCTGCGGCAGGTCTGCCGCAGACTTGCTGCAGACCTGCCGCATACTCTTTCAGTATGATGAAGAGTCTGCGGCAGGTCTGCCGCAGACTTGCCGCATACTCTTTCAGTATGATGAAGAGTCTGCGGCAGGTCTGCCGCAGACTTGCTGCAGACTTGCCGCGTACTCTTTCAGTATGATGAAGAGTCTGCGGCAGGTCTGCCGCAGACTTGCTGCAGACCTGCCGCAGACTCTTCGTCATGAATATTCATATCTCATATAGACCTGCTGCAGACCTGCCGCATACTCTTTCATATCCAGTACGTGGCAATAAAGTATGCATGTAGAAGAACCAGTGATAAACTGTTTGATACTTCATAATCGATATTGGCAATATCGACATTACCAATTAGGTAATACCAATATATATCGATATTACCAATTAGGTATATTCTATTCTCAATTGTATTAACTTCATCACATTGATCATTTGATGTGTATTCAAGAGTAACATTTAAAGTGACACAGGCTCGTACACATATACATGTATATACTAAATATGTATATTGTTTCTTGGTTAGTAATCATAGTTTCTTGGTTAGTAATCAATATATCTATTGCTTAAACGTGAATGTAATTGTAACATGATCAGACAGAATAATCTATTGGTTAATAATGACAAAAGAAAAATAGAAATCACAAAAATGATGTGCATTGTCTTAATTTGCTTAACAAATCATGATAAATGTATTTTTCTGTCACACGTGTAAAGTAATAATGAATATGCATGAGATGATTGGTTTCAATTGGCCCTATTAGACTTTAATGGGATTTCCTGTGGCAGACCTGCCGCAGACTGTTCCTGTGGCGTACTGGTATGCGGCAAGTCTGGAGCAAAGTTTCATCCTGCCGCAGATCTGCCGCAGACTGTTCCTGTGGCATACTAGTATGCGGCAAGTCTGCAGCAAAATTTCATCCTGCCGCAGATCTGCCGCAGATTGTTCCTGTGGCATACTAGTATGTGGCAAGTCTGGAGCAAAGTTTCATCCTGCCGCAGATCTGCCGCAGACTGTTCCTGTGGCATACTAGTATGCGGCAAGTCTGCAGCAAAATTTCATCCTGCCGCAGATCTGCCGCAGACTGTTCCTGTGGCATACTAGTATGCGGCAAGTCTGCAGCAAAATTTCATCCTGCCGCAGATCTGCCGCAGACTGTTCCTGTGGCATACTGGTATGCGGCAAGTCTGCAGCAAAATTTCTTTCTGCCGCATACTTCGGCATACTCTTTGCAGCAGACTAAAAGTCTGCGGCAGGTCTGCGGCAGATCTGCGGCAGGTCTGCGGCAGGTCTGCGGCATACGTTTTACTTTCCTATGGGAAGCTATATATGGGACAACACACATGGTGTCGGGGCTAGTACTACCTTGATTTCCTTGTCTTTCTATGCTCATTACTCAGCCAGTATACATTTTCTTCCAAAATTGTTTGGCACATGTCATTTATTTGTAATCTTGAACATTCAGTGTAAGTTTCGTTTGATTCTGTGAGAATTAATTTTTATTTTTTTACCAGTACTGGAGTTTATCTTTAAAGTATTTAGTAGGCTAGACGGTCAAACTCAAAAGGTGTGATTTTGCATGAGAAATCTGCTCATACTTTTATTTTGAGCCGAGGTAAACCCTTTGTTTGCACATGATGCAGCAAATGTAAATAAAGGTAAATGGTATCCTATAAAAAGGCTATAAAAAAGGCTTAAATATTCATAATTGAATGACACACGCCCTTAAAACTAAAACAACAACAACGTTATACATTGTCAGTGTTGACTAGTTGCAAACACTAAAGGGGAGACTGTCACCCAATTTGTAGGCAACACAAATCTTACTCTTGGAAAACAAAGTATCTTTCTTTCTTGATTTGATTTTGTTTGGCAATTAATTAAATTTGATTTACATGTAGACTAGATCTATAAGCGGAGGGCCAAAGTCAGACAAGAGTTTTTAGCCTGGCACTAGGCACTACTACACAAACTAAGAACACCTTGTTTATTCGAAAGATTTTATCATATGTAATAAACAATATTTCAGAGGTGTTTTTTAATATAATTGTAGGGAATACGCCTAAATTGGAGGGGGCGTCCCATAAAGTGGCCCTTTTGACGAAAAATAGTATTTTGTTAATAATATTTTAAGGAAACCTTGAACCATCATGAGTTTTGTGTCATATGAAAGAAAGTTGAATTATCTTCATTTTGATAACAATTTCAATGGAATTAGGATTAATTAAAGTAAAAACCATGATTTTTTGGTGATTTTTCGAAGTATTGAATTTTATCAAAAACTGATATTTTCCATATATCAAAATCAGAGAGATGCATTTTTTCGAAACTTTCTAGGAACTTGCCCATGCTCAAGCACATTATCCTGTGCGAAGGAGAGGCTTATATATTTTTTCAATGAAAAGTTATTGCAACCCAAAATCATTGATTTGATTTTTTTTTTTTAAATACATTTTTGCCCTTATGTACTACCATTAAACTGTATGCATATACGTGTATTAGTGTATTAAGGACGTGTTTGGTGTGTTAACATCAAGTTTTAAATATAAATTATAAAGCAAAACCTCTAATCACCATGGATTTGGTGTCAACAGATGGATAATTAAAATACCTTCAAGTTGATATCAATTTCATTGAGTTATTTAGCATGTGACATATACATTTTGAGCCGAAAAGGTGCTTTTTTAAACATATTTTTTTCCCTCTAATTTTGGCCAGTATCTCGGTATACTAACTGGACAAAAGTGATTGGAGTTGGACATTTAGTAGTGCAGAAAGTTCAACAGATTTGTAGTGTTGAGTGCCATTGATAAGTACTTCGATCTTCTGTACTCTCGAATGTCTCAGGAAATGCGGGCATTGGCAGTTGTGTGGAGATGCCACCCTTAATCAAAACAGACTAGGTCACATTGTTTTCCTTTTCCTATTTTGACAGACGCATCAAAACCATTATGTTATGTCCAATCCATGCCGCTTGCCAGTGAATACAAAATACGGCAAAATGTAGATTATTTTCTTGGTAATTAATTCAAAAACCTGTCACTCAGTTTCTCCCAATATAAACATGTATTTCAGATATATTTTAATCAGAGATATCATTGCCATACATGTATTCAAAACCACAGATCTATCTTTGGGTCACTCCTCACCAATGCAGTTTTCTTCCTATATGTAGGCCTATCTGCTTTCAAACTTTTCTTAAATATGTATCCTTTGCTCACAAGGTTTTCATGGCTCTGCAGTAACAGATCTCATGCACCATGGAAGACGATAAAGTCAAGCTCCTCGCTGACCACAAAGACGAGAAAACTTCAAGAAACATTCAAATCCAGGATCCAGATCATTTGGGGGATCTAGGATGTGGTCCTGTTCCAGACAGTCCATCAAACCCAACCGGTCCTAATGGCACCCAAGACTCCATCAACTCAACAGCTGACCCTCAGAGTGAGAGTGATGGGGAAGAGAAGGTATCAAAGCCGCTGACCCTAAACCAGAAGCTGACATTTGCTGGGATCGCCGCTATGTACCTCACCTCGATGATGTCCTTCTCTGTGCTTGCTCCTTTCTTTCCCTATGAGGTAAATGTGATAAAATCTGTACTTCTATAAATATTTTCAAGTAAAAAATCAAAGAAGTTTCTTCTTTCATTTTAAAATTAAAGATCTTAAGTTCTTTATTTCATTAGAATCATCTTAAATTTTTAGAACATTTAAATAATTCGCTTTTATTTGTATGACAAACATGTATGTTTTTTTTACATGTCTTACATGTAATTTACATATGGTATATGAATTTTGTTAAGTGATATTCAATTGTCAGTGACCTTGCTGCATTGTTTCATCATAGCCCCGTAAAATGGTCCTAATGTCTCAGCTCTCTGTCTGCTTGCATTTTATTCCCAGTGTGTTTATAAGGTTAATGTCTGATTTCTTAGATGTTAACGGTACATGTAGGTATAGATAGCATTAAAGGATTAACCTTTAGCATTAACCTTATTTAATAGAACATAATATCCTCAGTAAGACGCAGTTCGGTTTCGGCCAGGTCATTCTACAGCCTCGGCTCTTGGGGCTTTAACAGACAGTTGGTTACACTGCATAGATAAAGGCCTCATTGTAGGGGCTCTTTTTATTGATTTAAGACAAGCTTTTGATACGGTTAATCCAGATATTTTGTTAAATAAGTTAAAGAAAATAGGTTTGAGTAAGTTATCATTAGCTTGGTTTGACTCGTATTTAAATAATAGAAAACAATATGTTGCTATAAATGATTCTAAATCAACTGATCGCTGTATTTCTGTTGGAGTTCCACAGGGATCTATGTTGGGCCCGCTCCTATTTTTGATTTATATAGATGATATGTCAGAAGTTTTGAAACATGGAAAAATTGTAATGTATGCCGACGACACGACACTTTATGTAAGTGGACCCACCTTTTCGGATGTACAAATTAAATTGCAAAGTGATTTTAATGTTATATGTAGATGGATAAAATGTAATAAACTCTATTTGAATGTTGATAAAACCAAATTTATGATCATCGGAAGTAAACAAAGATTAAACCATTTTAAAAATGACAGTATTACATTAAAGTATGAAGATATATGTGTTGAACAATGTAAGATCTTTAAATGTCTAGGTATTATGATCGATAAAAACATATTATGGTCTGATCATGTAGATTATTTATGTAGAAAAGTGTTGCCGGACTTGCCATGCTTAGAAGAGTTAAACCATATGTACATGTAGATGACATTTCATTGAAATTATTATACACATGTCTCATACAATCACAAAATGATTACCTTGTTGTGAAATTTGGGGAAACAGGTTTTTAAGTCATATAGATAAGATAACTAAACTACAAAAGAGGGCTGCAAGAATGATTTTAAACTGTAATATGTATACCCCATCAAAGGAATTATTTACTCGCATGAATTGGATACCATTTCAAGAGAGGGTTAAATATTTTAGATGTATATTTGTTTTTAAATGTCTTAACGATTTATCTTCAGACTTTCACAAAGATGTTTTTCAAGAAGTATCAACTCAACATAATTTTTACACACGGCAATGTACTCGTCATGACCTGATTATTGATAAATGTCATACTGAATACTGTAACGATCCGCTCCGCGGTCGTGACGTAACAAAGAGGCCTAACTTAAACGATTGTTGTTTTCAAGCGCGTCATCATACACCGACGCACAATGTTTACGTTAATAATTTGCATACGAGCGATTGACATTTGGATCCATTATTGAGATGCTTTAAGATGTTAAACTGTAATTGTTTATCAATATATCACATGAATTTGGAAGGAAAGTTGTTTAGACAATGTGACTTGTTAATATTCACTGCAAATGATATGTCATTCAGAGTGTTGTATTTAATTAATGGTAAAATAAGAAATTTACTTAGATATTTTGCTCTGAACTAGCACAGTCTTCATGTTAAATCCATTTTCGCTGCGCGCGTACTTTCCAAGATCGCTTAGCGCATCGATTTCCCCCACGTCCGCATTATGCCTTTATAACCCGTAACATTTCTAAAACGCGAGGAGAGGGAATTAGACGCTCGTCGGAATCAGAACTATTTAGTCTCTCCCTGGAAATCCCCCCCCCCCCACCTAAGGACTTAATTGAGTTGGAATTGGACGCTCGTCGGAATCAGAACTATTAGTCTCTCCCTGGAAATCCCCCCCCCCCCCACCTAAGGACTTGTCTTGGAATTGGGCGCTCGTCGGAACTGGTACCACACATAAGATCTCTCTCCCTCCCTGGAATATAAAGGTACACAAGGAAGTCTACGCTGGAATTAAGATGCTGGAATTAATGAACCACTATTATTAAGATGCAGGAATATTCTAAGTCCACCTCTCCCCCTATGATGCTATGGAATTAAACTAAGACGGAAAACTCCCAAGTCCCATAAATCCCAATGAATCATTGCCCTTCACTTTTTACATGTATTCGAATATAATAACGACAATCGTATAAATTTATTAAGTATACTATGAGCACAAGGTATTTGTGACAGTGGTGATATAAAGATGTAAATATTTGAAGTACATGCATTAATAAAAATTGACCATTTTCTTTTGTCTTAAAACTGAAATTATGAGTCTATAAACACTTTGTTTTTCTTCTTGACTGGTACTCCGTCATAAGTCGTATATTTCGACGAAACGAACGTAAATAAGTATTGTAGCTTCCCCCGTCTTTCCTCAAATAAAAGATAAGATCTAATTACTCTAACCGCTCGGACATACATTATAAATAATGTCGGCTGACGAATATCCTGACAGATATAAAGAATCAGTTTCCCCAGCTGGGAATGAGAATAATCCCGACGTAGAGGTCGAGGTTGGAGACGGAGGCGGGGGCGGCCGCCACAAATTTGGTGTCAGAAGTGGGATTCTTAATATGGCGGAGGTACCAGAGTCTAAGAAAGAAATAGATGAGCTAAGTTGCTCCTCAGATGAGACAATGTCTAGTACAAAAAGTTCAAAGAAAAAGAAGAGTAGATCAGAGAAATTACAAAGTCGGATATTAAGTCAACTAACGAAGTTAATGGGGCAAATGATGAAGTTGACAAAGAAACCAAGGAAGAGGACTGTTGGCCCAGACTCCTCCACGGAAGAACTATCTGATTCTTCAGATGATGAAGTGGAATTCAACTTCAAACCAAATAGACGACCGGAATTAGGAATGGAAATCCAAAATAGAGACGAGGAAGGAATATCTCATGTCGATGAATCAAAGACGAGGAAACATAAGGAAGAAACTAACCAGATGAAAGCACAAAAGAGGAATGATGATATTCGCCATGCCAAAGAAGATAGAATTCGGGAAACTACTCATCGACCACTGATCATGCCGGACAAGTATGATGGAAGTACCGACTGGAAAGAATACGCCTCGCACTTTGAATCTTGTTGCGGAATCAACAACTGGAAAGATGAGGAATCTGCCAAGTATCTAGCTGCTAGCTTGAGAGGTCAAGCTCTGAGATTACTAGAAGAACAAAGAGGCACCAAGTGGAACTTTGAAGAAATAAAGAGTAAACTGTCATTCAGGTTCTCTTCTGCCAAACAAGCGGAAAGCTATTTGTTGGAACTTAGGAATCGTAAGCGACGTCAAGGAGAATCACTTCAGGAACTAGGACGTCATATTAGGGAACTAACTGATAAGGCATATCCAAACTTTGAAAGTCAAGGGGTCGATAGACTAGCTAGGATTCATTTTACTGATGCTATTCGTAGTAGTGAGATTCGTATGGGAATATTTCATGCTAAGGCAGCAAGCTTAGATGAGGTAATTCAAGCAGCAATAACCACTGAGACATTTCTACAGACGGAGACTGAGAGGAATGGATGGAAGGTTAAGCCTACTTACAGTAGAGGAATCGGCTCTGAAGTGGATCTAGAGAAGATGATCAAAGATGAAGTCAACAAAGTCCTAGGCCAAGCCATGGAAAGTCAGCCTAACAAGGAAATATGTCAGGGATATGTGAAGAAACCAGGAACTAATCAAAGACCAAGCCAAACAGCGCATGAAGGAAGAATTGTTGTGAAAACCCAAACATGTTTCTATTGTGAGAAACCTGGCCATTTCGCAAGGGAATGCCGTGAGAAACAAATGGATCGAAGAGGAAGGAACTATCCAAGTGGTGAATCTAACTGGTCAAGACAAAGATATCAGCGTCAGTCAAACGACAAGTGGTCGCCCCAAAGGGTCGTGGCGCGGCCAATCGTCCAAAATTAATTGAGACCCAAACTAGCAAAACAAAGACAAGTTTCATACCCAGTATAAATCAAAATGTTGATGGTCTTTATGTTCCAGTGCACATTCAGGACAAGGAATACAAATTTCTAGTTGATACTGGTGCTTCAGATTCTTACATTTCTAGACGATCATATGAACAATTAGATGAAAAAGATAGACCCCCTCTGCAACATCGTAGCATAAGTGCACAGTTAGCAGATGGTTCACCATTAGCCATTTATGGAGCAATAACTCATGAGATGAAGATAGGACCAAATAAAGGAGTAATTACAGTTTTGGTAGCAGATGTGAGTAGTGATGGAATCCTCGGCTTGGACAATCTAACAAGAATGGGGGCTAGCATTGATCTGACTAATTTCCAACTCACCACAAAATGGGGCAAAGTAGAGTGCAAGAATGAAAGTGGAGAAAGACTATCCTTCCGCATAACTGCGTCAGAAACTACTACAATCCCCGCAGGACATGAAGCTGTAATACTTGGATCAATGAAGGAAGGAGATCGAATTAAATCTAACACCCTAGGTTTAATAGAGGCTGGAAATGTTCAACAACAATTAGTGAAGAAAGGACTCATTACAGCTAGAACTCTAATCAAGACAGGGGAGGAGTTAGTGCCTGTTAGAGTATTCAACCCATCTACTTCCAACAAAGTAATAAAGAGGAACACACCAATCGCTATGATGACCGTAATAGATACAAGTGAAGTACAAGAAGTCCCCAAGTACACCACTGTTGGTGATGGAAAAGTTCCGGAACATTTGAGGGATTTGCTAAAGAGAAGTACAGAAGGAATACCAGATCAGTATCGCCAAGACGTGGCAAAGTTATTGACGGAATTTCAGGATGTATTCTCAAGAGGAGATGATGATATTGGAAGGACTAATTTGGTACAACACAAGATAGATACTGGAACTCAGCGACCAATTAGACAACGACCACGCAAGCACCCTTTTGGGCAGAGAGACGAAATCAAGGAGCAAGTGGAAGGGCTACTACAGAAAGGTCTTATTGAACCAACTGATAGTCCATGGGCTTCAAACATTGTACTCGTAAAGAAAAAGGACGGAACTCAGAGATTTTGCGTGGATTATCGGCAACTGAATGCTGCCACGATCAAGGACGCCTACCCCCTACCTCGTATAGACGAAACATTGGATGCTTTGTCAGGAGCGCAGTGGTTTTCAACCCTGGACTTGGCAAGTGGATACTGGCAAGTAGGCTTAAGCAAAGATGCTAAGGAAAAATCAGCTTTCGTAGCTGATGGTGGACTCTACTCATGGAACGTGATGCCTTTTGGACTTTGTAACGCCCCAGCCACTTTTGAGAGATTGATGGATAAAGTACTAACCGGATTGCATTGGGAGACATTACTTGTCTACTTAGATGATTTGATTATCTTTGGTAAATCGATACCAGAGGAACTTTCTCGGTTACGTCAAGTATTCTGTAGACTACGACAAGCCAACTTAAAGTTAAAACCAAAGAAATGCTTTCTGTTCAGGAAGAAGGTGTCCTATCTCGGACACGAAGTATCAAGCAAGGGAGTCTCAACACAGCCAGAGAAGGTTGAGTCTGTAAAAACATGGCCGACGCCGAAGAATGTGACGGAAATTAGAAGTTTTCTTGGTCTTGCATCCTACTACAGACGTTTTGTTGAAGGTTTTGCTAGTATAGCCAAACCTCTTCATCAACTCACGGAAAAGCGCCGTGCCGGACAGTTCGAATGGAGCTCTGTCTGTCAGGATGCGTTTGAAGAGTTGAAAAGAAGATTGATTACTGCACCTATTCTGGGATACCCGAATACGGAAGGTGCATTCATTCTTGACACAGACGCCAGTAAGGATGGGATTGGAGGAGTGTTGTCACAAGTACAAGATGGAAAGGAAAGAGTAATTGCTTACGGAAGTAAAGTGCTAAGTAAGGCAGAACGGAACTACTGCGTTACAAGAAGGGAACTACTCGCAGTTGTCGTTTACTTGAAGCATTTCAGACAATATCTCTACGGTCGACATGTAACAGTGAGAACAGATCACGGAGCTTTAAGGTGGCTAATGAATTTCAAAAACCCTGAAGGACAGCTGGCAAGATGGCTTGAGGTCATCGCAGCTTATGATATAGAGATCATTCACAGGGCTGGTAGAAGTCATGGAAATGCAGATGCATTGTCGAGAAGACCATGTGGCCAGTGTGGAAGAGGACTGGAGTGCGAGTTCAAGGTCAAGGAGGAAGAAACAGCCAAAGCCCGTGTAATAATGATGACAAATGAGAAGAGACTGTCTGAGATGAGGAAAGATCAACTAGACGACCCAAATATAAAGCCTGTGCTAGAGGCTATGGAAATGAAGACCAGACCACCAAAGGAAGAAGTTTCCGCAATGTCTAAGAAAGTTAAAGTCTTGTTAGAGCATTGGGAACAACTTGAAATCAGAGATGGAATACTCTACCGTAGATGGGAATCTATAGATGGCAAAGAAGTGAAATGGCGACTAGTATTACCTGGAAGGAAAATAGATGAAGTTTTGAAAGAACTTCATGGTAGTGTTCTAGCTGGTCATTTGGGAGCAACTAAGACACTGAAGAGTAGTCAGATGAGATACTACTGGGTAGGAATGAAGGCAGATGTGAGGTCTTTCATCCGTAAATGTGAATCTTGTGCTCGACGGAAGTCAGCTGGTAAGAAGAGGCGAGCACCTCTACAGCAGAGAAGAAGTGGAAGTCCGATGGAACGGATCGCTCTTGATATACTAGGACCTTTGCCAGAGACGAATGACGGAAACAAGTACATAATGGTAGTAGCCGATTACTACACTAAGTTCGTAGAAGCTTATCCCATACCTAATGAGAAAGCAAGTACTGTGGCACCCAAACTAGTTGAAGAGTTTATATGTAGATACGGGGTTCCAACTGAGATTCACACAGACCAAGGAAGGAACTTTGAGTCACAGTTGTTTAAAGAAGTTTGCCAGATCTTGGGAATAAAGAAGACAAGGACGACGGCATATAACCCTAAATCAGACGGAATGATTGAACGCTTCAACAGAACATTGCTCGATATGCTTGTCACGCTAATAGAGCCTGGAAAGAATCAGCGAGATTGGGACAAGTATGTACATGTAGCTACAACGGCATACAGAAGTTCAGTTCATGAGACAATAGGAGAAACGCCAAACATGATGATGTTCGGAAGAGAACTGAAAATGCTTTCAGATCAGTACATGATCCAACCAGATATGGAAGTTGGAACAGACTACGTCGACGAACTACGAGACAGGATGGATAAAGTCTATACAAGGATTACTGAACACAGTCAGAAGAATCTCCGAAGACAGAAGAGAAACTACGACAAGAAGATTGCTGGAAGTAGTTACGAAGAAGGAAATTTCGTTTGGTTACGAAATAATCAGAGACACAAAGGCATCAGTCCCAAACTAAGTTACAGATGGAATGGCCCATTCAAGATTAAGACGAAGTTGTCTGATGTGACATACAGAATCCAAAAGAGTCCTGGAACCAAGATGAAGGTTGTACACTTTGACCGTTTGAAACCATGTGAAGGAGACGAGCCTAAGGAATGGAAGACGGCTCATACTAGACGGGAAGATGCTGGAAATGATGCCAGAGAGATGGAGTCCAACTCTGAAGAGGTTGATCAAGATTCAACGCAAGACGTGACTGTAAATAGAAGACAAGAAGATACTCGACGCTATCCACTGAGGAATAGAAGACCCGCACATTTCTTTTATTAGAAATGGTTTTGTGGAAATAAAGTTTAGAATAATATTTGTTTTACTTTGGATCTGTTTCCTTCTCCTCTTTCCTTCTCTATAACTTTCTATCTCACTTCTTTCTTTCTTCTATTCAACTCTGTTTTCTCATCTATATCTCTTCCTTATACAGATTCCATTGCTTGTATTGTATATAAATGAACATTATTGACATTGTAACGCCACTGAGTAGATTTAAGAATTAGAATTTATTTGTAATAGGTAATCTAGGGCGATAAAAAATTAAGAAAGATAAGTGCACGTTCCATGTTGCATAGGAACAAAGAATTGACAAGTTTTGGAAGAAAAGCAGATGTCTTATGTTGTAGATGTATATTTGATTGATGCTCGTGTTGAAAGAGAGATTGTGATGTAACAGAGAAGAAGGAAAAAAAAAAGTGGGCAAAATAAGACAAGTGCTTTCTTCCAAATGTCACCTACCTTATTGGTAATATTGAGCGAAGTTATATGATATATATTTTTGGTTTTAATATACTTGCAATCGAATTTAGACAAGGTTGCATTGTAACAAGGTTATCGCCCAGGAAAACCTAATGTTTTAAATGCGAGGACGCATTTTGTAAGGAGGAGGGCTGTGTAACGATCCGCTCCGCGGTCGTGACGTAACAAAGAGGCCTAACTTAAACGATTGTTGTTTTCAAGCGCGTCATCATACACCGACGCACAATGTTTACGTTAATAATTTGCATACGAGCGATTGACATTTGGATCCATTATTGAGATGCTTTAAGATGTTAAACTGTAATTGTTTATCAATATATCACATGAATTTGGAAGGAAAGTTGTTTAGACAATGTGACTTGTTAATATTCACTGCAAATGATATGTCATTCAGAGTGTTGTATTTAATTAATGGTAAAATAAGAAATTTACTTAGATATTTTGCTCTGAACTAGCACAGTCTTCATGTTAAATCCATTTTCGCTGCGCGCGTACTTTCCAAGATCGCTTAGCGCATCGATTTCCCCCACGTCCGCATTATGCCTTTATAACCCGTAACATTTCTAAAACGCGAGGAGAGGGAATTAGACGCTCGTCGGAATCAGAACTATTTAGTCTCTCCCTGGAAATCCCCCCCCCCCCACCTAAGGACTTAATTGAGTTGGAATTGGACGCTCGTCGGAATCAGAACTATTAGTCTCTCCCTGGAAATCCCCCCCCCCCCACCTAAGGACTTGTCTTGGAATTGGGCGCTCGTCGGAACTGGTACCACACATAAGATCTCTCTCCCTCCCTGGAATATAAAGGTACACAAGGAAGTCTACGCTGGAATTAAGATGCTGGAATTAATGAACCACTATTATTAAGATGCAGGAATATTCTAAGTCCACCTCTCCCCCTATGATGCTATGGAATTAAACTAAGACGGAAAACTCCCAAGTCCCATAAATCCCAATGAATCATTGCCCTTCACTTTTTACATGTATTCGAATATAATAACGACAATCGTATAAATTTATTAAGTATACTATGAGCACAAGGTATTTGTGACAGTGGTGATATAAAGATGTAAATATTTGAAGTACATGCATTAATAAAAATTGACCATTTTCTTTTGTCTTAAAACTGAAATTATGAGTCTATAAACACTTTGTTTTTCTTCTTGACTGGTACTCCGTCATAAGTCGTATATTTCGACGAAACGAACGTAAATAAGTATTGTAGCTTCCCCCGTCTTTCCTCAAATAAAAGATAAGATCTAATTACTCTAACCGCTCGGACATACATTATAAATAATGTCGGCTGACGAATATCCTGACAGATATAAAGAATCAGTTTCCCCAGCTGGGAATGAGAATAATCCCGACGTAGAGGTCGAGGTTGGAGACGGAGGCGGGGGCGGCCGCCACAATACCTTGAGAATGCAATAAGTTATGATGGTGCTTCTCTATGGAATAAATTACCTTCTAATATTAAGCAGATAAGTAATGTAAAGACCTTCAAATTGGCACTTAAGAAATATTTTTTCCACCTTGCTGTTGAATCAGGATAGGTTTTGAGGAACACCTTTTTTAAATTATTTTTTACTGCTAGTCTGCCTCTATTTTTCTTTAAGCTCTCGCTTCTTTTACTTAATCCTTTACTCTCTTAGCAAGTGATCTATTTATAATAGCATTCATCATAATTGACACTGATTAATATGTTTGATATTGTATATTTATTTTCAATATGTAATACTGTTCTATTAATGTATTCATACCTAATTGTTTGTTTTATCTTTTTAATTGTATATACATGTTTTACAGGGCCTCATGGAAGACCAACTTTTTGTTGAATGGGCTACCCTGGTGAAATATAAATAAATAAAAAAAATAAAAAAAAAAAAAAAAATGTTTACCTGTTCCGTTGAAAACAGTTACCAAAGTATGAGTAATCAGGAGTTTCATTTTTCAATGAACAATATACAGATAAATGTGACCCTAATTGTTCAGATAAAAGATTGTGATTTCGGCCCACTGGTTTAATTCTTTCTTTTCTTATGGTCCAATTTTTCTTATTCAGGCGGAGAAGAAAGGTGTAACTCCAGCTGAGACGGGACTTGTGTTTGGTATTTTTTCTCTTACCAGTTTTCTTGTGTCTCCTATTTGTGGCAAATATGTGAGTATGACATACATGTACATGTATACCCTTTGCCCACAGCTTCGTTATACTCCAAGTCCAAGACAATTAACCAGAAAGAATTTCGGTTGAAGTTGATTCCTAGTCATCGTATGACTGCATTGCAACAGGAACTGTCCATAAGTTATCACAGATGATTGAACATGTGGCAAATAAGATCTGATTTGTGTATTGTTGTGTGACTTTTTTGAATTATTGAAATCAAAGAACTAAATTTTGTTGAATATCACAAGCGACATGCAATTATGGTATAATATATTACATTGTCTAAAGGTTTTAAGTATTTCTTGTCATAGATATTAGATATTATATCCCTCATGTATAGTTGTTTGCATTGCGATTGTACAGAGCACGAAAAAGGTATAGATAAGTACTATCTACCTAAGATAGGTCTTTTTGTAAAGTAATTTTTTGCTGCTGCCCCACTTGCGCGACTTGCGCATTGAATAAGCATAGCAAAGTAGGTTACGCGAAATGTCAAAGTCAATGTCAATGTCAAATGAGCGCGCATCGACTGTATTACATGTACGCATGTTGTGCTTTGTAAAATCTAGCTGAAGCTAAACTGTCTGCAAAATCAGTTGTTTTAATTATGTAAAATTCACTTTAAATAGACCTTATTGCCGATGTGGGATATAAAACAAATATTAACGTCCTTTACTCGGGCAATGGATACGAACTATCATCGCCTCAGTGATCTCGGGGCTACCATCTTCCCTCGCCTTGCGACTCGGGAAGATATTAGCCCCGAGATCACTTCGGCGATGATAGTCTGCACCATTACCCTCATAGTCGATTAATATTTGCTTACCATATGAGGACATATCTAGGGTGATTTTGTGTTTAATGTGATGTAGCTTTTATGATATTTTTCCACATACAAATAAACGAAGTGAGAAAGCTCCTGAATGATTCTACATCCTTTTCTAATACCAGGGGGTGTTTCACAAAGACCAAGAACAAATTTGAGTTGGACTGAACTATGGCAGGCCGTTCATGCTGCTAGTTCCTCTGACCATTCCTGGCATTGGTTTCTCAAGGGACATACAAATCATGGTCACAAATCTACAGAATTTACATTTTTTGAATTTTGATAGAATCATTATTGAAGGACAAAATATTATGAGGATAATAATTGAGAGACCAATAGTGAGAGCAACCAGTGGCATGAATGGCCTGCCATAGTTCAGTCCAACTCAAATTTGTTCTTAGTATTTGTTATAACCCCCAGGACTCAGAACTGAACATTCTCTGTAAGCTTTCCACTGTACAGATCTGATTGAATATCAGCATTACCGTAACTTGTCACGCCTCAAGACCGCACATGAAATGACCACTCAAGAGAGACAAGAAATGTGGTTTTTATAGGCAGCTGGTCTTTAAGTACAGGTATCTTACATTCTATTGAGAAACACTGCTCATAGGAAACAAAAAGTGTTTTCTATGTAAGACAATTGATCTTTGTGTGCAGGTGATTAATTCATTAGTTCATTTCATTGGTTAATTCTCTCTATAGCTGCCGGTCATTGGAGCTAAATTCATGTATCTGAGTGGATGTTTTGTTGGAGCTGGCTGCAATTTATTATTTGGGTGAGTATTCAGGAAACATATACAGCAGTAGATTCAGGGGCGTATGCAGGATTTTTTCAAGGGGGGGGTTTTACAATCTGGCCCAAAATATTTTGCTCCCGAAAATTTGAAAATCGCGCCGGCCGAAAAGTCGCTCAGTGGGGGGGGGGGGGGGAAGCGGACACTTTTTTTTTTTTTTTTTAATCGCAACGACTCAGCCAACCGAAAAGTTGCTCAGTTGGGGGGGGGGGGGGGGAGGGGTAAGCGGACACTTTTTTTTTTTTTTTTTGGTCTCGAAATTTGACATTTTTTTCTGTTGGGGGGGGGGGGGGGGTAAGGTCACTTTACGTTAGCCGTGGGCATAATTTTTTTTTTTATTTTTTTTTTTTAATTAAAACAAAAAACAAAACAAAGGGGGGGGGGTTTTAGTTTTTTTTAGGGGGGTTTACACACTTAAAAATACCAAAGGGGGGGTTTTGAACCCCAAAAACCCCCCCCCCCCCCCCCCCCCCCCCCCCCCCTGTGTACGCCCCTGAGTACATTGTATACTCATCATAGTACCCTGCAGGAACGAATGGAAAGCCCAAAACGGACCATTTAAACAGAGGCTATTCATGTTCTCATATTCAAATAATGATAATAATATGTCCCTTTTACCCAGGGTAGCCTCAACAGTATTAATACTGTTCTCCCTGAGGACCCTACAATCATATCATATCATAAACGACAATCATTTAGAATCAATTTGACTTTTTTTTTTTAAACATCTTATTTCAACATAAACAGGTTTTTGGACGAGATTCAAGGCAAGACCATGTTCCTGGCCTACTGTTTCACCATTCGCATAGTGGAAGCCTTAGGATCGTCAGCAGCGATAACAGCGGGCATGTCTATTTGTGCAAACGTCTTCCCCGACAATATTGCACAGATGAGTGTGAGTTAACCTACAAGTTATATTCTCAGAACTTTATTTTTTATTTCAAGCCCTACCTAGTCATGCTGTATGATTAGATTGTGAGTGTGAGTTGCCCTACCCTGCACTTGTTCAAAAGCGAAAATTCAAGTATTTAGACTTTTTATAAATTCCACAATACATCAAGAACATGAAATCTCCTTGATAATAGAAAATATGAATGATTTGAATCAACATTCTATGCTTTTTAAAACAAATTTTACTATATATTTTCATAGACGCTAAAGGCTTTCCATAATTGTTAAGTCCAACTTAGAGATAACTTCAACTTAGGATCTTTGTGATACACCCTCCATGGTTTCTGGGACCACTGTAGGACTCAATCCACCTTAGCTGGGGGGGGGGGGGGGCATCCAAGAGCAACACGAGAGATGATTCAATGTCGTATGTAACCAGACAGGTGCATGGCCGTACCTGAACTAAAGCGAGGATATCTTAACTAATATTTAGCATACTTGATGGCCCCTAATAAGGCCTAAAAAAAGAAGATGTTGTATTTCCCTTTATTAGGTGCCAAAGCATGGGTCAGTCGGTCAGAAATCTTTTTTTTTTTTTTTTTTTTTTTTTTTTTTTTTTCTTCAATTTTTTACTCCCTCTTTGGGTTAACATTTTTCAGTTTTGAATGCTTTAGGGATAGAGCAACGTCAATCTGGTGCTGGACAGTGGCTGCCGGGCTCACGATCAATTGGGCAAAAAGAATTTCCATTTTCAGTTTAACTTAATAAAAGTTGGAGTGGACTTTAACATATTATTTTTTTATTTATTTATTTTTTTATTATTAAATTTTTTTCCTAAAAAAAACGGTAAAAAAAAAAAATTAAAAAATTAAAAAGCCGACCGTAGATTTCAAGATTTTGGGTCAGTCGCAAAGGGCAATACAACATCTTTTCTTTTAGGCCTAATGGCACCTGACACTTTCCATGTTCAGCTCTCTGAATCGGTGTAGAGTGGTAATCATTATCAGGGTTATGTTGATTTATACCAATGTTCTTTTTGCCTTTCAGGGTATGTTGGAGTTATTCAGTGGTCTTGGGTTTGCAGCTGGGCCCCTCTTGGCAGTCTATTGTATGGAGTAAGTAATATGTTATCTACAAATATGAATAATTCAAATTGTACCATAATTATTATGAATTTTCTCATAAATACATGATAGTATGTTTTTTCTTGGTGAACTATACTTGTTTTTTTGCTGTTTTTTTTCTAAAATACGGATGAAGTTGATGAAGAAAACATAAACTGTATATTCGTAATGCCGCCATGATTTAAAAAGTGAATTTTAAATAAAGAATATACAAGATAATGACCTGGCACTGCTTAATTTAATTCAATTCAATTCAAATTTATTGGTCATGTACTAGATGTGAAAATAGAAAAAATATCAAGTGATTAAAGCGCATTTTTCTTTCTTCCTCTTTGAAAAATAAAATGACACAGATAGGTGGTTACAAGCTTCCTTTCCTGGCTCTAGGCTGCACAGCTATGGTCATATCTGTCATTGATATATTCATTCTACCAAGTTTACGTAAGTACCTTGTTCTTATCTTTGTGTTCTGGCAGATTCGGTTTCATGTTGTAGGTTTTTCTTTATGTAAAGAACTTATACGATTGAGCTTTACTTATAATATAGAATAGTGCTCATAACAAACTGGGATCATAGATTTGACATTTTGTTTATTACCTAAAAGTTTTAATTTGCTAAGCCTTTGTCAGAATTAATTAGTATATTTTTATTGACGCTCTAGTTTTTATTCAACAAACTTGATGCCTGAGTGGAAGTCAATTTAAAGGAGCTACACAAAGAAAATTTACTAACAACTCATAATTAGAACAAATTACATATGGATGGAAAGATTTTTTCTTGAAAAACACGAACAATTTGCTGAGAAATCATATAGATATCATGGAAAGGCGTAAAATGCAATTTTTCAAGACCCTCCTTAGATCCCCGAACGCCCCTGAACCTAAGTCAAACACACAAGCGTAGCGAGCTCTGAATTGTGACGTCACACACTGGACGTACAGCTCAGTGCTGTGTAGCTTTATGCAGCTAGCCAGCCGTGTCCCGTATGTGACGTCACAAATATTGATGCTCTACAAAGGACCGCTGAAGGCAGAAAATCTAGATCTCAAAACTAACATTTGTGAAAGTTGATTAATGCGGGCCCCAAACATATTTGAAGAGAAGAGTTGTTGTATTTGATCGGCAAGGCTTCCCCTTCGCAATGATATGAGTTTTGCATCAATTCAAAACATTTTTGATTCTTTGTGTGGCTACTTTAAGTTCTTTGCAGTTACCTACGCATGATATGACCTCTCTTATTGTGTTTGACTGATGTAATGTCTTATGTAATTTGTATTTTGATCTTTATGTTCTACTCACTGCTTGCTTATGTATTTGTACTTGGTCATGTATCATAGCATGATTCTACTGTTCAGACCACAGGAATAATAATGTCGTGTGCGGACCATCAGAAGGATGATAAAAACCTGTTATTCCAAAATGTAAAATCTTTTTTTTTTTTTATTATAACTATTATTATTTGTGTCCAAGCAGCACCTGCAAGCAGAAAGGAGAAGCCAGGATCTATATTGACAGTGCTTAAGATACCCGCTGTACTGATAGTGCTTGCAGCCTGCGTCTGGGGTAGTGCTTGCTTGGGGTTCTCAGACCCAACACTGTCTCTCCATCTCACCTCTGTAAGTAATAACATCCATTATCTACCTCTCTTTTATATGCTTTAAAGCCCCACTGCACTACTTACAGCTACTTACTTTTTAATATTTTTTTAATTAATATTTTGTGTGTGCGTCCGCCATTTTCAATGGCAAAATGTCCATTCTGTCCTGTAAAGTATCCTACAAGCATCTCACATCAGCAATTTGGGGATGTTTATTGGTTCATCGAACACACCAGTCGTGACGAAATAATGCATATTCAACCAATGATCAATAAAAAAAAAATCTTCCTGTAGGTAGAAACTGTAAGAGGCATTGATTCGCGTAACAATCCGTGTTTATTTTCAAGAATACAACTTTTGTCAGTAAAATACAACTTTGACACTAAAGAATACAGTTTTTGAACTCCAGAGGTTGGCAGGTCTGCCCCCATGGTCCCTTTTTTCTCATGTTCATTGAGAGCTGATTTGATAAGAAAACCACCTGTCAGTGACCATGCAGGGAGGTCCAATCCCTCCTGGCCAAACTAGTGCAGAGGGGCTTAAATTTGATAATCATATTGTCTCTGGATGACTAGGTTCTAACCGAACTTGGTAGGAATCATTCGCAGTGAAAGGAGAGTTCAAACGTTTTGAAATATAGGACATTGTCCTTGAGGGGTATGAGGGACAGCACCCTAAAAGATTCGCTCAATTTTATTTAAACTAAAGATTACATCCACTCAAACCGATGAATCGGATGTAAGCCATTCAAATAGGGGACTTGGGGGATGTTTCACAAAGATCCTCAGTTGAACTTATCTCTAAGTTGGACTTAACAATTATGGAAAGCCGTTAGCATCTTTGAAAACATTTTTTAAAAGTTATTTTAAAGTAGTGCTGTAGCCGAACCGCCGAACCGAACGGAAGTTCGCCTAACATGGCACTTCCGAACCGAACCGAACGCAAAGGCGTGGTTTCGGATGTTCGGCAGAAAAATGTAAACTTTTTGCAAGCTAATAAACTTGTCATTTTGTACCTAATTTTCATGTCATGATTGCTCATTTTATATTTACTTTTTTCCCATTTTCCGCCTTTGTGATTTATATATATATATATATAGGGATTTTATATATATATATATATATATATATATATATATATATATATATATATATATAGGGATTTTATATTTTTCCTATTGAAAATAAAAACTTATAAAAAACAGTTATTGACGAGCCTATTCAAGATGACAGCTTTCATGACTCTAACATTAAACAAAAACCGTCTCGGAAAATCTTTAAAAAATATCATCTATCGACAAATTGAAAACATGATTCTTTTAAAATTGAAAATAAAACACGATTCAAGACGAAAATACGAATGTAAGTAGTATTCTTCTTCACAAATAATTACGTTTAGAGCAGTTTTTTAATGTGAAATTCGTGCTGGTCGGAAGCAGTGTGCAGAAGTCTGTCCGTGCTGGTCGGGCCCGGCAGGGCGGGCGGTCCGCCCAGTGCCGACCGTCGAGGCTATAACGCTGCTCGCTATTATATTACCGAACCCCGAACATTTTTCTGAAATTTTACTGGCCCGGCCAACATGTACAATTGAATATGTTTTTAAAAAACTAATTACAGCAAAAATGTGGTCTTTACAGTATGCATTTGCGCTGTGTTACGACATCAATAGGTTTTTAATAGGTGAAAGGAAGGCCGGTTGAAAAATACTAATTTTGATGGTAAAATACTAATTTTGGAGGCGCTGAGTACTAATTTGTACTTCCAAAGGTTGGCAGCTCTGTCAAGGAGATTTCATGTTCTTGATGTGGAATTTATAAAAAAAATAAAATTCTTGAATTTTTGCTTTGAATATATTTTATTTTAAAGCCCCACTGTCCTACTTGTAGCTACTTGCTCCCTCTATATAGAAAACTTCCCCAATCGGTGCCTGTTGGTCCCCATGATCCTCTTTTTCTTATGTGAGTTGAGAGCCGAGTTAATGAGATAGCCACCTGTCAGTGACCTCGCTGTGTGGTCTAATCCCAGTAGTATTGATGGTCTTTAAGGCTACAAATGGATCTCCATAATATTTAAGTCCAACTTAGAGTTAAGTTCAACTTAGAATCTTTGTGAAACACCCCCTGGCCCATTAGGGTCTCTATGACAGCGCCCCTTACGTGCCCCAACTTTGATTTTTTACCAAATCAGAATGCTGCTCTGATGATTTTCACTACTGCCAAGGGAATTTCCCTTGTTTGATAAATGTTGATGTATCGTTACATTTTTACACCATTTTAGCCTCCATTAAATGTCCACCCTTCTATGGTGGGTGTGATGTTTCTACTCATTGGTGGAATGTATGCACTCTTCGCACCAATCTGGGGCTACATAGCTGATAAAAAGGTAAGTAATCTTGTATTGGATTCACAATAACTTTTGATTACTTTATCGTATCGCATACCTGCCAACTGTTCCAATTTAATTGGATTATTCTGATTTTTCACAAGTCTGAATGACCAAATAATTATTTTTTAAATATTTTTTTTTAAAGTTGGCTTGTTCTACCATGTCCTGTGATTTGAGAGTTCGCGTATTATCTGCTTTGAAAGGCTGCACGATCAAGCAACAAATTTGTATTTGATTTTTTTTTGTTTGTACATATTTACCGTGTATTGCTACAGTTGCATACATGGCCATGGTAAGACTGTGAGATCGCCGGTTACGTGTACAGATTTCTTGTTTTCAAATGTTGACAGGCATTGTATCAAAGTTAAAATTGTATGAGATGATAAGTTGAAGATTACATTTCGTCAGCTACTTGCAAGAAGGCCATTACTATCATTAACAATGCATGGCTCTCATGGTGGGCAGCTGAAGATATATGCTGAATAGGCCTGTTTTCATCAGCCCGAGATTGCCAAATATCTGGCTATTTGAACTATCCCAATCGCAAATTATCCAGTTAATTTGCGTCTTCATCAGCCCGGAGTTGCAATTAGCGGGATATTTGGTCGATATAATCATCCCAAGATATCTTGGGCTAGCTTGCAAAGTATCCCGCTATCTGTTCAGTGCATCTTCACTAGCCCGAAGACACGCACTAGGCGCGAACGCTGAGCAAAATATCTCTAGCTAATTTCTTGAGCTTGAGTTTCAAGTTTCGAGGTGATGAAGACGCAATTTTTAACTTCTATGACGCTGCACAGCTATGGTCATATCTATCATCTGAGATATTTATTCTACCAAGTTTACGTAAGTATCTTGTTCTTGTCTTTGTGTTAAGAGCCCAAATCACTGAATGATTATTTCCCAAATCAGAAATAGCGGGCTTTTTTTGCAATCTCGAGCTGATGAAGACAGGCCTTATTTGATTTTTTACCTTTGTTTTTTATTTGATTAGTGATACATAATCTCATCTGAGCAGCAGCAAACCAGTTTTTATTGCCCTATTTGGGACTGTCATTATAGGGACTGCTGTGTTTACCAGTTGTCAACAATTGTGTGCTGATATCCGAATTTATAGAATTGTTTAACAAGATTTGAATTTGTTGACTTTGCCATGATTTTGTCTCATTAAACTATTCAATGGACTATAAAACATGAAGCATATTCAAAGCTGGTTAAATGAAGATGTATCTCTGTGCAGTACTCTTTATATGAGAATTTAATGTGGTTCTATCTTCATCTCTTTTCATAAACAATTTGATTGAATCCAGGAGTCATTCTAAATTTGGAACAATTGCACTTGAATTCCAGTTGTTGTGAAACCCTGTCTAAACAACAGTTTGTCTTTGATTGTGATCTTCCAGAAAATGACCCGTATCATGATGGTTCTAGGCTTCTACATCATAGGGATTTCATTCATGCTGATTGGCCCGAGTCCTCTCCTCGATCTCCCAGGGTGAGTACCATTAAAGATAAAGTTGAGTTCTGGTCATGCGATTAAATTGTGAAAGAAACGTGGAATTGATCAGAAAATGTTGATCATCTAGTATATAATAAGTATTGGTGTGTACTGCAGGGTTCTGGAATCATCAAAATAATAAGAAATTTGGCCCAGTCTTGGTAAAGTTACAAGCACTAGACACTGAAAGATGTATATGGGACTACACGAACATGCGGCATAAAAATCTGTCCCGAATTTTATAATATTACTTGCCATATTTAGAATATTAAGGCATTTGAAGAGCCATGCTTTTTAGGGAACATTTTTTATCTGTTGTTCTCCTACACTTGCATAATAACAATGATAACGCTCATAAATTATTGTTCACCTCTTCCCAGAACTCGACTTGTTGCACAGTTAACCATATGTGAAAACAAACAGTGCAGGGCCATTCCTTGTTCTGTGTGACATGTCTTTTTCCCCCATTTATTTCATGGAAAATGAAAAAATGTTTTGAAAAACCATTCAATATTGTTAGTGATGCCAGAAACAGTCTGGCATTGGTCTCCTTGGTGTGATTGGTGTATTGCCAGTGTTATAAGTGATATCAACTTCTGCTGATAGTATGTTTTTATTTTCATTTTTTTAACAGTAAATTATGGATCATCATGATATCCCTTGCATTACTGGGCTTTTCTATAGGGATTGGAATTATGCCAGCATTTCTAGATCTTCTTATAAGTGCCAAGTAAGTTTTCACTTTCATTTCTTCTTTGCTTTTTTTTAAAAAAAATTTAAAATCATTTCTTTCTTTTTTCTTCTTCTTAGTTCTGAACCATTTCAAGTGATTTTGTATAAAAAGTATAAAAAGGATAACTTACTTGCTCTAAATATCTCCTGTGAGATAATGATATATCCTTTGATAATTGCAAAATCTTTCATTTCCATTTGAGTTGTATGTTTATTCCATTTACAGATATTAATCTTTGATGATATTAAAGACAAATATTTATTCAAGTAAACACGTAAATTGGTATTGATATTTAGGAGTAATAACTCTCTGTCGTGAGTTTGATTCTGTGAATGTTGAAACCAGTTACTTTTCAGAAAGTTACTTTCAGTTTCTTTGGAATGTTATTACAAATTGCAAGTCAGTGCTTCTTATGCTGTAAGTTAAGTTATAACATTTCATGTTGCTGCTATGTGGTCTTACTGTGACAAATGTTATTTGTTGTTGTTACCACCTGAATTTTAGTTACCTGAATGTTAATGTGAACCACTTTATGTGGTCCCATGTTATGACTTTTTATGTTTGTTTATTCTGTAGATGGTATGGGTTACCTGAGGATCTTTCAACACAAGCTATTTTATCCGGGCTGTTCAATGGAGCATTTTCTTTAGGGTATGTTCAGAAATGGGAATAATTACCTTTAAATTAACATGACAAGAATATAAGTCTAAAGTGTGAAGAGTTGGATGATAAATACAAATGAAATTCGCTTAGTGAATAAAAAAAAACATTAATTTCCTTTTTGTATGTTTAATACAGGCTGATTCAAATCACTCGGCTCAATTTCATTAATTCATTTTTTTTTTCTTTCTACAATATTGTTTTTACTGTCCTCTGGAGTAATAATGAATAAGAAAAAGTTGTATAACAGTGTGTGATTTTTACAATTTTGTTCATGTACAAAAAGTTTTTTTTTTTTTAAATCAAGACGAAAAAACCCTAAATTGGCCGGCTGAAATGTACTTGGCATAGGTCATGTGACCCTCCAGATATAATAGAATGGCTAGTTTTTAAAGGCATCATTTAACAATGTTAAATCTGAGATGCATGGCCCTACGTGTTATCAGTGTCTGTGATGTAGTGTAATATTGAAGCCCTAAACAAATTGCGCTTTAAAATGATCATGAAGTGCCTCAAAACATCTTTGAGTTACTGGTTTTACCATACTCATTTTGCCCAATAGACTGTAGTGTTATAAAAACTGTTAGGAAAATGAAAAAATGAAATTTCGATTTACAATCATAAATAACTTGATAATCAGACAGACGATCAGCTTGTAAAAGTCATGGGATTCCTGACTGACCTAAAGGATTATAATTATGATTGCAGCATGAGCTAATTCCAGGATTTTGTTTCAGAATCTGAGGCAATGTTACCGAGTCTCTTTAAAAGCTTGGTGTTCAAGATGCATAACACTCAGAATTTCGAAAGTCATGAAGTATTGTATTCGTAATATTATATGCTGCAATCTAATCACAAAATTGAATCAAAATTCTATCAAGTCTCTAGGATAAAACTTCATTCATACTACTTTCCTTCAGAACTTTCGTGGGTCCAACACTTGGGGGCGCCCTTGTCAACCAACTGGGATTTGATTGGTCATCCACCATCTTTGCCGGGGGCTGCTTTGTCGTTGTGATCGTGATGTCTCTCTTCGGTGTATGGGAATACCAGTGTGGGAAGGGGTAAATATTAGCTCTTTTGTTTTGTTTTGCAGTGTTTGCTTTAATATATAACAAAGCTAGATGAAGGATTTTACTTCAGCCGTAACTTTGACTTTAACTGTACAAATACTTTAGTACATATTTTTTTAATACAGATTTCTGGAGCAAACATTATTTTTTTATGGGAGGAAATATGTAGTGTGTTACTTGTATATATTATGAAAAATGAATTAAGCCCACAGCGTACTTATGATCTGACTGTGATCCAATTTTTGGGAAAAATTGCAACAGCATTTATATATGACAGTCTACATTTAATATTCTTTTTTTAGCTCCACAATATTCATATCAGTAGAATTGCAATTTAGGGTGCTTTGGGCCTTTCAGTCTAAGATAAGGCCCTGCATTGGCCTTGAATTGCAGTAACATCAGAAAAGTAGCAAAGCTGTCCCCAAGTTAAGCTGATTCTGGCCTTTTTTTTTTTAGACTGGAGGTTGAGCAGTCGCCCTTCGATTTCAAATTAAGAATTCATATAATTTTTAGGAAGCTCAATCGGAAAATTTTCTAGTTGAAATTAATATTTGAATTGCTTTCAAAAGTGGATCGCAGTCAGACCGTACAATGTGCAGTCAGGCGGTAACTGCAGCAGACATGAGGCTAAACCACATTAACTTTCGCATTCTACCAGGTACCCTTTCAACACCTGGGTGTAGAGTGGCAAATGTAGATCAATGTCTTGCCAAAGGACATTAGTGCCCAAGCGGGGCTCGAACCGCAGACCTTGTGATCCACAGTCCGGTGACATATCCACTCGACATGTTATGTGTAATAAAATGCTTGTCTCTGATGTCTTTACAGGCGAAGGAAACCAAAGCATATGAGGACCGAGCCATACCCTTACTTAGTAGAAGATGCCAACGTGGTGATCAGGGCTTGAGCATGTCTCTTCCTCCTACCTTCAAGACTCATTACAGTGGAACCTCATTATAATGATACTAATATTTACATTTAATTCTACATTTCTAAGCACTTTACATTGTAATTGTTATTAACCTTGTCACTGGATGCAATTGCTAATCCGCACGTGATAGTGCGACACTCGGCTCCCTAGGGAGTATTCCAGCCAAGCGCCATTTTGCAATCGCACACATGCTAGTCAAGGCACTTTAATGTTCGAGTCGGTACCTATTTATCACAAGGTTGGGTTGTGGCCAATGTAGATTAATGTCTTGCCAAAGGACATTAGTACAACGCTGGATTGAACTGTGAACCATGTGATCCACAGTCCGGATGACGTATCCACTAGATAAAGGAACTTGCTTTGTCGCATTGGGACCTAGTTATACCTGGGATAAAAAACAATAGACAACAAAGAAGTTAGACTGGCAAAGTCACCTTGTTATATTGAGAGTTTGTTGTATTAGTGTTCATTATAGTGAGGTTCCACTGTACCATGGAGAAAGTAATTAGCAGCTGACCTAGAGAAGTTGTACATCTATACATAACTAGAGTGAAAAATTGGCCAGTGACTAAATATAGCCTCGTTTATACATGACATTATAAACCCCCTCGGAAGAAGCTGCTGAGACAAGATAAGACATCATAAGTGCAATGCACATTACAAATATGTATACTTAAACACGATGCTCACAGAGTACACCTTGGGGCCATTAATCTGACGTTCACATATACTTTATTTTACCCTCCCCTGCTATTCACTTACACGTGAAATAATTGTGCTTTCCTATGGCAAGTCTTTTTGGGCAGTTATAAAGGTCATGTTTGAATGAGGAGTTGATAGTCATATTAAATGGGTGAAATTTTCAGCGACAATTACTTGTAATATTTGTAATATCTGTAATGTAGTACATTTAGTACTTGTTGCTGTAGGCAGCTCTTCCAAAGGTGTTATTTTTTTATGCAATGATCTATTTAGTATATATCTATTATAATGAATTTTATATGTTTTCCAACTACAAAGCTATTTTCCATAGATGATATTCAACGACTTTGCTTGAGGTGTTGATCTGTCTGCCTTCTTTGATCATTGCCACTCTTGATTCTGAAAGTTTAAATCAAGATTTCTAGAATTCGATGGGAAGGGGGTTCCTTTGTGATTGACAACTTAAGAATGTTAGCAATAAGTGATCACAAATCAGAAATCTATTTTAATCGTGCCTTACAAGAAGCTTTTTGTATTCAGCTATAGTTTATTTAAACATTTTGATGAAATATTTATTTCAAATGCCTCTAATTTACTATCTATTTTTTGAAAATTTCTAGTGAAAGTCATTCCAAAAGAGTATGAGAGTACATAGATGTTTACAATCTCCTAAAATTTCTGCTATAATTGTGATGTTTGTGTTTTGGGAAATAATGGATATTCCATATACAGTATTAATTATTGAAATTAAGCATTGATTTTTCTTTTCTCAATGTTGGTCACATTTTTTAGAACATTCAGGGATGTTGTTGTTATTTATTTGTACAATCATGCATTGATATTAAAATGGTTTGACTAATGTCAGGAACTTTCAGTTGAAGTAAGAAATTAATATATGCTCTTTAAACAAAAATTATATTTGCTGCATTAATTTGTATATCTCTACAACTTTGAGCTCCTTCAACTACGTGTAAAGTGATTGTGAATGTTTGTATTAGAATTTTTAGAGCAAGCCTAACTCAAGAAAAGAAATGAAATGGTACAGCCTACAGGTCAATATCAAAGTAGTAGATTCATCAGCTTTAAGTCAACCAACTCATCATCAAGCCAAAATGATCAGTAATAAGACTGCAAACCATTTGAAATCACTACTAAATGCCAAAGCATTCCCCTGACAGTTATTTTCTGTTTCAATCATTTTATTTTTTAATTTGATACATAAATGCAAAGGAATACAGGTATATTTATATTTCTTTGAGGGAATGTTGTTTTCTGAATTGTATAGAGACTATTTAGACCATAGACTATAAAGAGATCTATTGGATTTGTTCATAATCATGTGATATTATAGTATTAATGACTGCTTTGAGAGAAATAGTTGTTTTATTACGCTCAAGGGAAGGTTAGAATTGTGCTATTCCCCGAGGCTTGCCGAGGGGAATAGCCCAATTGTAACCTTCCCGAGAGCGTATGAAAACAACTATTTCTCGAATATTAAAGCAGTCATTAATACTTTTATATGCCGAAAAAAAATAGACTAAAAATGAAAAATTAAAAATATTTATCATTTTTGTCGAAGACGGGATTCGAACTCTTGCGTACAACAAGAGGTGTACCGAAAACCAACGCTTAGACCACTCGGCTATGGCCCGCCGTTAACATGCTTGGCAGTTTTCTCCAATATATACATTAAAATGGATTGAAACCGGCTTCGCGTGTGATGAATGCTTCGCAAAAGCTCCATATACGGACTCTTCTTTTACTTTTGCAATGCATATTGGCACGAACTTAGATCAAGATCTATCGGCAGATGTTGTTTTTTTGTTTTTGGAAGTTTATTTTCGTCTTCATGTCAACAATGCAAGATAAAATTGTCGGTAAGATCGATCGAGATTCAATTGTATTGAAATTACCGACCAATCCTTCGCACACATACGGCATCCTCCATCGCTCAAACCATTTTTTAACATGTAAACCTATGGGGTAACCATGGAGGCTGACCAACTTTTTTTAATAACCATGGTTATTAAAAATATTGAAATGTTTTATGCATGGTTACCGAGAATTTTACAGGAACAGTTGAAGTTTATGAATGCAATTCGACCAATCAGATGGCTGGATTTCTTAAGTGAGGTATATAATATGCTATAGATCTGCTGTGAAAAACCGATTTCTTTTTCTTAGATTTCATTTAGATATTTTGTTTCATTCTTGAGAAAGTCTTCATGTTAAGTTTATTTTCATGGTGTAGCATTGTCAGTTGGCCTAGATTGAGTGTATATGCAATATGATTAAAGCTCTAAAGTCATAGAAAAATTTGAAAAGGTACCAAATAATGATATTAAGGCAAACTAAGAAATACAAAAAGGCAAAAATAACCAATTTCAAAAAAGGAAAGGACCTTAACGATAACAACAAAAATTAACCTAAATCTACCAATACTATTCAAACCCAACATCATAACAACAAAAAATGAGTGATGTGGAGGAAAACTATGAGGTCATAGGTCAATGGTTATCAATAAGACCTAGGCAGATGATAAGTACAATTCACAGGGTTTTTCCCCTATTATCTGTAGTCATCTAGTGGCAGGATTTTGTCTTTTGTGATGTGAAGCAAGTATGGCAACATTACAATTGTTTGCAAATTGGGTATGCAAATTGTAACAAATTAAGAACTTCTTGTTTATTTTGGTCATTCTTGCTTGAAGTATATAGTCATTGACATTTATTTAAGACAATTTTTAGCCGTGTACATAAAAGACATTTGAGAGGTATTTGTAAAATAATGACTTTTGTATGAGTTCAGCTTAAAAATTATATTTTAAGATAAAATCAGAAAATTGTAAGGGAGGATAGGAACTTGAAATATCTACAGTGCATTGATATATTAATAGTAAGGCTTTATTCAACTCTATATATTGAAAAGATCAACCGTTTTTTTTTGTTTTTTTTGTTCTGAGAGAAGATGCTATGGTGGGCATTGATGTTAATGATTCGACCATTTACTCGTGTATCAAGGTATTTTAATTTGTATTTCATGTACTATGAAGATGAGTGTAATACCATGAATTTCTTGGTACATTTAGATTGTGAAACCAATTTATCAATTCAATTCAATTCAATTCAATTCACATTATTTTGGCAAAGATAAAGATCAAAATGAATTCTTTACAAATGCTGGGATTGCTAAAATAAGTTAAAAATTCGCAAACAAGCAACCCCAAACATTTAATATGACTTTATAATTCTGTTCATAGAAAATTGGAAATGTAATTAAGATATTACCTTGGATTGATGGCATCAAATAAATGTTTATCGTATGATATGCTCAGTTATATTATTCAAAATCATAAGATAGGGGAATCTGAGATTATCCTGGTTGAGCAGATAATTTGATAAGCAAGCAAGAAAAAATTGATTCTTCCAAAGATGTAAACCAAAGATGTTTGTAATTTAATTTTGGTTATGTTTTGAGCATAACTTTGTGTCTCTTTACTCATTTGAATCATCTCAATATTGTTGTGATTTGTATGCTGCTCACTATTGAGTTAGTTTAAATAGAAGGAGAAAAAATAGAGAAACAGGTTAGAGAAACTTTGAGGAAAATCCAAAGCAAAATAAGAAAGTTATTAATATTTTGATTTGCAATCGATTAAACACAAATTCTATGATGTAGATTGTGTCTTACAAGTCCTCTCCCATTTGCTTTGTATTTAAAAATAATTCATGAATTGATAATGTCTCTACAAATTTTCAAGAATCCAAGCACTGTAGATTGTTTCTTACAAGTCCTCTTCCATTTGCTTTGTATTTAAAAATAATTCATGAATTGATAATGTCTCTACAAATTTTCAAGAATCCAAGCACTGTAGATTGTTTCTTACAAGTCCTCTTCCATTTGCTTTGTATTTAAAAATAATTCATGAATTGATAATGTCTCTACAAATTTTCAAGAATCCAAGCACCCTAGATATATATAATCATCGCAAATGTTTTTACACAACCCTGTATGAAGCAAATCTATTCTTTCAGCAATAACAAAGTAAATAGAAATTTATTGTATTTTCAGTACGGAGCTAATTTGTATCGTTGAGTCCAACTTAAAAAATTATAGCTTTCTTTTCTTGAATACAATTTTGCTTAAATTTTCTCTAATCTTTTTCTCTCACTTTTCTGCTTTTATTACAACACGTACTGCATTGCCCCATCAAGGTAAAAAATATTTGTCAATACCGGTACTGCTACATGGTAATAATATTGAATCACGATTTTGCAAATCAGTGCTTCTAATAAGTACAACAATATTTATACTAAAAACTCTTCATTGTATTGATTTAATTTACATGTATCTGTTGTTCTCTAATATTTAAACTAATTTGTTATAATTATGTATTGTCATTTTGAAATTAAAATGTTTTAAAAGTATTTTATTAAAGCTGTTTGTTATTGGGAATATTCAAATTTTAGCTGATTGACAATTCTTTCTTTTTTCTTTATGAAAAAATTGTGACTTTTGAATGGATAAAAAAGTCCTACATATGTATATGTGGATTAATTTATTTGTAGATTTACGAAATATTTTCAGAGGAAATATATTAAATAAAAATATTTGATAAACTATACATAGCACTGTGTATGTATGTATGTACATGTGTGTATGTGTGTGATATAAGATGGGAGATATTGACAACCGACAGCTATAGGAGGGCGTTGTCATTGTATGTATAGTCAACACTACTTTTGTGTTAATAATTTTCTGTGTCCATAAACTGTAATTTGTATTGCTTAGCCGATGTAAAAACCAGCTACGTGGCTGAACTAGCAATACAAATAAAGTGTTCATATGCATATCAGCATATGTGTTCTTTTATTTGCTCATACGTTCATATATTTCTCAAGAACCTGCTTATGGATCCATTTTAATCAACCTCTATGGATGGAACCCACTGTTCATGCTGTAGTTGTTGCCATGATAGGCAAGCCTCTTTGGTCATCAAAAGAATTGATGTAAGGATTAATTGGAAATTTTAAGAAAATGCTAAATGGAGCCTGTGGCAAGAAACCCTTGCAAGTCTTAATAGTAAGTTTATTCTGGACATTCCCCGTGAACATGTTAACATGTATATGTTTGAAGTTCACAATTTATAATGTGTTTTATACAAATACAGTCAAACCTGTCTATAGCGACCGCCCTAGGGAAACAAAAAATGTGGTCTTTGTAGACAGGTGGTCACTAAAGCAGGTTATTTCAACAACATTTGTAAGGCCAAATAAAAAAAAAGCATGTTTAGCGTCCTACTTTTTTTTAGATATAGGAAAGAGGAGGCCCTTTTTTTTTCTTTTCAAAATGGCCGCTCAGTACATTTTCCCTGACAGTCGGGCCATTTTTCAAGATGGCTGCCGACATTTAAAAAAAAAAAATCAGAAATAGATCCATCTTAGCAGTGTTTTTCATGTTTTTTTTCTTTAAAAAAAAAAAAAAAAAAAAAAAATTGGAGGCTGCCCCCAAAAAGGAAGCGAGCGGGGAATTATATATTTTTTTTAATGGCCTAAAACAATGGTATCGAATTAGAAATAAACCATGTTTGAATTTCATTTGGGGGCTACGCCTGTGTTCAGGGGCTCATGTCTTCTTGGCCCAAGTGGCGGATCCACTGGGAAAAATACAGGTAATACACATTAATTTTACCTTTATTTGGAGATGGGGCCCCCTTCCCTGGTGCTCAAGGGTTGGGGGTGTGGTTCTCAAATTTTCAGGGGCCCCCCAAAAATAATTAGTGCTTCTTCCCCCCATCCCCCGCTTATTCACCCGCTGGCTGTTTAATTACGCCGCTATATTTTCTCACGAATCGGACCCTCTCCCCTGCCGCCGGCTGGATCCGCCCCTGCTCACCCCTATGATAAAAAAACACATGCTTTTCCAGCGCGTACATATCGGTATCGCTATCATTAAACCCTCTCATGATAAAAATAAGGGCATGCAGAATGTTTAGGAAATTTGATGACTGTTTTTGTAGATAATTTTTATGTGATTCAATTCGATCGTTTCCTTTTTTATTTTCTAAAAAATTATCTTTACCCTTTTACTTTTTTTTGGGGGGGGGGGGGGCGAAAATATTTTTTTGCCTCCTCTCTACTTTTTCGTTTGGGGGCGATTGCCCCCCCCCCCCCCCCCCCCCCCCCCCCCCCCCCCCCCACCGAGCTTCCCTCCCCAACCTCCACGCCTATGCATATCCCAACGATTGCGAAAAGGAACTTTGAAATCTCGCCTCCCTAAAATCACCTGATTGGATGAAGCTTTTCGCGCGTCTTCTATTGCGCGTCTGATCTACACGTACGTAGCGCGTGCCACGCGCCCGCGCCGCGCCCACGTGGTGGACGCGCTCAAACATACAGCAAATTAAAGGGGGAAATTAACTGTTGCATGACCTCAGAAAACAACATGGACGCATCGCAAATGTACCCGCGAGAAATTGAATGCGAAGATGGAACTTGTCTGACGATCCAACAGAGCTATGTTGGAGATGTCGGCTGCGTGGTTTGGGATGCTGCATTAGTACTTTCCAAATATCTTGAAACAAAAGGATTCGATCGTCGATTTGGTGAGCTAAAGAAGAGAAGATTGCTGGAGATAGGAGCGGGAACAGGAGCAACGGGACTCGTCGCGTGTAAATTTGGGTATGCACTCTATACTGGCCAATGCAATACACAGCACATATGAATTAGTCTACGTACTACGTAGGCCTAGACTACGCCGATAACATAGATTCTTTATTAGGGTAGAATGAAAAGATCAAGATTTAATATGTGAAATAGATCTACCATAATAATTGATAGCTTGCATGTTAATTTTAAAACATCATAGGTTTATTAATGTTTGTCTATGTTCTTAGAGTTAGTAGGGGTAGATCTATGTCTGTGATAAGTGAGTGTGACTGTGACTGTGACTGTGACTGAGTGTGGTTAATGCCAGTTGTGATTATTGTTTTGCTCTTGCCAATCAATGCCAGGTCTACACCCTACTCCCTACACCCTACTCCCTACACCCTACTCCCTACTCCCTACTCCCTAGGTAGGCTACTCCATAGACCTAACTAGTTAGATTCTATAGTCTTGACTTGGATACGTTCATGAATGGGCTATGGTCTGGTATCAGCAGGCGCGTACGCAGGGGGGGGGGGGGGGGGGGGGGGGGGGGATTGGGGGTTTACCATACCAACTCCCTCCCCCACTGCATGAGCGAAATATCGGTCAGCGCGATTTAAAAAAATCCTGGGTACGCCACCCACTGGGTATCATCAGTGTCAGACCAGTGGTGTACGCAGGATTTTTTCAAGGAGGGTGTTTGAAAATTAAACATTGCACCGACCATATTTCACTTGGGGGGGGGGGGGGGGGGGGCAGCAAGCAATAATTTTTTTTTTCTTGCCCCCGGAAATGAGAAGATCGCGCGGATCGGTATTTCACTGGATGCAGGGGTTAGCTAGCAATATTTTAATTTTTTTTCATATTTTACTCAGCACCCCCCCCCCCCCCCCACCCATGAGCAAAACAAAAAATGAGGGGGGGGGGGTTAACACCCCCCCCCCCCCCTGTGTACGCGCCTGGATCAGACAGTGCATCAAATTGATATTAACGATCATATTTCTAGTTCTACAGGAATTCAAAGTATGCACGATCATTTTCTGTTCAATTCAATTCAATTCAATTCAAAAATGGTTTTTATTATAGCAGAAACATGGTTCATACAAATACAATTTTACATGAAGGACAGCCTTGACTGGAATATTCAAGTTTACATGTTCGGTACAATAGATAACACTTTTAAATATTTATGTTAAAAAACTAGCAAAAATAAGACTTAGAATGTGTAACTAAAATCCATAATGTATGTTCCCTATCTTTTCAGGGTTTTCCATGCTGAAGGATATAATTTCTCGCTTTGTTTTATCATTAGGTCTGATGTGACCTTGACTGACCTTGAAGAGTTTGTACCTCTCATGGAACTGAACATCAAAACCAACCTGAGTGCACTCACTGGTACGGCCACAGCTAAAATACTGAAATGGTATGGTATTTACATGAATAAAGTCACAAGATATTAGACCCCATATTTGTTAATCAATTTGATGGCAAAATTTCACTTAAATTGTGTAATGAGGGGGGGGGGGTTCTACCTTGAGGCGCGATAGCTCAGTTGGTAGAGCAGTGATCTTGTAAATCCGGCAACCCGGGTTCAAAACCAAGTCGATGCGCTAGTGCCCTTTAGTAAGGCATTAATCCACATTACCAGGTCTCTCGGAGAGGATCTAAAGCCGTCGATCCTCTGGTTGCTTACTAACAAGCATTTATGCTTTCTTAGCTGTCGGGTAAAATAACCATCACGACCACTACGATGTCATTTTAAAACACTGAACTCGGTAAGGATTTTCAAAACAAAAGTGTTTGAAGACAAATATTGATAATAAATCAAAGAATATAAAACTTGGCTTTGTTTCATACGCAGTAAATCTGTTTTTGTATTCTTTCATCAATATTCGTTGTCAAACAATTTTTTTTCTTTAAAATCCTTGCAGAAGTCGGCGTTAAATGACATCCTCTTTCACTTCATCATACAATCGAAGTGAATTTCATAAACTTTTATTTTCTTAGTTATTGATGAAGGAATTTGTACAAAAACATATTTTCAATAATTAGATTCAGGTGCATGTATGATTGAAAATGTTCTCTAAGGGACAATATAAATTTTTGAAGTTTTTAAGTACAGGGCAAATGTGAGGGGGACATCGCAAGATATGTCACAGAGTTGCCAATATGTGTTTGAACGATTGAACCTTCAAAAATTCATAACTTTCTTATTTTTAATCATTTTTTTGCTAAAAATGTGTAATGACCTGCTTTATATCAAAGGGAACTTCCTCTTTAAACATAAAAAACAAATTATTTGATCTATCCCTCCATCTCCCCCTCCCTCCCCCCCCCCCCCCCCCCCCCCCCATCGAAAATGAACTGTCTAATTTCTATTGTGGGAAGGCATGGAATCAACCCTTACAGTTGTATTAGAGAATTGATATAGCTTATGATTTGGTGATATTAGAGGAGGGAAATATTAAGAGTTAAAATCATCACCAAATCTGGTCCCATGTTATAATTCGGCCATTACTTTGTCTTGTATTATATTGCATTGAAAACTACTTCATATCTACAGTGTACTACATGTGCATGTAATGTTTGTACTTCTTGTATATCTGAAATCATATTATTTATTGTATGCTATTGATTTATTTCTTCATCATGTAGGGGTGAGGACATCGGAGAGTTCAACCCTTTACCAGACCTGGTTCTCATGTCTGACTGTGTCTACTATCCAGAGGTAAACAAAATATACCCAAATTCTTAAAGCCGCTCTAAATTGTTGGGAGCCCCACAAATTTGGTGGCAAAATTTCACTTAAACTGTTTCATAATGTGAAAGAATATTGATGAAAGAAATTTAGTTTTTCTGCATTGTACAGACGACCCAAATTATTGATTGTTTTATCAACATTTTTTTTTAATTTTTTTTTTTTTTTTGGGGGGGGGGGGGAACTTTGCAGAAGTGTGTCGTAAATGACATCCTCTTTCACATTTTGATACCATCTAAGTTAAATTTTGCCTCCAAATTTGTGGTGAATTTGGGGATTCCAACACTTTAGAGGGGCTTTAATAATGATCAATGAACCACTAGATACCGGTACATGTACTTTGTATGTATACACCCACCGCACACTATACGATCTGACATGATCCAATTTTAGAAGAAGTTGCAATGGCATTTGATGTGAACATTGAAACATCTGAAATCTTAATGATGAAGGATTTGGATTGACATATGATTAATACAAATCTAAATTTTGATGAATATCAAGCTTCTTTTGAGGAGGAAATGCTAAATCAGCTCAGACTCGTGCAAATTTGTATGATTTGTAGCAGATTCAGCTTTTATTCTAACTAGATTAGAAGGCTTAAATGCACTAAAATTCTAGTTGTTAGTATTCTTATCATTTATTATTTAGAACCTAAATCAAAAAGATGTTGGTTAAGATTTCCAGATCTAATAAAGTTGTAATTTCTTCAGAAATTGGATCGCAGGAGGTCTGAGGAGCATCGCATAAAGTGTGGTGGGCTTAAGTGACTTTAAATTAAGTCACAATGGTTCCAGATAAAGGAGGGGTATTCTGAATACATGTTAATCTAGAAATCATTGGCATTTGTGCTGGGCTGTATTGTTGTTAGTATCAGGGTAGGTAGTTTTCATGAACATGTTGCATGTTTCCAGACTGTATTTGTTTTTAATTCAATTTTAATGAGAGATGTCATGGCCGAAGGTTACGGGGCAGCGGCTGTTAATCAAATGGTCAGTGGTTTGACTGCCGGCCACGGAATGAACATCCATGAGCAAGATATTGATCTGCATTGTCACGCTTTCCCAGGAAAGAATAGGTACCAATGAGAAATTCTTTAATAAAGCCAAGGTGGTTGTCTGTGTGACTGCATGCATGCATTATAACAGAGTGTAAGTTTTGGAAGCAGTGTTGCAGGGGAAGTGGAAATTGTGCTCACTTGTGTGCAGGCTTTAAATTTTTTGGTTGGGGGTAATTATGACATTGTACAAATATCTGGTGATCTGTAATAATAGTGATGATAATAATAGTATATGCAAAATTCATATAGCACTTAATAAGATGTTTCTAAGCACTGATATTGAGCCCCCCCCCCCCCCCCCCCAACTCCAGGGTCGAAGAGACCGCATTCGTGTTTCCTAAATCTCTGGTAAACTGGTACTCTTTGAGCTACAAAGTCCGCCCTGAGAATTGTAAAAAAATTGGAATGTATTTGACTTTTCACCTGGAGATTTCTTTTAAAAAGGGGTGTTTTTTCTCCCTCTCTCTTTGGACTCCTGAGAAATTTTTAAAAGGGGGTTATAAAATATCTTTAATGTCATAGATAGGGCAGTACATTGAGCAGTGTTCCGGATTTAGGGGGTCTCTAAGGCAGGAAAAGCCCTTCATTGGGGGGGGGGGGGGGGGGGGGGGGGGTTCAGAAATGTTGGTAGAGATAGGGGTGCTTTAAAAGGGAGGGAACACGCATACCCGAACCCTAAATAACATTAATTTGGGGACTGGGTATTGGGCACTGTTAAATTTTGATCTCAATGATCAAATTTCATAAAACATTTTGTATTACCTTCCATGTGTGGTCTGATATTACAGGCTGTGCAACCACTGGTAAAGACACTCTGTGATCTTTCTAAAGATGGGGCGGACATTCTCGGCTGCTATGAAGAGAGAACCATCGGACAGAATGCTGAAGCTCATCAATTATTTGATAAGGTATGGATCTGATATTTGCCTCTCCCCCCCCCCCCCCCCCCCCCCCCAAAAAAAAAAAAAAAAAAAAAAAAAAATATTAATACAAATAATAATGATAATAATAACAATAATTTATTAATTAATAACAAAATTTAAAATGTGACCATTTCTGTCATGGAAGGCAATTCCTGCTTAAAAAATTGAGTGTTTATATCTTGGTGATGTATAAAAAAAAAATATTGAGACATTGTCCTAATATTCATCTTCGTTTGAATTTTGATTCCAATTTGTTGCATGTTTACTTGATTTTTATCAGCTGATGGAACCACATTTTTCTGTGGAGGAAATACCCAGAGAAGATCTCGATCCAGTCTACAACAGCGATGAGATCCATGTGATGTGGTATAGAAGAAAAGATGGACCAACACAGGACCAGCCCAGCTGATACCAACAAGAAGACCTGGATCAATGGTTGATGACACAAAAGGAAAGATGGATCAGTTGAGACTGGACCTAGCTGACCTACCTAGGAAGGACCTGGACTTAAAGTCTATAACAGTGACGAGATCCATGTGATGTGGTACAGAAGAAGAGATAGCTGATAGGACCAGGATCTACTAGTGTGCAATAGCAATGAGATCCATATGTGATATGATGCAGCCGGAAAGATAGACTGACATGGAACCAACTGAGCTTATACCAACCAATGACCTGGATCTAATCTAGGAGGGTGATGAGATACTTGTGATGTAGTTAAGAAAGAGAGATAAGTACATGTAAAATATTTCAGGAAGTATCTGCAGTCTTGAGATGTTTTGCATATTTTATAAATGTGTCCTATAAAGATGATGGTGTCATTGTCAAATGGTGGTAGAATACACATGTATATCCACAATCAGTTGTATTTTTTTTTCAATTTAACTCAGAGAGATCATTCAGTAGTCAAACTAATAGCATAATTCTCATCAAATCATCACCATCATCTCTTTCAACACCTGCATTTGCATCCTCATCCCCACCATCACCACTATCGTCATCATCATCATCATCATCATCACCACCATCGTCATCATCCCCACCAAGACACCATCAAAATCATTTTATCACAATCATAATTATCATCATTATTATCATGATCATCTTCAGCATGATTACCATCATCTGTATCATCATCCCGCAAACAATACTATATTGCCTTCACTCTGTCTCCACTTCTTTCCTCATCGAATTCATAATCATCTTTATTATCATCATCCTCAACAATCATTACATTTTACTAATTAGCCTTTTACAAATGACAACCTCATGATCATTGAGACATGAGCCATATATTTGGTAATATTTTTAGATAAATATTTCATGCAAGAGGTTCATATTCTCCTCCGTTGCCAGTTAAACTCTCTTCGTATGGAGCTAATTGTAATTGTTTTTTTTTTTACTTTGTTCTTCCATTTCCACTCACTAAGAACACTCTAGTTTTCCAAGAAATTCAGTTACAGGAAATATTATTTCAGATCTACTTCAATAATCATTTTTAAATCCATCCTGTCTTCTCTTTTCTGTAATTGATGTTGGATTGCAGTCAGTGTCCTCTTGAGATTTCGCTTCTCGCCTCTCTTACGAGACTTAGGCCTTGCCTTCCCCTTCGTATTGTGGTGTCTTCATTCTTCAATCTCGACCTCTTTGTCGGGATTGTTCTCATTCCCAGCTGGGGAATTTGGTTCTTTATATCTGTCAGGATATTCGTTAGAGGACATCTTCTTAATTATGTCTGAGCGGTTAAAGGAATAAGGTGTTATCTTTTATTTGAGAAGAGACGGAGAAAGCTACAATTACTTATTTATGTTTGTTTCGTTGAAATATACGACTATGACGGAGGTGTACCAGTTAAGAAAGACAAAGTGTTTCAAGACGAAAGAAAAATGGTCAACTTTTATTAATACATGTACTTCAAATATTTACAACATCTTTATATCACCACTGTTACAATGCCTTGTGCTCATAGTTATATTTAAGTAATTTATATAATTGTCATTCTTATATTCTAATACATGTAATAAACTGAAGGGCAATGATTCATTAGGACTAGGGAACTTGGAAGTTTCCCATCTTAGTTAAATTCCATTTCTATAGCATCATAGTGGGAGAGGTGGACTTAAAAATCTTCCAGCGTCTTTATAGTGGTACATCTTAATAATAGTGGTACATCTTAATTCCAGCATCTTAATAGTGATACATCTTAATTCCAGCGTCTTAATAGTGGTACATCTTAATTCCAGCATCTTAATAGTGGTACATCTTAATTCCAGCATCTTAATAGTGGTAAATCTTAATTCCAGCGTCTTAATAGTGGTAAATCTTAATTCCAGCATCTTAATAGTGGTACATCTTAATTCCAGCGTCTTAATAGTGGTACATCTTAGTTCCAGCATCTTAATAGTGGTACATCTTAATTCCAGCGTCTTAATAGTGGTACATCTTAGTTCCAGCATCTTAATAGTGGTACATGTTAATTCCAGCGTCGACTTCGTTCTGTACCTTCATTTTCCAGTTCCAATTAACGTCTAGTTCCTCAGACGGCTATGGGGGGAATTTCCAGGGAGAGCTTAATTACATGTTGTCTCGACGAACGCCCCTCAAAGGGGGGCTAATAATAGAACATAGACTAGTATGTAGTTGATAGTGCGTACTCTAAATATCTTTTCTAATATCAAATTGAATATTTCCTACCTTCCAAAGTTGAAAAACTAGTAATCACAATCAACAAGTAAAGGCCTATTTATCTCTCCGTCTATCTTATTTATCTATCTATCGATTGATGCGATAAATATTATTTACTCCGAAGGCTAGCTAGAGTTTGTTTATTAAAACATCTTCCTTAGTGATAATGTAAACAAATAGCTACGTCAGGCCTCTTTATTACGTCACGACTGCAGACCGTTACAATATATTACATATTTCACACAAGAGGTTCATATTCTCTTCCATTGCCAGTTAAACTCTCTTCGTATGCAGCTACTTATAATTATTTAACTTTTACTTTTTGTTTTTTCCATTTCCACTCACTAAGAACACACTAGTTTTGCAAGACTTTCACATTTGAAATTATTCTGCAGGTGGTGGAGCGGCTCACACCGTGAATGGTTGCGCTACTGTCCAGCACCGATCCAGTAGCGAAAAATCTTAATGCATGCTTGCAGGCTTGTTTCTTTGAATTTTTGGCTGGAGTGCTGCATCCAAACTCGCAATGTCATCATACATGTTGAGTGGGTGAGATCTATCACGGAATACATGTGTACTACCAGGCCATCGAGCTACACAGTTAGTGATTATGTACCTGTAATCACAGATGGACGGACATTAATTGAATATCGTCCTTTACGATTGATGTAAACTGGTAATATACAGTTTAATTGAAAGCTCAAACGATAACTTACCTGTTGGAAGTTTGAGTGTAATTTTATGAGGGAGTAGAGGGAAGGGCTACTTTACCTCTTGGGGTATGTTAGCAGCTACTTTTTCTGCAGGTTCTGACGAAAGCGACCCTGCGACGCCACTGGCTGCCTCAGCGCTTGTGTAGATGAAAGCGAGCGTGTTTAAACGGTTAAGCCCCTCGTGAGTAACTTTTGGACTCTTGTCAGTTTCAGGTCACGACTTTGTGTGAACGGCGACGACTTTTCCCAAATTACCGGGTTAACTTTTGGTACATCGAGGATGGGGCAATTACTCGGTGGCAAGTATTTAGCAGTTGTTTCTTCAAGAACTTTATCCTCAAGTTTGGTAGCGAAAAATCTTAATGCAATAAATACTTGCACGCTTGGTGGCACTGCCTTATTTCTCTGTGCTGCCTCCAAACTTGCAATGATAGATCTTACCCCATCCCTGGTGAATCTGTACTTCTTAAACATTTCTGTATCATTGTACAGGTCGAATGGGTGAGATCTATCACGGAATACCCTTTGTTTCCTCAGGGTATACACCTCCAGCATTGCTAGCAGTGCCACCATTTTGATCGAGTGGTTTCTATAACAATTAACACTCACGTATACCGGTATGTGACCCCCATTCCAGTAGCTGGATATGATGTCGCGCGATGTCAAATAAAAAAAATTGGCTACAAGATGGGTGTGCCGGAAGGCTGCAGATGTTGATAATCCGCCACTTCTCCCAACTTACCGGTAGTACCCACCTCCTGCTAGATAATGGAGCAATGTTGTCAACATCTGCTCTGATTTTGCGATACTGCCGGGCACCCCCCCCCCCCCCCCCTTTCTTGAGATTTGGGCTAGAGTGCTGCCTCCAAACTCGCAATGATAGATCTCACACCATCCCTAGTGAATCTGTATTTCTCGAACATTTCTGTGTCGCCGTTCATGTCGAGTGGGTGAGATCTATCACGGAATACCCTTTGTTTCCTCAGGGTATTCATCTCCAGCATAGCTGGCAACAGTTATACAAAAGTTGTAATATTTGAATACCAAGAATTCCCTCTTTCCATCAATAGCTATAGAGCTCTCTTCTTCTCCTCTTTTGAGGGTGGCACACAGCCCCCCTCGTCCTGCATTCTGGGCTTCCATTTCGACGAGGAGGGCGTCCCTCACCGCCTTTATGATCGTCCATGAAGCCTAGCCTTGATTGAATTTTTCTGTGTGAAATTAACCGAACAGCTGATTATTGAAATCATATAGTAAATTGAATTCAAATTCAAATGGGAAGTTTTCCCTTATATTATCTATGAAGGTTCCAATTTGTAATATTTTAATACCAAGAAGTCTCTCTTTCCATCTCGCTCTTTACTGGTTGCCACCTCATTGGTTTTAAGGGTGGCACACAGCCCCCCTCGTCCAGCATTTTGGCACTCCAGTTCTACTATGAGGGCGTCTCTGACTGCTTTGATTCCCTTCCAGGCTGCCTCGCCTTCATTGAATTTTTCTGTGTGAAATTAATCAAACAGCTGATTTTTGAAATCATATAGTAAATCAAATTTAAATTCAAATGGGAAGTTTTCTCTAATGTTATCTATGAATTTTACTTATACTCTCTAGTTGGATCCATTTGTCACAATACAATACTGGTAAGTATTCCATAGGATTCCTGTTTCTTAATGAATAAGATTCATAACTGGGTATGATTGGTTGAATTTTTTTTTTTTATGAATTGGGTTGACTTTAACAAAATGAGCTTCCCAAGAGCATTTTTATAATTAGAAATTAGAATTCTAGAATTATAATAACGTACGGCAAATGACACATTTAAACCTTTCAGAATATTCTGTGTAGCTTTTTAAAATGACTAACTTTAGCAGCACTTTGGATTCTGTGAAAACAGACTTGAGTGATCCAAGTGATCTTGAGTTTAATGTGATTCTCACTTCTGGTTCTTAGCTATGGTTCATTTGGAGGAAGATCAAATGAGAAACGATAGAACAGGAGAAACCAAACAGAGAAAATAAATTGTAACTCCTCCATCGTACAACATGCACCACGGGGAACATGTTCTCTCCCCCCCCCCCCCCCCCCTCATGTGATTGCCTTATTTTTAATTAGAGTATGTTTGGCATACATGTATCTTGATACCATTGCCACCAAATATTATTTTCTTACATACCCCAACAGCCCTGTCGTTATGCAAAATACATTTTATCAAATGTGCGTTGCCGCTCTGAACGATTTTCTCTTATAATTCATTAATTAGATCTATTGACATTCCTATTTTGTGTCATGTTGTGCCCATTTCGTATTGTAGACATTTTATGGTTGTTTTTTTTACTACATCAATTTAATATTTGTTTTCCTTAGAAAACCAAACATGAATTGAATTTCATTTAATTAACGTGCATTGGTGGCGGCAGTTTTACAAATGTTGATTGGGAGAAATTTTCTGGGAGATTGTAGGACTCTCAAATCCTGGACATGATCTGTCAAGGATTTGACAGTCGTCCCCCAGTCTTCCCCATAAAGTACGGCTCGTTGGGGTCCGGTGAGATGCTTGCCTTGTACCCTGGCGTAAAGTCTCTCATTTTGGAGTACGTATCCACCAGGGTACACCCATACTGGTCGAGGATAAGGACGGCATCCCCATATGTGCTGTGAGTTTTGTGGTCTTCCACCTGTTGTAAATCATCAATTCAACCATCCAAAATTTATTTCATATTATTTTCATCTTCTATTCAATCATCCAAAATTAAGTTCATGTTATTTTCATCTTCTACAGTTCCTGGGAGATTGTAGGACTCCCACATCCTGGACATGATCTGTCCAGAATTTGACAGTCGTCCCCAGGCTTCTCCATAAAGTATGGCTCGTTGGGGTCCGGTGAGATGCTTGCCTTGTACCGTGGTGTGAAATCTCTCATCTTTGAGTAGGTATCCGTGAAGGTACACCCATACTGGTCGAGGATAAGGACTGCATCCCCATAGGTGCTATTTGTCTCGTGGTCTTGAACCTGTTGTAAATCATCAATTCAATCATCCAAAATTATTTAATGTTATTTTCATCTTCTACAGTGCAAAGCATATTGAGGGGTTTGGATTTATCTTAAATGAAGATTGCATCATAATGCATATGAGCCATGCAGTCTAATAAAGTGGCATTAAAATATTGTAATTTTAATTGTTGAAGATATTGCTGATTATGGTTTATCTGAGGTTACTGAGCTAGGCTAATCCACGGAAAATGGCTGGCTCTTCTTTTTGGGATATCAAAATATCGCCCTTAAAAGAACCAGTCAGGGCAGTACGATTATGTTGAGAGGAATATGATGTCCCCCTCAATGCCATCCGATGGTATAACTTCAGGAGCACTTAAGAGTGCAGGCAGTTCAGTATGACATCAGCATGGCACAATGTGCAATGGCACTGCTGCCTGATCTATGAAGGTTACAACTTACAATTTCAAGCGTTTTGCTCCTTCAGCTCTTATGAGGGTGGCACATAGCCCCCATCATCCAGCATTCTGTGCTTCCAGCTCAACAATGGGGTGTTCCTCACTGCCTTGATATGTTCCCATGAGGAATGCGGGCCTTGATTGAATTTACTGTGTGAAATTAATCAAACAGCTGATTTTTGAAATCGTATAGTAAATTGAACTTAAATTCAAAAGGGAAGTTTTCTCTAATGTTTTACATCAGCAGATGTATATAATACAGAGGGAACCTTTTACCTCTTATTATTTTTTTTTGTTTACCATATCTCTTTTTTAATGTCCGGTCAAAGGTCGGACATGAAGGTGGTAACCCTCAAGAGGGTTCTTGTCACATCTTCCTGCCTTCCATACTGCCCTGAGTATTCGGCCTCCGACGAAAGAAAGTGCCAGACAAGTGTTTCAAATGTCTTCATAATTTCTTCTGGATTCTCCTCTGTTGTGATCTTTAATTCAGATAGAAACAGGTTGCAGGTGTATGCCCGCAGTATCGGACACTTACAGGTTGCAGGTATATGCCCGCAGTATCGGACACGTCCCTTTCCTTTTTCCAGATATAAGCCAACTATCAGAGGGAACCTTTTACCTCTGAACATTTTTTTTGTTTGCCATCTCTCTTTTTTTGATGGCGGGTCAGAGGCCGGACATGAAGGCAGTGACCCTTAGGAGGGTTCTCGCTACATCCTCCTGCCTCCCATACTGGCCTGAATATCCAGCCTCCGATGAGAGAAAGTTCCCAAATTTCTTTAGCGTATCAAGATATTTGTGCCTGGTCTTGGGCATGTAGTCTTCTTTAGTCTTTGAACGATGCTGTTTGAAAATAAATGTATGAAATATATGTATACCAGTAGTAAAATATGCAACTAAAGTTACATACAAAACATCAAATTATACATGGTGCACAAATTATTTTGTACTTATGAATGGTATTTCATTTCCTATTTTCCAACGAGGAAGATTTTTAACTGCAATCTGAAATGAAAGATGCTGTTAAAGTACATGTGTAATATAATTTTCATGAATTATAGTTATTGGAAAAAATGCTGTGTTTGCTATCTACATTAGTTTGGAGTTGTTAGCATAATTTTGAAACAGTACATTAGCACTTCTTCGGATCTTAGTTTTGGGATCCACCTGCCATGTCTTGAATTCGTTTAAGCATGGCACTGATACCTGATATCCCAGACAAGTGCTTCAAATGTCTCCATAATTTCTTCTGGACTCTCCTCTGTTGTGATATTTAATTCAGATAGAAACAGGTGACGGGTGAATGCCCGCAGTATCGGACACGTCACTTTCCCTTCTTCAGATATTAGCCAACTATCAGAGGGAACCTTTTACCTCTGATCATTTTTTTGTTTGCCATCTCTCTCTTTTTTTTTATGTCTGGTCAGAGGCCGAACATTAATGTAGTGACCCGTAAGAGGGTTCTTGCCACATCCTCTGGTCTTCCATACTGCCCTGTGTATCCGGCCTCCGACAGAATGAAGTTTCCAAACTTCTTGAGTGTGTCGAGGTATTTATGCCTCGTTTTAGACATATTGGATTCTTTCAATCTTTGAACGATGCTGTTTGAAAATAAATGTATGAAATACAATTATGTATTGAATATGCAAGTAAATTATACAGGGTTAAGAAATTATTTTGTACTTATGAATGATATTTCATTCCTATTTTCCAACGAGGAGGATTCTAAACTGTAATCTGAAATAAAAGATGCTGTTTAAGTACATGTGTAATATAATTTGCAAGAATTATAGTTCTTGGAAAAATCAGATTTTGTTTTGTTTTAAATGTTATGTTTGCAATCTACATTAGTGAGGAGCTGTTTGCATAATTGTCAAAACAGTGCATTGACAATTCTCTGGATCTTGCCATATTTGAATGGAAGCTTTCAGGCTGTAAAGATCTGAAGGTGCCCAATATTTGATATCAAACTATATCGTTTTTCTGTAAAGTTTTTAAAATTACTAACTTCAGCAGCACTTTGGATTCATTGAAGACCAACTTCAGCGATCCACCTGCCATATCCTGTATTCTTTTCAGCATCCCACAATGTGCGATGGCACTAGAGGCGGAAATTCCCGATGAATGCTCGAGGTAGCCTGCGTACGTCAACATTATCTGCTCTGGAGTCTCCTCTGTTGGAATATTTCATTCAGATAGAAACAGAGTAATGAGCCAACCAATATTAATTCCAATATTGATTTCAATCATGTTATTGAACCTTTTTATGAGTACTTTTTGTTTCATGCCTATTTAAGATGTCAGTATTATAATCTCATAATAATGAGAGTATAAACAATTGTATGGTACTGTTGTTATACCCTTCTTTTTTTTAATACAAAATAAAAATACATTCTTATTACATGTTTCAAAGAATGATAAGTGTTGATCTGACATTCAATATAATATCAGAAGGAATAGTTTACCTCTTATTATTATTTTTGTTTTCCATTTCCATTTCCCTCTTTTTGATGTCTGCTCAAGGACCAGCCATAAAGGTAGTGAATCGTAAGAGGGATCTTGTTATATGCCCATTCCTGCCATATGCACCCGTGTAGCCCTCGTCCGATAAAAATCAAGCTGTAAATTCTTTTCTGTAAAGTGTTTAAGATTACTTACTACAGAAGCACTTTCGAGTGAAAATGACTGATTTGAGGGATCCACCTACCATGTCTTTTATCTTGTTAAGCATTGCATAATCTACGCTGGCACTGCTGCTTGATATGCCAGAATACATAATTTACAGTCTTTTCCCCGTCTCATTTTTTTCCTATAGCCTCTCGTCTGGAGGTCGATCGCCACCGTGGCTTTAGCCCTGAGAGACTCTTGGTTCTTCGCCTGAGCACCCATCAAGTGCAAAAAGATTGCTTTAAGCTTTTCTACCCTGATAGCGTCCAGGCGGATGTACCCTTGGGTCCCATTCATGTTAAATGGTATTCTTTCTTCTTTGGTAAAATAAACATTTGCCAGTTTCCGTGCCAGCGCATTGGTCGTCTGTGTTGCCATGAGATCTAACAAGATACCTTGGGCAATGTTTTCCAACTCTGCCCCAGGGTCTATAGCGGCAGGGAGAGGGGCCGGTTGAGCCGCGGGCGGAGGCCGTTCGAGAGGGGCGGGTGGATGGGCTGCAGCAGGAGGAAATGTGAAGTTTAGCTGGGGCGTGGTGGCAGTGTTTCTGGCCTTCATGAGTTTTAACTCGGTCTCCAAGCCTTTGATTTTCTCCTCCATCTCCATGACCCGCCTTGTCAAGGCTGCCATCGCGTTTGTATTTTCGGCCAATGGAGCACCCAATGTTCTAAACTGATCAGTAAGATTTTCCCTGCCTTCGTCTAATAATTGTGCATGGTGAATTGGGTTAGACTTAGGAGGTAGGGGCATGTCAAGGTCCTCCCTCTCTACCTCTGCCGCTCCAGTTGCGATGATGTTGAAGGCCTTCAGGAAATGGTAGTGGAATATGAGATTAAATACAACATAACTACATTTCGGTTAAACAATAGGCCCTGCCAACTTCAACAAAATTGACATTGTTTGAGATGACGGTGACCTCATACACACCTTTTTCTTTACACTAGTAGTTTTTCTCTTCCTCCTCCTGGCTTCAGCCGTTGAAGTAGAGGGAATCTATAGATAAATGTAAACAGTAATTTAATACAATTATTTAAACTTAAAAATCAAATCGTACAACATAAAGACTTGCACAACATAAATACTTGCACATTCATTTTTTCATAATTATCATTACATACATGAACACAGTGTATATACATTTTAAATGGTAAAATCGTTCAATTCGATGTTGCGGTGCTTGCATTATACAAGTGAAGATGTTGAAATTTAATTGATTATGTAACTTTAAATATGGCCTCTTTTAAAAAATCTTTTCACTATTATCATTAGTAGTAGTACATGTAGTAGAAGTAGTACTGATTAGTGTAGTGCTTTATCTCGTCATCAACCTCATCAGCTTGCTCCGTGTCTTCGTCGATCTCCATGTTTTCTTCCTCATGCATCTCCCGCTTCTGCTCTAGCTCCTTCCTCTCCCTCTTCTTCCCCTGCCATATTCTTCTCTATCTTCTGCCTCATCTCCCCTTTTCTTCTGCCACTTCTGCTCTTCCTCCCTCCCTCTTCACCCTCCCTCCCTCTCCTCTCCCTCTCCCTCTCCTCTTCTCCCTCCCTCTCCTCTTCTCCCTCCTCTCCCTCCCTCTCCTCTTCTCCCTCCTCTTCTCCATCATCTTCTCCTCTCCCTCTTCTTCTACCTCATTATCAATAACTGCTTCTCCTGTGGTTGTATAAAGTGCCAAGTGCTCATATCACACTGGTCTGGTGACTCTGGTCATACAAGATCACCTAAGCCCATCACCTGCAATGTCAAGGGTGGTATTGTCACTAGTAGTAGTGATTAGTGTAATGCTTTACGTTTTCATCAACCTCGTTCATTTCTTCCCTGTCAGGCTCCGTGTCTTCTTCCTCCTCTCCCCATTTCTTCTGCTCCTCCTCCTACCCTCTTCTTCCTTTCCATCGATCATTTTCTCTTTTTCCCCTCTTCAATATCTACATATTCAAAAACATCATAAGGGTCTCAGAGGTTTTGATTGTTTATTTAAATTAATTTTAGATGACCAGTTCATTAACAATACGAATCGAACACTTACTTCACCTGCACACACCCACTTGCACACACTTGCACATTTTTCTTCTTTTTTCTTTTATTAATTTCTTTCCACTTTTTATTCAGATACTTTCTGAACAAAATCTTTATATGTGACTCTCTATTCCCCTACATTCTCCTAAAACAGCGCCATGTACCCCCCCCCCCTTCCCGGCTGCTATCAACTCAAGCTTCCTTGCTTATGATAGTTGGCCTCTGCATTTATCTTGATTATTTTTACTTACCTCCATACTTTCAAGCTTTCAATTATGCATTTTTTTAAATATTTTATTTTGTGTGTATTAAGTTGTCACTCTTGATGTAAATCAATTATATTATATACTATTATTGTTATTTGAATGTTTTATATTTGATTTATCAATAAATGCAGAAACATCTGCTAAAAAAAAAAATAATAATAATATCTGCGTGATCTGCATTGCACCTTTTTCCACCTAGGAAGTGAGGTATCACATTTTCTTAATTTCATACAACTAATGGAATCATTACAAGAGGTTGTACAGTTCGGGAACAAACAAAATTAAAGTTTGTTCCTTTTTTCTTCTCTTTATTCCATACATTTTTTTCTTCTCTCCATTCCCTCTTTGTGTCGCTTTCTTGTTTCCAACCATTTATATTTACCAAATCCTATTTTATCAGGGAATTTAACTGTCTAAACTTTGACAATATTTTTTTTAGTTTTACAATTTAGTTCTGTTATAATTTGTATTTGTTATACATGTATGTCATTCAAATGTATTTATGTATGAAATTGCATGAATTAATTCATGTATTTTTACAATTTTTTAAAATCTTTTATACAAAGATTAATTGGATCAAAATAAATTGAATTGAAATGTTATTTTTTAGCAATCTCCTACAACAGACTATCAGAACCTAATGAGGGTTGCAACATGGTAGATGTAACTTTGCACGATAAATAAATGAATTAATAACTGAAATTGTTTTTGTATATCGTTTCTATTGACATTGTTCTTGTCTGTTCAACCTTGTGATACACAAATCTTTTTATGCCTCCATTATCGTTTTCATGACTAAAGTAAAAGCTTTAGGAAAGCAACTGCAGTCTTGAGATGTCTTGCATACTCTTCTGAATCCATACATGCCAACTGTTCAGATTAAAGAGGAACATTCCTCTTTTTGGGAGAAGATAATTATCATTTTAATGCAGGTGTTCCTCTTCCTGTACAAATTTGTCTGTAGTATTGAATAGGAGAGTTAGAATTGTTCCTCTTTTTTTTTAAATAGCATAATTTGTACAGATTTCTGATTTTCAAATGTTGGCATGTATTGAATATGTTTTCATTGTGATAGGATCGGTATTATTGTGACAAATTATACATTCTCAATCAAATTTTTTTTTTTTGTTGACCATTCCATTCTCAGATTCAATCATGCAACAACCAAACATATACTTCTCATTGATGAAACCATCATCGTCACTCTCATATCTTTCTACACCTACATCACCAGCATCATCAACCGCATAGTCATCATCATCATTACTAGCTGCCTTCATTCCGTTTCCTCTTCTTTCCTTATCAAAATTATAATCATCTCCATTATCATCATCCTGTCCTTCATGTCCCGTTTTGTAATTCTGTTCTTTTTGTATATTTCGATTATTCAGACACTTTAAAAGGGTTTGTGAAAATATGTTATATTATATCTATTTTACTGTGATTATTAAGTTCAAAATGATTTATGAAAATAATGTTCATATTTATTCTTGGGAACCTACAATGCTTTCCAGTAGGTTCCTGTTTCATTTCATAATTTTGAACTTTGTCAACTATTTTCTTTATTGTGCAAACAATTGATATATATGAAATGGAATAAATTTGAATCAATCAATCAATCGGCACATTAAATAGCTTTCTGTACTTATTATAAGCCTCCTGTTCAGTATTACTCATCACTACAAATTAAACTTTCATGAATTATGATCAATAAGAAAACATGAGACACATATTTTGGTAATATTTCATATTTAATACTTCACAGATTTTGCATTTTCAGAATAAAATACAAAATATCGGCACACGCAAGAGGTTCATATTCTCCTCCGTCGCCAGTTAAAACTCTCTTCGTATGGAACACTAGCTCGCATCACGACAATTTGTTAAAATACTCCATTGTTAATTATTCAAAATGCTTCTGTGGTGTTCACATACTACATGTATATATATAAAACAGAATAGCGGTTGGGCTAATAAATACAAAGTGCAAATTACATGTTTACATAAAATGTCCTACCGTTCTAGTATAATCTGACTATATCCAAATTTTCCAATATTTATGCATTCACTAAAAGTTTTTCCAGAAAATAGGAGAGAAAGGGAGTGCTGTGCAGTCTTGGTAAAGGTTTGGCCAGAAAATAAGAAATTGGTTTGAAAGAGATTAGCAGCTTTCTTGATTAAAATCAGATAAAACATTTGTAAAAGGGGGAGCTAGGTTGTAAATAGATCTTGACAGGATAAAGCCTACCACCTATTCCTACTTTAAATAAAAAGTTGCAAAAGGAAATAATTATGCTTGAAATAGCACATAACTTGTAAAAAATATTTTGTAAAAGAGCGGATAACTATGAATTTGTCACTATGATGAAGTAATTTGTCCATAATTTCTAGGCTATGTACACATGTATTCATCATCATCGGACTGAAGTAGCCATAGGAATGCTGTGTAGTGCCTATCAGTAATAAATTTGACATTTGTAGTATAAAAAAACATTCATCTGGGAAGCCAGCTTAAATCTTTTTCTATTCTTTCTGGTGATCACGTAACATAAATTAACTTGCATAATAAACTGAGCCTTTATCAGAGGGTACATAAAAACAAATGGAATATAATACATCGATATATTACATTTTCTGTTCAAAAGCCAACACAATAAGAATTTCACTCTCCATGTAATTAAACAGTACGTGTAATTCAGTTTGTCAACATGTAATACAAAATAATATAAATAGGTTGAAGATATTTGTTAAGATATAACAGATTAATACCATATGAATCAAAACAAAATGACAAACTTCAATTTAGTGTTGCCATCATTTTTCTTCAGAAAAAAAAAACGGGGAAACAAAAAAAGGAAACAAAAATCATAGTAATTATACTTTCATACATGGAGTAAAAATGAATAAGTAGAACATACTACATAGAGCACCGTAATGGCCTATACATGTACATATCATTTCCATACAAAAGAATGGTAGAGAGAAGGAGAGGAAATGCTATCTGTAAAACAAACCTGTACAAATAGAGATGAGATGATAGACAGTTTGTAGTAGCTATCAAAAAGCAACAATTAAACATGCGCATATTTACTGAAAGAATGCACAAAACTACTTGAGAGTATAGGGATTAGTAAACTTGTATAAAAAAAAAAAAGATTAAATAAATATAGAGTAACTTCAAATTCAGGTGCATCATTTTTAAGGGATCATATATTAATGTACACCAACAAAATAGCAAGGGCTCTTCTTTAACCATGGGAAAGTTTGATGGAAACAAAGACATAAAAGAGTGATATAAATTGTGGATTACCTTTGAAGATTTACGACGTTACTTGTTGAGGAGATAGTTAATGAGATAACTGTGTTGGCAAGTTAAAATAACAATCTAGCGAGAAGACATCAAATCCAAAATTATACACTGTACAACACAAATACATAACAGTTATCTCACAACGAAGGGGAATGAACTTTGCAGGGCCAATTTAATTGAATTATCTAAAAACATGGGACCCTCTTTTCAGTTTATTAAGGTCTAGAACAAAATGAGGTACAGGGTCTTGCTAAAGACAGGTTTAACCATGTAACTCTTAACAGAGGACTTAACTGACCAATGTTTGGAAAAAATTGTTTTCTTCTTTCTTGTTTAAGAATGTATGTACCAAAACCACAATTCATGAGTAAAGTTATAGTGCTTAATTTGACCCTTTAGCTCTGTAGTATGGACATCTTTGTGCAATGTATGTTTCCTGAAAAGAATGGGGATGTTTACATCGTATCAATCTCTCCAGAAGTATTTGGAATATCTTAAGTGAATAACTAATGGAGATAAATATATCAATCTTACAACGGTGAGGTGCGGGTGAAAGTTAAAACCGACTACAAATCAAATTTTTGGAAGTACACAAGTTTCTAATATTTTTTTCTGTACAGATAGACTATCAATCAACGGGGTCTGCTCGCTATTCATAAAGACCGCTATTTATAAAAGACCACTATTCATTTAGTCACGCATTATGAACAGTGGTCCTTATGAACAGTGGTCCTTATGAACAGTGGTCCTTATGAATAGGGGTCCTTATGAATAGAGAGCTTGACCCTAATCAACAAAAAAGGATCCATCTTCTATAAGAAGCGATCTCCTCGTTAAAATGACAACAAATTCATGTCTCATAATCGGCTAGTGTAAATATATCTGCATTCCATTCATCAAGACCTACAGGTAGGTTGTAAATAATTTCAAACATTCTTCGTTGATATACAAAAATATCTTGACAATCTGTACAGGAATCTAGACTGCGATATTAAAAACAACTTTACACCTACAGGCATCTACAGGACATTTTAAAATTCTGGCTAAAAATGCAAGTGAATGCAGAATATATCTTATTGACTGAGACAATAGCAACAGTGTTTTCTTTGTACAATAAAATGAGTACAGATATGTCTTTTTTTAAATATGAAAAGGCAACAGTTTGCAAATATTTTGTATTTGTAGAGATACATGAACATCGAAACATCAGACAATATTACTGTTTGCTCAAGATCAAAAACGTAATAAGAAAAGAAAAAATTACATCACATCATGCATTATTTTATTTCATTAAAGCTATCTCTTCATTTCATATATACCTTACAATTTCATTCTTCCTTTTTCAATGCTAAACATAATATTCAGAACCCCAGAGTTACATAATCAATACATTAACTCATCAACATGTTTGTTCATTTACATGAAATAAAATCACTGCTTGTCTTCTGGTTCGGTTCAGAGATCGCAGAAAAATCTCTTAATTGCTTAACAATCATTTTAAAATATAAATACTGTAGTTATAAGTAGATTTGACCACAGAAAAAGCTCTTAAAATAAATGTTATGTGACCAATTTGAATGATATGGAGTGACTCCTCGTCTTTTAGTGCACTTTTGACTCGGAGTGAATACTTTTGGGGGGAAAATCACCCTGAAGAGACTCTTTTATACTGGCCTATTTACTAAAAAAAAATTGGTGGTGTTAATTTTATAAAGTAATCATTAAGAGAATGACGGCCTTGGATCTCAACACTGGTAGGCTACATTTAGTGAGAAATTCTATAATCAAACCATTCCAGACATTAACATAAATTCCACTAAATGAAGAAAATTCCAAAGACGATCAATTGGTCCCAATATTTCACCCTTTCTGATCTTCGGAATTTCATCACACAACCTGAGCTCTCTCCTTAACTAGATTTTTGTAATAAAAAAAAGAATAAATAATAAAAAAAAGCATCATTTTTGTATATAAGATTTTACACATAATATACATAAATCATCACTACTATTTGAATATCACTGTCATAATATCTCTTGATTTAAAAAAAAAGAAAAAAACAGAACAAAAAAACTCTTGGCAGTAATTTTGGTGAATATTGTGCTCATTTTTAGAATTATTTACAACAATTTCATGATATCTGTCCTCCAGTAGTCACACGACAGGCAGTTTCATTGACAAAAGTATGATTTCTGTGTATATATATTTTTTTCATAATCTTCCTTTTTCTGAGAGAATCCACATCTATCAAAATCATCCAGCAATTATCTTGCGCTCTCCGTCGAGAGGCCATCATTGTAAACCTTTGATATCAATACAAAATTCTTCGGGTTCATATGATAGCATTTTCAATCAAATCTAGTCTTTAAAAAGTTGGTTAAAATCTTTAAAAAGTTAAAATTATCAATCCAAGAAAAAAGAGGATTAAAATCGCATGTTGATAAAATCAGAACACCTTTGTAATTATGGGCGAACACACATGTTGGTTTCTGTCTTGTCCAAGTGTCTTCTAACGTCACTGCATTACTTATCACACAGAGGTTTATCTCCTTCGCTGTTGAGTTCTCAGTATCTCTGCTAAGTTACGGCGAAGCAAGACGGGCATGAGCCAATCACCGGGACTGTTTCCGACATTCATAGCTCAATGGCTTCGTTTCGACCAATCACAAAGCTTGTAAGGTATTGATGGCTTCATGGTGACGAGTTTCAACCTCTGGCAATCTCCATTAAAAAATCAAGGTCCCGTTAAAATCAGTGTCCATTTCACGGCGGGCGAGACGTCAAGGCATCACAGTAAACCTTGCATGAACTTCTCTCTAATCTGTTTCAAATCAAAATGGGGTAAAAACATGAAATTATGAGTACATGTAATTAGACTACCACATCTAAGGGTTGCAAAATGGCAGAGAGTATCGCAGCCTCTTAGATTTATAAAATAATATAACAATTAAACAGAAAACTTCAAAGCTCACGAGTCACAACAATATTGAACGTGCAGCACAAAAGAAGACAAACAGCAAATACAGACTGCACAAAATGCTACATTTGGCTTTCCATTGCAAAACTTTCTTGTGCAAATAATAGCCTTAATTGTGCAAATTAAATCTGAAGAAATTAAGAAGAAATATTACAAAATATCATCTCTTTTTAAAATATAAAAAGACTAAACAAAGTTTTCAAAATGCACATGAAAGATTTATTGCATTAACATTATTTCCTAATGAAGTATTTCATTTTGCCTGTATGAGAGGCTAATTTGTACGGTGAAAAAAGACTTTTGGTAAATATACGTCAATACATTACGGTACTATATTTGTTACTTTACTTAGAATACAAAGTGTCTGTAAAAAAACCATGGCATTGATTTATTCCAGGCCAAAACGAGTTTAATCTTTGCATGCAAGGTGGGAATATTCTAGCACTGGGAATTCCTTTGCCTACAAATCTACAAAATCTACAGCTTTCTTTTCATAACTAGTTTGGGTTCATTGTATAATCAAATTTTCAGGTTAATTTCCTGTAAGATGACAAAATTCTTTTCACTTTCATCCCATTTTTCAAAAAAAACATTTTTCTCGTCATTGAAACAGCCCAGAGGACTTGGTTTTCAACGGAAATATAAAAAATCATAAAACATTGAAAAGAAAAGAGGAAACATATTTCCATTTCCTTTTTGAAAAAACGATCACACATAAAACTTAACAAAAAATAACACCATGCAAGAAATGGAGACAGATCTGAAAAGAAAAATCTGAACAATTTTTGTGTCCAGATCGTGCAAAATGACACGGGTGTATCAAAACATGCATCATCGGCATCCATTAGAATTTATACCGGACCAGCTCCCAAGAGTGACGGGACTTGGTTGTTAAACGACAGATGCAAGCAAAATGCAGGACTTCTTTGTTCCAATTTGGATTGGCAAATCAGAGGGGTACTGGGGAGTTAGTAAACAAAAAGCTAAAAAAGAGGGGTAAAAAATGTGAGTGGGGTTGCCGGGTGGGCGGGCGGGCGGGGTGGCCTGGATCAAATCCACGTCATGGTTTCTACGTACACACAGCTGTACCTTCGTCGCCCTCATCCATAAACTGGATCTCGTCAAGGCTATTGAGACCATCGGATGATATCTGTGATTGAGGGAGGGAGGGTGGTAGGAGAAGACTTTAAGGTCGGAGGTCAATTGGTTATTGACTAGAGCAAATAAAAAGCTCCAGCGAGGTGTTAGTGGTAGTGATATTGATGGCAGTGGTGTAGTTAATGCTGATGGTGGTGACTTGTGGTTAGTGAAGAAACTTTTGAATGATAATCATAATTTTACATCCTGTTCTAGTCTGAATGAAATCATGGTCAGTTGGTTTGTTAATACTAAGATAGACTCAGAGGTAGAGATAGAAGAAATGATAGTGTATACGGGGAAGTATTGTTAGTGGTGGCTTCGCTGTTGGGAGAAAGCTTTGGTCTTAGATTTCCAGTACTTGAATTTGATGGTCTGTGAGGAAATCTACTTTAGAGGTCAAAGAACTTTTTCCATGAAAGTAGCTACTGGTATATGTACTGTACATACATGTATATGTAGTCTGCTTTGAGTGCTTAAGGGGAACAATTTTAGCTTTACTCAGCCTTTGCTTGCTCTAAAACTCATCATGATCAAAAGCATTGTTCGTTTTTATTTTCCAGGAGGGAGCAGGTCATGATGAGAATTTAGTTCCCAGTGTTTTTTTCGTTTTTTTTGATTTTTTTTTTCCATGATGGGTGCAAAACATGGACATAAGGTGACAAGGGAAAAGTAAATTTAGCAAATTCAAATAGGCAGTTCAAAATGAAAAGATAAAAAAAGACAGAAGTTTATCGAGTCCGGCAGAAAGGTAGATGAAAATCATAAATTTGCAAATTCTTTCAAAGAATTTAGCAAGCCTTGGCTACATCGAGCATGCTTAATATAAGAATGTAGAAATAATTTAAAAGCTTTGAAAGAAATGAGGCTACATTTAGAATTGAAGTTATGTGACAGTGGAAAGTTTTACATCAAATAAAAAGAAGTAAAAGTGAGCATGCAAAATGAAAGAGATGTAAACATTTATTTCAAAGGTGAACCAACAGTGCTTGAATAATGATGACATAAAGTCAGATTCTTGCCATCTACGAGTGGTTGTTATTATAATGTTAAATAATACCTCAAGTAGTCATAACTCCAACATACATAGATGAATACATGCAAGTACATCTTCATACTATGTGTAGGTCCATGAAAGTGGATTTTTTTTTTTTTTTTTTTTTTTTGCCAAAAAGCAGAAGTAACAGATAAGAACAGGGTATTTTTAATTTTGGAATTTGTAAAAGAAAGAATCTTCAAATTTTCAAACACTGTTGGGCTGCATTAATATTCGTTGAAATATTAGCTATAAGAAAAAGGCAGCAATAGTTGGCACATAACATATTATACAAGATACAATAATACAAAATATACAACATTTGTGAGTGGCAGTAATATTCCTGGAAATCCTAGAATAACAGCAATTTTCGACACAAAATAAAATCACAACAAAGTTTTGAATGTTTTACTACTAGGTAATCACGTTTTTAAAAAAGACTGACTGACAAATTTCAAGATTACAACAAATAACTTCTCAAACAAACAAAAAACAATAAAAATATTATTAAATGAAAGTCTCTGTTCACTCTGACTTATTAAATAATCCCTTAATTTATAATGCTATCTTTGAATTCTGCTCAGCTCACATGGTATCATTGGTATTTATAGACAAGATTTCTTATATCTTATTCAATGAAGACAACATTTTATCAACAGTGCATTTTTCATACCGTTAACCCTGACTTGTTTTCACCATTTTCCTTGGGTTTTGATTCTGCAAGATGAAGAGAGAGATAGGAGACAAAGTTAATTACTTCATAATGCAAAATATGAGAGAGAAAGAGAGAGATAAACCCTCATTCGCGCGCACAATGGGGTAAAATGTCTATTAAAAAAACTGAGTAAAATATAGCCAATTTGAATACGGTATAGCAAGTTTGAATATACTGTAGATGCACAACAAAAATTCAGGATTGTGGGGTGGGGTAAATATAGGGGCAACCATTTTCCCCTATAAATTCTCACTGATCTATCTATGAAATATAATATACAAATATGTGACTTGCACTACATAACTGTATCTCATTTACTCATTTTGTTTTTCTTCTTTCTTTAACTGCTTTGTGTAAATGAAGATTAAAGATGAATAGGTCTCTATATTTGGTCACCAAATTATTCGTATTTACCACACCTATTGGCATAAAATTGTAAATGACAAACCTGTTTCTGGTGATTTTAGTTTGTTGATTTCTTGTGTTTTATGGATCGCCCTTTCAGCTTGTAATGCATCGTCTTCTAGAGATTGCATCCTGAAAGAAGAAAAAACATCAACCACAATGATATACAGTGATATCTGTAGATAAAGACTGCTCGAGGGAGACAGAAAAAGTGGTCTTTATAGGCAGGTGGTCTTTATGTACAGGTTCTGTAAATTTAGGTTTCAATGAGAAACCATTTTCAAGGGAAATTTTTAAAAAAGTGGTCTTTATAGACAGGTGGTCTCTCCATGCAGGTAGTCGCTATGGCAGGTTTAACTGTATTTGGTATATGATATAAGATAAGGTGAAATTAAGAAACATGCAGCATTCCTTGAGAGGTCAATTTCATATAATCAGGTCTCAGATAGTACATTGTGGCAACTAAATAGTAACAATTTGATAACTCAGTCACACTGAAGAACTGTTTCAAAACTAAACACCACTCTACAAATTCATTGCCATTCAGGGTAATGTAATTATTCATTTGGTCTATCTTTGGTCTGGTGTGGGTCTTGTTCGTGTGATCGGGTGCTGAGTATGTGTATTACTACGAGGAATAGACAGATGAATAAAGAAGAAAAATGATGTGGGAAATGGAAAAAACAGGACCAAATAATTTGGAAAAGAAGAGGAAGGAGAGTATAAGTATTTGGAAGACTTCATGGGAGAAAGAGAGAGGGAGAGAAAAAAGTAAAACGAGATTCAAAGATGATGTAAATCTTATACTAACCTTGCAGCTCTTAAAATGGCTTTCTCATCAGCTTCTCTTGACCTGAGCTCTGATGCTGATAACTCGGAGTGGTTGGAACCATCTTTCTTTGCACCAATGGGACTAATTGATATACTGTAAAGGAAAAATATACCAAATGATTCATCTCGTTATTACCACCACCACTACCCTTTATCTTTATTGTCATTGTAATCATTAACATCATCATTATCACCTTCATCATCATCATCATAACTCTCCTCCTCCTTCTACACCCGTGGGTTCCCTCAAGGCGGATTGACTCTTCTTGATACGTCTGTTCATCATCTCTTTAATAACTGTATCCTCGAGACCAATTGTTGGCCTTCAGTCTTGTATAAACACATGTTATCGTAAGCACCAACTAAATCTCTCCTAATTGAAAATCTTGATAGACTGCATATGTATTTTTTGAACAAATGACGTCTAGACAAAATGGGTCGAGGCAACTTCTTTTTGGATAGTAGAGAAACTAGGCATTGACATGAGATTAGAAAAGCAACATAAGAGACCTATTGGACTTACATAAAACGGCCACAGGAAACACCACATGACACAACACAGGACACACCACAGGATACACCACATGACAAAACAGAGGACACACCCATGGGCACACCACAGGACACACCACAGGACACACCCATGGACACACCACAAGACACACCACAGGACACACCACAGGACACACCACAGGAAACACCACATGACACAACAGAGGACACAACCATGGACACACCACAGGACACACCACAGGACACACCACAGGACACACCACAGGAAACACCACATGACACAACAGAGGACACACCCATGGACACACCACAGGACACACCACAGGACACACCACAGGACACACCACAGGAAACACCACATGACACAACAGAGGACACACCCATGGGCACACCACAGGACACACCACAGGACACACCCCAGGACACACCCATGGAAACAATCATGGACACACCAGAAGACACACAACAGAGGACACACCACAGGACACAATCATGGACACACCCATGGACACAATCATGAACACACTCATGGATACACCAGAAGACACACAACAGAGGACACACCCATGGACACACCACAGGACACACCCCAGGACACACTTATGGAAACAATCATGGACACACCAGAAGACATACAACAGAGGACACACCACAGGACACAATCACGGACACACCCATGGACACAATAATGGACACACTCATGGATACACCAGAAGACACACAACAGAGTACACACGACAGGACACAATAGAGGACACACCCCATGACCACACCCCAGGACACAATCATGGACACACCTGAAGATACACAACAAGACACAACAGAGGACACACCCACCTGGCATTGAATGTATTATTTGCATCAAGCCCGCCCTGTGAGTAGTTGAGAAGGTCATCTGGGGTCATCACTGATACCTTCTTATCTTCATCCTCTTTGATCTTCTGAAGGTCTTGATCGCTGACCAGAGATACTTTCTTGGTATCTGGATAAGAGATACAAACAATTTTTCAGGTCACAGAAGGCAACAGAATTAATTAACAAAATAATTATTTATTCTAAGCTTTCTTATTCATGACTAATAACAGATTTAAAAAGGTCATAGGGGACAGAAGAGCTATGGAAGTCAGATGAGAAAATGGCACATATGCTCTCATTGAAGCATACCAGGATTTATAATTAGAACACCAAAATCTACATTTTTTTTTGTCGAAACAGTTCATTGGTAAAAGCAGTGAGTTTAAAATCAGAAGGTACAGAGTTAAACCTTTGTCGACTTCCAGGACATGAGTTTCATGTCCAAACAGGTTCATCCCTAGTAATAACTTGAGCCTTGTCCATTGACAGCCAGAGGGTCTCTAATTCCATACATGTACAACAGGACAGAGCCATCTATACACAGAGATCGGCCAACCCGGTTCAAGCTAGACACAATATGGCAACTACTGCTTTGTTGGGCAAGCACAAAACAACAGAATATATGCCATGTTGTGACCCAGGGAGATCAAGTTGGCCAAACTCTGTATATAGATGGCTCTTCACAGGATATAGGTAACTGTCCTCATGGCCTTGAAAGTACAATATATATTTGCATACCCTCTGAGCAACCTTGGTACGGAATTGCTGATCTACCAAAGGCTGGAGGACGTGTTTCTTGACTTACTTGTTTTAGGTGTAGAATGTGCCTGCTCGTCGATCTGTTGTTCAAAGCGTTTCCACTTGTCTTTGAAGGCTAGCTTGGAGGGTTCCGAACCATCCGTGGCAGGCTTTAGAGAGAAAATGATCCATGAAACGTGTTACAAAGCGTGATTAACAACATGCATTACGCACAGTAGGAACATGGTTTGTATCCTATTTTGGTGAATTTAGCATGCATGGGTCCCACCTCTCAATAGCTAACATCACTTGTAATGTACCAGCCAATGGAAGTTTGAAAGCCAGTGTTGTTAACAATAATTGTCTAGAAACTTAAAATGGAAAATCCAAATACACATGAAAATACTCATAAATGTACTCATAAATACTCAAAAACAAGTTTTTATGCACAGTGCCTTTCCATTACAAAACCACAAGCTTACATGTGTTTGTGTTTTTGTAATGCTTATTTGTGATTTTCCTTCATAACTACCAAGTAAAACTTAGCTAGATGGGTCTCTGTAGCTCCCTTTACTCTGTCATTTTCATCAAAAATACAAAATAACAAATTTATGCAAAACCATGGCATGTGATGCAATAAAGCTGCTGCTGCTCTGCATATGCAGGCCATACACGTGTAAAAAAGCATTTTTATAGCACTTGTAATAATGCACTATTCATATGTGAACGGAATCATTGTGAAGATTGCGTTGGCAAGCACTTCATGGTGCAAGTGTCAAGTGGTACATATAAATATATATATATAGGTGATGACATTTTGCTGCTTTGTGAGACATTCTGAATTCTTGATGCACTTAGTGGTGAAAATCTTATTCAAATTAACAAAATGGTAGCAGCATATAACATTGAACAATGTTTTATTTCAAATAAATGGACACACCATGTTCACATAGATCATGAAAAGCTAAAAATACAGGTACTCAAATATGTCACACAGATAATAGATTTTCAAAAAGTATCAATTCATCAGGCTTCCGACAGTAGGGATCTAAAAACTGACCCCCCCCCCCCCTCCCCCATTCCCTTCTTCAAAACTCTGGATACATATTCCAATGGTCGAGGTTTTTGGCTTCACAATACCCCTTTCCCTCATACATGTTATAATGACCGGAGAATATTTGTTTACTATCTACTTGGTAATAGTACCTTTGGATCTTCAGGAGATGTAGGCTTGGAAATCAAATTTTCGACAAAGAAAGACAACTTCATTTTACATGAATATAAAGAAAAGAATACACATGCTATGAAGTAGCATAAACATGTATCAATGATGTGAATATTGCACACACACACACTAAAAAAAAGAATCATAATGCTAAAAATAAAGATGAACTAATACATACAATCAAATTTCATAAAGATATCAATTTAATCTATTAACTCATGTGTTACACTAGGCTTCTGACAGTAGGGATCTCAAAATGGAATCCCCCCCCCCCCCCCCCCTCATACCCTAAGGACTACAAAGCTCTAGAACCATATTCCAATCTCTGAGGTTTTTGGCATCACAACACCCCTTTCCCACATACATTTAATAAAAAATACTTCAGGATATTTTTTTTTACTATCTACTTGGCAATAGTACCTTTGGATCTTCGGGAGGTGTAGGCTTGAAATCAAATTTTTGGACAAAGAAAGACAAGATCATTTCACATTACAACAAAATACACATGCTATGAAGTAGCATACCGGTATACATGTACCAATGATGTAAATATCGAAAAATAATTATAATGCTAAAATCAAAGTTGAACTATAACACACAGTCAAAGTCATTTACAAACTTAAAATTAAAGACGTTTAAGCAACAATTAAATTAATATTCTTAACTTTATGAAAAGATGAAACTAAACATTTTGAGTAGAACAAAATTATAATGTTACACTAAAATCATTTAATCAATTTCAAGAGAGAAGAAAGATTTCTACATATTTACAGTGCGTAAATGTCGCAATATACAATGATACACAAGATATCATGCTTTGAAATATATCATAAAATTTTCATTTACTAAATGAATGCAAGTGAAGGGCACAGTAACTCAGAAAAATGAACTTGAAAGTAGAGAATTTTAATACAAATACTTAAGGATAATCAAAGTGTCTAAAAAAAATTAAAGACATTACAACTTGCTATAAATGATCACAATAGTTAATAATTAAAGAAAAGGCTTTGAAAAGTAAAATACAAAACTAAGTTATAGAAAAAGTTTGAAAGTAGGGAATAGGCCAAGTTTGCACAAAAGAGTAATAATTGAATGCCACAGTTAAATGCAATCAACTGCATCTTACAATCAACTGAAGCTATGATTTGATTGCAACCTGCAACCATATACACTGTAACAGACAATCTATTGCAAATTTCTGTTATCCAATTGGGATGTAAATTTTGGCTGTATCAAAAGTGACCCAATAAATCAAGCCCATTCTCTTTGATAAATTCTGGCTCTTTGTGCAAACGGGCCCTATTTCGAAACAAAATTAAATAAATAGCATAAAGAGGAAGAAATCTAGAATACTGATTCATCACAAATTCACTAGGTATACTTAATGAGTGAATGAAATGTCCCATCAATGATGGTAGAACACAATGACATATGTCTGGGAGGCATTGGCTCTGATGACAATTACTCCAGGCTTTATTTCATCACAGACTTAGGGTTAGAGGTTGGGTTATGATAGGGTTTAAGGTTATGTTTTAAGGACAGGGTTGGGGTTGGGTGTTATCATGCATTCTGGATTAAAAAGTTAGGAATCTTGTTTAATGGTAGATATCAACTGTGGAGCGATTGTCAGCAGAGCACAAGTTGTACGATCCCTGATAGTACATGTTACTGTAGTGGTGCAGTACCTTAAGGGGAATTCTGTGAAATGTGTCCTGTACAACATGTATCTTTATTCATTAATTTCATCCCAAAATGAAAAACAAATTAATGACAAAAGCACTGGATAAGGGTGGTGGTACCACAAAGAACCATTGGTCAATGGTCATATGGTCATACCTTGAGATTTTTTATTTTCGGATCAAATACATGGATAAAGACCGATGTCTTACAGCTCATGTTTCATAGAATTGCCCCTCAGCAACAAACAGATGTCATACAGCAAGGAAGGGATGTAAAGGTAATGATGGATGATGATGATGGGTGACAATGATAGAGGATTATGATGATACACTGAATGATGACAAGGGTTATCATGATCAAATGGAAAAGTATGTAAAAAATGATCTAATGAAATGAAGATAACTATGATAATAAACTAAAAAGAGAGATATCAGGCTAAAACTTGATTTGCTGAAAGCTTGGCATCTCTGATAATCAGTAACTACACGCACAGATATAGAACAATTCTGGCAACCTATTAGTGGTTTTGAGTTGATGTGTCACCAAGGGTAGAAGAATGACAACTCGATTCTGAAATTGTCATTGGGTTACAGAGGATACCACACAAATCATTAGAAATTATACACTCAAAATGCAAGGTTAAAAGAAATCTGTATCGATGAAGCCTTTAAATAGCGAGGTTTCTTTGGCTTCCTCTCACTTCTGATAAAATGATGGGGAATTTCATTACAAAATATCAGATTGAGAAAATAAAAGTATGAAATATTCTGTTAGAACAGGTAGGGAGGTAATCATATAAAAGGGGGTGTAGACAGGTATGGGAGATAACTAAAGGTCAATGCAAAAGAAAAGGTATCCCAGATACAGCCAAATACACCACAGGCTTCTTGGATTGACTATGAAAAGGCTCCATGGGGGTGTTTCACAAAGATCCTAAGTAGAACTTAACACTAAGTTGGACTTAAAAGTTATGGACAGCCATTGGAGCCTTAAAACGAAATATATTCAAAAGCAGAAATTCAAGTATTTTAGACTTTTTATAAATTCCACATCCAGAACATGAACTCTCCTTGATGATAGAAAATATGAATGATTTGAATCAACATTTTATGCCTTTCAAAATAACTTTTACAAAATATTTTCAAAGATGCTAATGGCTTTCCATAATTTTTAAGTCCAACTTAGAGATAAGTTCAACTTAGAATCTTTGTGAAACACCCCCCATGTCTGGTACATTAAAATAAATACATCGAGTGCAAGCTATTGTAATACAGAAAGATGTCAAATCAAAGACAGTGTGCCGATATTATTTAGAAGGATACTACATATGGGAGGTGAAGGGGTAGAACTACAGGAAAGAGTGTGCTCCAAGTACAGATATAACATAATGTGCCATCAAATAATAGGCTTAATACTGATATTCACTCAAGATAATGTCATCTGTTTGGAGCCAGAAGGGCATCTAGTCGTATCATTTTAGACAGCGTTAATGCCCTCCTGGCTCCACAAAGACGATATTACAGATAATTGTAGAATCATATCCAAATGAAAATGAAAAAAGAAAGTGTTTTCGTGGAACCAATGGCCAAAGGCAGAATTCAGAATAGAAAATACAAAGTGATTTGTGCCAAGGAAAGTTTGTGTAATTTCATAATATTTGTAATTATCTTTGTAAAATCACATTCAGTGTAAGTAATATTGATGTTTCCCCTTATTTTAAGATTTTACATTCAGGCAAGCTGGTTATCCACGAGAACAGAAAATAGAAATAATTGAGCATACTCAGAAAGGAGTAGGTGTTGTTCACAAGGTAAAAAAATCAAATCAATTACATTTACACATCACTGCTAGGTAGAAGGAAAAGAAATCATATGATTCTTGAACAAACTATGTGGTTCTACAGAAAGATGAAATCAAATGACATCTGTGTACGGGTGAACTGAAGATGTGGTAGACCTGAAATACTGGTTGGACTTGTGGCTACAGCACGACAGCTACAACACTCTGGATGATCATATTAAGGCAAGCAAATACGGAGGATGATAATATAAGAGTCTGAATGAAGGGTTGCACAGAGAGGACAGGCATGATGCTGGTGAGACAAGAGAAAGAGACACTGACGATGCCAATACTGTTCTTTGGACTAAAATAGGATACCTCAGGCTCTGGTGAGAGGGGAGACTTTACAGGGCTGAAGGAAGGCGGTGAGCTCGAGACAGGTGGTGGAGGCGACACAACTTTCTGTACAGACTTGGCCTTTGATACAACCTTCTGAGAAGACAGCAGCTGGGTCAGGGTTTTTGTCTTCACTTCAGGTGCAGCCGGCTTTTGTTGCTGCTGTTGTTGTTGAAAGAATGGATTGGACTGGAAGCGGCTTGTGTCGCGACCCTTAATCCTGTTAAATTTTAGGACTTCCGATCGAGCTTCTAAAAGTGCTTTAGCTCTTGCTATTTCTTCATCATCTGAAGAAGAAGGGTCTTCACTAGGGGATTTTGGTGAAAGTGGTTGGAACTTTGGTGAAAGTGGTTGGCTCTTAGGAGGAATGTCTGGGTAGTGTTTCGGCTTTGGAGGAGTAACTGGACTTTTAATTGGTGAAATAATAACTTTGTGTTTAGGCCTTATGTCTGTATAAGTGACAGGACTTGTAGTTTCCTTGAAAGGATTAGGCTTTGCAGCAGGATTTCGGAATGGGTTGGGCTTGTCAGAGGGCTCTGGGGATGTCACACGATGAGGACTTGAAGGATTGTCTGATGGAGAAGGATTTGGTTGAATACCCTGTGAGTGAGGATTGGAACTTGCTTGTGCCCCCTCTTCCTTTGGATGGGGTTCTATGGGATTCCCAGGATTGTGGTCTTTAGGGTTTCCCGGATTGTGGTCTTTAGGGTTTCCCGGATTGTGGTCTTTTGGGCTTCCAGGATTGCTGACTTTGGGGTTCCCAGGATTGTGGCCACTGGGATTTCCAGGATTGTGGCCACTGGGATTCCCAGGATTGTGGCCAATTGGATTGTCAATGTTGTGATCTTTGGGATTTCCAGGATTGTGGCCACTGGGATTTCCGAGATTGTGGCCACTGGGATTCCCAGGATTGTGGCCAATTGGATTTCCGGGATTGTGGCCCCCGGGATTTCCAGGATTGTGACCACTGAGATTACCAGGATTGTGGCCACTGGGATTTCCAGGATTGTGGCCACTTGGATCTCCAGGATTGTGGCCCCCGGGATTTCCAGGATTGTGGCCGCTTGGATTTCCAGGATTATGGCCACTGGGATTGTGGCCACTGGGATTGTGGCCACTGGGATTACCAGGATTGTGGCCAGCGGGATTGTGGCCACTGGGATTTCCGGGATTGTGGCCCCCGGGATTTCCAGGATTGTGGCCACTTGGATTTCCAGGATTGTGGCCACTGGGATTTCCGGGATTGCATTCTTCAGGACTAACCGGATTATGTTGCTCATGGGACAAAGGGTTCTGTTGCGGATGAGGATTTTCTCTTCCTGTAAAAGAACATGCCCCTTGCAGGGGATATCCCGGATTGTGCCCACCTGGATTATGCGGATTATGCTCTACGGTTTCAGGGCAGTGCTCAGGGGTACCAGGGTTGTGTCCACTGGGATTACGATGTCTAGGATTTTCATGAGAAGGCCCAGGATTGTGATAGGAAGGGTGTGGGTTTCCTCCTATCTCTAGAGGGGTAACGCTTTCCTCCTTCTTCCCCTCTTGATGCAACTTTTCCCCAAATGGATCTGGAGCAAAAATTTCTACAGATGAAGGGTCGTCAGTACGTTCTGTTACGTGAGGACTACAGCTTACACCCTCTGTTAGTGATTGGGAAATTCGAAAGCCACTTGTTGCATAAGTACTGGGCTCCATCTATAGTTTTACCATAGTTGCAGAGAGTACCGTATAAACGCCACACCAATATTGATGAACAATGGAGATTTGTTCATGATACATCCCATAGGATATATGTTTTTATAAGTAGTTGTTTACATTTTAGGGCGAAGAGTTAGATGTTGACCAGGGAAAATGGAAGAAAAAACAAAGCCATAGAGGAATGAAGAAAGGGAAGGAATGGGAGAGAGCAATTAGTCCATGAAATGTATTAGTGATAGTCAATAAAAAGGAGAACATGGGAACTGGTGACTCTAATATGGATACTGTATTAAAAGGTATGACAATATTATTTGAAAATCTTAAGTTAAAAGTACTGAGATACAAATGGTTTATAGAAATTTCAATTCAGTATCAGACAATTTCAAAATACAACACCCAACATTTCGCTCTGAAGCTGTCCATGTTTAGAGATATCAAAAATGGAAAGACAGATTCTCATCAACCTGCTTTAATATCACTTAGGACTTTTCACATGAGTTCTTCAAAGTACTAAAAGTATATTTGCCCCTAAGTTCTCAATATCTAGGGCTAAACACTTTGATGACAAATACATGTACTTTGCTATTACACTTTATTACCTGTGATATGTGTATTTCTATCTTTGGTATTTAATATGAATGACTTTCATTGTAAGAAAAAGGTGGAAAATTACACAAAAATTACACTTGCAAAAACATAAACCATCACTGATGGACAAATACACATTGCATGAGTGCATAAAAGGTACGATGCATAATAAGGCACTTTACAGCTGAAGTTCAATTTCATAAATAATTTCGTAAGTGTGTTATGTTAATCATAAATCGTCTGCAGAAAGGTACAAGGGCTTAAATCATTCAATACCCTTCTAACTCTTAGAAGACAATCCAGTGATCATAACGGTGTAGATCCCTTCAAATGCAGTTTGTTCAAACATTTTCTTACAGATAGGCATATTGCTGATCATTCAAGGTGATATCAACAGCCTCAAACCAGTTTAAAGTATGTGTGTGCAGAACACCCTCACAAAAAATAAATAATAAAAATAATAATAATATATATATATATTTTTTTAAATCAATTAATGAGACTGGAAAAGTCTCATTGATTATAAAGAACAAAAGTACAGATCATTCCTGCAAATTCTAAGTCATGTCTTTTTAATTTTTTTTTTACTGTAACAGATATAGGAAACAAGCTATAACAAGAGCCTGGTGGCAAAAAATACTCCTTTAACACATCAAATACTGCTTATTCTCTGATGGGCATTGTTTTCCAATATTATCTCTTTTCAAGATAGCCATGGCAATGATGCAATGAGGCACTGAATGAATGTGTATGGATGGATACCTACAATCTACCTCAAGATCAAATGTGCAATTATGCAAACCCATGGAATGAATGATTTAAAGAGAATATATGTCACCAGATTGAACATGGGTTCAGATTTCAGAAAAGATAATGCTGTTCTTTCTTTGTTCATTATAACAGAAATAACTCATATTAATATTATTCTGTAACTAGGCATCCAATTCCAACACAGAGGGTATACATGTAGGTTGGGCTTGTTGGCAAAACTGTTAGGGAAACACACAACTTTCCCTGGTCATTTTCACAATTCTGAGTGGAAATTCCCCCATCCTAAATTTCTGAAAGGGTAAGGATCTGGATATTATTAGGACCTACATGTATTGAACAGAGCTCTTCTAACCTGTATTGGGAGGCTACGCAAAAGCCCCCCCCCCCCCCCACTCGGTGTTATTTAGGGTACGCATATGCATGTTCCAAGCAACCCCCCACCCCACCCCCCTTTCAGCAAAAGTCCGGTGTGTAAAGTCAATACGGGTAGACCTTTTTCTTTTGTTACGAGCCGGAGGTTTTGGGAACATGCATGGTATCCCTCCGTTAGATGGAGTAGGGGGCCCGGGCGCTAAAGTACCCAAGGCTGTTATTAGAATGTAAAAGCAATATTGAAAAACAGCTGTCTATTTAAAGGGAGTGATAGATTAAGGAACATCGATTATCATCTAACTGGGTATGAGCTTAGAGAAAAGGATAAATGTATTTCACTCTGTAACTGAACAAACTTCAGAATGAGAATGAAAAAGGTGAATCATTACACCATGAAATAAATGACAGCTGGCATACAAATGTGGCAAGCCCTCCTTAAGAATAACTGAGAATAACGTAATAATGTATAGCAGAGTATGCAGGAAGAAATAAAGCCTCTAAATCATCAAGCATTTTCATGAAAGTCATAGGCAAAGTACATCATAGTGATGCCCAGTGTACATGTGTGTATGTAAACATGCAAATCCCTTTCTCAAACTTATAACCATCTACAAACCAAGTAATTATGGAGTGTGAGTGATGTGAAAATAAATATAGAGAATATATATGTTTTCTTGCAACATTCCAAAATGCAGCATGCAACTTCACAAGTGTGTCCTATTCTTTGGCTTGACCAATCCCGGTATTAAACTGAAACTGCACAAATGCTGTGAAAATATGTTACCCTGTCATTACAAAGGATTTTACTTCATTTATTAAATGGGAAGCATTTAATCCATGGTTTTTCTAATCTGAATTATGTGCCTGTTTGCAAAGACCAAACCAAAAACTGTGAGTATAATCATGAATAACCTGCTGTTTCAACATGTAGTATATTACTGCATCATTAGCATCATATTGTTTCTGAAATCATTTTAAAAAAATGTAATTTCAATTCTGATTTTTTTAAATATTTTTATAGCTATCGCTGTTACTGGAACTATGGGTGAAATAATCAACATTAGACTTTCATTTGTATTTTGAAATCATTGTAATTTCCTTTGTTGAAAAAATGAATAATTATTATAGACTTCATAAACTATAAGTCAGTCATTATTGTTAGATAAATCCTGATTTAAAACTACTAGGAACATCAAACATATCAGTTAAAATTGTAACTTTACTATTGAAAGACAGAGTTTAATATCTATTATTAGCACTACTACAAATGTTAAACATATCTTTTAAAACTAGACCTTACAATATTAAAACAGAGTTTATATGTTTATCTTTAGAGTTGCTAGAAACATCAAACATTTCTGTTGAAATAAAACTAAACAGTTCTAAAAGTTATTTAGAATTAATTTAATAATTAGACCTTTTAGGGGATCACATATTTGTTAAGACAAAAAATTATTATTTAAAATACATTTTAGGATTAATCTTGTATCATCAAAACTGCTAAGAACGTCAAACTATCAGATGAAAGCAACACTAAATACTTCTTAACAGGGTCAATGTTTGCAAGTACATAGTCATCACTCGGAAGGTTAAATGCTAAAACAAGTGCAAGCACATGCAACAGACAGTCCACGTTGAATTAATGATACAAGCCTTTTTAAATACACCACACAAAACAAAATACATGGGACCATGCCATTCAAACGGTGGTGGTAGGGAGGGTGAACTCAAGCTGCAATTTTAGAGGAGGGTGTGGGGGGTACTCTACCTCTGGAGACCCGGGTGGGGTCGAAACGCTTGAGGAACGGGAGGTCGTGCTGCTCGTACTCAAGTTTCGTAGGCCACGGGGCCGGGGGGCCACCGGGGGCGGTGCCTTTTTCCTTGGCTGCTTTGGAAATTTGTGGCAATTAAGTGAGGAGGTCGTTAGGGAGGTACAATTCAGCAGTTGGACAAGGGGTAATCGGACGATCTATTTGACTATTTTCTACGCATGACTACATTTTTGTTCTTATTTCATGGAAATATCATAAGTCAAGTTTATGTACAATACGATATCAAAGGATTCATTTATATATTCATTTAGAATTATACTCAGTAATTATGCAGGATGGCCTTATCAATGGTGCAAAGGGGGATTTTTTCAATTTCTTCAAAAGTTACATCATACATGATTGCTTTTGGTCATGAGTCATGACATTGGTTTTGCATTGGACTCTTTTTAATTTGACTTTCATTTTGCTTCAAAGATTAATTTCATTACTTTGTACTCATCAGTTTCAGGGTTCCGTTTTTCTTATTTTCTTTTTTCTGTTCTGTTTTCCAGAATGGTGACTTTTGTGTTTACCATTTTGATTAAAAGTATATTTCCTCCTTTCAAAGGCTATCTACAGCACAGAGCTTGAGAGCTGTCTTGTTGGGAACAGTTAACATTTGCCTCATGCAAATACAGCTGGTTTAGAAAAAAGAAACATTTGTTTATAATTAAACAATATCCATGCAAATAATAGTAGAATACAGCAAGTATGTGTAAGTGTAAGATTATATCATAATGTCTCGCAGTTACTTAACAGCACAGCAAAAAGTAAAGAGATGGGAGCAAAATAATGGCTAATGGCTAATTTTCATTCAAACAGCTGCTCATGCATAAAATAATACTGAACATGCAAAAATACTATGAAAATATGAAAAATTTCACTATGCAAAATACTACTTTTTGCCCAAATTTGCTATTTGCTACCCTAAACCCAACCCCAAATTCAAGTCAGTTCATTATAATACACCTTTCACCAACATTTGGTTCAATTAATCAAATTGATTTCAAAGGATGAAGAAAAGAACAAATGTGCTATCTCTAACAAAGAAATATCTTGATCTGCAGAAAAACAAACGATGTAAAATTCTACACTGGAAAAAATATGGCAGCCATAAAGAAAAGTAGCTTAAAATTTGCTATTTGAAATGTGCTTGAAATAAAAGGCAAAGTATTTGCAAAGGTCATGGGAGACAGATTTTTAGGAAGGAACACTCTTTCTGTTATTCCACAATTTTGAACCTCACTTTGATGTAAGTTCAATTCCCATAATTGTTATAATCACTGGGTGTTTGTTTTTCTTTTCCTTATTCTTACTTATAAAATAAAGATGGAACTAATGTTGTGATATGCTAAATGATAATTCAGCTAAAATGAGTTCAGTGGAATATCTAAATGATTTGAAAGACTGCCAGAGCGCAAACTCTATGAACAGCTTAACATTTTCAGTCCAAATAAAACGGCTGAAGTAGTTAATTTATTGGAAAAAATTTGTACCATATTGTACATGTTTCAAACTGTCTCAATTACATAATACTTAAAGGACACCATACACTGGTGGTTGTATATTCAATTACATCATCATCAATGTCCATTAGATAAAGTATACATCCATGTTCATATAAGTAGTTATGTGTACCTACACCTAGGCACACATACATATACATTTTATGAATTATATATGCATCAGTTACATATTACATCTTACTTTTACACATCAGGAATAGTTGAAGAAAAAACCTCAATTTTCCTCTCAATTGTTATACATGTTCTATTATATTTCTTTCTTTTGGCGTTGAGGGGGGTAAAACTGGACGGAAAATCTCACCTTTGCTTGTGGAAGGGGTAGATCATCATCATCATCATCTGCCGTTCCATTCTCTGTTGTTACAGCCTGCTGTTTGGACTATAATAATAATGCATTGCAAATATAAACAAGACAAATGAATGCAAGAAAAAAACGTGCAGAGAGATCAGTAGAAACATCAATATCAGACGTAGATTGGAAGTAATAGTAGGGAGAAGAAGATATCACAGGTTAACATTGGTTCACGTAGCTAAGGGAGAATATAAATAAAAGTTAATCATAAATTCAAGAAATTTTGTCATTTCTTGTGTCATACACATGCTTTTCCACGAATTGTCGTATTATGAATATAGACTTACACTTTGGAAGTATCATATCACCTGATATTTAGTTTGATCCAAGCTTTTGTACGAGTAAAATAATCGGATATACTCAATTTCAAAATGGCTAGTAACCTATGGGTCAAGATAGATTGGACTTTCCAAGATATGTATGTTTATATTTGAAGAGAATGCAAATATAATACACAGTGGATTACTTTTCCCCTGTTAATACAAAAACATGTACCAACAATTAAAATAAATTGTAATACACAAAGTTGTTATAATTCAAAATTCTAGGCTAGCGTGTTAATAGCAAAACTATTCAAATCAAACAAATGACGAGCTAAAAAGAAAAATACAACACAACATCTGACTATAGTTTAGCTTGAAAATGTGTTAAAGATGTGAGTGAGTGTCAGTCCACATGCCTTCTATCATCTAGATTCTACAAGACCATTCCACTATATGAAAATGAGTTTGTTAGAGAGGGAGTAATAGTTGTTAGTCATATAACATGTGTGGGTATGTAAAAGAATATTAGTTGCGATAATACACCAGGGAAAGATTTAAATTCTTATATTTCACCCTTGTTATGACCATACCCCTCCACCTAATAAATACTATGATATACCCCTTAAGAGCTTGATATAAGCTCTACTGCAGTATTCAAAATGCATTGGAAACTTCCCTGCCACCAAAATTAATTTTCATGGTTAGCAACAAAAAGATACAAATCAATTAAAGATTCATGTCAAATAGCATTGAGGAACTGTTTTCCCACTTCAAAAACCTCAAAGTTTGTTAAAGTTTCAAAGTCAATCTGTTAAAGGAAAAATAGCCCGTACCAAAAGCATCATTGGAAAACAAGGGGGTTAAAAAGGAGAAAGGGCACTGCACAGCAAACTGATGGTGTCTTCAATGGAACAGACTGTTTTTCCTCCTCTTTTTTTTTTTTTTTTTTTGCTATCTTTTTTTTCAAACTCACATTGATTTCAATCTCTGTGTCAACCCTCAGTGGGATCAACTCTTCTTCCATCTGAAAATCTTCATTTATCAAATCTTCTTCAGACGGACTCCTGAGGCGGGGCAACGGGGCATCCAGCTCGTCATCATCGGTCTCAACCTCCTGCTCCTGGGCGTGCATCATTTCTTGCCTAACCAGGGGAGGGGAGCGGCTACTAACGTTTCTCGTTATGATTTTTTGGAAGTTTTCCTGATCGCCGCGGGGGAAGGGAGGGGAGGGAGAGAGATGAAAGGAAGATCTAGAGAGAGCAGGCGACATGCAATGTGATTGCTAGTGTGATTTATGCTATCTGCTTTTTTAACTCCCTCATTTGATTTTTTATCTGTCCATTTTTCTCAAAGTTAAATTCAAGGTATTGACCAGCTTTTTAATTGCTTGCACATTCTATGAATGCCTTCGAAAAAGTATCATTAAACGAATGAAGGTCTTGTATACTGTACATTAGTCACACAGCCAAACAGACTCTTAACTGACCGACTCAAAACTGACCGATCCTTGACCTTTGGATGGAATCTAATATTTGTCCAGTCTGCTGTTGGTCTGGTGTTAGTTTCATCGGTCTGAAAGGGGAACCTTAGGAGGTGTCAATTGATAGTATCAAACTGACCGACTTTTGGATTGTTTTCAATAATCAAAAGCAGATTGCATGGTGTATCACACTGGCATGGTGATCATAATTGTGCATGACTTCCACAAAGACCAGGACCCGATTCACACTTGAGTAATCACAACTGTCATTCCAGTGTGATGGTTACTGTACCTTCAAACTTTCCCTCCACACTTTGCTGCGTTCAAACTTTGCTGCAAATCATTTCACTTCAAACCGAACTTCAAATTGAAATACAAAATGTACTTTATCTCGCTGTGGCAAAGTTAAAGCATCAAAGAGCATTATCACAGTGTTGATTTGGTATTGAGCTAAATTTTTGTGTTCTGGAAATAAATTGTGCCTGTTTGAAACAAAGGCCTAGTTTCTCTTGAGATGCAGTTCCGTCATCACAACTCAAGATGGGCTTTCTGCTGCTATTCCGCAAGACTACCTACTAGAGGTGGACCAGCAGAAGGCACCCTGACGCGGTAGTGTTTCCTTACTTTATAGAGAGATTGCTCTCATGAGGGACAATCAAGATACAAGTGCTCTCATTTGGCAAGTGTGAATTGGGTCTGTGTCAAATTACTCTTATACATTCCAAGATAAACCCATTAAACCCAAACTTATACATTTAATTAATAAATCCATTAAAACGATATGCATCATATAAATAATTCTCTTAATCATCATTAAAATTAAGTGATAGTCCAACCCAATTTATTCATGAATAATTTCTCAAACTGTCATTTTTTTTCTCAATTATATCGAGGGATTCAAAAGGAGATATACATGTATGCGGTTCAATTGGGTTATAGACATGGGTGTATTACATATGAAATATGGATGATGGCATATCAAAAATTCATTCTTCAATGAAATATAATATATGATGTTAGTTACTCCCCTATAGAATTCCATATAAATGCACCAAAAAAAAATTGAGTTGTCATGAAATAAATAACAAAACATCAGCATTGCATTCAATCCCCTTTTTTATATGAATAAATAAAACTTCATTTAAAACCCACTTCTCAACAATGAAAATATGATAGATGGCATGTATATGCTACTGTGCATAAACAATGAGCTCCACTGGAATACACATGCTCAGTAGTGTGTTAGTACACAGGCTATGAATACAGGCACATACATGTAACATGAAAACATACAGCAATTTGTACGTTTTCCATAAATATCTTTTAATGTAATGCAATGTAAATGTTCGAGAACTTTTAATTATATAATAGCTATATGACTTATATTTTTAAGGTCTTCCGCCAGTCTTCTTCTTACCAAGTAATTCTGCAATGGATAGCAAAAACATTTTAATCGGTACTACCGTATTTATCACTACACTTGCTTTGAAAAGATTTGCTGACGACTGATTTCTTACCTCGTTTTCCTCTGTTAATCTTCTTGTTTCTTCCTCTCGTTGTCTCCTCATCTCTTCCTAATAATATCAATTTCAATACAGAAGAAGAAAAATATAAGGGGGATCGGGGAAAGGGCAAAAATAGAAGAAACAAACAAGAAAGAGATAATTAAAATAAGGTCGTAGAAATATGGATATTGGTAGGTCACTTGGTTAGACAGAAAACAACAAATATACTAAAGTGTATCAACATTCAACACACACGTGGAGAAAACAAAGTAGCACAATGATATTATTACAATACACACAACAACTTTTTCTCATATATATTCTTAACTCTCTTCCTTCCATTTCTTTCTTTCATTTCTAATTTAATTTATCAATTGATCCATTCTTCCCCTCTTTCTTTATTCTGATCTCCATGGATTTATTTCTCATCTTCACCATGGGCCATTTCTTTTCCATTTACCTATATTCATCATTATGAAAACTTCCCACTTTCACAAGATATGAAAAATTACCATTATCTAAATATCAACCATTAGTCACCTGACATAGTGTATTAATTGTACTTACAGTATACTCAATAACCATAATACCATACAACTGTTAAAATAGTGAACAATTTGTTTTCCTTTTTTTCTTTGTGTCAACAAAGATGAAATGTGACAGTAAAAATATAATTATACACAGTGAGTGCTCCAAAAAATAGTGAAATATATAGGTTGTGATTGGAAATACTGGTAGTTGTTTGGAAAGAGTAGTGAGAAAAAAATAATGAAGCATGAGAAGAGAGTGAATAACAATAAGGAATGGGTGTGGTCAAATAATAAACCAATCACAAAACAACGTCAAAGTGAAATCATAACAAACCAACAAAATAAATAAATAAATAAACAAATAAAAAGTTATGGATATTCATTAGAGGCTGTTTTCATACTATCAGTTTGTAGAATGAATATATGCAAGAGTACATGTACATGTATGTATGTTTGATGGTGCATGTAGATGGAAGGAAATCAAATTGGAACTTGTGTATACAAATATGAATATGCATGAGAATTATGTAAATTATATCAGGTGCAGGTGGCATCATGAATATGCATGACAGTTACGAGGATCAACTTGAGAGATTTTGACTTTGGAAATTGATATTATCATGAATATCACACAGAGTGTGAAATGGGTGTCCTTATTAACTTCAGAAATTAATTTAATGCACACAATGAACTTTCACTTACCATTGTTTTGTAATAAATATGATTGCAAATGATTTGCTGGCAAATTTATAAAGTGAAAAATAGAATATACAGTTGATTAATGTACATTTGGCATAACCTCACGATATCAATCGATTTTCAGAGTTTGCAGAATATATGACAATTTTGACTTGGTTATGCAATGCAGGAATAGCACTGGTATTAAATCACAATGATAGTTCCTTACGAGGGTTACCCCTTTTTTTCTCTCTCTTTTTATCCCTCCCAGTATATTTTCACCAAGAATTAGAGACTCCCAAATGAGCGATGAAATGTGTTTTCATCTGAAATGCTATTTCATACTGTAGGGTCAGAAAAAGTGTTTTGATTATTTTGTCATTTGAGCCAGTAAGAAGTTCATCCTGCGTAAAATGATGTGAGCTGCATGTAATGCCCTTCATGCTCTCAACAGACGATTAATGTTAATGGAATGATTGTAACACAGAATACTAATTGTTCTGAATTAAATAATCAATATTTATCCTTACTGGCCTACAGATGTGCAATGTGCCATTTCTACAAGAGTAAGAAACTTCAAAAATATTTCTACTTGTGTACTCTTATGACTAAACAAAAAGATCGGTGAGAAGACAGTATATGTTCTGTTTTTTTAGTGATATTTTTCAAAGATATTACTTGCACAGAATATTGCACTATTGTACACGTGAAGAACATTTGGTGTATGATCCATATGTTTATCATGGTTTCAGCAGAAAACATAATTCAACTACCCAGTAGTTTAAAATGACATCACAATAATGATCTAAGCTGATCTACGTGTGTGTGCTTTTTGGTGCCACTTCTACAAACATAAGCTTTGCATGTATTTCAATTATATTTTATACTCTTACAAACAAGCTCTTACCCCCCCCCCCCCAAAAAAAAAAAGTTTTAAACTTGGCTGAGCATTTACTTAATATCTTTTAACTAATATTTTATCACGGTTTATATTTGTTCACGTAAATATATAAAAATCATATCTTTAAATTTGCATAATTCGCATGATTCTGACGCATGTATTATGAATACATTTACGTAATCAATATATATATGTATTTGATAATGAAAATATACTGTTAAAATAAGGGAGTTTAAGTGTTAAAACTTTGATGTACACTGTATGAGCAATGAATAGAATGGTTTTAGTAAAACAAAATAATTAACCAGTGAATAACATGACAATGTAAATCCAAGCTAATCTATGTGCTTTGATCGTGTATTACCTCTCTCCCGTCCTACAGTGGTGAGGGATGTAAAATGAAAATAAAACGGACATCAAGATATAAATAAAATGAATATAAATGAATGCTAACACACTAAGATGCTATGGGGAGGAGGAAAGGAAGGGTTACACACAACATGGAGGAGGGGGAGGGGAGAATGGGAATGCATTGTTGGCTGACTTTGCGGAAATGCTACAGACAATGATTTTTTTTTCTTTCTGAAACTCTATTGGTTTTTCTTTAACAAAACTTCTTGCACCTTGTTAAATTTATACCTGCAATAATCTGATCAATACCCTATCAAATTCAAATCTTATAAAATACTTTAGATAGAATAGATGACCATTTTTAATTTTTGTCGGTGTGCGTGGATGAAATGAATTCATGGTTGGCCATACTTTCCACAGACAAAAATGAAAGGGATACTAATATGAGTCATCTTCTAGTGAACAATTAAAATTAATTAATAATGTTTTGGTTTAAGCAAATATGGAATCTGTCAGACCCTCCAAGCACAAAGTGAAAAAGTCTCAGATCCTTGAATAATGTTTCTTCTGAGTTACTGTCTTTAAAAAAATAGCCAATCAAATTGAACTCTATTGCCCAAAAGGAAATGCACATTTATACAAATACAATATACACAGGCATACATAAACTTCTGCCTGTACCGGTAATTGTATATGTACACGTTAAAGCCATCCTATGAAGGAAAATTGACATGAAAAGCTGCACACATTATGCCTCATGTTGGAATGGAACATATGAAATGTAGGGAACATGTGACAGCCCACACATCATCTAGTGTTGGAATGGAACATACAGCTAACGAATGAATTATTCATACGCCTTGTTAATTTGATGTTTTTGTGTTTTGGGTAACTCAAGAACGAAAAGTGGAGTGGTTTAGTCAGTCCCTTTGTTGAATAGATTTCAGATTTAATATGTCATATTCTCAAGAAACATCAATTGGAACAACTCATTTTTTAACACACTTAAAAAATATTTAAAATTTGGCAAGGGTATGTATGAATAATTTAGTCGTTAACTGTATGAAGTGTAGGGAACACCATGGAACTGTACATAAAGCAGTCAGTTTTCTCTGTACAGGGTGCACAAATGCTCATGCTCCAAATGCTGCTCAAAAGACAGAATGCATCAAATGTCATTTTATCTCTCACTTTTTTGTCAAAGACATGCAATAATTCATGCGTACAATTACTCAAGAAAGAGATGCATAAACACTTTCAAGAATTGCAGGATAAAATAGTACATCTGTGTGAAACATTGTGGGTATATAACATCCATGCACTCACTAAATTCAACATGGTATGATAAACAGTACAATGTGACTTACTATACAAGAACATAAGATCTATTTTGCAGCCTATTAAACAAAATATCACATAAAAGTGACTTCAGAAAGTAAGAGATATCATATTTCTCTCTCTTCATCTCATTTGATATCCTAATCTTAAATGTCATCATTGTCTTTTTCTTCTTTCCTTTTTTTTTCTCTTTTTGGCCAAGTACCCTACCACGTCCCATCTTCCAAACGGTTGCTACTCACTCATATAGACTGATACTTGAAATCAATCACAACTTTGTACTACAGTAAAATAGTCTATAAGTTTACGATTGATTTGGGGACTTGCGACCAATCTGGATCAACCAATCACAAATCTTTATAACGCAGCCCACAGACTTTACACTAAAACAACACCCATACTATGCTGAGATGCATAATGATCGGATGAATGGGCACTGCAACTCTACAAGCCAGAAACATGATCTCTTTTTTTTTTAAAGACACACTGTACATGTGTAGCAAAGCCTTCTATGTTATGCATTTTATCACGTTGAGGAAAGACAATTTGTATTCTTTTTTTCTAACAATATGCCACAAATATACAAGTAGACAAACACACCAGTTGACAATGTATCAGGGATTTTCTAGTAGTAGCGTGTGGATAGATATTATACAGGGTGCTCAAAAAAAGTACCCCAGCTTCAAAGATTTAGTGTGGAAATACTATACTTTTTCACATTAAAAGGATATCATCTGAAAGCATAAAATGAATTGTATCTATGATATCACATTTTAATTACTAGGGTCATGCATCTATAAGTTTGATTGTCTTGAAAATGGTTCAAAAATGGCAGTAAGTTCATCTTTGATGTGGGATACATTTCTTTCTTGACACACCCTGTACCGGGTGAAGGTTATATTGGAATGGCATAGGGCTCACCAGTTTAGCTAATTCTTCTTCTTCAAATTCCTGGGCTTCTAACTGAAATTCAGCGTCCTAGACCCCCAGTGGAGGAAGAAGATAGAACGCAGACGGGAGGAGAGGAGAGGAGAGGAAGGGAAAGAAAAAGGGTGAAAACATGCCAGGAGAAAAGAAAAAGAGGTGTTAATCTTGTTATCGCTCTAGAGGGAAAAGATTTCTGGCACTGCCTGCACCTCGCATTCACAAGAAGTCTTAAACGTGTCAGAGAGAATTGAGCAGAGACAAGTATCATCTGGACATTGCTTTAAAACCCTTTAGCAACTAAACCGCCCAAAACCACCCCTCCTTTTACTCACTCAACCGCCCGTCCGTTTTCGGCCGTTATCAACGTGCTGTAGCATCCTTCTATGGGGCAGATCAATACTTTGACAATGTCACTTGCAAACATTTTTGTTACATTTTCTTTCAACCTTCAAGTCTTTCTATAGTTTTTTTTAATTATAATTTAAATAAACATAAGACTTGCTTCTGTCGTCCCAAGTGTACCAAATACATGTATACTACTGTGAACTTTATTTCCAAAACATTCATTCTCTATTATTTAGTATTTGAATATTTAGCACTATAAACTAAACTCATTCAAATAATTTACAACTAATTTAGATCATGGTTAGCTCTTTGAAAATCTAGTCAAAAATACATGTTATTTGTAAATAAGAGTGCCTAATATTTTTCTTTCCGTCTGTTCTTTTTAAAAGACGGTTCAAGCAAACAGTACAAAAGAAAACATAAAAGGGTGCCTCTACAAACTCAAACAATTTTCCTTAACCTACACATTTTTCCACAAACAATCTTGTCCTCTTTTCACTATAACTAGTGTTCATGCAACTCTATTAATTTATTTATTTTTCATTTCATTGGTTTTTAGGCAACTGATTACTTAACATCTTCCTTAGATGAAGGCAAAGAAGAACTGTAATTTTACGCCTTAGAAGCATTTCCTTCATTGACAATGAATGCTAATTGATAGAAAACATGTTAAACATGAAGTGTTATCAGTGCATCTTCAAATAAAAGACAATGTGCTCCATACATGTAGGTTCGGTTAAAATTCCCACACTATTCCTCAAACTACACATCACAATCAAAATATATAATCATCATCATTATTATCCGTTAAAATTGATTTCAAAGACTTTCAACAAATCAACCTCAGGCAATTTTTCAAAAACCTTGAGCCATCATCTTATGAATTTTGCAAACGATACAATGGCATCCACTACAAGTACATAATCCTGACATGATTTATGTAGGCAACACAATCGGTATTGAAACTACCTAAGACGTGATTTCTTGAAAGCCTTTGCGATTATGGAATTATCACATGAGTGATGATCAATGGACAAACCAACAAAACATATCGAGGGGTCAGTCACGCAAAGACGTAACTCCATTTTGGCCATTTTGAGGAAAAGTGGTTTATGTGTCACTAGCCATTGACTTCAATGGGGTGGTTGGGTGGAGTTAAGTCTTTGTGTTTTCTGGAAAGCCCACATTTTTCTGAACATTATGATATCAAATACTCATTTTGGCAAAATATGGAGTTACGTCTTTGTGTCACTGAACCCTCGATATCTACAATCCTTAGATGAGGGCGTGCACGATGAGGCTCTTACCTGGTTTAATCGATTGAGTTCCTCGGTGGTCATGTCCCTGTCGATGGAGGAGATGCTCTCCTGGCTGTTCCTCTTGCTGAGGTCCACCTGAGAGAGGGGGTTGCCAGCGCATCCCGGCCTGGACTGCCAGTAATCTACCTCACTGGGGTCAAAGCCATCACATACAAGGATGCCGAGCATGTCTCCGCATCCCCGGAGGGCCATGACAGCCTCTCGGTGCCGGGAACCTAACATGCTCTGGCTGTTCACCTGGTGGTAGTGGTGTGGTGGTGGTAGTGGTGGTGGTAGAGGTGGTGGTGATGGTGGTAAAGGTGGTGGTGGTGGTGGTGGTGGTGGTACAGAAGACAGAATCATAGATGTTGCAGGAAGGATGGAAATGGAGATGGAGGTGGAGGGGGGACAAACAAAGAGAAGAGGAGGTTTGAAAAGCAGATTGAATATTTAGGGTGGGGCGGGAGGAATGCAAATTGATGAAAGCAAAGCAGAACAGTGATAGAGGAAGGAACAGAGGATGAGAGGAGAGGTTTCAAGAGTAGATTTAGAGAGGTCAGGTTGTGGTTGGGTGGGGTAAGAGATGGATGTAGGAGAAGCAAAATTTTGAAAAGGGAACAGTGAAAATCAAGGAAGAAGTTGAGAGATGTAAGGAGAAGCCGAGTGGTGTAAAGAGTGTGCAGATAAAGAGAGATAAAAGGCAAATATCATTGGTTTATGAAGGGGAAGAGACGGAATGTTAGGATCAGAAAAAGTTCAAATATAGAAGGGTATTATTGTGAGAGGGACACAATATAAGAGGTTCATAATGGTGAGTGATATGAAAAATTATAAGGACATAAACGAGAAGTTGAGAGAAGTAAAAGGAAGGAATAAGTGTGATGTATCAGAATATTTGAAATTATTATAGGGAAAAGAGGATAGGAAAGAGGAAATAAGTCAGTATAATAAACAAATACATTCAAACAAAGACAAAAAGAAACAGGAAGGATAAGAAAAGACCACAACAAAACAAATAAACAAAGAAGAGGAGAAAATCAAAAAGAGAACAAAAAATAAGATTGATAAATAAAATATGAAATAGATGAAGAAACAAATTAAATTTAAGCTGTTTATTTCAATTTGGGTTGTGTTGACAAAGTATTGATAGTTTTTTTTCACATTTCAGACAAATAATAGATCATCTAAATTCAGGAAACCAAAGCTCGTTCAGATTTCAAACAAGACAACTTGGACAATTTGAATTTTCCAAATATGATTTTAGTCAACACAAACCACTTGAAAATACCATGTGAAGAGAAGGAAGTCGATAAAAATCATGAATACAATCTTTAACAGTGTTTAACATGCAAGAAGAAGCCAGTAAAATGTCTGCCTTGTCATGCTCTAATTGCTTCAAATCCTAGTTTCTCTCCTTATAAGCGATTCAAATTTCCTGCAAGATATCTCAGCCATTTCTAATCAGGCAATAGTTGGAAATTAAATTCAATTTAATTTAAGCACAAAAAACAGGAGAGGAAAAAAATTGTTTCTTTCGAAGCATCAAGTGCAACAAGCACATAATATCCAAGATGCCCATTCACTAAAGGTACTGAAATGGTTGGGTTGAAATGTATCGTCATGACAATGAAGTAGGGTCATGGACATCAATGGCCTTTGGATGATTAATCAATGAATATGAAGGATTCTGAAGGTCAAAGGTCATACCCTGATCAATGAATTCTAGTGATGCTACTCTAAGTTTTGGATAATGTACGAATGAGAAGTGTTTGATGTAATGATAATGAAGAAACTTAACCAAAATGACATTTACTCTTTTGAATCATATCATTACAAATCTGTAAAGTAAATAAACATACTGTTATCAAGTAGACGTTTGATTACTATAAACAATGATATAGAAAGAGAATATCAATGGTCGGCAAGTCATGGTTGAAAAAAGATGAGGACTTTTCTCACATATTTCCCAGATATCTACTGACGTAAGACCGATTACTAAAGAAAAATTAAGCCAAACCAATACAATTCATCCTAGGATTCTTTGTGTTACTTCTTCATCTACAAAAAAAATTCCATTATACACAGAAAGGCAATAATATCTAATAAGTGTTTATGATAAAGTGACAGTGTCCATAATTGTATTCATCTTCCAACATTGGGCTTGATTATGCTAAATAGATATTGGGACGGAATGAAAGATGTCTTCTTTCTTACCTCCAGGATTCTCTGGCCTACTCTTAACCTCCCATCACGGGCTGCAGCACCAACCTCATTGACCTGTGCAAGGAAGAGAGAAGGGGGATGAGGGTTGAAACAATTGGATAATGCTAAGAAATGTGGAATCTCTACAAAATCACACTCTTGTACCCTTCAGTTCTTTGCCACAATAATATAACTATCACTAATAAAACATCATTGACCTTTTATCCATTCACGTCCACAATCATAACCATCATTATATCATTACTATTGTTATCATCATCTTCATCATCATCACCCTCATTACTATGAATACCATCAATGTTATCAATATTACCATCACCATCATCACCGCTATAATTATCATCCTCATCATCACATAATCATCATCATCATCATCACCATCATCATTACTATAAACACCATCATCATCACTTTTACCATTAACATCATCACATAATCATCATCATCATCACCATCATTACTATAAACACCATCATCATCACTGTTCCCATTAACATCATCACCGCTATCATCATCATTCACATTATCATATAATCATCATCATCCTCACCATCTTTTCATCATGATCATCATCAAATCACCAACATTTTCATCATCATCATCACCATCATCATAAATCATTACTATCATCAACCCCATCATCACAAGCATCATAATCATTATCATCATCATCAACATCAATAACAACATCATCATAAGATGCAAGTAATATTTACCTTTGAGATGAATATTCCCTCATCACCTCGATCCAGGGGATTCCCCGGGTGACCTTTGTTCCCGCCCCTAATGCTGATACCTAACTTTTCGCCAGGAGCCTTGGGTACTTTGATTTCCTGAAGGGGATTAAAACAAAACTTAAGTTAGTACATTTCGTCAGTATTCAACCAGTACAATACCCCCTCTGGCAAACTGCTACAGATCTTTCACAAGACGATACCAAACTCAAATCAGGAGGAAATATAATTTGAACATGGTAATCACATCATCATTGCTGCATTGTGGGCCACAATTAGTGTCATAGATGATTCGCCCAAACAGTGACGACTCATTTTTGTTATTGCCTCGATTCTACACAAACTTGTTTTAGAAATACCTGAATACATACGACTTCAAACCATACATATGAAAGGTGAACAGAAGTGGATGGTAAATGGTGTAAATACTGGAGAAAGAAATTAAAGAAGGGTACACTGTACATACAGGAAGGGTTGACAACTACAGGCACATGTAGTCAAGTGGTTTAAGCACTTGACTTTTAATTTGAAGGTCGTGGTTCGATGTCCGGCAGGGCACTAATGTCTTTTGGCAAGGTAATTAATCTACATTTGCCACACTTGACCCTGGTGAGGGAAATGGGTACCTGGCAGGAATTAACTCCTTCAAATGCTAGAGTGTTGTAATTGCAGCTACGCTAAAGCTGGGGCAATAATTAACAAGTGCGCCTCGGAATAGAATTGTCTAGATAGATAGCGCTATATATATATAAATACCAATTATTATTATTATTAAGCAATGATGCAAGAAGTACTTACAATGAGTCCCTTAGGTGGAGGGTCATGCCTGACGACTAGCTGTATGTGTTCTGAGTTGGATAGGAGTGTGTTGACGGCAAACTGGTGGGTAGCACCCTTCATCTCCTTGTTGTTCACCACGAGAAGACGATCACCTACCCTCAGGTTGGTGCTGGCCGCTGAACCGTTGGGGACAATCTGCAAGACAGCGGGTTGGGTGTACGTGTTTTAAGATGGGTGTTTAGCATTTATGTTTTCAAAGGTCCCATGACACTAAACACTGTAGTTCATTATGAGTTAGTACATCAACAAATCATCAACTACACACACACACTCAAGAAAGAAAGATTACCGACAGTCCTTTTCAGGACTCCCCAATCCTCCCCCCTCTCACATGGTGCAACTGTAAGCCTACTGTAAATCATCAACTGTTTAATCTAAATAGGTATAATGACATATTTAAAAAATTCCCCCTATTTGTATGCAACATGCTTTATTCTACCCCATAATAAACCTCCTTCAACCATACTGTGCCTCTTGTGATATTAAAGCCTGCTAAAATAAACATAACAATTCACAGTTTTATGCATTTTACCATACCTTGGAACACTCACAAATCATAGCAATCTAAAAACCTTTCAAAAGACAACAGCCATTGCTATGTCAGACATAATATACTTTTACCTATAAAGATAGATGGTTTGAAAATGTTATAACACCATATTTAGTAAGAATGTCTTCTTGAGCAATATAAGAAGATGACTTAAAGCCTGTCCGTACTAGTTTGGCCAGGGGGGATTAGACCACCTGCAAGGTCACTGACAGGTGGTTATCCCATCAAATCAGCTCTCAATTAACATAACAAAAAGGGATCATTGGGAACCAACAGGCATCGATTAGGCATTGTTTGCTATATAGAGGGCGCAAGTACATGTAGCTATAAGTAATGCAGTGGAGCTTTAAAGAAGACCATTCTGACAATTTTTTTTTTTTTGTGAAGTCAAAATTCCATCTCACCTTTGAGATGAAGATGCCCGGCTCGTCACCTCCAAACGGATGACTGGAGTGATCTATGCCTCCGACTATACTCAGACCTAATGGACCTCGCGTTCTCTTCAGGAAGACTTCCTCGATCTCAAGCTCCTCGGGTGGTCCATTAGAGTTTGGCCCGTTCATCCGATACCGGAATTCTGGTGGGTCGTGTTCTATGAAGAGATGGGTACAGAAATAACTTAAATGTTATGGGGGACATGGTTAAAGGTAAAGACCAGTTTTGAAAACGCCCCCCTCTCAAAAATGAAATGGAAGCTCTTATTACCAATCATGTGAAAGAATATGTTTTGACTAATACGTGATGATAAAAATTGTGCTGAGAAACCGCCTACTAATTGATATATTTGGTAAATTATTATATCTATTTGGACCTGATAGATATCGCGCATGTGTCGCGAAGTCCCATATACATCTTTCTGTGCACAGTGCTTGTAACTTTACCAAGACTGGGGCAAATTTCTTATTATTTTGATGATTCCAGAACCTTGCAGTACACACCAATACTTATATGCTAGATGATCAACTTTTTCAGTCGATTCCACGTTCCTTTCACAATGCAATCGCACGACCGGAACTCAGCTTTATCTTTAAGAATGTGACTCTCTTCCTTTAACTGCAGACTCATCATCAGGGCTCTTGAAATGAAAAGTGTGATTTTGACTTACTGACTAATGGTTCATGGTGTTCAATCTCCATGGTTTCCCTCATAATGACCAGATCAATCTCTTTGCTCTTTGTCAACAGCGCCACCGCTGTCTCGTGCCTTGCCTCTGCCATCTCCACATTGTTGATCTGTTGACAAAAACATAACATAGGAATGAGCACGATTCAGGTCTGTACAGGGGCAGGGTTTGTGATGATCTTTAGAATGAATGGAAATACATCTTGAAAAAGTTATTAGTTTTTTTTAATACTTTAATTTCAAGTATAGGTTTACTGCCGGTAATGAAATCATTTGACGACAGAAATTCATCTTCACATTTTGCAGTGATTTATACCAGGGCCCCGTCTTACATAGAGTCGCGATTGTTCCAAATTAATCCCAATTCCTCCAATCAATTGCAAGTTTGCTGTCTCCTATTACTTATACTGTATACTTAGTTGGAATTGATATCAACTATTTGTAAGACAGGGCCCTGATACACATCATTTAAAGCATTTTCAGTGATTTTCAGTTAATTATTACAGATTTACTTTTGTGGTTTTTTTCTTCAATGTATCAGTATCAACCTTTGTTGTATAGGTACATTTGCATAAGCATTTACCACAGTCACACAGGCACACACATGGCAGAAATTAATCAACAAACAGAGGCAATAATCTCCCCTTGATATACTAAATGATCATTTTTGGCTAAAAAACTTACTCCAGTTTTTCCTAACATTGATATAAGACTTTCAATCAATCGAGATGTTGTCTAATATATATCTGTAAAGCACTTTGAGACGGCCTGCGGTCCTGAAAAGGGCTATATAAAAAAGAACTATTATTTTAATTATTAGTACCTTCAAGACCTTGTCACCAACTGACAGGGCCCCTGTCCTGTCAGCAGCACCACCTTCTGATATCCTGGAGATGAATATCGACTGGATAGAGAAAGAGGAAGAGGGTAAAATATGTGTTAAACATTCACTCACTTCATTCTGGATGGTACTACGACAGCTCATCCGTACCAAGGCATCTTTTCTGGAAACCATCATAATCTTAAGTTTGCCAACATCTCATTGAAATGCATTCCTTTTAAATATGCCAATTTCAATGGGATGTCGGCGGACTTGTATTTACGTCAGTTTGGCGAAACGCTGCCAAGGTGATCTAGAGCTTCCAATCCTATCCGAGGGGCTAGGTAGCAGAGGGTGAATCCCTTACTACCTCACGTCAAGGAATTAAAAGCAATTATAGTTCCCTTCTGAACCTGGAGGCCCTTGGTGAGGAGACCACTGCTCACAAACAAACGTTTCAGTTTACTGTCTATCTCAATATGAATACAGGTAAGTTAGAGACAATTGATGAGAAGGTATAAATGCTTAGGGAAAGCTTGGGGAATTCTGTTCTCTTGATATATGATGTATGAGAAGAATATAATATATAGAGGAAAAGCTGAGGCAAACTTTACAATTTCTGAAATTTGTCGATAAATATTTGTATGGCCAAGGAGGAAAGACAGTACCCGACATGGTTTCCAGGAATAAGTTAAGCAACCTTTTTTTTCCAATATATGGATGAAAACAATGGCTGCAGATTAATCATAGACACAAGCATTGGACAATACAGGGGTATATGCAGATGAATATTGATGGATATACCAGCAATTCAATTGAACTTGTTGTAATACCTACAAGTACATTGAAAATGGTAGACTGTAATATATATATATATATATATATATATATATATATATATATATGCTGTGATAATATCTGTAAAAGAATGCAACCTGAACATGAAATAGTCTTTAAAATCTTTAAATCTTTAAAGTCTCAACCTACATGGATGAATGAATAAATGACCTCAATAGATATGAAGGGAATCTCCCTTGTTTGTAATCATGTTTAAAACAAAAAAAAGTATGATAACAATCCTCAAATTTCACGTTTTCTTTCTCCTCTTTCATCATTTTTTTAATCTTTCTTTCTTGTTTTATATTCATTTTGAAACATTTTCTACAACTTACATCGTCTGTTCCCTTGAATGGAGGCGATCCTTTACCCCCAGCGATGCTGAAACCAAGGCCATTGCTATCCTTGACTAACTTTAGGGTTATCTTCTGCAGATTAAATAATCACAATAATAATAATAAAGTTGTTATGGTTTGTACTTCTCATATTGTAGACACTGTACATAGCTTGCAACTCAGAGAGTGAACAGATGTGAGAAAATTATAATTACCGGTACAGAGAAAAATGATTGAGCAATCTTTGGAGAAACTTCTAAATTTATGAATTTAAATGAGTAATAGTTAACTTGAAGTTTTAGAATAAGATTAGCAGTATTTAAAGTTATCTCCATCAGAATTATGGTTGCTACATGAACCAAACGAGGGTTGTTGTTTGGTGGTTGTATCATAGGGCTGAGCCCTGCTTCATTATCTTTTCACTTTTAAATTGGCAACAATATTTGTCATTTTCAAAGAGTAGTCACCTATAGAAATGAAAGTACTGGAATAGGAGAAAAAATGGACTATTGTGAAGAAACACTAATCAGTGTGAATATCAACAATAGATAATTAAAAAAAAAAAAATTCCTGAATTCCAAGCATAGAAAATGGGCCAAGTTATGCAGAAATATTTGCCTTTTTCTGCTCATGCATCTAGTTACTTTGAAACTGCTTTGTTATTCTTTCTTTCTTTGATGGAACTATTGCTTCTTAGTTTAAGCATACATGTACAAGACGTGCAGTGCAATATGCCATGATGACCCAGAACAAATTACACCACTAACGACAAGCAAACAAAGAAACTAGTTATTGCAATTTAGCAGGCACTTATACCAGATGGGTGAAATGTGAAGAGTAATCGATAGACGATTAAGATCCCTGAAATGAGATCAATCAATCTGTATTTCTCCTTCCTCATTTAACACGATCTTGTGATTTAAAGTTCAAGCAAAATGCAATTAATGCTGTTCTTATTTCTTAATACAACTTCATGCCTCATTTTACATGATGGAATACAGTACACATGATAGAGAAGACTAAAACTGCATGCAACATCATTAGCAAAACATTTAGGCTTCTCACATGCACAACTGTCAACACATTTTGTTTTTCTTTAGGAACACCCCAGTTGCACAGACATGAACAATTTGTAACAAGGCACTTAACAAAAATTTGTGCATTAAATTTGATTATGTTGCGAAAATGGCCTGTTCAAGGTTATATCTCTATCACTCAAGAGAATGATATTCGGACCAGTATAGCAGGCAATCTGTATTCCAAGAGGATCTTCCTTCATCGTAACAACCCCATAATTACTTTCACATTGTGACCACATGATCATTGAAGTTTAAGGACGATCTACAGTAATGTTGGTGTGCAAATTAGCTGAGTAGGGCAAGCTGATCATGTACATGTATTCACACCATGCACAATACCAGGAACTCCAGGTATTTTGCCTGGTGAATTCATAACCAGCTGGCCCTGCACAGCCAAGGTGTGCCTGAACATTACTGTGGAACATCCTTAAGTTGTTTGTTGATGAACAGATGAATCAATAAGCAGATGAATAGTTAATTATGTTGTTACATGAAAATGAAGATTAGTCTCATGAAAGGCTTATGATACAGATTTTATGTAAATATTGTTTTTAAGGATTAGCCTAAGATTGGTTTCTTCAACACTGAAATTCACCATTGGTATACCAACAATGTATTATGGAATCATACTTAACAATCCTTTTACAGATAATTGTATGAGAAAACACATGAGAATTGTGTACGTCTTTATGACAAGAAGGGAAAAGCTTTTAAATGAAATGTCATACATATGAAATCCATCTTTGAACATTTTTGGATGACTTATGAAGTTGTTTTGTAGCAGGCTTGATTCAAAAGTAGGACCGATAATGAATTTTAATGAAGAGGCATAGAGACACTAATCTGAATTCAAATGATACAGGATATACAGGATCTACATGTATATATATGTACATACGGTATTACTTTCACATAATCGATTAAAGAACTACATTATAAAATCCAGTCTGTAACATCAATTTTATACTAGACAAACGGCACATGCAAAGATCTACTAGTAACACATACTTATTAAGTAGAATCTGTAGTTTTGTGGACTAAACGTGAGACACAAGAACAGAAAACCCTCTTTAAATACTTCTTTGAAGAAAATTTATAAGGAGATAGTGGAGAAAGTAAAACATAAAAAGAGAGCGAGGAAACACATGGGATAAGAATGACATAGATGAAAGAGAGAGGGAAGAGAAATGAAGAAAGATGAAAAGGAGAACAAATGGAACGAGAGACTGAATACAAAGAGAGTGACAAAGAAAACTAAACATGAAGAAGAAACAAAAAAGAGATACATGAAGGGAGGAAGAGAAGAGAAATAAGAAATGAGCAAACATTTGTTGAAATAGGGAGCAAAGAGAAAGAGACAGAGAGCAATAGAGAAGGAAATGCAAGACTAAGAGACACACAATACAAATTGGAGAACCTACTGTAAGTGAAAGGCTTCAAAAAAAATGAAAGAGATGTATGTTCTACAACAGAAGAGAGATTGAGAGAGGGAGAGAGAGAGAGAGAGAGAGAGCTGGGTGCATACATTGTATGGACACCAGTATGTGGTACAATACACTGTTCTTGAACGAACCACAACTACAGAAGTACAGAAAATTATAGCACAATTAGATCTGACTTTCTACTACTGACAACAAAGATGCACACAACATTAGACTAGACATACAACAAAATCACACACAACAGATTAAAAACAAGCAGTGCAGGAGCAGTGTAGATGCACAGTGCGTTCCTTTTTTTTCTTCACAAAAATACAACTAGGTGTACTGACAGCACAATTTTGCAGACTTGTGATTAAATTTCCTAGGGTGCCAAATGGATAATAAGATACTTGTAAAATACAGTCAAATCTGCTCTAATTGCATGTCCTTGAACTACCATTACCTTGTGGTGTAAGTCTACACATATTATTGTAGATAACTCAAATAATCAGATTCAGACTATTTCATGGGATAGAATACTGGAACTGCATATTGAAACCGAAATGCAATTTTCAAGACTTAACACTAACAAAATAAGGCCCAATTTTGTTAGCATTTGAACTCAACACAATTCACTTAATTTGGGGCTTTCTCTTTATATCAGAGTATTGTATCATTGGTAAACTATACCTACTTATGTTTAAAACTAAGTCGTTGCTGTAAGAATTGACTGTATTTTACATGTACCCGATGATCATGGAAGCAGAGGCGCAATGAAAGCACAGAGAAACAGAGATCAGGAGACACAAACATGATGGCAAAACACCGAAGAGACAAAGAGAGAGACGACAGAAATGAGAAGAAGAAGAATGTTGACTTGGCATCCAACGGCCAACTGACCTCTGTTAGGTGGTGGAATTTAGGTTCGGGGGCAAACTTGACGCCTGATCGCTCAGCAGTGGTGTCAGCGGTGGGATTGTCCTGGGTCAAGAGCGGCTGTGTTGATGTATTCAGCTGATGATGATGATGCAGGGGGAGAGGGCAATGGATAGATAGGAACCACTCATTATTAAAACCTCCTGACTTCCAGAGTTACCTTGCAGAATTTGTAGAATTTTATTGACACTTTGACCCCCCTCTCAGGGTATGATCTATTGGCTTATGATTGTATAGTCGACTCGTTCATAAGATAAAAGTAGATTTCCTGTTCAATACACATCACTGCAAGTTATGCCTATTGGTTATTTACTTTCTACAGTAAATACTGACTTCAAGAGTAACTGTTATTTGAATTATATGGACAATAGTTCATAACATTGATAAAACTATATTCATTGAAAAAATTACTGTACAGTTTTGTTTTGTAAGATCAAAGAGGATAAGAGTGAAAAGGTAAAGATAAAATTTCTTTACCAACAATGATTTCTACTAAAGTTATTTCATCATACATGATCCTAAAACATGGAAGTACATTAATCTTTGTTATTCATCAAATGAAAGGTTAATCCTGGCCTGGGTAAATACAGGAGTCACAAAGTTCAAATCTGCATACTTCTTAAATCCTGCCTGTCCACATAGTAGCAAAAACCCCAGTTTCTGCGCCCCAAATTTGTTTTGTTATTCAGCGATTAGGAAAACCAATCATTACATGATTATTAAATGCCATTATATCAGGTGATGGGATATATATATGGAATTAACAACATAAACTGGAACACACATGAATGATCTACATGAACAGTGTATATACTTGATGAGTATTAAACGTAGGTTAGAATGTACAATATACCATACTGTATGAAATGACGACTATGTAATGAATGATGAGATGTACATGAAATGAACTTTATCTATTATCTATATTTATAAAGTTCTAACTTATATTCACATTTAATTCACTAACAATTACATTTGTTTTTTAATTCAGAGAGAATCATATCATGATCAACCGAAAATCGATAGTTTCTTTTTCTTCCCCCCCCCCCCCCCCCCAACTGTACTGTAGGCCCCTATTGAAAAATTAATTTCTCTTCTTTTAAACAAGCATTCAAAGCAACTGTATTCTTGTTTTAATGACATCAGTGACACTTAGGTATCATTTTCTTGAGAGCACCTAGGGTGCTGAAAAGAGGAAAGGGAAACTAGTACGACACAGAGATGAACACACTAAACTTACACAGGAATTACACCACACACAACACAACGTGCTACATTTACAACATCAGCACTAAATTTGCATGTTTTCACTATAACAAGCCAGAGAGGTGTTTTATTTGCTCCCATGCAATGTGACCTGGCTAGAAAGACTGAGAAATTGTTTAAACCCCTTTTTGGAATGTAGATTAGCTTTCCACTTTTAAAAATATAATATAGCACCATAATTTTTTGTTTTCTCGATACTTTTATAAGGTTTTAAGGGGCGAAAACTAAGAAAGACCCAGAATGAAAGATAAATCCATTGTTCCTTTTTATATATGCACACGATTTCATAGCTTACTGCTATTCAAATTAGCTGGTGAATTTCAAGATAATAATAACCAATGGAAATACTCAATAGATATTCAGTCACATGGCACCAAACAGCCAATCAGAATCGTTGAATCAATTCAATTCAATTGATTCTTTCCTTGACAGAAGATCCCTTTGCAAGGAATGGCTGTTGGTGGATTTGACAGCCATTGTAGGGACCGTTGACCCGCAAGTTTTAAAGCAATAGGAGCTAGAAATTGATAATGCATCAAGTCAACGTGGAGCCCTAGAATCCATGCACATAGCAATTAGTTACAACACCAAAGCAGGCATTTGATCGAAGTAGCGTATACACAGTTTCTTGTTCTAAACATACAAGTAACATGGGGATACATGGTTATCCTATGATCTTTGCTCTTTTTTTTTTATATTCAATTTTTTTGTTCAAATTTATTGTCAAAACTCTGCCTTGCTGTTGCAAGAAACAGATAATGCTCTTCAATAAACCAGAATATAGTGTAAAATAAAGAATTGTTTACTGACAATTAAACTCAGGTATCAAACAGTTCTTCTCGAACCATCTTTGTTTATCTACAGAATTAACTAATCAAAACTAGACTGCACATACAGACCGTTCATCGTGCCAATGCAATAGAGACTTTTCCATGACTTTGAGTGAGAGCAAGCACTAATAATGTTGCACATGCAGAAAGAATATCCATTCAGAATTTTCACAATTGGCTATTCCCTTTTTGTAATAGCTCCTGAAAGAATTTCCATCATAGTTATTATTTTTCCCATCTATTCAATTTCCTGTTAACATCAAATCCTAGCTGAAAGGAATGGGTTATGCAGTGATTAATCTCTTTACCCAGCTTTGATATTTAAAAAAATAACAAGAATATGTGCTTTCAATCACCCCCCTTTTCAGCCAAATACACTACATTTCCTCTGGATCACGAAAAAAAAAAACCATTTCACTTACAAAAATTAATTAGATTGCCCGAGGGGATCAATATATTCCCGGCAGCAAGCAAGCATACTTGGTTCACCCCCTTTTTGCACAATGCACCATCCCATGCCCATACTCACCCCAGGTTCATCTGCGGACACTTCCACTTTCGGAGAGGGGGGTTCCTGAAACATGGTTTCGGAGGAGACTAATACCTCTCTGGTCACTACCATGTGAATGTTGTTGCCCGCGGCTTTCAATGCTTCCACGGCTTCTAAATGATCTGCGTTTTCCAAGTTGGCGCTATTTACCTGAAATTGAAAAGATATGTATCATCTGACATTAGTTTTAGAATTATTAAATTCATAGCCAACTGATATCTATCTTGAGAAGCAATGAAAAAGAATTGGGTGAATTTTTAAAGTTTCTTTATTTCCTTCAACAAAAAAATTAAACATCTTTTCTTTTCATGGTACAAGACATATGATGAAAAGCATATGTTAAAAGATACCTTCCATTCTTAAAGTAGACAAGAACATTCCTGTATGGGCAAAGGAAAAATGGCTTTAATAATTAAAGAGGAAAGTTTCTTACTGCTAGAATTTTGTCGCCTAGTGTGAGACCATTTTTAGCTGCTACTCCTCCTTCTACTACCCTTGAGATGAAGATTCCCTGCACAAAGAGAAAAAATTATAGCAATAATTTTTTTTTTAAATAACAGAATTACATCCATATTTACACACTGTTATTCATAATAATCATTTGCAGCTTGTGATCCAAATTGCAGATGTTTTACAAAGTATATCATAAAATTAATCATATATCAAAAGACAGATATGATTTCATAAAGAGATGAAGAATGTATATTAGATATATCAGAGGCAATCATGAATTCCGGTCGAGAGATACCAAGATCTTTATATACAGGTTTAGCATTCTATCCTTACCTCATCATTTCCCTTGTATGGGGTGGACCCCTTTCCACCAGCTATACTGATACCAAGACCACTGCCATCACGACTGAAGTTGATCACCATCTAAAATTAAGCAATTGAAATTGAATTCCAATTAAACACACATTTCATGCATTCTGCCTTCTTTTACAAGAAAGAAAACAATTTGGAAAATTCAACACTGCATACTTTGAATGCAAGCCTATGTCAAATCTCGAGAAAATCAATTAACATAATCTTGAGGCCGAAAGATACATGTATTCACTCTCTTCCTAAGCTACTTGAAGATAATAACAACCAAACCAATATTGGCATTTGTATGACACGTCAGTCACTCCACGATTTAATAACAATCTCAAAGCCTTTTTTTTTCCCTTCAAATGTGAAATATTATTTGAAGTTGCAAGGGAAAAGTGATATCTTTGGAAACCCTGTCTACTGAATATACCATAACATTACAATTTTGCAATGCTCATATAGCAGTGACTACAAAAGTATCGTCAAATCATACAGAACAAGATCCTTGATAAATATCTGTTCATCAAATACGAGAGGAGATAATATGTAAGAAAATGGTTCAATATAAACTATTGAATTATCTAGCCCTAAAGAAACAAACAGTCCCAAACATAATTTTAAAAAGCTATTTTACAAGAAGATAGAAGTACAAATGGATAAAGAGTGTAAATGCAGGAAATAAATTAAAACATTCAATTGAATTCATCTTATTACTGCAACTTCATCTTATTACTGCAACTTTAGAACAGATTCTTACCAGTATTTTGTTTAATTCTTCTGCTACAAAGTAATTTCAAAATACACTAATGAAAGAAAAAATTAATGATTTAATAAACATTTAGTTTATACAAATCTACACACTTTATATAGCGTAAAAGCTTATATATTATCAATAGTCCATTAGGTGTTTTTTTTATGCACAAACATAAAATCAGCAGTTATTTTAGTGTGTGCATTTTCTTCAGAATTATAAGGTGCTTTTTACTCCATGCAATCCACATTTCTAATACCATTCATAACAATTGATCACTTGTGCGAAATGCCCTACATAAAAATCCAGTCCTGGAATATTATTCCTTTCAGATTTATTAAATGTCAAGATACTATAATAGTGATACAGAGAGTAGATGTAAAGAAAATCTGAGCCACAAATAGCCATGCAATCATTTTGAGTGTCCAATGTACGTGTACGTGCGTGCCTAGTAAAATTCATAAAGTTGATGAACAGAGCACTTTATGGTGCAAATATTTGAGGAATTACAATGCCTTAAAAGCAAGACTTTTTTTTGCATTATTGCTTTGGTAGGGAGTCAAAGCTATTGGTTTTGTCAATAAAAATAAAAGCATGCTTGGAAGTAGCTTGGATAACATTGTTGTGGTCATGCATGCAATAATAAACCCATCAAGTTCTAATATTCCTCATAAGAATGTGAAACTTCTTCCATGACTGTGTCAAAATGTTAATGTTAATGATTAAAAATTCTACTTGAAATTTTTTACGGTCCCACCACAAGTTTGCTTGTTTTCTTTCCAAAATTGATTTAAGAACTGTGAGCATGCTTGTGAGTTTTTAACAATCAACAAAACAAAAAAGGAAATACAACGGTTCAAAACCTTCAGGGCATGACATAGTTTTACAGAAGTATAGCAATTCCAAAACCCTTTCAAAACTTGAAGTCTATGTCTCTGGTTCATTCAAACACACCCATAATGTCAAAGTTGAAATTAAAACTAAATTTGAGGTATTTTCTTTTTCCACATAGGGAGCTCAATACAATTCAGTTTCCTCAAAGATATGGAATTGTTATAGTTATGTAAAGCCCTTAAAATTTAGCGCCCTCTGGGTGCTGAACCTTGAACATAAATCTACCTCTTTCATGCTACCAAACTTTAATCTGGTTCTGTTGGAACTGTGAGCGGCTATGTATCTTTTGGAATGTTTTAAAATAGAGATTGGCTAGGGTAGGGGACATATAGAAAGAAAAAGCAAACAAAAATCATAAAGCACACATAGTCAGCAAGCACTGAAATAATAACAGTGAAATGCTTAACATACATACATACATACATGTACATGGGAAAGCAAACTGAAATAAGCATATAAAGCAGACACTGTTGAATAGAGATGCATGCATAAATTATATCACATTGTTAGTAACGTTTTTACTCAGAAACTATATATGTATAATCAAGGCTCCACATACTCTTCCTGAGGTCCAAAGCGTAATTAGGCCACTGATTCAATTTTGACATTTTAGTCATCTAAAAATACTGATAGTAACAGTTTGTTCTTATTTGGACCTTTTAGGACCAAAGGCCCTCTGAATGAAAATTTCAACTTATATGCAACTGGAAGCATTTGGTTTATCAAAGAGGAAGTTTTTTTAATTTAAGAAAAAAAAAATCTTCCTCTCCCTTTTCTCATCTTCCATTCGATCCATCCTTTCTTTCATCTTCAATTTCATCTCTCCTTTCTCTCAATTATCTTCATTCCATCTTTTCATCGTCCTCCTATCTTCTCACCTTTTCTTCCTTGGTATCCATGCCCACTAAGCTGACTGAATTCTCATCTATCACCTTCTAAAGCACTACCATTTTCTCTCTATCTCTTTCTCTCATTTTCCACTCTATCTTTCCATCATCCTCCCCCTATCTTCTCACCTTTTCTTCCTTGGTATCCATGCCCACTGAGCTGACTGAATTCTCATCTATCACCTTCTAAAGCACTACCCTTTTCTCTCTATCTCTTTCTCTCATTTTCCATTCTATCTTTCCATCCTCCTCCTATCTTTCCATCCTCCTCCTATCTTCTCACCTTTTCTTCCTTGGTGTCCATGCCCACTGAGCTGACTGAACTCTTAGCTATCACCTTCTAAAGCACTACCCTTTTCTCTCTATCTCTTTCTCTCATTTTCCATTCTATCTTTCCATCCTCCTCCTATCTTCTCACCTTTTCTTCCTTGGTGTCCATGCCCACTGAGCTGACTGAACTCTTAGCTATCACCTTCTAAAGCACTACCCTTTTCTCTCTATCTCGTTCTCTCATTTTCCATCCCATCTTTCCATCCTCCTATCTTCCTATCTTTCCATCCTCCTCCTATCTTTCCATCCTCCTCCTATCTTCTCACCTTTTCTTCCTTGGTGTCCATGCCCACTGAGCTGACTGAACTCTTAGCTATCACCTTCTAAAGCACTACCCTTTTCTCTCTATCTCTTTCTCTCATTTTCCATTCTATCTTTCCATCCTCCTCCTATCTTTCCATCCTCCTCCTATCTTTCCATCCTCCTCCTATCTTCTCACCTTTTCTTCCTTGGTGTCCATTCCTACTGAGCTGACTGAATTCCTAGCTATTACCTTCTCCAGCAGGGCGGCTGTCTCAGGGTCCGGCTCCCCGATCATGTCGACCCGTTTGTTCTTGAGATAGTGAGGCGTGTCTCTCCTGTGTAACCTGATGTCTTCCGACGTCAGCACGTCCTCTACGTCACTGGCGAACCCAACATGCCTGTCTATGTCGTTCTATATACAAGATGGAGAAAATTTCAATAATGTCTTGACACTTGGAACTCTACCTAACCCAAGATCTACATGTTCATCATAAGATTATCAAGTACTAATCAATGTCTGTATGAAATTTCATGAAATTCTTCCTTTCAAGTACCGATATATACATTCAAGAGGGACAAATGCAGATAAAATACCTTTGATTTGAACCCTCAACATCTTGACAGAAAGTCAGGTAACAATACCACAATAGCAATGAGCTCTCAAATTTTGAATTAAATCTGAGCCTTGGTGAATAAGACTTTAAAGCAATCAAATAACATTGTGTTGCATCAATTTCATTTGACCTATGAATTGATCTAAAGCTGTTTTTAGAAATAAAGACAATCTATATGAACATAATGTTTTTGAAGTGGTATAACATACAATTCTGTTGAGATAACTACAAGTAGTGTATTTGTAATAGTCCATGGACCCGTTTCACAAAGCCTTTTTCAATGAAAAATGACAAAAATCAGTGACAAATCTGCTGATAACCAATCAGAAGCAAGGATTTCAGTAGCTTATAACAAAAACTGTCATTTGTCACTGATTACAAGTTTGGTGAAACAGGGCCCAGAATGATGGATTTTTAACTTTTGAGTCTGGCATGACACGATTACTTACATCCGAGTCTTCTGGCGTGAGTCCTCCTGTCCTACCATCAACAGACAGCTTATCCTCCAATCCATCCACCAGATCAGTCCTTCCCACCGCCTCACCATCAGGGGCGGAGCATGTCGTCACGGCGATGGTGGGTGCAACGTTGGTCTCAAAGGACACTCCCCTGCCCTCACCAACGGGCGAGACGAACTGCTGCTGGACCTCTCCGTGGGGGCTCACCGTGTGCCCATTTTCAACAACTAGTCCACCGTTCTGTCCCAATGAATTTAGGAAGAAAGCACAGATGCATTAAGTAAATCTGACAGTGCATTACTGAATTGTTGTGGACCAAAGGCGATCTTGCATAAACCCTCACAAGAGTTGATACAATTTTGTGATTTCATTTTATGAAATGAGTAGTATCATACACTCTGGTTGTATAACATTTACTCTGGTTGTATAACATTTACTCTGGTTGTATAACATTTACTCTGGTTGTATAACATTTACTCTGGTTGTATAACATTTACTCTGGTTGTATAACATTTACTCTGGCAACAGTTTTGCTCAGCGGTCAAATCTTCTTATTAATTGAATTGCTGAGATCAACCCTTGACCCCACATCTAACCCGACCACAACTGTTAATCCTAAATAAAACCCAATCCCAACCCCCAACTCTAACCCTTTATCTCTAATAGAGCCTAAAGCAAATGTTGCCAGAGCAAAATGGATGCACAGTTAAGAACTGAACTGTTCATACCCCTTGTAAATTTCATGTTTTTTTGTGTTTTCGTAACTCAAGAATGAAAGTTGGACTGGTTGAATAAGGGCCTTTGATGGATACTTTCAGATGTAAGCTCTACCATGCCACATTCTAAAGAAACTAAACTAAATTTCTTATATTTAGTCATTTTCAATTGAAACTTTCATCAGAAACTTTCATCAGTTTGCTTCTGTTATTTTTCTGCTTTCTTTTTAGAGTAGTTGTCTATTTGGGTTGGATTTCCCTTTAATGAACGGTCACCATACCTCCATCTCTGCTTCATCTTCCGATTTGCCGCCCTCTTTGGCCTTTAAGTACTTGGGATGTCTGGACTTGAGATCCTTGGGGTGGGGTGTGTCTTGTCTCGAGAACGGCGTCTGAAGGGGAGGGAAAATGAAATGAATGTCACTGATTACATTACAACAGTAATGACCACAAAAAATCTGATCCATCTATAAAATAACATTCTTGCGGTTCCTTTAATAGTCTCATAAAACGTATACTACATTTGTTTATTGTTTTAATGAAATTAGAATGTTAGTTGCTATAATGACTTTTAAGTTATATTTTCATTGCATTATTCATACATGTACCACATAATTTCTATCACCGGGGTAACAAAGTATTAGGCGCGTTATAAATGTGATTTATTATTATTAATCAAAAAGATTTGACGATGTAATAACAATTCATTTTACAGTATTACTCTAACCACTGTTGGTTGCGAGACAATACAAAACAAATGGTATTAATTATTTTTCATTCCATACTTGTTCATACCCATGTTGTTTGCTTAGGCAAATGTATGCAATTTGTTCCTTTTTTTTTTCAACTGCAAAAATCATATGTGTTAGGTATGCAGAAAGTTTAAATAATTTGCAAAGTGGCCTGTTAAGAAACATCCTTTTATTCTATATTACAGGACTGATGTCTTTATTTGTTTTATAAAATTTATTCTGGTTTAACATAGTAATATTGGTACAACTAGGAATATAATAGACATATCTATAAACTACATGTATATATATATGTACATAAACAAAGATAAAAATAATTACATCTATGACATCACCACTAAAAATACAACAATATTTATTCACTTTACATCAGCAGATTTACTAAACCTGTTTGCACAAGCAAGACAGAGTAAATAATGACTTTCTTTGGCGTAAGATCTCTGCGAGGGTTTACCGTTTCCTCTCTGTCAAACAACAACTTGTTGCTTGGAAGTTTTACGAGGCATGTGGCGGACATCGTCAATCAACATCCTATGAGTCACATGTGATCGTCATGTGCGTACAGGAACGATTCGTCTGTCTGCTGATCAATTTCTCTCTCTCTCTCTCTCTCTCTCTCCCTCTCTTTCCCCTCGTCCTCAGCTGTACTCCCTACATGCAAACAGGATTGCTATAATGCTCTCTCTCTCTCTCTCTCTCACACACACTCTCACTCACACACACACTCTCACCCACATACTCTCACCCACATACTCTCTCACTCACACTCTCACTCACTCCCTCTCTCTCTTTCTCTTTCTCTCCCTTTCTTACCTTTCCCTATCATAACACTCTCTTTCTCTCTCTCTCTTTCTCTCTATCTCTCTCTCTCCCTGTTTTACCTTTCCCTATCATACCCCCCCCCCCTTTTCCCCTCTCTCTCTCTCTCTCTCTCTCTCTCTCTCTCTCTCTCTCTCTCTCTCTCTCCTGTTTGTTCTGTTCACTCTCCTTTCAATCTTTCTTTCGTCATGACTCATCACAGTCAAGGGTGTGCGTCTGTGTATGCGCTCCTACACTTGATACCGCAACAAAACATGGCATCTAAATATAGATTCTCATGCCGGTATCCGGATGAACCTGCTTGAGGACTTTGCCAAGACCCATCTTACTGTACAGAATCATTTCAATATTCTTTATCTTTATAGTCTAGGTGTTGCAAATCAGAGACACAGATGTAAAAAAAAAAAAAAAAAAAAAAGCAAAGCTGTGCATATAAAATATCATTTTTTTAAAGCCATTTGTAGACAGGCTGGGCATTTTGGAACCGTCTGGTAAAGGACTGATGAACAAGAAAACCTGCACAGATCAAATTGCATACAAAGAATACCCTGTTCGTGGACCTTGTACTGGGGGGGGGGTCCAAAATTCTCTCCCCCCCCCCCCCCCCCCCCTAATTCCTTAAAAAAAGAATTCATAATGCACAAGGAAAGAATTTCATACATTTCATATATTTCAAACATCAATGTTAATTACTGGGTTAATGAATCCATCACAAAGAAAAAATGGTGGTACTACTCTTTCTGTATTTTCAATGTTGACATTAACTCACAGATTTGCCTTCGTTGTCGACGACTCCATCAGCAAACATGGCCCTCGCCCTGCCCTCGAAGTTAACTGCATCTGTATCCAGGGCACCAATGTTCAGATTGTCTTGGAAGTTGTCATAGTCTGAGAGAATATCAACAGTTATAGATAAATGTTAAGTGACTAGGCATGAGGATGCAATATGATGCTTGGAAATCACTTACAATCTCACTCTACTATTCAAGTCTTTACTCAGCGCCACAAATATGTGTGGGTTCCTTATGAAAGTGGGACACCAAAAATGTCACAAAGTAGGTCCCTAATTTATGGAATTACCCAAATCACAATGCGTATGAACACCCCTGGGTAAAGAGAGACAAGTGCAGATAAATGCTTATCCGTTCCTTCTTATGGTCCCATTCCTTCTGATGGTCCCTCCTGTGGTATTAGGAAGTATTTTAAGACTTTAATTCCCTACCAAATGCTAATCAAGGTTAAAAAAACACCCCCTGGGTTAATAGAGGCAAATGCAGATAAAATGCTTACCTATTCCTTCTGATGGTCCCTTCTGCGGTAGTAGGAAGCATGTTAAGACCTTCAGTCTCTGTGGTCCTATCTCTTCAGTCTGGAAATTCAGCATGGGTTGTGACTGAAATTGAAAAAGGGGTGGGGGTGATAAAGAAAATCAATGTTCATTAAAACAATCAGAATCCATTTCTACACACTGGATAAAAGGTAAAATCAGGTTTTATTCAATCAAGTGAAAGAAATTTTGGAGAGGTTGAGTATGTGATACATATGAGCAATTGTGTATTGTAAGAGTTTTGTATCATAAAAATAATTTATTTTTAAAATTGACTATATGGGACTACACAAACACTTGCCATCAAAAGTGAATCCAGAAATTTTAACTATTTCTGATCAATTATAGAATAAGAACATATCCTTTTCATGTGACATTAGAAAATAGTAAAGGAATGGAAAAGAAGGGGCAAAAAGGAAGAGAGGTTAAAAAAGAAGAAAGTGATAAACAAACAATCGACAACATGGCAACAAGGAATTTATAGAAATACATTTTAAAAAGGTACAAATCAAAACAGAAAACACACTAAATAGAAACAGAGTAAAAACAGGAAGAACAGACAAAGTGTCAACAAAGGTTGGCCGAAGGCTTGCATTGCCACAACAGCCATTATATGCCGTCATCGTAGACTAATAATGATGGCAATTAATCTTGGGTCATTCGACAGTGGCACCACAGGAAATGAAAGTTAATTAAAAGGATTTACATTTCACAGCATGTAATGGTAGTGGCATTACAATACCTTGCCCACACGCAGTCAGGCAGGCAGGTACAATGTACATGTTGTGTTTATCTTGAGGTCACGCGAATGCACTTTACATGACCCTGTGAGCAATTAGCGTAGCTAGTGCAGCAATGAACTAATGTATGTCACACATACATAAACATATGTACATGTACAGTTTAACAACTAAGTTATTCATACCCCTTGTAAATTTGATGGGGTTTTTTGTTTGTTTGTTTTTCGTAATTCACAGTGGACTGGTTGAATTAGGGCCTTTGTTGAATACTTTTAGACGTAAGCCCTAATACGTAACATCCTCAAGAAACATAATTTTGGAAAAATCAATTTTCACAAAACTTGGTTTGTGTATGAATAATTGATTTGTTTACTGTAATTGCTTGCTGTGTCTTCAAAACTGTATTTCATTTGAACGGATTACTGGAAGTCCACCCGGCAATTCCAAAGATTTACCCTTTGCAAACTAGAATACTTCCATATACAGAACCATATTCAGAATAACAGATTGGTCAGCATATTACTGTTGTTTATGGCTTTTGAAAATGATTAACAGATTAGTACATTAATGCCATATGCACATATACACATGTAAACACTTACAGTAATGTTGAGTACACAGTTTATACCAAGTTATACAGTATGTATAGCACTAGAATGTTACTGTGTATATGAAATCTTGTGAAACTGTATGACCATGCAATATCACTTATAGGAACAATTTGCCAAGCAGTGTTTAGTTCGGATAACTTGCAAGAGCGTAGCAGCTCTTTGCTAATTATGGGATCATGAAGGACAATTGTGAGTTTAGGGTCATAATTACATCTTGAGAAACCTTTTTGACTATATATTTGCTCCAATGTCTTGGGACAATGAAATTATGAGCCTAGTATAATGATTTGTAGGTACAATTAACTGTTAAACCTTATACTTAGTTACAATTACATGTACATATCTTGTGAAACTACATGAGGATTCAGTGACACAAAGACGTGACTCCATATTTTGACAAAATGAGTACTTGATATCAAAATGTTCAGGAAAATGTGGGCTTTCCAGGAAACACAAAGACTTATCTACACCCAAGTCAATGGCTAGTGAAACATAGACTTAACTCCTGAAAGCCCAAGTGCTCCGTGACACATAAACCACTTTTTCTCAAAATGGCCAAAATGGAGTTACGTCTTTGTGTCACTGACCCCTCAACATTACGAAGCATGGATGATTGATTGCTCGAGGGATGATCAATTGGTTGATGCTGTGCACAAGAAGAGATAACAAATGACATCAAGGGACATACCTGGTTTTCTGAGAGCCACAGAGCTTTGAGGTTGCAGTTAGCCAGCTGGATGGGCAACCAGTCCAGCCGATTACCGCAGACATCCAGAACATGAAGCTCTCGCAGCTGACCGAGCTCTGGCGGGAGACGGAGAAGTCTGTTATCACGGAGGGAGAGGACACCAAGACGTGTGCATTTGCCGATCTGGGGATATCAAAGATATAGAATTAGTAGATATTGTTTATTTATTATTTCTCTTTATTCATTATATACTTTACTACATCTATTCATCTTTTAAAATTCAAATTAATATTCATTTTCTTCCATTCAATTTGACAACATATTTGACATCTTTAAATCTATATGTATTACTCATTCATTTATGGTTCTATCCATTTATTTATTCATTTATCAACCCATCAATTTATCCAAACACATAGGCCTTAGCCATCCATTCATACTTCTGCTTATCCATCCATCCACTTCACTATAAATCCATCCGTCCTTAGAAAATCTTCCTTTTCTTTCATTAACAAAGCAAGACTTACTGCGAATTGGATCGTGACGCGAATCGCGAGGATTAGTGAAATTTTAAAATCTTTTTTCTGTAGGTGTGAACGCTCCTAAAGTTTATACCACATCCTTGCAACACTCGCAGCATTGTTTATGGAATGAAAGTGGGGTTATCTGTCATAGGGATCCAATTCTAATCTAAAAATTGGATATTGCATTGTAAGTCCCAAATGAGATCCATTTGTATGAAATTTCCTCTCTGGAAGTCACTTTGGGTCATTCCTTCCTCTTGTGTAGGTGGCAGCACGTCACAATCGAAGGAAGCTACTTCTAAAAGTCAATTACAGCAACTTAAAGGGAATCTTAAGTTGAAGTAAGCCCAAATTATTGCGTTTTGATGAAAAATTGTTCAAATAAAGGTCATTCTGATTTGGCAACCTTGCATTCAATATTTTGGGGGGTTGTTATTAGCAAAAAAATAAAGAAGAAGACTATCTGAAAATCATATATGGACATATGGGATTACATATTCTGTTGATCAACCCTGATTTCCACATTTTTACGTTGTTACCACTTATCACTTAAAGGTAAAGACCAGTATTGGAAATGCCCCAATTTCAAAAAATGAAATGGAAGCTCTTATTACCAATCATGTGAAAGAATATGTTTTGACTAATACATGATGATAAAAATTTTGTAGGGAAACCGCCTACTAATTGATATATTTGGTAAATTAGTTTATCTATTGGTGTGTGAGAGATAAACGCACGTGTCGCGCACGTGTGCGTAGTCCCATATACATCTTTCTGTGTACAGTGCTTGTAACGAAAACTGGGCCAAATTTCTTATCATTTTGATGATTCCAGAACCTTGCAGTACACACCAATACATATACTAGATGATCAACCTTTTCTGATCGATTCCACACAGTTTCTTTCAACTGTATCTTTAACCCCCTTCTGAACTCATGAAGACAACCTTTAAGTACTACTAACCTGAGCTGGGAGCTGGGTTAATCTGTTTCGGTCCACGTTGAAGTTGTTGAGGTGCCTCAAGGAGCCTATTGTTGGTGGTATTTCCTGCGGACGGAATTCACACAAGGTCAGAGAAAGACAAATGAAATGACAGGACCTGACAATCATTTAAAGGGACAAAACAACAGTCTTTTGGATATAAATATTACAATATCTATTTAATCCTTGGATTCTGTTTCAGATTCAAAAGTTAATATTCAATATTTCTCTTCGGTTTATAGATTGCACACACAAGAAAAAACTGAAAAAACTGAAGCTCAAAGCATGAGAGCAGAGATCATGAACAATTTCCTGCTTCAAAATATATTATTATTATTCCAAAGATTTTTTTGTCTAGGTAGGCTAGGTGGCTTGAATGGAATTTACATTCAAATAAACATTTTTTAAAGTTTTGTATGAACACAGTAAAGTGATGAAGGAGGTCAGCCCGTCCCAAGACAATGCAAAGGTAGATTTTAAGGTGTGTATGAACACAGCCAGGTGATGATGGAATGTTACCCCCACCCAAGACAATGCAGAGGTAAATTTCGCTCTGAATGAAGAAGATTTACGGCACAGACAAGACGTGAAGGATCTCATAAAACTGCAATAAAGTTCAATTCCAGACAGTGAGAAATAAATGAGACTTTCAAATGCCATAGTTTAAGGCAGGACCCCTGAAGGCAATGTTCAGCCTTGAAATCTTTCATCAATGTTTTAACGATGAAAGAGATGGTTTATAAACCAATTCGGATCAACACTTTGATTGCCTCTTCCAGAAGTGGTTTGCTGGCGATTGATTTCTAGATTCACCCTCATGTTTGTACGTGAACATAGTATGCAGTTACAATCATCCTGATAAGAATGTCACCACCCTCGCCTTCATCCCACATTATCTTTTTTTTAATACAATATATTTAATTGGTGAAATTATGAAGCAAAACAATTCTTCCCTCTATTATTATCATCATCATCATTTGAAAAATATGACTTTTATGACAAATCCCAAACAACAAACAAAGAAAATTTCCATCCAACATGTATTGAATATTAATTTCCCAGGTCATCTGCTTTATATAATTTCTAAAAAATCAGTTTATTGGTGTCATATTTGACATACAATACAGATAACAACAAACATAAAAGACATATTGTTTCATAATTAAAACAAAATGACTATATAGTAATTGACAGAGTAACAGATTACAAAGTTACATATCATCAAATTTGTTCGACAACTATTATCATGTTAAAGGAAACCCTGACAAGAAAAGCACAAAACTGTGAAATGTCTCTCTCTCTCTCTCTCTCTCTCTCTCTCTCTCTCTCTCTCTCTCTCTCTCTTTCCCTTTCCCTCCCTCCTTCATTTTTGATATGAGCCATCTAACCACTAGTTCTCATTCCTGTACTGGTAATTGTGATGATGATAGCAATCGTATGGCTTTCTGATTGTCCTATCGGCCTAGACACTCTTTCCTGTGTTGAGCAAAGTATCGCAGAAGACACAAAAGTCGCTGCAAAAGCAGAAACAGCTGCTCTTTGTTTTTGGCCTCCTGATGCAAAATGTCACGACCCTCAATACAGACTTTGGACCCTCTTAAAAAACTTCAATTCAAGTCTGTATGGTCATATTGGGAGTACTTATGGTTAATAGATTGACATTCTATTGCAATACCTGGTAAAGCCTAGGTATTAAACCCCATTCTGTTATGAATATGATGCCTGCCATAAATTTACATTGACATGTACCTGTGAGAGAACACAGCTCTATAAGTATCAGCTTTTGTTTCAAATTGAGTTTTATGACAGCAATGTCTTGTGATGCTACATGCCTATCACAATGCTACCTCACAATAGTGTCTAACAATACAGCAACACAACAATATCAGGAAACTTTTTGTTGCAACTCCGTTTTACAACCATTGTCGTACAACTTTGTGATTTTCCAATGTCTGCCTTGCAACAATGATCATCTAAGATTTGTTTAATACAAAAATCGTCTGTCATCAACTGTCTTTATAACAACAAAGTCTTGCCACACTGTGTCAAGCCATTATTAAAGGAAGTTATATCATCAAATCAACTCACCTGTAACAAGTTTTCTGTCAGAATGAGTTCTTGCATGTTCTCACAACTGAAAAGGAAAACAAAAAAGAATACTTAATTATGTTTCAACTGATCATTACATTAACAGGGGACGGATCAAATTCCATTTAACAACATTATTAGTAAGGCTAGTTTTAGAACACAGTGCAAACAATGAAGGGAATCAGCATATATTATACATCTTCCAATATTATTTCAAATCATTTACAAGGCAATAGTAGAGCAACCATACCCTATTTTTCTATTTGCAGTAAAATATGCTGCAAATTGAAAGTTATTGCAAGGATTTCAAAAAACAAGTCACGTTGGAAAAGATTACAAAGAAGATTACATTCTACAATAGCTGATTGCGTCTATTAAACAAAAAATAAATGACTGAATGAATAAACACACAAACAAAATAAAATAAGTTTTAGAATTAAATTTTCTTAAATGCAACATTTAATCCTAAATAGAAATATTTTTGAAAAGATCAATGATCATCTTTTTTTCTTTTCTTGCAACATTCATGCACAATACTGTTTTACATATAATATGAGACTTACCTCCCAATAGCAGGCGTGAGGGTAATTAGTCTGTTCTGATCGATCTTAAGGATACTCAGATCTTTCAGTTTACCTGGAAATATAACAAAAATAATGTTAAAAGAGAGATATGAAATAACAGGTCAATGTACTATCCCCATGTCAAAATATTGTACATTTAAGCCATTCCAAATGTGGTTTATCAATAAAATGAAATATATATGTGTACATGTTGATACAGAAAGAGCCATATCAAATTTGACAAATTGATTAAATGAAGAAAATTGTATATACCTCCCCCCCCCCCCCAAAAAAAAAGAACATCATTAAAAAATGAAGAAATAACATTTAATTGACTATACAATAAGCAAAAGAGGAAGGGTGACCTAGTCATTAGAAAACAGTTCACTTGAGATAATAAGATCATATCAACTCAACAAGTAAATGAATTTACAACCATGCTAATATTGTGTACAGTCAATGACCTGTAAATATTTCTTTTCTTTTCTCACAAATTAGCACAGCAATATGGTATGAGAGTGAATTTCGATTGAAATATAACCATTTAAATTACATTTATTCAATTCAGTGTCGTGTTCATTAATACATCTATTGTACTCAATCTAGAGCTTGAAACATGTACAAGGCTGTGATTAGAAGCGAGCATTAATTGTTTATTCACACATTATTGTAGGGCGTTAAAATGGGTTAATGAGATAAATTACTTTTTCCTGTATCATTTTTCTGACACAGGTACATGTAGGTTATGTAGCTCCCTTAAAACTGCTTCCGTATTTTCTTCTGTTTTTGTGATCACATTAGTGTATATTTGTCATTGTACAATTCTTTATTATGTATAATTCTGATGTGACATGATCTTTGTTATTGTTAAAGCCAATGGAAAAAGAATTTCTTTTGTATGACAAATGAGTCAATAAACTCAATTCAATTAAATTCAATTCAAGTCAATATAATATCTTCAAATGTGTTTTTAAAATGAACAATTCATTGGACATTAATTACATGCCAGGCCTGTTACATGCACATGTATGTAAACTACAATCATTTCGATTAAAACATCATCATTGAGAACTCGAGATAAAATTTCATTGAGCCAAAGGCAAATTCTATAAACACAATTTAACCAGCTGAATACGAAGCAAAGGGACTTCCGGAGAAATTATTATTGGAGTTCAAAACAGGGACATGCCTATTTCTTCCGGTATAGAAATAAAGAAAGAAAAACGAAAACTAATCACAACACAATCCACCCTTCCAGCCTTTCCCCATCGCCCAAAGCTCAACTTGTTTACGATTATTCCTCGAAAGTAAAATTTATGTCTACTAGTCACTGTTCTTCTTCTTTTTTTAAATCCCCAGTATCTTCATCTCAGCGATGCGCAGGTATAATTCATCGCAGGATTCTGCCCGGTCTTTGACGAGCATGTCCCAATTTCACACTTTATTTCTTCCTGATACTCCGCTGATCCCTTTCTGTGAGTGAAATGCCAAATACGGCCTGCGGTGTTTTCGACACAAACAACCCGGCCCAACTGAATGGATTTAGAAGGTAGAGGCATTGATTTCTGTGATACTGTCTTAGAAATATCTTCCCTCTATCAAGAAGATATTGAAATAGAGGCCAAACTGGCATAGCAACTACCTCTATATGAAAGAAGATGTTGCTTTGTTTTTTATTTTGTTTCGCTTGAGTTGTTTAGTTACATGTACAGTCAGACCTGAATCAACGAAGCATAAATTCAAAACACTTCTCCATGAAAATATTACTTATTCATTTTGTTTCCCTTACATATTGAATATAAAATCCCGAAATTTATCTGTTTCTTTGAGCAGATATTTTGTTTTGTTTTAAGTATATTTTTTTCAAATACCTTTTTCAACTATTATGATGCTTGTAAATAACGGTGTTTTTGTTTTTTATAATTGATGTGAATGTCTTGATAACCAAATATCACCTTAATATCACTTTTTAACAAATACACCCTCCCCCATGTTCATACCTAATATTCGTTATGGTACATTGCTTTTAATTAAGACAGGTAGACTAGACACCTGTGATGTTTCAAGATGACATTAAAGATGAAGTTGAGTTCTGGTCATGCCACTGAATTGTGAAAGAAACGGTTTGGAATCGATCAGAAAAGGTTTGATCATCTAGTATATAAGTATTTGTGTGTTGCAAGGTTCTGGAATCACCAAAATGATAAGAAATTTGGCCAAATCTTGGTAAAGTTACAAGCACTGTACACAGAAAGATGTATATATGACTACACAAACATGTGGCGTAAAAATCCATCCCGTTTTTTTACGATGTTACATGCCATTTTTAGAATATGAAGGCATTTGAAGAGCCATGCTTTTCAGGAAACATGTTTTATTTGACATTCTTCCACACTTGCATAATAAAAATGATAACCCTCACAAATTATTTTTCACCTCTTCCCAGAACTCAACCTTCTCTTTAACACTACAGGTCCATAATCAAACACCATGATTGTCCATATCGTAAGAGGCTACTCCCACCCATACCCGACCCATACTAGACATTGTTTGTTGCTCATAACATATCAGAACAAGCAGACTATGTATGTGGTTCCAATCAGACAGTAACACTAAGAAACCATAATCATGAGCTACAATTTTCCAAATAACAACACACTACCCCCACCGCTGGTAACAAACATTGTTGATTTGCTTTTAGAACATTCAGACTGTGTATTGTTTCAAGCTGACATCAACACTAAAGGCTTGTTCAAATACTGTATGATGCAGCAAAATCGTGCCGTTTATTTTTGTTATGATGACGTAAAGTATATTATAATTCACATTTCTGAATATCAGTGAAATAATATATGTAAGTCTTTTATTGGAACGCAGTTGCTATTTATTTTATACATTTAAAAAAAGGAGAGGCATTTTGTTTTTTGTTTTCAGATTTTTTTTGCAGTGGTTTACTGCACCGTATATTTAAGTGAACAAGCCTTATTAGCTGATAATCACGAGCAAGGATTTGACATGAGTTCTCCGGTGATTTTAGGCAAGAAGGAAAGCCTATTAGGAGCATCGGCATAGCATGTTATCAATGGGATCCCAAGGACACCTGTCTCTCTCATTAAGAACCCAGACAAACAACAACTAAATGATAATACAGGACATGCATAATTAATATGGCAATGGTCATAAGACCTTTCCTCAAGCATGTCTGCAAAGTACGGTTCTACAGCTACTAAAAACAAGTATATGGAAAGCAAGAAGTTCTTTGAACAACATTTTTGACCTAACAGGGCAAAAGAGAACCATATTCATTTCTACCGTAAATCTCTGTGTATAAGGCGCACTTTTTTTGCCGCCGAAAAAAAATTGAAAGTCGGGGGTGCGTCTTATACACAAGTACAGAAAATGGCGCTATGCCTGGCAATGTCTCCCAGCTCAGTAATCAGTGTGTTGACTCGCCACTCAGAAACTACAACAACACTCAATTTTGTCTGTCATCTTGGTTTGAATTTAATCTTTCTAATAGATCTCAATATGTTGTTTATAATAATAATTCCTCAATTTTTTTTTTTCTATAGAAAATGGTGTACCACAAGTTTCTATCCTAGGACCCAGGTACTCTATTGTTTTTAATTTACATTAATGATCTTACACATTCTTCTAAAAACGACATTGTTATTATTATTTGTGACAAGTTCACAAGCACAAATCAGCACCTTCAACTGCACCTTGATGTTAAATGAAGATCCTTCCCCGCGTGGGTTTTCGGCAACCAAACAACAACAACAAAACGATTCCCCCCCCCCAAAAAAAAAAAAAAAAAAAATAGGGGTGCCTTATACACAGGTGCACCTTATACACGGAGATTTACGGTATCATCAAATTAAATCATCAGAAATTCATATCATTGTGAAAATACAATCTTTCATGTTTATTAAAGTAACTTGTTTTTGCAAGATTTCATACATGGAACTTCAGGACATTGGTGTAACTTAAAGTGAAAGATAATTGATATTAGGTTCTGTATTAGGCGCTTGAGTATACAGAGACTGATCTCTCCAATATATACACTTTACATGTTTTCATTATCACCTGTTCAAGAAGACTTCTCATAACAATGTGACTAACTTCACACAGGTATTTTTCACAGTGCATTTTCTTACTGTGCAACCATATATACTACCCTACAAAGACAATTCAATCATTTTGTCCTCATCATCAATTCAATATCATAGACAGACATTGAAAATTAATAAGAATCCTTCACATTTTCCTCTTTGTTTTCAGCTCTTCCTTATATTTTTTTGCTCATCAAAACATCATTGGTTTTCTTGTTTTAAAAAGGTGGTCAATTTTGCAATACATAACTAGAGCTCTAATTTGTATAATCAGGGACCCGTTTCACAAAGCCTTTTTTCAATGACAAATGACAAATGACAAATGACAAAAATCAGTGACAAATCTGCTGATAACCAATCAGAAGCAAGGATTTCAGTAGCTTATAACAAAAACTGTCATTTGTCACTGATGACAAGTTTTGTGAAATGCCCCCCTGAAGAACTTGCGTCTTTGCCTACCATTTGGTTAGGAGAAACACTGACGGACACAGGTCGTTTAGCAGAGCTCTGTGTGTTGTTGAAGGAAACGAGAGTGTTGTCTATCGACCGGGCAGTCTATATATGGATGCTTTCGATTACGTACAGAAAGCTACTTCCACTATCTATCTTTGCATCTCTTTGAAGTCTAGGAGTTTTCAAAACTTACTGCTGCCTTCTCAGGAGAGCAGTATCAATACAGGGGGTGTTTCACAAAGATCCTAAGTCAAACTTAACTCTAAGTTGGACTTAACAATCATGGAAAGCCGTTAGCATCTTTGAAAAATATTTTGTGAAAGTTATTTTAAAAGGCATAAAAATGTTGATTCAAATCATTCATATTTTCTATTATCAACGAGATTTCATGTTCTTGATGTGGAATTTATGAAAAGTCTAATATACTTCAATTTTTTATTTTAAATATATTTTTTTTAAGGCTACAAATGGCTATCCATAACGTTTAAGTCTAAATTAGAGTTAAGTTCAACTTAGTATCTTTGTGAAACACCCCCCTGATATGACTACCCTGGGTAGAATAGAACCAAATCATCACCAATATGATCTTGACTATCAGTGTGACTTACCGATTCCTTCAGGTAACTTCTCCAGGCAGTTCTGTGACAATGTGAGATCTGTGAGACTCTGCAGACCTCCGATTTCATCGGGTAAACACTGCAGGTTGTTCTCTGACACATCTAAACAGGTTAGGTTTCCTAGGTTTCCAATCTCCTGCAAAACAAACCAACACACCAACTATGTTTAATACAGAACACAGGTTTAACTGGAAGAAGTATTTGTTACAAAAAATTGATATTACTGAATGTCTTTCTTCATCTTGACTGCCATGGAAAGTGTGACTGTTTCAAGTTTCTAACCAATTGACCTACAATGTACATATTGAAGGAAATGCCCTCAGATAATCTTTTTAAAAGTTTTACAAAGTAAAAACCAACATTGATAATTTATTGACCATTTGTTGCATCATGTAATAGAGGGCTGTAGAATTAGTTTTCATAATAGAAGCTCCACCAACAATTACTCCACGGTCAATTGTCTGCACTGACCCAATTCCTACCTTCAACTCCGGACCAAACACAATACCTAACCTCAAGTCTCTAACCATTAAGCTGTGTGAAACCCAAACTGCAACCATAACCCTAGTCCCGACCCTATATCTCTGACAAAATAAAACCCAGAGCAAATGTCATTCAAGCATGTACCAGTGCCACACTAACCCAGTTCCTGACTTCAATCCTAGACTTACACCTGTACATGCAACACTATGCCTAACTCTTACCTTAACCCATAAACTCATTACAGCCCTAAACATAACCCAAAATCCAATTAGCCAGTTCGTAAACAGTTTTGGTATGCATGAATCCCCAACATTCACAGATCTTTTACACGATGGATACGTCCCACTTGTGCATTTTCGAATAATCACTGCCAAAGTGATGGAGGTGCTTCATGAATACCTTGAGAAGAATACTTCCATCTGTGTATCAGATAAATGTACTGTTGGTGCATAAATGAATACTGATTACATAACTTTCATGAGCACGATACCAGTATTCGTCTGAGAACAAATGACCTTTACCTGCCCAGGCACGGATAGTTTTTCAAATTGGAACCCTAACCCTAACCCTGTATCTCTGCCAAAATAATGCCTGGAGTAAATATCGCCAGAGCAAATGTCGGGTGACTAGGAACGTCTTCATCAGCTTGATACTCGACCTCCAAACTTGAAACTGGAGCTCGAGATATTTTGCTCAGCGTTCGCGCATAGTGCGAGTCTACATTGGTGAAGACGCACCGGACAAATAGCAGGATATTTTGCAAAATAGCCCAAGATATCTTTGGATGATTATCTTGACCAAATATCCCGCTAATTTCAACTGCGGGCTGATGAAGTCGCAACTTAGCTGGATAATTTGCGATCAGGATATATCAAATGGCGGGTTATTTGGCGGGTTATCTTAAGCTGGTGAAGACAGGCCTACTGATGCACTCACCGGAGGGAGGATGGTGAGTTGATTACAGTCCAGCCAGAGTTCTGAGAGGTTGGGTAGCGCTCCCAAGGTCTCCGGGAGCTCCTCCAGCTCATTGCTCCCTAGATCCAGGGTCTCCAGCTTGACCAGGAAGGAGAGGGAGTCTGGCAGCACCTTCAGCAGGTTCTCTCGTAGCTCCATGGCTATCAGGTTGGACATACTGAAAAGAGAAGGTCAAAATGTGATTTAGACAAGAGCAGGTATTTAAAGGAAAATTGAACCTTGTCTCTTGAAAGGATGAAGGAATGGATTGATATGATTACAATATAGTGTAATAATTTTAATTGAAACATAAAGAATGAATGAATGCAACTAGCTCAGTAGCATTCAATTTTATGTTAAATTTAACCCTTTTATTTTACTAGCTGGCCATGTCAAATGTTTCTTTCATCTTATATTGCTCCTATTATTATTACTTTTTTTATATCAAGAATAATAATAATAATAATAATAATAATAATAATAATAATAATAATAATAATAATACTCAGTTCTTTTATAGCGCATAACACATTACAGGATAGCATGTCCCTATGCACTTCAAATAGAAAGGAAAGAATTACAAGAACAAGTCATACACATTAGAAAATCCACTTAGAAGCAAAGAAGTACATGTAGTGTTGGACGCGGAGTTCATGAGTGTACGATTTTAACATTGAATGAATACGTTTTAAGAGAAACCTTAAACTTGTATAAGGCACTGGTTTTTTTAACTATGACCAAATACCTAAATGGCCCTTTGAGAGCCTGAAACTTTCCAAAGATAAAGAATTAGAAATCAGTAACAACTTTTTCTTGTAGCATGGACCTAGGTTAACCTCCCATAGCTTAACGAAAAATTTTCATCGTTGCTTTATGCTCATGAGGTATCCCTGAACAGCAAATTGTTTACGGAATTTTGTAACAAAATTGACATGCCATTTTTGTCGGAGCTGTAAAAAATATATAGCCACAAACAATATGTTTTTTTTTCTATTGATGATTAATGAGCATGAGTGGATCTTAAAGAAACTTAAAAGTAATCTGAATCAACTCCCCTATTTTAATGGAAAAGTACAATTGAAAATGGCGTTTCGGACGTTACATTGTCCGTAAACAATGTAGACCCTCATTTAACCCACTAGAACAACAAATTAATGAGATTGTATATGGTTTGAGTGAGTTTATTAGTTGCCCCAAGTGATTATATTAAAAGAAAATATAATTTAACTATAGTAGCGCTTATATTAGAAATATGCTCAAAATTTGAAAAAGGCGTCTCATTTTCCGTAAACAGTTTTGTAACGTCCGAAACAATTTTCAATTTGAAGTAGCAGAAAATATATGAACAGCAGGATATATCTATCATAACATTTTGTTAACATCTCATGGCAGCTACCCACCAAAACAAAGAAACTTGCAATACATTACTACAATACTATTTTATAGTTAAAACCAATTTTCCGTTAACAGTTGTAACGTCCGAAACAAATGTAACGTCCGAAACAAAAAATACCAATAAAATGATAATAATCCATATTTTAAGGTATCTAGAGTGAATAAATCATAATGAAATAAGTTATTATAAGTCCTAACACAAGTCAAAATACAAATCAGGTCTTTCAAATCCATTAATTTTTTGTAATCACAAGAATGGTGTTTCGGACGTTACACAATTTTATTGTTAACACAAAGTCGACAAATTTCACCTAATTTTCGATCATATCTGCAAGTTACCATTTCACAATGGACACTCCTGTTAAAAACACTATTTTGATGATTTTATTCAGATTTAAATATAAAAATGTGTAGAAATATGATGCCAAAAATCAAATAATCCGTAAAATATCTAAATTTTCTGCAAAATTGACTTATAAAACATAAAAAATTGAAGCCACACTTTGTGATGCAAGGCATAGCTGGTTGCTTCAGTATATCCTTAATTGTAATTTATCAGAAAAAATCTCAACAAAAGTGACTCATGACAAATATTCAGCCACTTTAACAGCACTTTCTGGTATGCTGCTAGCACGTTTCGGACGTTACATTAAACTGTTAACAGACATTTTCATACTTTAACTAGTTCAAATGAGGGGCAATGATAGATGTGAGAATAGCAAATTTCATTTGTTTAACCTCTCCTTTTGCTATTTACATTGGTGTGTGTTTGCAAATCATGAGGTTTTCATTTTTATAGAGGTTGTTCCAAATGATGTCATATAACCAAAGATTGTATGGTCAATTTACACTATCTGGTAGGTTACAAAAATCAAAATCACCCACTTAAGCAATACCCAGTGTGCATGGTCATGACATGGATATGATACAGGTATATGAAGTTGATAAAATCAAGCAAATTAAAATGTATTTCTAAAAAATTATGAGAAATATGTATTTTCAGCTGAAAATACATTTTAAAAAGGGCACTCAGTACATGTATTTAATCTATGTAGAAAGGATTTCTACTGCCATTATCCAAAACTGGAATTGGCATTTACGCTTAATAATGATAACAATTTATCAAGCAATTTTATGAAATTGGCTTGCACACTACATGACACACTCATCGGTTGCATACATGTACAATTGATGAGCACAAAGGCTTCCATTATAAAACAATAATCAGTAATCAGTATCCGATACCTATTATAGAAACTTGTACAACATAATGTTGACATAGCTGTATATCTGCCAAATTTCCAAATGACAAGAAAATGGATTACCAATTTGTGGGGGTAATTTAAGCATGAACATGAAAATAAGGTGTAGCCTCTTCAAAATTAATTAATTCATAATTTTTTCCTTTCATTGGATGAATTACCCTCAAATGTACTAGCCTTATGTACAAATAATTTTCAAATGCCTGACCCTCATAACAAAATGTACATGTTAATGATCATTTCATGATCCTAAAGATACAGTAACTTCCTCAAATTTATGCAAAAATATCGGGATGTACAATGAATTAGGATTCCCATATTTCTTATTACTTAAATGGCTGGGGTTACTTTTGTATACTTTTATTTGTTAAAAGTATTTTTGTAATGTTTTGCTTACACTGTACACACTGTACATGTATGTGATAATGATATTATTGAATGACACACTACATGAATCTAGTTTAAGGCAAAGTACAAAGCAAGCCGATTAAACATCTATGTTGTAAAGTTTGAAGAAATTGATGATCTGATTGAAATGTTCACATCTTGTAACATCCGAAACAAACTATAGCATATATTGTACACTGTTGTTCATAACCTGCAAAAGAGAGTATGTTTGTAAGTGAATTTTCTAGGAGTTGTGATGACTACAATTGCTATTAGCTCCATATTTCACTTTGTTAGATCACATAAGCATTTTTAACTACACGTTCCTGAAATGAACAGTATACCTTACATAAATTGAGTATTCGATGAAGACAAACTAGGTATATGTGAAAAACTAATCAAAACTGCACAAGTTTTTCAATAAATGTTAAAGAAATATTTTTCTGCAAACAATTAATGTAACTTAGGTCAATAATACCTAAAGAAAAGCAATTAACTTGAATAAAGTTATGATGTTAACAGTGTGTAACGTCCGAAACACCAGTGGTGTGACATATGGAAATTATTCGGCAATGCACTGGTTCCCCAATTTTTTTGGCTGTATTTAACTTGTATCATCAGTTGTTATAATAAAATAAGTTTGACCTAAGAAAAAAGCATTTTACCTATTGAAATAAAAACTTTTTATTGTCAAAACCCTAATTTGGAGCTATTTTTCACTTTCAAGGGACACAAAATCTGTATTTTTCAAGATAGAAACTCAAAAATTTGCATAAATAATCTCTGAAAAATATTCTTAAAGACCAACATATTTGTTGGTGAAGTTAATAGCAAATGAGTTTTATATCACAGTTATTAGATATGCTATAGTTCACAATAAAATTGTAAAAACTCAAAGTATTCATATCTAGTGAATAAATAAGGAGATAGATTAAGGTCCAAAATTTGCATTTCTCAAAAATATGAATAGTCCTGATCCTAAAAATACATGTTTGAAGTGAGTAAACATGATTTCATTTCAGACCCTATTGTGGACACATTTGGTATATGTTAAAAAAACCAGTGCCATAAGTTATTGTGATTTCTCATGGAATCTGGAAGTGAATTCCATAAAACTGAGGAGGCGTGCATAAAAGAACGTTCACCGTATGTTTTTGTTGAGGTGGGAGGAACAATAAATAATGATTTTGAGCTTGATCTTAAAGTTCGAGTAGGCCGATATAATGATAAAAGTTCACATAAATAAGAAGGGGCAATGTCATGAAAGCATTCGTATGCAAAAACTAATAGAATAATGGTGGTTTTTGACAATATTTATCATCAGGAGAAAAGGATCACATTCTGAGGTACTTTACTCTTATCACTTTCTTTGTCTCACCTATCTCTCTTCCACCTATCACCCATCTCTCTCTTTTTTTTCTCTCTCTCTTTCTCTATTTTACTCTCCTCTCCTCCATCTTTCTACCAGTATCTCTACATTTTTTATCTCCATCTCTTCCTCTCGTCTACGTATTCCTCCCACCTTCTCAGTCACATCCAACATGAGAGACTAGAGTGATTTCACGAGTATAATCGTGCCCTGTCTTTCTCAGGCTTCACTATATGCTCTTTCTATCTTGCTCGGTCTTTCTCCTCCATTCCACTCTTCACATCAGTAGATGTCTTATACAGGTACCCTCTTCAGACAAAGCCCCGTAATCAATGTGACATTCAACGCAAGGATTACAATGTCACTGCCTTCATTTTTGACAAATTAGTGATTTCACATCACCGAGAAGTTCCTAATCCCCCACACACGCGTTAAGCCTCGTTTAAGCATGGACACGGTAGAAACTGCCTCAAACTACTGCCATGGAAATATGAAACACATTTCACGGGATGTACAATGTAAATGAATATCACATGGCAATTTACACAAAATTGGCTGTATACACACAAAAGCAACTTCTTAAATTATTGTTGATATATTTGAATTTCATAAAGTAGCCTACGTATGTCCTTGCTCAATACGACTTTCGTCTCAGAAATTTAATTCAAGGATTGAATTTTCTAGTTACTAGGCTGGTGAGGGAATTTCCCACATCTATAGATCTTCAAGAAAACAAATTTCCAGAAGGCACGTCATAAGCAGTGGTGCTTAACGGCAGATGGATCATATATCTGCATAGAGTGAAAAACAATACTAATGGACACTCATGAATACATCTCCCAGGGGTCAGTCCCTGCTACACTATCAAGGGATTTTTCATTATAGAGATGATTGCTGTGTACATATATATATATATATATAACCAAACTTCAAAGCCAAAGAGAGAATTTTTCATTCTTAACAGATTTCTTCTTCTTCTTTTTCTTTGAGACCAAATGCTACTGACAGTAAAACCTGTCTTGGTGACCACCTCTCTATGAAGGCCACCTGTCTACAGTGGTCACCAAGACCTTTCTTGACCTTTCAACTGTATCCCCCCACCCCCCCCCCCCCCACTCAGTGTTATTTAGGGTACGCGTATGCATGTTCCCTCCATTAGAAAACACCCCTAAGTCCGGTGTGTAAAGTCAATACAGGCCGGATTTTTGTGTACTATGAGCCAGACTTTGGTGCGTGAAAAGTACCCCTTTTACCAGGTATTTTTGAGAACACGGATGCGGGACTGGATCCCAGTATGAGGAAATGAGGAAACCTGTCTAGAAAGACCATCTACATGTATATCCAGGCCTCTGTTTCTGTTTCCCTTGAGTAGCCTTTGTAGATTCCGGTTTTGCCGTCATATATTTGAGTACAATCAAAGTGCAAAATGATATCTTTCATAAGATTCTTAATATAAATATTGTCTTGTGAGAACTGAGATACAGAAAGGCATATTTTTGTACATAGAGTTAATGCCCTTTTGGCTCACAACATACAACGATATGCCATAAAGTTTACATGTACATGTAGGCCTACATTTCTGTGCACAACCATACAGAATTCCCTCCATATTATGTGGAAAAGAGAGTTTTAGTAGTGAGGGTCCATGACCTGCCATATACACAGCCAGGTGTAGTCCCACACATCAACTTTTATGTCATCATGAAGCGTGACTGGAATGCTGTAAAGCTGTATGATGAGTTAATGGGGGAAATGACCCACAAATATCCAAGCCAGCCAGATGCTGTTAGACTCGATGCCAGACCCTACAGTGCAAGCCATCCTATATCTGGAGTGGGTCCTCAATATGAGATTCAAATCTCATTAATCTTGCATTTCTACACAGACTCTAAAGCCATGGATATGTGTGTAGGTAAACCCCATATTCCTGGAGTGTGCAGTTTTCTTTTGACCATATGTGAATAAACCTATTTCAAAAGAAGCATCTATCAATGTACTGTATCCATGACATGTATGATCCATGGATAAACATCATTAACCTGGAAATGCTAATGTATCAGGCAGATGTTGTGGGGGTATTGCCTTCAATCATAACCAATCTATTGGCTCATGCAGACTTCACATAATATCCATGCGGTGATAAAACATTGGGCCAAACAAAAACAGTCTGGTCACTGGTCCAAAAGTGCATTGACCCCAGCAGGGTTCAAAGTACTATAATCAGATATGGCAACAACAACAAGATGGTAGCTACAAGTTCATTATAAAGCCATTCAGCTAGCTAGCTGCAACGGCCCGATAACTTGACAGGCTTCTAATTAGGTTAGCACTTCCGTGACCTCTCGACCTCTGGGAGTTCAAAAGCGGATTTCAGGCCCGTTGACACAGAGCCATGTCGGAAGTGGATAGGGATAATTCTACCAGTGCCGCGTCAAATCGTATTACCATATTGACATGTCTGCGGATTTCCAAGAGCTCTTCAATTATGCATTGTCATTATTAAGGCATTACTAAAATAAAGTTTAATATGACTTGGGAGTGTCAATAGCTCAGATTTTGGATTTTTTCCATAATTTTGAAAGGAGTTCAAAGTCAATAATTTTTTGACCTTGTGTCTTTCACATGCTCAAACTTGTGACTTTCACGTGCTCAATCTCGCCAATGTTGTTTCTCTTTTTTTTTCCGCATTTGAACACATTTAATAACCTTATTGCGTGTTTTCTTGTATTTTGCTATAAATATGACAACATTAGTCTCCAGACTTTTCTTTTGCCATGTACTTTTTTTAATAAAAAACCAAAACAAAATAAATTGAAAAATAAATTGAAGTGAGTCAGGTGTGAAGGTGTAATCTATATCTTATTGATTTGGAATGTGGGTTGGGGAGGCATGATGTTCATTTCATGAAGGGATGTTTATCACATTCTTCTCCAGTCATGACTTGTCCATGAAAGGGGCTTCAAAAAGTAGTTCATCGTTAATGAAGGTCAAATTGACAATTTCATGAGAGACATTCAACATGAAAGACATGATGCTAGAGGGAGTTTCCTGCCATTTAAGGATACCAATTCAAATCAAAAGAATGAATGAACAGACAAAATATATATAAAGACCTAAATAACCTTGAATAATCAAGCGGAAGTGACGTGTAAAGATTATGACTGCACATGCACAAAACAAGGTTCAAACTTTGTGAAACATGAAACCTCAGTAAACAAATGAATAATGATATGCATCCAGCCATTTAACCTATCATTTGAGCATAAAATCCATTCCTAATGCCTGATTGCATTTCAGTTTTGTCCTTATTATTTTCTTGGAACTGGACTACAATGGCCTTTATGGCCAACTTGATGCCTGCGTTTATGTGGAATTACATTCTATAACAATTACTTTCCTTCTGATGTAAATAAGACTATCAATTTCATAAAGGAAACAATAACAATCGTAACTTTCAATGAGGAAGTTCTAGTCACCTGAACCAAATGGCCTACAGGTGAGCCTACATAGGTACTGTGTGACTTGTGCAGCGTCATTTCACGAGCAATCCTACACGACAAGTACAGTGTGTATATCTATTCTTTAATCAGGGCAGTAAGTTTTAAGTAAGAGTATAAATAAGATCAGATATTGAACATTAATTCAACTTTTGAAATATGAATTCGGATATCATCATTGGCAAAATAGATCTACATTATGAAAGAATCTTGGGTAACTTCCCCATTCCTTTTATACATTAAAATGACTCAAAATATTGCTTTTTACATTTTATGACTAAAATTTATTTGTTTGCTAAAAAGTCAGTTTAGATTAGATAACAAATACTTTGGGCACGGCCCCTTCGAGAAAAGTAACCCTTCATACATGTGTAAATCAAAATTATGACAAGAAATCCAAATCATTTGGCGTGAATAGTTTTCCTCTTTCTCTAAGGCAACAGTAAAACACCACTTGCAGTCATTCTAGAACAGCGCTGAAGGTTCAATTTGACAAAATCACTTTCACTCCCGACTGGAATTTGAGTAGATGGGACATTGTTACAGGGCAGACAGACAAACCCAGGAGCTCAAACAAACTCTCCCTAATTGGACGCCCGTGGAAGCTCTTTACAAGTGGCTGAAGGGAGTGGAGGAGGAGGAGGAGGAGAAGAGGGAGGGAAAGGGAGATGTCTTTTTATCGTCGGATGAGTGTCAACACTCTCGGGATGATTGCTGTCCTCTGGTGCTTTGTTACATTCAGGTGCTATTTTAAAATGATAAACCATGGACCTACTACGAATAAAGTTAATAAACCATGTTTCTAAATGAAAAGTATTGTATTCCTACAGGTAGCCCATGCTTTATATGATGATGACATGATTTTCATTACAGTGTCTATTGGAGCCAGAAGGGCAGTAACTCATATACTTTAACACAGGGTTAACGCCCTTCTGGCTCTGAACGGGTGACCATATTTTCTAATAAATATGAATCTGGTACTTCTAAATTTCATCTGATCAGTTATATACATTTTATTTGCTGATTTGTTTCATTGTTTATTTCTCTGCTTGTATCCTTGTTTATTTTCACCAAGATCAATGATTCCTTGAGAATAAGACTTGTATGAGAGATGAATATTTCACATCAATTACAATACTACCTCAGAGTTTTGAAAGATAGATCTCTCTATACAAAATTTTGTCCACAAAATAAATTTTTAAGACACTTCTATGCAATATAAATTTCTTGAAAATGTACACTTGTCAATAGATTTATTGCAATATGTAAATTACAGATGCCTGCAATCTGACAATGTACAAGTGCATTAATAAAAGCAAAACTGCATAAACATTAACATGGTACTTTTCATTTAGACTTACACTGTACCGATAATCAATCACATTTTCAAGCAGTGCGTCCTGGATTTCATTCACTTCTGGCTAAATTTAGAAATTCCTGCATACTGTTATGAGGATGACCTTTTCGACAAAATCCAGTTTTTTGTTACAAACAGCTCAGCATTAACCTCACAAAACCTCTGCAGTTATTATTCAATCCTCCTCTTCTCATGTTTCTATCTGATCTTCTCTCTTCTCCCCCCCCCCCCCCTTTACACTCCCCTATTTGTATGTTCATTTTCCCACTAGTAGTATCGCAAGAACACTGTTAATACTAGGTTCAATAATTATGGGTGCATGGTTTGCAAACTATTGCACCATTTTTTAACCTGTTTAGTCTTCATGCTCTAGCCTTGCAAAACATTTGACGGTAAACAACAATTCTTCAAAATGTTACTTTTTATTACATTGCGTATTGTACAACAATTTCTTTACTCATAGTTGTTCTTCTGAGATTATGACTTTCATATCTATTTATTTATTTATTTTTTAGGAGGGTATTTTTGTCTTTTTTACCAAAGATCCTAGCTGTTTGTTTGGGCTCCTTAAAATTTTCCAGAACTATTTGTGTATATCTCTGGTTACTCCTACGTACTTGTTTATGTTTTGTTAATGTCATACAACGATATTGTTGTTCTCCCCTCAACAACTTTTCCTTCATCTCTTCTCTCTTTTGCTGTTGCGATGCAAGGATTCGGAGGTTATTTGCATCAATATTGTTTGGTTGGCACACATCAAGTTTGACTTTTGTGACCTAGGGGGTTGGCTGTCGTGTCACATCTACTGAGCTTGATGGAGTCGTATTACTGGTGTCATCTCCCTGGTATTATTTTAGGGATGCGCTAATGTGATTTCTGCCTGTATTAAATCTGATGGTACAAGTTTTGAGACATTCCTGAAAATTCTAGGAGTGAAACTCAAGAGATGTGAGGGGGGTCGATGCAGATAGAGGTATCCCCTGACCATTTTGAAATGAGGGGGTTGGGGGTTTTGGATCCAAAACTTATTCAAAAGAATTCGAACAAAGGCCCCACTACCCTAAAATGTATGTACAATTTCAAACTTGCCAATGGGGTAACAAAAAAAAATGAAAAAATACAAGTCCTCCCCCCCCCCCTCTCTCTCTCTCTCTCTTTCTCTCTCTATCTATCTCTCTCTCTTCTCTCTCTCTCTCTCTCTCTTTCTCTCTATCCTGCCGTCTCTCCTCCATCTCTAAAGACATCCTCCATCTAAACACCATCCTCCCATTCCACAGATCAGGATGATGCCTCCAAGTCCAATGTGGCATTATATATCCTCCCATGCATACATGTATAAATCACACCACCAATGATGCACTCCGAGGGATACGATACCGGTATCATACATTGGTCCTCCATCACAGCACAATCTCACACACATACACATGTACAAGTAGGTTTGTATGACCCAGTAACTCAATAGAGGACACCAATAGGACCTTCGTTGTGCGATATTTCTTGCCGAACCCAAGTGTTGCATTGCTTGCCTACGGTTTCAAAGCGAAAGGAATTCGTTCAAGGGATGTGACTCTGACGTCCCACCCCCTCTCACCCCCCTCCCACCCCCTCTCACCCCCCCCCCCCCCACCACCACCAATACCTTTCTGTCTTTTGACCTAAGTACATGTTTTTATGGCACCAATTTCATTTCAATCTGAAATATAGAGTTATGTGTTTTTATTAAATGTATTAATTCTATTTCAGAATACAAACATGATTTATGTATATCTCACTTTCTAATTAGAAAAGAAATTCTCTACAGTATATGTAAGTAAATAAATAAGCCAAAATTATCTTTCTGGTGCAATACATATGTTTACATAAAAGAAAGTCAATTGCCCATTGAAACCTTCCTTTTTTTAATCAAATCAAACCCTGTTTTTGTTTTTGTTTCAAACATCAAAGATCAGAAACACCCGTAATCAATTTGTGACAAACATACGGGCCTGCCTGTACTTTTTCACAATGGTCATGACTAAATTGCGTTATATATCTACTGTGGTGGTAAGATAGTAAGTAGTAACGGCATTAAAGGCAGAATAATCAATTCACAATCGGCACCTCTGTACTCGTTATGATAACATCTAAGACTGATATTTGTTTTTCTGATGGGCGAAACAAAAAATAAAGAGTGCCTTCTCGATCTAGCTGAACTAAGATGCCGCAGAACGATTGGAAGCTTTCAAATGTGAAAGACCCCCGGGCTGTTTGTGATATGCAGCCAGTCATGAATTTTGATGGGGCAGTAAAAATAACGCCAGTTCAGGAAGCACAAGCCCTTCTCCCACTAAAACGTCCCTGGTCTGAAATTTAAACGTATCGCTTCCAATACTGCAGATGATACTATAGAGACTAACTGGGAAAGAAGTTGTCTACTAATATGCATTAGAATTGATTACTCTTCAGTTTTAAATGAGGTACTCAATAGATTTGTCCACTGCTTAAACAGTGACAAGAGAGTTTATTCGCCTTGTCTGAATAAAGCTTTTTTATTACATCATTAATATTCTTTGCTTTCTCAGATAAGCCTTCAGCAATCTTCTAAGGTACATGCCGTCTAAGAAATTTTTATTGACAGCAATCGTTAAATGGATGCTCAAAAAAATTGATACCCGAGGATTGGCCAATACACATCAGATGCGTTCCCACTAGCTTTCTTCAAGTGTGAAATTATGCGAGTGTGAATGAGGCTAATACAGCCATCAGGAGCAATAGGAATTATGCATGGGGTAATCAATTCCCCCCTGAGACTCCACAGGGGGTGGAAAGAAAGGTGTGTATAGGACTGTAGATAGTGGGTCAATAATACATGAGGGGTACATCTAGAGACACCAAGCAGACTTGAATATCTGCTAGAGACAAATGCAAGGTTACAAATGATTTCAACTCAATTATTTACAGGTATGCATGCCTCAATAGGTATGTCCTCATCAGCTCGAGATTGCAAAATAGCCCGCTATTTCTGATTTGGGAAATAATCCAGAAGTTACAAATCGCGTCCTCATCAGCTCGAGACTCGACCTCAAAAATTGAAACCCGAGCTCGGGAAATTAGCTTGAGATGTTTCGCTCAGCGTTCGCGCTAGTGCGAGTCTTCGGGCTGGTGAAGATGCACCGGACAAATAGCGGGATATTTTGCAAACTAGCCCAAGATATCTTGGGATTATTATCTTGACCAAATATCCCGCTAATTGCAATCTCGGGCTGATGAAGACAGGCCTATTGCAAATTCAATATTGTATAATGGAAACTTTTTTATAAAAGATAATATACTGACTAAAAGGTTAGTTTTAGGACTGAATGAGCAAACTAACAACAACATTAAATATTTCTTCCAAAATATACAAAATTTGTGGACTGTGGGAAGTTTTCTTTTGTATCAATGCAAAGGAATATATGAGGAACATGCTGGTAAGATGGCTCATTCAATTAGCTTTCAATAATGATGATAGAGGATGGGGATGGAATCCTTACACAATATACTTAGTCAGACAAAGCATTTTATCTTCAGTCGCCTCTCTGAACCCAGGTGAAGTGAACCTCTCTTATTATCATATTTACTGTTTTATCTGAATAGGGCTACCTCTTTTTTTAAACAAACTGTTATCACTGAGAGCTCGATGTATATGTAAGAGTGGTGACTGAATGAGTCGATCACAAATTCTCCACTCATTGGATTTTGTATTAACTAGCCATTGACCGGGACTTCAATTTTGATTTGATCAATTTTGACGCTTTATAAAGGTACATGTAGGGGCCCAAGTAGGATTTATTCCTTGAAATGCACTGCACACTCGTAATGGATTTCAGAGCTAGAATGCAGGGTAATAACATTGAATGCACTGCGGAAGTGCAAAGAGATGTAGCATAATGTGCTTTATACACAGAAATTGAATATCATTATTTCTGTGGTCAATCATAATATCCCACGCTTCATTCCAAAACTCAATAGCAATACCATTTATGTAAAGTAACAATTCTATTCGAGTAGGAATGTACCGTAAATCTCCAGGTATAAGGCGCACTTTTTTGCCGCCGAAAAAAATGGAAAGTCGGGGGTGCGTCATATACACGGGTACAGAATTTTTTAGTTTTTTTTTTAGTTTTTTTTTTAGTTTCGATTTATGGTGCTATGCCTGGCAATGTCTCCAAGCTCAGTAATCAGTGTGTTGACTCACCACTCGGTAACTACGACAACACTCAAATTTGTCTGTCATTTTGGTTTGAAAGTAATCTTTCTAATAGATCTCAATATGTAGTTTAAAATAATAATTTCTCTAATTTTTTTTCTATAACAAATAGTGTACCACAAGGTTCTATCCTAGGACCTAGGTACTCTATTGTTTTTAATTTACATTAATGATCTTACACATTCATCTAAAAACGACATTGTTACTATTATTTGTGACAAGTTCACAAGACAAATCAGCGCCTTCAACTACACCTCGATGTTAAATGAAGGTTCTTCCCCCCGTGGGTTTTCGGCAACAAAACAACAGCAAACAACGGGGTGCGCCTTATACACAGGTGCGCCTTATACACTGAGATTTACGGTAGTATTTTAAAGCGTTGTTTAGCGAGACAGAGGCTTGGGCATCAATTTGAATGACATAATCTCACACAGAAGCAGAGTTGACTTGTCTAGCATCGTTTAGCACAAGAATTGTACACAACCATGCACTCTTCTCCACTCCTAAACAATTTTGTAGTGTCCCTGACGTCTTATTAACATGATATGAATCTTGTGTAAACACCTCTAACACGAAATGCTGGGTTCGACACTAACAGGCACCAAAGACACACAGGGCCCTAATGTCTAACTCTGGAACCTATCAATTTTCGTATTTGATCAAGAGGCTGATGCATGAAGACCCTAAAGTGTCCACATGGATATGCCCTACAAAATGGAAGAGTTCATGGAACACTCCTCCCGGTTTTGGCATACCGTATGGCGTATGTGTCTTTGTGTTAAGGATTTTTTTCTTTTCTTTCTAGAAATGAAAGTCCTCTCAAATGAAAATGGCTGTGCAATGGATAAACTCCTGAGAGATGGTGATTGGACAGATCGATGCTCTGGCACCAATTGATCTGAGTTTTATTTTTATTTTTTAAATGTAAGATTAGAGCATGGGCTGCATTCAGGTTTTATATTGGGTTTATGGTTAGGGTTAGGGTTAAGGTTAAAATTAAGGTTGGGTTAGGTTTACGGTTGAGATAGAGGTGGGGATTATGGCTACAGTTGGCTATAAATTCAAGACAGTCAAAGGTAAGATCAGTTTTGTTTTGTTTAAACCTTGGAGCAATCATCGTTTTAGATAGGGTTAGGTTCAAAGTAGAAACAGTGTAAGCATTAGAAATTGACTGCAGAGCAATTCGCTTGAGCAACTGTCGCCGGAGTATGTTTCGTAGAATTGCGGATGCGTCTAGTTTTGTGTCTTACCTGCCAATATCCTGCGGTAGACTCTCAAGGGAGACATCATTCAGGGTCAGATGTCTCAGATCATGGAGCTGTGTGAAGCCTGGTGGTAATCTAAGAGTACACAAGGGGGAAAATATAAAAGATTTATTAACTAGTGAATAAAAAATTCAAATGAACAGAGAAAGATTCAGCTCCAAAAAGCACCAAAAAATCTCTTGTAAGAATTTTAAAAATAAATAATACATACCGGTATGCAATTACTGTGAGGAACTGTCACATTTAACAATGTAAATTAACAAAAGTAGCTCCTGTTATTAAAGAAAATAAGGAAATGTTTACACTGTCATTAACCAAAAAATGTGTGCAGAGTTCTTAGATGATATAAAAGATGTAATTTCAAAAAATATAAACATTAGCAAATGAACAACAGAGAAATAAAAAAGGATGATCAGCAATGTGTACTTTACTTCTTGGTATGACAGACATTTATTTTGAGAAGAACTGTGTACTTTTGATATACAAGTAAGTCTGATGTCTCAAACTGGTATATTTTTGCTGTTTATTTGTGATACAAACGAAAAATATGGTGCTCAGTATCCTTTTTGATAGGTAGGCTTTATTACACCCTTCACTAATGTCTCCTTGTCAAATACCATTATTTTTTGCCTTCATCTGTATCTGAACTGATAGAATACTGCTGTTCTACGTCATGTCCAAATGTACACAAAACATTTTATCAATGCCATATGTACTCAGTATAGGGCACATATCCTCTGAAGGGAATGATGTAGAGATAAGGAGAGAGCAGTAGAGGAGAGGAAGAGTGAGAGAGTGAGAGAGGAGATGAAGAGAGAGAGAGAGATACAGAGAGAGATAGAGAGAGAGAGCGATAGAGAGATAGAGAGATAGAGAGAGGGATCTCACTTTGATCAATATCTTTGAGGGGAAATTAGAGTTTGCGTCAGTACAGGTTTTTCGGATATGCATGCACGCACTACCCATGCACCTCTAATACACGTTACATGTATGTCGTCCCATAGTCCCCGTGCAGAAATTGATATTTTGCTCAGATCCATATGCTTGATCGGCGCAGTAAGCTACTACCATACTCACTAATACGTGACTGTATACACTAATGAATGGCCTGCCTTTTCCAATTTAGGTTTGATTTAAAAGCAGGGATGGAATGGGGACATTATCTCTAAATGAAGCTAGCGTTAAGGTAGTTGCAATATGTTTGACTTACAGATACATGTAAATGTATGATTCGAAGAGCAACTATAGAGAATTCATGGAAAGGGTGATGTGTGCATACATGTAGTTCTCCAAATATACTGTCAATACCTTTTCACAATAAAAAAGGAAAATAAACAATAGAGATATACCTAAGGATCATCTCACTATAATTTTTGCCCATACTAACTTGTATTTCATTATTGTAGTGATTTTGTGCACTTTTCACCTTTGTTATGTTGAAGTGTTGGGGTGCGGGGGAGAGAGAGAGAGAGAGAGAGAATCTAATATATTTTCTTTCCTGTGTGCAATGATCATGTGAGTATCATCACATGTTGAAAAATGAATAACAAATTTGTAATAGATTTTTTTATATATACATGAATTATACAAAAACAAAAGTCAGAAATGTCTCTGTATGAATTGTTTGAAGGTACAACCCCTGTGTATATTCAGGCTAACTGCATTTAAGAAGTTTGTCATCTTTGTCAGTAATCAAATGACAAATACCATCAATAGTTCAAAATATTTAGGACATATACATAGGCCCATTTACATAGCCCCAAAAAGTATTTTGAAAAATCATTGGGTGTGTTTTTATAACGGAAAAACCCATGAAAAAAACATTGGTGTTTGCTTATTCTGTTTTAGGGGTTTCGGGTGAGTTTTAACTCCCAAACTTTTGGTGGCTTTAACTTCCAAACAATATAACCAAATCTATTTAAAATAAATACAACTTATCATTTAACTCAGGCTCTTCAATACATGTGACTTTATGTTCATAATCTACCAACCTTAGCTCTCATTTACATGACTAATGCTACAGGTACATGCACATATTCATGAGAATCCCACTAACAGTTGCTATTAACTTCATCAAACACAACTCAAGAATGTACTCATTTTGCATGACTAACGGTAAAGGCATAGGAAGGGGTATCTCACTCTGAGAGAGATACAGGAACCAGTCTATTAGTCAGTTTCCTCTATTACCGCCTCAAAAAATCCCCCTCCCACATAATTTTGTGCTATGGTCTAGATAAGACGCAGTGCAGGTTTTGCAGGGAATAGATAGAATAAAAATATTACCCCCCTCGCACATTTGTGCCATGGTCTAGTTGAGACGCGATGTAGGTTAGGGAAAAGATCACATAAAATAGTGTGCAAAAAAAAAAAAAAAAAAAAAACTCCCACATTTGTGGTATGGTCTAGTTAAAGCCCCTCTAAAAGTGTTGGGAGCCTCAAAAATTTAGGTTTTCTGCGTACAACAGAAAACCCACATTATGTATTCTTAATTTCTTATATCAAAATTTGTCTTCAAACACTTTTGTTTGGTTTTTTTTTTAGGGGGGAGAATCTTTGCAAAAGATTGTCTTAAATGACATCCTCTTTCACGTATTTGTGGCTCCTAATGCTTTAGAGGGGCAAGAAGATGCAACACGGATTGGGAGGGGGGAATAAAAGCCTGTACGCACCTCCAATGTATAAAGAACAAATTAATTCCTTCAGGTGAACTTTCCTCACTACTATCCCTTTTTTTCTATAGGATGGCTGGCCCAAGGGTCAGTAGAAAATTGAATTTGTTGTCTTCCCCTGCATACAAAATTTGATTATTTCTTGCAAATTATCAAGCATGACCAAGAGCAAAGTGGGTCAATACACATCTGGAAGATTATATTCCCAAATCCACAAAGCAATCAGTTTTTTCTGATCGTGTACATACTGTCAACATGTCCACTTCTCTTACAAAACAGTTACTCAGCTATGCTCAGTGCAACTACATTTATTTATTTATTTATTTATTTATTCCGTTTTATTTAAACAGGGTCGCCCCGTCAGTAATCACAGTACTGTTTTCCAGGGGGCCCTACATGATAATAATGCATTAATTTAGTCTAGGTATTTAAATTCTTCTTTTTATTATCATATTGCACACTATATTGGCAGTTGTATTTTTAAAGTTTATGCTTGTGATAAAGATTTTGTGAAAGATTACTTCCCCCCCCCCCCTCTCTCTCTCTCTCTCTCTAAGAAAAAAACATTGAAATCACATTCTTGACAGACACCCACAACAACATACTTCTTAGATCACTTTCTACATGTTTCTTTACAACTTCAGCACTTCAGAAACAACTTCCCACTCTATTCTTCTACTTTCTGACTGTTGAACTTCAAAATGTTGCGTAAATAAGAAAGAAAAATGTCAACAAGACTAGACTTCGCTAAAATAATATGTAAATTTATATATTGTACTTATCTCCCATTTCAAACTAAGATTTTGTGTCATCTCACTCGTAACTTTTTACCTACAGGCTTTGATCGCACTACAAAGATATGAACCATACGATTCCTTTTGTTTCTGACTTTTGCAAATAAGGTAGTTTTTGTCTGCTTGGTGTTTTATATCACTCATTTAAATTCATGCCAAGGGATCCATTTCTCTTGACTTCTAGATAAACAAACATGTTTCACGTCACACTATCTATTTTATCTAATCAAGCAAAAATATCAAATTCAGCACACAACATTAGCTGCATTTACACTGCACGCAAAAATCATTGATTTTTCAAACATTTGGGGGGCGTTTCACAAAACGTGTCATCAGTGACAAACGACAGTTTTTGTTATAAGCTACTGAAATTCTTGCTTCTGATTGGTTATCTGTATATTTGTCACTGATTTTTTTTGTCATTGAAAATTTTGTCGGTAGTTACATAACTAACAGCAAACATGACAGAAAAAACGAAATAGAAAAATTCACCTCTGGATTGTGTTTTTTTTAAACGCCTGCCGAAATTTCACACACTTTTGCAGTGTAAATGCCTGCTCTCGAAATTTTGGTAAGATTCCATTTTTTAGTCACATGACCCTCCTTGCTCCTGTGCGATCGCATGCAGAGCAGCGACAAGCCGCGCAGGCGCGCTACTCACCACAAAAATGAAATGAGGAAACACAGATGTTTTTTAAGGGTTTTTTCAGTAGTGTAAATGTAGTCAAACAAATTAATTTTTTTTCGAAATGGGCTGTGTAAATGGGCCTTCTCTAATCAAATGGCGTCGCCTCAAAATAACGCACAAGTCCCTAGGGCTTAAACAATATTTAATAAAGTCAATTTCTGTAATTGTATACACATCCCCTCTAAACATAGAATCACTTCCACACGCGTTACCTTTGTATTGTGCACACAAAAAAAGGTGTATCTTAAGTATAAAGAGATACCCATCAAGTTAAATAACTGGCATTGTCATAAAGTGATGGTATTATCATTCATATAGTCATTAGATATGGCTTGTGTCTATGGCTTATTATGTATGACTGTGAAATCAATGAAAATTGATTTTCTATTTTTAAGAGGTATGGTCGCAGGCTAATGCGATCCTGCTGACGGCCTCAACGCAATCAATAATCATCATCATGTTTCAGTTTAGGTAGAAGAGGATCATTTTGGGCTGGAGTATTAATGACATCTAAAAGCTTTGCTTTGGTGTATATTACTGGCCAGTATAGATAACACCACCGTTCGATGAGTATTTTATACATTTGTCCACAAAATACAGTCATATACAAGATATTCGTTGTGCAGATTGCTTATCTACTGCTTTGTCTAATACAAGTTTACTTTTCTTCAAAAGGCAGGTGGACATTATTATCCTTGGCAAATATGAATTACTTGCATGAATATCAACAAGAAATACTGTCAAAGTGCATAGGCATCCAGTACTTTTACTTGCCCATAATCATAGTTTTAGTTGCCCTGGTATTATATCAGTAAAGTGTAGCATTTCAGGTTATAAGTCATCTGTGGATTGCCATAACTGTATTAACTCAATATAGACTACTACTAGTTAACACCAGAGACCCACAAGTTTTTAAAAAAAAACTTTCACAGGGAGCTAATTTTTAGTTACCCTAAAAATTCAGTCCAGACTGACATGAAAGGGTTTGTGTACAGCCTAGAATTCCACCTACTGAAGATGGTCATCATACTCTACATGTGGCATAAATCTTGTAAAGAACACAGTACCCTTAAACTCAATTCATCTGTTTGTATCCAAAAGGGCATTAACTCTGTGTAAAATGGTATGAGCTAAAGCCCTTCTGGCTCCAAACAGACATCATGTAACCAGTAGATGACCTCACACTACGTCAAACTAACAACAAATAGTCCCTCTCACCTCTCCTACACATTACACATATTTACTACGATATAAAAAAAGCTTTCACAGTCTTACGTCCGTTCGGCTAAAATACATCTTGATCTGCGTTTCAATCTACTTTGAAACGCTTTGTATCTGGGGCAGACTCCAGATAAACCCCCTTGATATACTTTGCCAGAAAATGGGCTGTTGATAGCGACACATGCTCAGCATACACTCTAAAATGGGCATGGAAATAGGAACCACTCAGGATGCCTTCCATTTAGTTTTTTCTTTTTCTTTTTTTTTCTCCTTCTTAGCTGTTAGTGGGACAATCCCCATTAGCCTTGATTCCAAACAGGTTCAAACCAACCAACCTTCCGACTGAATAAAATACGTCTTTCAATTTGGATGAAAAGATGGACATGGGGGAAATCTTTCTTTTTTTTCCTGGAAATCCAGACTCCGCAAGTTCAAATTGGTCTGGCTCTTGCCTTCTATAAAACCGAAAACATTTAATCTGTTTAAGGGGCCAGAAAAAAGCCATGAATGCTCTTCTACATGTCGTAGTTCTCGGCATACAATTAATTTTTCACCTTCCCATCTTTGATTCGACTTGAAATTTCAATTTGACTCCAGCGAAGTGTTATTCTAACCTTTCAATTAATTCAAATTGTTATTTCAATGTGATTAGAAGTGTGGAATGTAAACTTAGCTGAAATTCAAGCTAATTTGTATTTGTTTATTTAATGATTTTCCACTTAAAACATTTGATTGTTGCGGCAAGTACAATTGCAATATTTTTGTTAGGAAATTGAACAAATAAGATTATTATCACTAGTTAGAGCAAAGCATGAATTGCTTTTACCCATAACCCATATATAGAATAAAATGGGACTATACCAGCTAACATTTTCTGACTAATGTTAGAAAAAGCGGCTTTTTATATAAGTTCAAGTACATCTATGTTTTTTTAATAAAAGCAATGTTTATCTGGATAATTTCTTTTCACAAAAATCAAAAAGTCTACGTCATTAACATTCCAAAATTTCCAAGGCAAAGAGCAAACATTATTATAAAATACCTTATTTTTAATTTTCATTTTTTTCTTTCCTTTGGTGATAAACTTTAAGAACAACGTATTAAGCCAGTAGTTACGATCAATTTCAATGTCAAGGAGTAATCCAAATAATTCAATTCAACTTCTTTCTTGAAAAAAATATATCTTCTGTTTTGGAACCAGCCAGAAGGGCATTAACTGATGTACTTTTAACAAAAGTTAACGCCCTTCTGGCTCCATAAGATGACAAATATAAAACCTTGTCCAGTTATCAGTTCTGGCACAAAGTTTTTTTCTAATTTGGTCCCAAATGGATCATTACACTTTTTTATTGGGAAATCCCAGCATTAAAAATTCTTCTGCAAAACTATCATTGCAACATTCCACACATTTCACCTAATTTGTTGTTCTTGAAAGTGAAATCCCCACAAAGGGAGTGAAATCCCCACAAAGGGAGTTAATTCCTATTTACAGGCCCTTAACCCACACATAGACATCCTTCATAAAATTCCACTGTTAGTCTATACTCAACCTCGTTTTGTCTAAATTTGTAATATTTAGAGCAAATACGCAGGTCACTGTAAAAAAACTATACTCTGAACTGTAAATTCCTTCACCAGCAAATAAATACAGCTAGAATTGTAAAAACTTCCAAAAAAACAAAATCACTTGACTGGCCTTTAAACATGTTTATAATCAAATTAAAGTCAATGAAGTTTCAAAATTAGCCTTTTGAAAGGTGGAGAGTGTGTCAATACAAATATCATTGTAAACCACAACCAAACATCAGAGGTTATCAATACCTCATCTTTTCAAAGTCACAAGGGCACTGTTTACTCAGAGTCAACAATGCTTTCATTACTAGAATGACCTAATGAAAGGTCATAAAGTCAACAAAAGACTTGTTCATTAGGCCTGTTTTCATCAGCTCGAGATTGTCGAATATGCTATTTTCAGACTCAGGATATTATCCGATGCTCGAAATCGCGTCTTCACCAGATCGATACACTCATCACAAACTCGCTCAAAAAATAATCTTGAGATTAACACATGCACACTCCAGAGACCGACTGTACGACCAGCGTTCGGATTTAAGATTTTACCCGCGCTGTAATACGTAAACAAGTACCGGCTGTGAGCTGTGCATGCATGCAGCGCAGGTTAGAGCACGTGCTACAAGCTAGTCTATTTACACACAGGAAAACCGGAATTCGTTGTGCATGATGGGATCGGGATATTTGACTTCGTACTTCGGTCTGATGAGGACAGGCCTATTGGCCTTCTGGTGTTTGTAATATCTACCCATCCATGTTGACAGAGGTAAACCAAAATCCTAAATGTTACAATGATTTCTCACCTTGACAGTGGGTTTCCACTGAAATCCACAATCGTTAGAGCCTTGCAGAATTTGATGTTATCGGGTATTTCCATGATATCTGAAATGAGAAAAAGAGGAAAGGAAATGGAGATTACTAATCTAAGTTTTACATGTTTTTTTTATATTTTGTTATTGTCTTGATCTGATCAACTGTGGTAAAAGTGAATTTTGGGAAAGTTCATACATTAAAAAGCATATTAATAGATCAAACATCTTTTATCAAATAATACTCCTGAACGTGTAGTTGAAACAAGTACCAAAGAATGTAATGTACAATGTAAATATAGGCCTACAATATAGCCATAATATGAAATCAATAGTACAGTCATTCTCTATTCATGAATTATCATCATTACTTAGGTTAATACGCTCATGTACATGTAACAGGTGAAGGGGACTTCCCCAATGGGTGATAATCAATTTCAAATCTTCATCAATGTAAAGTTAAAGGTAATACAAAGTTTTGGTATGGGGTCATGAATTTGGTTTAAATGAACATATTGGAAGCATATGCGATCTTACAATATGCAGTGATCGTTGTCGCAGTTGAAATCGAGTCTAAAGTTATGAAATTGTAAATAATAAACTCTTTATGTTGTATAGCTCCCTCTCAAGGTCAAGACATTAATTAAGCTATAATTAAGGAAAGTCGCTCGTGGGCTTGATTTCCGAAGCCCACGCCAAAGCTATACACGAAATTGACTGGCGCAAATAATCTTTGAGATTGAAGAGCGCCATCTAAACGAAGAACCAACCAACCTATAAAACAATGTTTCTTGACTAAAATCGACCGGTTAGCTATTCCAGTTTGGAAATTATATATCACAACTACATATTCTGAGATTTTCATGGTCGCAGCTACCATCGTACGGCCGTAGACGCTACTTGAAATGTATATCAAAATTTACCGGGAGCACCGGTAAATTTTTATATTCAATTTTTCTCGAGAGCAGAAGTGTTTTAGGGGTTAAATTTTCTTGTGCTTATATTACATCCACAGGGGTATCCAAATACATCAAAGTTGTAAAGAATCACAATCCACCCATTTTCAAAATTTCCCAAAACTTTGTATCACCTTTAACAAAGTAAATTAAAATCCCCCTACAATGGTAATACTGATTCAAGTACAGTTTAGAACTGAGACTACGACCCCAGTGTATATGGCATTCCTAAGGTGTGAGGTCATCTGTGTTTACCCACAGCCTTCTACACATGTCAACACATCATTGCTCAAACCTTGGCCAGACATTGACATCCAACATAAACCAAAATATACATTTACTACATGCATGTAACCACCCTTGTTGTAACACAAGGAGACAAGCAAGAGCATTTGAAGGATCTTACTACCAATATACATGACTGTATGGAGTATTTGACAGTCACAGCTTATCTGTTGTACATTCTGTAGACAGTGTACATGTCCCACACATACATTTTTATGTCAGTATCATGTAAGAATGCTTGTTTAATACAGCTCGTATCACAACACATCAAAGCCTCTCTAAAGTTTTGACAATGGAAGTTTCATGGCAATTATCATGGACCAATATGTAAAACTTTACTCCATGTTTATTACATGTAGGTTAGAGAAAGCAACTGCCCCACATACATGTACATTGCATGAATACAAACATTTGTGTTATTTCCATGTACTGTAGGTACACTGTAGGTCTGTTTTTTACACAATAACTTTTGCTTTTGCAGCCTAATTCCCAGTCTGCCAATGAGACCGACACTATTAAACCAACTATAGACTGACCAAACAATAACAGTATCCTGAAGAATGCCTTGATAACGTCACTTTAGAATCCATTTGGAGGTGTGAGTGTTGTATAAGTACTAGTGTATAATGTAATATTTGTCATCCATATATTCTTCAAAAACACTTTAGTCAAATGCTCCAAAGTTCTGAAGTATCATTAGTCATAAGTAACCTTACATGTGTTGGTTCTTTGACAACTGCACACTGAGGCCACAGGTATGTGTACACCTGCACATGACTGACTTTGTACACAATACCAATGAGACAAAACAGCTCCAGATTAAAGTACATGTACATACTGTAGGTGTAAAGAGGTAATCATCAGTACCCCTGAGGTGGAAAAAAGACATGATATGAAAAGACGAGATATGAAAAGAAAGAAACCCACTGCTGATAACCTTAGGAGTACACCTGACCCCCTGGTCAAAAGTGCAATTTCATTGACATACAGCTCTGTCAACTTTGCCTCTGGCTTCCTTGTACATGGACAAGAGAGGTCAATTGACAACTCCATGTACTTCTGTGCCAGCGCTTTGTTGACAACCTACATGTACATGCATGCAGCCTAGACTTCAGAAATTCAGGTTGAGTCAGTTTGTATTCCCTGAAAGTCTGGAGGGTATAGATTTTCCCATATTTCTTATCAAGAATTCTGTAATGAAACTGCATTTTTATTATTTTTAAAAGGGTGTTAATATATTAAAACCATTCTGCATTGTTCATCATGCCAGGTGATAGCTCATTTTAAAAATAAAGTGTGGGTAAACATGAGAAAGAATTGCTGAGAAATACATGTTGAAAATGAACAACACACATAGGACAACATAGCCTACATATAGGCCTATCCTATACATGTACCAAATCAACTACATACTGTATGCTTCAAGTGAAGAACAAAAATATTAGAAACCACGTAAGTGGGGATATTTTTGTAATTTCACTGCTAATTAATTGGCAAGTTGGCATTTAGACCTACATATTTTGTATCAAATTTGGTCAATACATAATATTCTTTGTTTGTAGTCTTACCATCATGCAAATGAAAATTTGTTGATTTCTGAGAGAAATCTATTATTTTATAATGGCAAGAGCTGGATAAAATACCATTAAACATTGAAAGAGACTGGGTACAGCACACACATCTACAGGCATTTGGGACACAGTTCGATCAACATGTCTTCATATTCAAGCCATTGGGTGATTGTAAGCCCAAAGTTTAAGTGAGGGACATATAGCCACCCACATCTCATTGAAATTTACTGAAAATGATAGAGAAACCTACAGCAATGACATCATTCTACATGTTCGTTTATCATCTAGGGGGTTTTTCCCCCCGACCACCCATAAAATTTATGTACAGGTGTATGTAGTCTGTGTAGATTCTAGGTATAATCATTGCTTGATACCTGAAGTAGTTTAATTTTATTCAACAGCCGCACTGGGACTAGTATACTAGTTTCTGTTTCATATCATGTATGAATAATTTCCATGCAGCTAAAATTAGAAGGTCATGAAAGGATGTTTCATGATAATGGGGAATTATTGATCCTGTTCATGTCTTGTAACACAAAATCGAGAAGGCCATTAATTTGCAATCCACCAATAGCAAATATTTGTAAGAAAGTGCGAATCACATTATTATGGCAACAACAGCTAAATCATAAAATAAGCAGGTGTTATGAATTCCTAACCCATATTTTGTGTTGTTACATTAGTTAAGAAAAAAGAGTTTTCCAGCTGTTTGGAATCTTTGATGCGTAATCTATCTCTTTAAAAAATCAAACTGTATTTGAAGAAAAAAATCCTGCTGTATAAGGCTTTATAAATATCAGTACTGAGCAAGGACTTTAAATAATTCAGCATGGTTTACTGACAGATTTTCTCAAACTAAAATGTCAATATCACTGAATGATTCTATTTTGGGGGATTTAAATCAATAAATTTGAATTGAACTGAATTGAATTGAATCGTTCAAGATAAGTTAGAGCAAGCATACCCCCCCCCCCTCCCCATTTTTTGCCAGAGTAATTATAATTCTAAAAAACTCCTGGATATGCCATGAGTAAGTAATGGACATACTGTACATGTAGCATCTTACAAGACTCAATAGGATACTTACATGTGTCAGTCACTGCTCCTTCCCTCGCCAATCCTTGCCAATGCCCCCCCCCCCCCCCCCCACCGAAAATTAGAATAAGGGCCAGTGGGAAATGAATTTTCATTGTGCATGGGAAGATTACTGTATGTTGAGTGATGCTCGCTCTACATTCCCCCTGAACACGGACACGGACACCAGGGCAGGCCTGGATGAAATTGATCTCAGTCTTCAATTTACTTGAGGCAGAAGATTCTTCAATAGAGAAGAGCGAATATATGAGGAAAGTTCATTCTTCAGTCAACCTATCTATGGCTCGTCTAGAAGTGGGTATCAATTCTATCACATTCATTGCGAGTCGTTTGATGAATTGGATACAGTCGCAAGTGGAAAATAGCTCAAATGATAATTTTAACGTGTAGTGAATATCTGAAGGAGAAGGATGAAGGTTGAAGATTCTTTGGGGGAAAACAAAATAGTATATAGCAGGAGTAATTCTTCAGTCAACCTATATGGCTTGTCTTGAAATGGGGATCAATTCTATCACATTCATTGTATGGCCTTTGATGAATTGGATGCAGTTGCAAGTGGAAAATTCCTCCAATGAAAATTTTAGAGGTAAAGTGAATAATAAAGTTAGAGATGAACGGAGGAGGGAGAAGATGTAAATAGTATTAAAGGTAGCCATTCTTTGGTCAAATTATATGGCTTGTCAAGAAATAGGGATCAATTCCATTTCACTCATTGTGTAGTCGTTTTAATAAATTTGATCTAGTCAGATACACTCACAAGTAGAAAATATCTCCAATAATAATGTAAAGGTACAGTGAAGGTAAAGGTTCATACAGAGGCCATCAGCTTTGCTTTTCATTTCTTGATACTTCAGATTATGAGTGAAGGGAAGCCCTCAAGATCTTTCCAAAATGCCTATAGGAATCCAATCCTTATCCTTATTCATATTCAATGTAGCACTTTTTCCTAGAAATTTGAAGCACTGCACACATTGCCCAATACATTAACCATTTAAAAAACAATATACTTTTTATTAAACATTTCAAAACTTCAAAAGTGATTATTTCCAAAATACAGAAATACCCCCCCCCCCCCCCCCAGGGATAGTGGAGATAAACAGGGATATGAAAGAAAGAAAAAAAAGAACTCTGAAACTAGTAGTTCTTGTTTTCATTCCCTACACAAGAAAGGGCCATAAACTCCAAAGAGAGAGTATGTTGGTCTATCTGAATAAAATGATTGCTTGCTCAATGAAGGGTGACCAAATTAATGAAGTAGATTGACTGCAAATACACCCCACAGACACCGCTGCCCATTCCTGATATAAGCCCTACTATAAAGACAGTGCGCTGATATAATCTGAACCGACGATTACGACACGCATCCACGACTCAGAAAAACAACAGGCAATCAAGGGTGAAAGCGCGCAGTTGGCGCCCGCGACATTTCTTCCGAGCTACCACGTCAGTCCCCCTGGTAATTCGGCCAAATCAACAAACTGGGGCGATATTGCGTGGAGTAAGTACAGGAGTGAATTCAATCTTTTACCTGGGAATGTTGTGTGTGAGGGAGGAGCTTTGCATAATGCAAGTACCTTGTAATGCTTGGCTGTAGAGTCAGGCAGACTTTGGGGGCATCACACAAATCATTCCTTTTGCCAAGATTTTACCAATAATCCTAATCCTTCACCAATCCTAAAACCTGGGTGGAAGTGTGGGACCCTAACCCTAAACCTATATCTCTGACAAAATGAAGCCGAGATTAAATGTCACTGAAGCAGATTTGGGGTCATCCATTAAATCATACCACTATATATAGAACAGGATCTGCCTTATGCATGCCAACTTGAGATACAAAGTCAATTCTAACATTCCTGACAATATCCTGTGTGCCCCTGCTTCCCGAAAAGAAAATCTAGACTGCAGCACTATTTCGGCTTGCCTGGACTGATTTTCTGTGCTACATTCTAAAATATTGAGAGTAGCATACAAACCCTTTCAAACCCCAAACCATAGTACATGTAATTACAATTTTCATCATATTAGTTCCACATTTCATCACAGAACAAAGTGAAAATGATAAACACAAGTTAAATCATGAATTTACATAAATGCAAACTTAGTGCACCAAACTATATTATCTGATTAACAACAAATAAGGTATTTCAGTTAGTGACGATCTCTAGCAGTGAACTGTCAAAAATGCAACAATCTGACTGAAACATTCATCTCCATTACTATCTCTTTAACCAGCTGTCGAATATTGCATCAAGCAGCATAATCTGTCAATATTTGAAGAGCACTTCAGCTACTCTATAAGGTCAATTTGATTTTGAGATTGTGGCAATAAGAAAGATATTGAATATCTGTTGCATGGGATGAAAAAGCAAGGATAGCATGGCGATCAAAAGAAAAGGAAAAGGGAAACCACCTCTATAGATATTTTCATTAACTAGATGATTCTAAGGATATCTGGAAAGTGCACCGGGGTGATTCCATGAAATGTCTTTCATATGACATGTCTATTTTCCATTTATTTCATCCAAGACTTTAACAAAATGACTGGATATGGCCAATTAATTATATCACCTATCCCAGAGGGAACCATTAGTCAATGGCCATATCAAATTATTTTTATTTTTTTGATGAAATGAAAGGATAAATGTTATATCACGTCATATGTGACACATGGTCCATATGGAATTGACCTCTGGCTCTCTAGCACAGAGGTGTCACTGTGATTTTGAGATCATACATGTAGTGATACCCTGTTCACATTAACCAGACCAACAACAGACAGACATAAAACTTCCATTACCCCCCCCCCCATAAGTGGCCAATCATCGGTCAGTTTCATGTTGATTTTGACTTTTTATTGACTTTTTAGGAGTAAAATTGGCAGTGTGACCTACATGTATGTTCAAAGAAAAGACTTTAAGAAGCTATTGGTTGTATTGAAAGAAAAATAAAACATGAATTTCACTATCCTCTATAAAATCTCCCCACAGCTATCTAGAGAAGATGTGGAATAACTCTACCAATACCTGGGCCCCCGTTTCACAAAACTTGTCATCAGTGACAAATGACAGTTTTTCTTAGAAGCTACTGAAATCCTTGCTTCTGATTGGTTATCAGCAGATTTGTCACTGATATTTGTCACTTGTCATTGAACAAAGGCTTTGTGAAACACCCTCCAGGTGACCTCTGAATCCCATTTACCCGTCAAGGTATTGTTACCTGTGAGCGTGAGAGTTTGATTTAATACGATTATCAATGTATTAAGGGTCAGATATACGGCAACAGGAATTGAAATCATGTAGTCCCATGTATCGAGGCTGTCCATGCAGTTGCTTTATAATTAAGACGAGATAAACACGTTTCAATGACTTCACGCCCATTCAAAGTCATGCATGCTAATCGATCCATAAGTGGCTCAAACACGGCTTTGCATAGTAACTTGAAGACTTCCATCACTTCTCCAACTCTATGCCAGTAACTGTTAAAGAAATTCTGTATTTTGCATGTGGCGCTATTTATGTGCAAAATAGGAGTTTTTACCAGAACGCAAGAACAAGCTTGTTTGTGCCAAAAGTAAAAAAGTCCTAGCTCATTAATGAGTAGGTGAATAAAACCATAACTCATCTTTACAGTATTCAATTTTTCTATTTTTTCTCCTGGCATTTAATAGCATTATGCAATATTTACTGAACAGTAGACCTACCTACAAGTATTCAAGTTTTTGCAAACCTACTGTAAATGAATGTACCCGGTCTCTGAATGCACTAAGGTGGAATAAAGATGTAAACATTTGCTATTTGAGGATGAAACTTCACTCATAAATCCCAATTTTACAGTAGATGTTTTTTTTTCTCAGGATGGGCTGAGCAAGACGAAAGCTGGCTTCTTCTCTGAGACTGAGACTAGAGGCGGAGAGCAATTTATTCTACCTGTGTCCACTGGAGTTATTTCCCTTGGGGCGTTCAGCTGTGAACAGGTAATCTCTCGGTAGCATGTTGAGTAACAAACTGGGGCATCACCTGGGTTCATATTCCATGCCAGAATGGCGTACAATATGTAGAGATCTGTATAGATCTATCATCCCATACACAGACAAGGTGTTTTGTGCAATAACTGGTTGGCTTCCGTACATGATAAAGCAGGGTTTAACACTAACAGATGCCCAGTTAATATAGGGGGCCTACAATGTGCGTGTATGTGTTTCCATACATGTTTATTACGGTCCTTTTATTGATATGTCTCTTGTGTGAAATTTGGGTATGCTTACAAGGAACTCCATTCTTTTCGTTGAATGAGGGCTCCCCTTTTGGATCATGGATACAGTATTCACATCGAAAATCAATATATTATGGTTACTAATACTACATGTACGTAATTCACAAATTTAGGTCATGGTAAACTTCTTCATATTAATATGTTACAATGTTGTACTGGAAAGAATCAGTGTGGGAGAGAGGGGTGGGTGGGGGACTTTAATCAAGTGAGAGGCAATGACATGAACAAAACATAGAGGAGAAAAGGATAGAAGTGTGTGGGAGGGGTGTGTGGGGTGTGTGGGGGTATTATGGTAAACTAAGAGGCAATTGTACAAAGATCAAAGACGAAACTAAACTAAGATACATTTAAGTAGGGCTCATCAAGTAATTAGGAATTAAAAGCATGTGAATGTGTAAAGCACGGGGGAAGTTGTCCCAAGTGTATTGAGCGAGTACTTTGAAAGAAATCTAAAATTAGGTTGCTCTCCTAAAATGTCATTTGACTCATTTCTTCATCAACCACCCACATTTATTAAGATGGGTAGTGCATTGATGTGCAAAACATGTTTCAACAAGACAAAACATCACCTCTGTTGGAATTATATACACAGGATACACAAGTTAGGAATTCGGTTTGTGTAAGGAATTATCACTGAGAAATTTTTCGCAGGACCAAGTGTAATACAGCCCTTTTCAAGAAAAGCAAACGCACAGTCTGAGCAGGTAGACTAATGTCCGCTAGGGTGATAGAATGAGATGCAGCGACTGGGTGAAATCAATCCAGCTTTACGGGTAACATAATTATGTTGCCACTGTCCTCCAGATCTAGGTGAATTGTACAACAGGGATGCATTCTGAGGTCATCGTTTCTAAGGCATTTCTACGGTTCTACTGAATACATTTAATACAAGGAAAGTAGAGCATAGTTCATAGAAAGTGGGTAAAACTAAGTGCTGTTTTTACCTTTTCACACATATTTCTATTTATAATAAATATTGAGCTAAATAGATATGCTGTATTCACGTATTCAGACTTGATTATATAAGATAGATATACAGTGATTGGTTTGTTCGGGAATCCATTCGCAGGCACTGCTAGCATAACCAGCTAGCCTCAATCTGATGATATCTTAAGAGCTGATTGTTCATTTAAAGAATATATTTTTACCATGCCCAAAAATATCTTGCTTCATTTTCAAAGTCATACAAATGTATCACTAAAAGATACAAATGTTGCATCAAATTCAAATTGACTTTTCAAATTGACTTTTCAGCCTGTGGATACTTGGTACTTGGTTGTTGTTCCTCCAAAAGATTCCTAGTGGAATTTAAACTGGAGGTCGTGGTGGATGCTTTCAACTTTCTCGGAAACTTCAATCAAACCTAACCTTGAGGCAGATAACTGCAGGCACTACATGTACCTTGCAATACTAAACAAGACACAGAGAGTGGTTCTTTATGATCCATGTCAGTTTCGATCCATGAAAACGGCTTACATGCAATAACAAAGCCACTGCAGACTGACTGTAAGACCCTTTTTTGCAATACATGTCGAGGATGTCCATATTATGATGAACAGCAGGCTTCCACGTACAAAGATAAAGTAGAGTTCTGGTCGTGCAATTGCAACGCGAAAGAAACTGTCGGCAAGTGACAGGCAAGAGTTGATTATGTAGCACAATATTGTGAGGTTTTGGAATCATAAAAATGATAAGCAATTAACTATCTCGCTGAAACTCACATGCACACAGAAATGTGCATGTGGGACTACACAAACCTGTTGCATTCATTTCAGTCCACAAACTGTAGCTACTTGTTGCTATATTTTAGACATAAGAGGGAATTTAAAGATCTATCCTTTTTCCAGAAGGCATTTTTTTTCTAATGGGGTATTCTTCTACTTTAACAAATAAAAATATTGAAAAAGCCCACAAAAATAATTGTTCACCTTTCTTAGAACTCGAGAGTTGTATTCAAGTTATATTCTTCTGCTGCGAGTGTGAGGTCATATAATCTCCACATGTAGGAGAGTGATACAAGGCGTTTACATCCACAGTATTATGAATCATTCATTAAGGATTATTAGCCTGCTTTGGAATGCATACAAACAGTATCACTTCGTACATAATGTACGATGTAGGCTGGCATATCTTTACACGTCGTGTATGGACTGCATACAAAGTGTGAAAATACTGTATACTGAAACTGAAAGTTATCTGTACCTACTGAACAACTACAGAACATTTTATACATGTTGTTCTCTTCCTTTTTAAAGGTAATACAAAGTTTTGGTATGGGGTCATGAATTTGGTTCAAATGAACATATTGGAAGCATATACGATCCTACAATATACATTGATCGTTGTCGCGGTCGAAATCGACTCTAAAGTTATGAAATTGTAAATAATAAACACTTTATGTTGAATAGCTCCCTCTCAAGGTCAGGATATTAATTGAGCTATAAAACAATGTTTATTGGCTAAAATCGACCGATTAGCTATTCTCGTTAGGAAATTATATACCAGAAATACATACTCTGAGATATTCATGGTCGCAGCTACCATTGTACAGCCGTAGGAGCTATTTGAAATTTATCAAAATTTACCGGGAGCACCGGAAAATCTATATATTCAATTTTTCTCGAAAGCAGAAGTGTTTAAAGGGCTAAAATTTCTGGCATTTTTAATACATCCACAGGGGCATCCAAATATATCAAAATTGTAAAGAATCACTATCCACCCATTTTTCAAATTTTCCCAAAACTTTGTAATACCTTTAAAGCCAATATGACAAAAAGGCTTTAATTCTTAATTTGATGCAATGCATGCAATTTTTAAACTCAAATTCTTTAAATTGACTTAAAAATGAAAAGAAATTACATCTGTGGTACCCAATAAATACAGTGTAGATATATGGTCAAAATATAAGACATGTGTTATTATCACAATATATAGTGTACCTGTTTTAGAGTGGAGATGGTGCACACAAGGTGCAGGAAAGCAACTGAATCCAATGACCTGGTTCATAATAATTATATCATCTATTGAGTTACAAATGTAACTACAATTGTATAATCATCATCATTTCAGGCTTGTGCCAATACAGTTGACATCATTAAATGGCAACTTTAATAGTGATGACCACTTTGTGAAATTTCCAGTCTTAACTTGAGACTACATGTTTTAATCCAGTATACACACGAACAGGCAGGTCTTCGTGTAATCTACCCCCATTGGATCATGGGTAATTAAACATGATGGATCTATTATTACAAGTGCAATGTTAATACAGCTGTAATGCTGCCAAGTCCACTGGCAGACCATCTTCTCTATTACATGCACACTGTATATATATATGCAGAATATAACTGTTCAGAATGACCACAAATGAAATTCAGATTCTTACGTGGGCTGACATTGTGAGTGACAAAGGTAATTGTATGACAAAAAGTATGAGTTCATGAATTAGTGGTTATTTGTCATTTTGATGATTTATTATTGTACAGTGCTTTGATATTTCCTCGGAAGGTGACATGCAATATAGAAGGTTATATACCTCACTTAAGAAATCCAGCCATCTGATTGGTCGAATTGCATTCATAAACTTCAACTGTTCCTGTAAAATTCCCGGTAACCATGCTTAAAACATTTCAATATTTTTAATAACCATGGTTATTAAAAAAATAGGTCAGCCTCCATGGTTACCCCATAGGTTTACATGTTAAAAAATGGTTTGAGCGATGGAGGATACCGTATGTGTGCGAAGGATTGGTCGGTAATTTCAATACAATTGAATCTCGATCGATCTTATACCGACAATTTTATCTTGCATTGTTGACATGAAGACGAAAATAAACTTCCAAAAACAAAAAAACAACATCTGCCGATAGATCTTGATCTAAGTTCGTGCCAATATGCATTGCAAAAGTAAAAGAAGAGTCCGTATATGGAGCTTTTGCGAAGCATTCATCACACGCGAAGCCGGTTTCAATCCATTTTAATGTATATAATGTACAAAACCACCAAGCATGTGAATAGCGCGCGATGGCCGAGAGGTCTGAGGCGCTTACTTTAGATACATCACCTTTTGTACGCATGAGTTCGAATCCCGTCTTCGACAAAATTGTTAATTATTTTTTATTTTTTATTTTTTAGTCTATTTTTTTTCGGCATATAAAAGTATTAATGACTGCTTTAATATTCGAGAAATAGTTGTTTTCATACGCTCTCGGGAAGGTTACAATTGGGCTATTCCCCTCGGCAAGCCTCGGGGAATAGCACAATTCTAACCTTCCCTTGAGCGTAATAAAACAACTATTTCTGTCAAAGCAGTCATTAATACTATATTATTAAGGTAGGAAGGTTATTAAGGTAGGAAGGTTATTATTATTGAATAATTCAAAATCATATATTTGGATTCAAAGGTTAAACTAAGTATTTTGCTTTTCAGAGAAAAAAAAAATGCTCTTGAAAATGAGGCTTACATGTATAACTTGAAAGAAAACAGCCACGATAAAAACGGAAACTGTGCTTATGATAAAAACGGAAACTGTGCTTCTGATAAAGTGATCTGGATGGGAATAACATGATATACACGTATATGTTGAATTATTATTTGGCACAATAGACGAAACAAAACCAGATTTCATGTATACTACAAGTACTCCCTTCTTTTTTTCTTCTTGTAAGCATGGACATATAATTAAAGAGCGTTTTACACGAGTCTGTTTTGTAGAAACTTTGAAGCTGGGTTAACGACTGTCTAATTGGTTTTCTTCATTTCTGCCACGTCAAAGACTCTAAAAGTGTAGTTATCTTCCCAAAATAGATCTCATTACTGATCATGCGGGTGTGCGTTTCTCCCTTTCTCACTCCCTCCCTACCTCTCAAAATCTGTCTAATGGGGAGCATTCACAAACTGGCACTGGTTTCATAGCCATAGAAAATAGTATTTTTAAAGAAGTTTATTTGGAATGTTGTCTTCTTATTAAACTCACCCATAAATTGAAGTTCAGGGCCCACATTCATAACACCTTTCTAAGCTACAGTGGTTATCAAAGAAGCCTGAAGCACATAGTTACTTGACAACTAGGCTTCATAAAGTTTTATGAATGAGCCCAGTGCTTGTTCTAAACAGCTGTCTTAAAACAGGTGATTATTAAAGTACCAGTACATGTAGTTCTATGGCACTTCATTTGAAAAACACAGATTGACCATTTTTTCAAACTAGTCCTGTATTTACAATACATGTATAAAGAATTGTAATTTTCCAAAATTATGTTTAAAACATGTTAAAGTCCCATCTGTTCGAATTGTGTGTGAGTAAGTTTTTTCTATCATGGAAAAAAGGCTTATAAAATGCATCTTCGGCTGTGCAGTTGTTATTTGAATGTAGTTGAAACATAGTACAATCATAAACTTATCATGTACATAGCTCCAGTGAAAAAAAAAGTAGAAAAAAAATTCCACTCTTGGGGTAGGTGAGGAATAAATTTGTAGCATGAATTTCCACTTGACCTCTAACCTTTCCCAATCACAAGAATGTCATGAACGTGACAGTTCACAATGGAATGCTCAAAATTATTTTTCCATTATTCCACCTTCAAATAAAGGCGGCATTCATTGCAGCAGCATGGAAAGAACTTCACAGTAACAAAGCTTTGTTTCTTTTTTCCTTCAAAAAATGCTAATAAAATAATCATGAAACCTACCGTACATCCTAGGAGTAGGACAAAGGAGAAATTGTTGAAGACTAAATAATATTGTAGATTTATTGCACTATTTTCTGAGCAATAAACTAAACAAATTAAGCAATATTTACATTCCGTTCAATTTAGCACATATGTATCATTTTGCAGTCAGATTGTTTCAACAACAATTAGACATTTAACATCTTCACTTAATTGCTTATTATGATGCCCACACCTATTCTATGAAATGTATTCAAGGACTTCATAATTGAAAAGAGACTGCTATCAGGGCTATGATAACAACAATTACAAATATCCACTAATGCCATTATTTTTGTATTAAATGTACTTCTATGACATAACCAAGTTACCTACTATAGAGATAGCTCAGCAGTAAAAAATAGTAACTTCAATATAATAGATAACGCCTTTAGGAAGCATCCTCTTATTCAATATTGCACAGAAAAAATATCATAACCGCCTCTCTAGGAGAGCAAGAAAGCAGGATGCAAATCGCAAGCGACGCAATGGGAGCACAAGCATAGATACTATGAAATCCAAAGCTTTCATCTTTATTACACTGCTAATGCAATTTAGGAATTCAATTACGGGTTTTCCCTTCCTAACGAAGACCGCGATGTCAACATCCCCAAGAGAGTCCGTGCACAGCTATCATTGCGTTAACAACATAGCAATATTTATGCTCACTCAGTCCCGCATGTGCATGTTCATGTATGGACTTTTCAAATTATTCCACTTTGCTTTTATACAGGGGAGAGAGAATCACTGCATGTACTTTGGTGTAATGGAATGCAATGTTTGAGGAAGCTTTCACGTCAAATATATCGACCAGGGTAGACAGACGCAGAGTTCCTTGGGAATACAATTCCTGTCCTACCGATTATTTATTCCTTTTTAGAGTCATCCTTTCTCTCTTTCAGTTCTTTTACTGTCTAGTAAGGTACCTGTACAAAACAGTCTGAATTAATTCTGCACAATGCTTCAACATCCTTCTTCAATGTACAGGTAAAAAGAAAACAAAAGCCCTTATACATGTACATTAAAATCTTTTATATTTTCTGTTATCAAGGAGATTTCAAAATTTATAAAAAGTCTAAAATACTTGATTTTTTTGCTTTTGAATATATTTTATTTTAAGGCTACAAATTGCTCTCCATAATTTTAAGTTTAACTTAGAGTTAAGTTCGACTTAGGATCTTTGTGAAACACCCCCAGAAGTTCTAGCATACTAAATCGAAAGATCAAACTTGTGGGGAATATTATAATGCAGTAGCTAATGGGTTTTATAGTAACAATGCATAAATACATACACATCTGCATGAACTCAATCAAGGCTTCATCCCTACAGGGGGTTGAAAGAAAATATGAAAAAGAAAAACACCCTGACACATGCTGTATCACTTGTCTCTGGTGAAAGAATCCTAGAGCTCCCTCATCAAGAAAGATGAAAGAGAAAAGCTGGTTAGAGGATCATAACAATTAAAGATTGATGCCCTGGGTGTACATGTTCATCACAATGAAAGCAGGGCAATTGAAAGAGAGAGTGCATGCCTAATCTTAATCTTTTGTCGGTTGTATGTGCAAGAGGCCTTTAAAAAAAAAATTTTTTAAAAGCAGACCGTAGATTTCAAGATTTTGGGGTAGGTCGCAAAGGGCAATACAACATTTTTATTTTTTTTTGGCGTAACAGAATGTTTGAACTAAAAGACTATGTGTACAACAACTAAATGGCTTACTGCATCCTATAAGCTCTGTATACTGACACAGCTAGCTAGAGACTGACGGAAAGCGTCAAATTAGAGTCTGCTCGTACAGACTACAGTGTGGGTGGGCGCGATGCTACAGTGCCAAGAAAACCTGTGGGCCTGAACTTTTTACTGATGTTTCTGCTCTTATACAATCGATCAACTGCGCAGGCACAATCAAATAAACAAGATGCGGTTTCTATCTATGTGAACAATTCAATATTAAACAGATTTGGAAGAATACAAATGAATATGTTAAATTAGATAGATTCATGGAAAATACAATAGGCATGCAAGTTATTAAAGGTAAAGACCAGTATTGGAAACGCCCCAATTTCAAAAAATGAAATGGAAGCTCTCATTACCAATCATGTGAAAGAATATGTTTTGACTAATACATGATGATACAAAATTTGCCGGGAAACCGCCTACTAATTCATATATTTGGTAAATTTGTTTCTCTCATGGTCTGTGAGAGATATAGGGTAGTCCCATATACATCTTTCTGTGTATAGTGCTTGTATTAAACTTTACGAAGAATGTGCCAAATTTCTTATCATTTTGATGATTCCAGAACCTTGCAGATGCTAGATGCTAGATGATCAACCTTTTCTGATCGATTCCACAACGTTTCTTTCACAATGCAATCGCATGACCATAACTGGTCTTTACCTTCAACTGAATAGTTGATCGAATGTTGAAATATAGCACTGTTGTTTGTCTCATGCTCAGTTACATCTCTCCCAGGTGATCTTAAATGGTAAGATGATATTAAACCTCAAAATAAAAGCTTGTTGACAACTTTTTGGTGAACATTTGGATCAATGAATGTGACTCAGGTGACTGGTTACACATACATGTAGGTCAGTCTGAATTATGTTCTTCAAAAATCTCAAAATGTCAAAATGGCTCTAGGGAAGAATTCTATGAGACTTCTCCATGGAAGATCCCACTTTTGCAAGAAAATCTATTTTTCAAAAGAGCTCCAGTGAACACAATGTAAAACTCGTTTGTATGAAAGGTAGCGCTTGATAGATTTTCAGTAAACGAGTCATAATAACTCATATATCCACCGACATCCATAGGTCACACAAGGTATTAGAAGGCTGAATGAATTATCAATTCGCAGTATTCAGCCTAGATTAGTCACTGGATTATTGTGCAATGTACAATGGTTTGGGTTTAGGAAGGTTCCAAAGTAATCCCGGGTGACAGGACGGAAATAGCACAAAGTATATATATCATTGTAGTGCTGCTTTCAGTTTCAGGTCAAACTGTGATCATAAATAGCAACTACAGTGTAAGCCCATTTAATCATTTGTAGAACATTTCGCTATTCGTTGCACTGGATAATCTTACTGCGAACTACAATGTACATGTACATTATACCTGATGCATCTACATGTAGTCAAGCTCATTGAACAGAAACAGAGCTACGATCTGGAAGTTTATTTTGCTTTTTAATTTTCAGTGAATGTACAGTCAAACTTGTCTACTAAGACTTTCCAAGGTAAACCGAAAAATGGAGCTTTTCAGACAGATAAGACATTTCTTTTTAAAGGGAAACATACAAGTATGTACATTACATGCAGGAGACCACTACTATTGAACTAATGAGAAATAGAGAGGTGACAACTTAGATAGGTTTGACTGTACTCATCACTCTGTGTAAATTCTAAAGGATTCTGCACAAAAACAATTCATCATTATTTGATTTTTAATTTGTTATACTTAAAATCCTCTTCCCCAACACAAAAAAAGAGAAGAAACAGAAACTTGTAGTTCAATCACGTAAATGTCAAGAGCCTTTTGCGTCCAGACAATGGCCCCAGTTCGGTTGAAGACCCCTTGACCCCTCCCTCCCTAGGCCTGTCCTCATCAGCTCGAGATTACCAAATAGCCCGCTATTTATGATTTGGGAAATAATCCCAAAGTTACAAATCGCGTCTTCATCAGCTCGAGATTTGGCCTTGAAACTCGAGCTCAAGATATTTTGCTCAGCGTTAGTGCGAGTCTTCGGGCTGGTGAAGCTCTTCGGACAAAAAGCGTGATATTTTGCAAACTATCGCAAGATATCTTGGGATGATTATCTCGACCAAATATCCCGCTAATTGCAACCTCGGGCTGATGAAGACGCAAATTAACTGGATAATTTGCGATTGGGATAGTTCAAATAGCGGGATAATTTGGCAAACTCGAACTGATGAGGACAGGCCTCCTGTGTGCAGATCCGGAAATTCAATGTTTATGCATAACGAATGTGGCTTTTTAGGGAGGAAGCAGATAGCCTTGTTTACACTCGCAGTCTCTGACAGGTAGGAGGCGAGAACCCTGTTTACACACACGCCAGGATCGATTCTGGAGATAACTGGTAAACCTCATCCTGCACCCACGCTTCCTCCTGCCTTCCCCTGAAAGGTGCATCCCAGAGTGCCCAAACATCACTTTAAGTTATGCTCGACTGTCACTTTCAGTGAAACCACTGTCAAAGCTCTGTTAAAGGGACACCCGAGCATTATGGACGTAGAACTGTATGCACCGTGCCTCATCGATTATGATTGTGGTCCATGCATTCTAGCCTGAATCCTGAATAAATCAAATTCTTAAATCCTCTCGCAATGTATTCAAAGAATAAATATATTAATTGAACTTCAACAGTTTATGGACAATTTCATGATCAGGAGCACTTTTCAATGTAATCTGTGAAAACTGAATTTGGTAAACAAAATAATGAGGGGAAGTTTGGTATCTGCAAATAGGCAAAATAGAAAAGTAAATCTCTTGGCCTACAGGTAATTTAATGTACATTAGTCCTTGTCATACTGACTAAAAGAATATGGATGTGCATGTACATGTAGCCTACTACACAGTGGCTACATTATTGCGTTTTCTGATGTGGATAATGAATGCTTTGCTGTATCAAATTACTACTACATGTATTCATGTATGATGTAGGCCAACATATCCATGTATACATGTAGGGCCTGCAAAATTAAACATTAAGGCCCGAATTCACAAAGGAGGTTTGTCGACAAACCTTGGTTTTCGTACGTCATATGACGCGTTTTATGCGTTTTTTACAAACCTGGTTTGTAAAGAACAAAAGGAGGTTTGGCGAAACAAAAGGAGGTTTGAGCTCAAACCTTGCTTTGTGAATTCGGGCCTAAGGGTTTTCACAAATGTAATTACACTCAATTTGATTGAGAAAGAAGAAAAAACCTAATTTGGTCTAGAAGCCAAGCTTATCCCTTGAACTTGAAGCCAGTGGGCCTTTCATTTCCATGAATAAGTTGACACGTCTTAAAGACATTGTCTGCTATCTTTACCCACACAGTATTAAACGATTGGCAGGAGTTATAACTTCTGAAATGCATTTAAATTATTAAAGATAAGCTTTGTTTCGACAACTTAGCTTCTTCTGGACTAGCTTGGTGACAGATACTTCAATCAGCCTTTCCAAATAATTGAATTTCTGTCATTAATCAAGATTTTACATTTATTGAGTGTTGCTGGGTCAGGTATACCTTAGACAAGCTTCTGAGGCTATGAGGAGTAACATTTATCAAGAAAGCATGCTTCTCATTGAAGAGAAATATGTATTTATTTTGAGCTACCGGTAATGTGAATTGCAAATAAAACTTTTTTTTTTAAAAGAAATATACAATATGTACAGTAAAGCAAGCTTAAACATAATGAAAATAGGCTAACAAAGAAAAAAAAAACAATTCCACAGTAGTACACTTTACATGTAGGAAGTAAATCAATGTGTAGCCTAATTCAGCTCTCACAGCACAGAAAAAGAAATCCTGACATTTCTACCAATTGTGACTTTTACAAAGCTACTATCATGAACAATCATCGCTTCCAGATTTAGGTTTTCAAATTAAATTGCCTATGAAGTTCACACATCTATCAAAATTGTGATTCTGAATCACAAGATATTGCTCCTAAATTGGTGTCCTTACCGCGGTAGCTCTCCATATATAGGGTGAAGGATCTTTAAATAACAACAAAGTAAAAAACAAATAACAGGAAGTTATTTTACTCATTTCTGGTCATGATTATCAGAATTTCCTGATAGATATCGAATTTCCTGTGCTATATTGGTGAATTTTTGTCATAACTATCAGAAGAATATTTTGAAGTTGTTTTTCTCTGAAATGAAAGACAACAAAAATTCTAAGACTAGTAAAATAAAAATTAAGAGCCAAATTTATTTCAGAAATTGATAATAGAAAATTCTGACATTACTCTCCTCGTTCAGTTGCTTGTGGTTTATATACAGTCTATATACATGAAGCCTAGTTAAAAAATATTGAATGGGGGGGGCAGACTTAAGAGATGGGGCACCCATGTGTCCTACATGTAGGTGCCTGTTAGTGTCAGGCCCTGACACATCTCAAACAAACAGTACTGCTGTAAACTATTTCCAATTGAAGAAAAAAAAACGTGTTAATATTTTTGACATTAGCATCAAGAAGAAGGCTATCGCTATCAGATTAGGGTGAAGTGCAAATTATCCAAGAATACCTCCATAATTCTTGCATTCAGTTCGGGTCAGCGAGACACTAGGTCGAGTCAGCCTACAATAAATATTGACATAGCAATATCATAACCATGTCTAGAGTAAGTAAACATATTTTTGTCATCTTGTTCATTTACTTTGCACTTTGTACATCCTGTTCTTGGCAATTTTCTGGGCTGACGAATGATTTTATAATGACATTTTCAGTCTGTCATAACACTTCCAGGAACTTGTGTCTGCGGATTTGCACTTACATGTACACGTAACCTCTTTAATACATTTTGCCATGTTTCCCTGACTCATATGTTTAATGAGAAACGCGCATTCCAATTTCATTCTAGAGAAAAATGCCACATATTTTTCTCGCTACTCTGCCATGAAAAAAAAAACATTTATCAATTTGTTTGACTGATATCATTCCTTTGCACTGTTAAAATGTTCAAAGTCTACTTGGTAAATTTTTGTGAGGAGCTCATTTTTCGTTATTACCAGAAACTCAAACTCGCTTTTTCACATACATGCCCCCTCTTTGGACTTGTAGCCTGGAAGGTGTATGGGGTTCGACATCCAAAAAGATGCCCAAATCTTTTTAATCTCCATTATTACTGTACAAGGACAGTTTTTTGACAACCTAGTTTTCAATTAGGACACTGCATTTAGATAGCCCTTGCTATGAGCCTGTCCCTATCCCCCCCCCCCCCCTTCACCACTCAATTATTTGTTTCAAAGCTTACCATTGCGGCTGACATCCAGCTCCAAGAGATTCATGAAATTGCCAATCTCCGCTGGCAGTCTCTCAAGTTCATTGTCGCTGAGTCCAAGGATGCGAAGATTGGTCAAGCGGAAAAAATGCTGCAAGATAAACACAAAGAGAGAATCTAATTGAATTGACTTGACTAGGTTATTTTGCATTTTAATAGCATAATAAAAAATTCTTGAATTGAGACACTTTTGCCATCACATGAATTTATAAGTAAAGATACACCAAATAAAGGACCAAATACTTGCCAATTCTAGGTATGCCTATGGTACATTGAAGAATGAATGTGCGAAAACAAGGAGAGAAATCTTGTCATCATCATCTAATTTCTAATATTACTTGGCCGTTATTAAACCCGTTATCATTCTTAGGTAGTATTTTTCTCTTTAATGATAATGTCTTCAGTCATTCACATCAAGACGCATGATCATCAGAAATACGAGCCCCATGCTCACCACCTGGCGCCCTCCTGGTAAATCTCATCACTGCCGAGCCACTTCACTTATCAACCATATCAACTCTCACGCCTCAACGGGCCGCAATACCCTTCCATCTTTCTCTCTTTCATAATCGCCCAAATTTAATATCAACCGTATTCCGATCTCCCCTGAAATTGCGCCTTTGCGAAATGCAGAAGCGTAAAGTAGCCTGTAGAACCATCACATGGGATTCTTAACTTTCCCATGTAGTATGTTGATGCAGTGCAGGTTTTGACGCTTCTGAAGTTTGGGTAATGAACCTACTTTTTCAAGAGAACTGGCTCTAAAGTAATTTGGGTGTACAATGATAAGGAATTTGGAAACAATCTCACTGAAAAAAGACTTGCTAGAAATTAGATTCCCAGAAGAAAAAAACATACTTGTACAGTATACGAGGCTGTCTATCAGTATTAGGGCTTGACAAGTTGGCACCGACGGGGCACATAACATGTACATTGTATCTCTACATGTACTGAGAGCCCTCAATTATAATTCTGGACCCTACAACAACAACAAAAAATTGAACCAAGGGCCATACTCACATACATGTACAAGTCTACAGGGCATAAAAACAACGAAATTATGTGCATTGTATACCCCTTTGAAGGGGTTTTAGTGTTTTCATATCTCAAGAACGAAAAGTGGACTGGTTGAATTAGGGCTTTTGTTGAATGCTTTTCGATGTAATCTTCAATATGTCAGTCTCAAGAAACATAAATTGGGCAAATCAACTTTTCACAAATATTGTATACTTATAAAATTACAAAACTTGGTAAGGGTATGAATAACTTAATTGTTGACTGTGCATGTACAAAAAATAAAAATTGCAGTCCATCCTCATGAAAAAGGAGTTTAATAATAATTAGTATCGAGTCTTATGCACTAATGCACACAAACATGTATGAGACCATACTATTAGAATGCTTGACAAGCAGTTGAGACACCAAGTTACAAATGCATTACATGATTACATACACGTACATGTTTATGTTTTACCTTGGGAATTTCCTGTATTTGTTTGCTGAATATAGAATATATACATGTAAAATGTAATCTTTAAAAGATGTACCGGTAGATAGATTCCAAGGGAAACAAAAAAAATGTGTTCTTTGTAAATTGTAGACAGGTGGTCACTATAGCAGGTTTGATTACCTTCAGGCTTCATGCTAATTTGTAAGTACTAGGCGCGTCGTCATCAGCTCGAGATTGCCAAATAGCCCGCTATTTGTGTTTCGGGAAATAATCCAGAAGTTACAAATCGCGTCTTCATCAGCTCGAGATTCGACCTCGAAACTTGAAACTCGACCTTGAGAAATTCAAATTAGCTTGAGATATTTTGCTCAGCGTTAGCGCATAGTGCGAGTCTTCAGTCTGGTGAAGACGCACCGGACAAATAGCTGGATATTTTGCCAAATAATGGGATATTTTGCAAACTATCCCTAGATATCTTGGGATGACAATCCCGACCAAATATCCCGCTAATTGCTACTTTGGTCTGATGAAGACGCAAATTAGCTGGATAGTTTGCGATTAGGATAGTTCAAATAGGTGGATATTTGGCAATCTCGAGATAGTGATGACAGGTCTACTGCACTTGAAATAAAGTGGTGACCTTGATGCCATGCAAAATGTAATTATTTAGAAAGCCTGAAGCCTGAATTTCAGACATTCATTTACAATTTCACATACAGCCTGCATTTTTGTATATTTATAAAGTTGAAGGCGGACATCTCTTTTCAAAATTTCCATATTGCAACAGATTGTCCATCCTTTGCAGTTTCATTGCATTTGAAAATTTCCTTTCAATTTATCATATGACTATGATAATATGCATGGATACATACATGTACCAACTCAATGATTTACTAACACATCCAAATTAAATGCATACATATGTACATGTACACTGTACAAGTACATTTCAAACAAAAGTGATTTCCCAAGCATTTCCAACATAGCAGCATGTATGCAGACAAGAGTCTAAGTACCATAGTTCATTCATTAATAACGGTTAACTGGTCATTTACATGTAGTTCCCCAGGAAAGGAACATCCATAAATTTGGATGTATTAGAAAACCAGTCTTTTTGATCTAATGCATTCTGTACATGAACATGTAAATAAAAATTACAAATATCTGGGTTTTTTAAGTTGTTACAGCTTATGGTACAGCTTGAATTTCTATGCATGGACACTACTATAGGATTTATTACTCTGATCGCGATTTTCTACCGACGTACGTACAGGAATAGCAATTAGCATTGTAAACACCCAAGTTGAGTTCAGAAATGACATTTCTAAATTCCTTCCCCATTCCTGAGTATTGTTTGGGGTCGCCAACATGGAACAGTGCACATCAATGATTCAAAAGAAAGGAAATAGCATAGACATAACCGGTGTCAAGGGTCATTAGCTCATCAAAGCAATTGCAACATTTGTAAGTTAGTCTTTAAATACAGCTTTTATTCCTGATTTCATCCTGATGTACATGTGTACCGGTATGTTTAAAAAGTGCCTTCAGTAATGCTACATATACATTATCTTAAATTTTCACATGATTGGATAGCAGAGGCTTCTTTTTGTGGTCTGGTTCCAACCACAAATTCTCATTGGTCTTGTGCTGATAGTACAAGCAGTCCAACAAACGACAAGCCTACAATGTATGCTTTCTAGGCCTCAAGTGGAGCCTACATGTAAATGTAGTACATGCGTACAATCATCAGCCTGAAAGTTTAACTTGTGCCGTTACAATGACTGTAGACTATTTTTTCAATTTTCCTTTATACAGTATGCAATTCCACAATTTCCCACAAGTATGTAGTGATGTTTTACTCTTTATTGCTTCAAGTACATTTCTTATACCTTCTATTCGCTCATTTTCAGATTTTTGATATTCATAAAATTCAAATTGCGATCCTGATGTATTACGTGAAGCATAATTTAGCACCTCTTAATATAATAAATTTATTTCAGTATAATAATGATACTATCAATATAATACATGTTCCCAATCTAAATTCCATTTTCCATTAGCACTAAATCAATCAACTCTTATTGCATTTAAATCTGCTGGTCCTCGAATATATGGAATTCCCTCCCTTCTGATATAATCTCCAGCACTATGTTACTTCATATAAAACCAAACTCAAACGTTCAAAAATAACTACCTATGCCAAATAAACATGTAATTTCATCTCTCCTCCCTACGTTTTCTTATTTCACCTTTTCCTATTTCCCATTAACTTTATGTGTTTCGATGGGTTTTTTTTTAACTAAGTTTGTTTTGCATCTCATGTTTATTCTATATATTTCTTTATGTATTGGGGGCCCCATTTTAAATCAAGCCTTGGCTTTAAGAGGCACCCTGACTATTTACGCTGTATCAGTAATGTTCACACACGCATGATTTGTATACCGTTTTTTATTTTAAATGGTTTAATAAAACGAATTGAATTGAATCAAATGTACAGGGTGTACATGTACATGTAATTTTATACCATACATTTGTAAACAACCCCTCATAGGCTCATACCAATAAGGGAAATCCTACTCATCAGATAGAAGATCAGGACACACGACACAGATTTCAGCTGTAGCTCCACCATCGATACACCATCGCCAGACAATTTTTAATTGAATGTACACCTACATTTGTACATGTATTTCGACATCCAGGCCCGTGCCTCCCGAGAGAGAAAACAGGTTGCTTTTATCGAAGAAGTGGGGTACCAGGTAGCGCTGCAATTGCAGTTTTGATTTTAAATGGTTTAATAAAACAAATTGAATTGAATCAAATGTACAGGACTACATGGTGTACATGTACATGTAATTTTATACCATATATTTGTAGACAACCCCTCATACCAATGAGGGAAATCCTTCTCATCGGATAGAAGATGAGGACACACGACACAGATTTCAGCGGTAGACCCACCATCGATACACCATCGCCAGACAAATTTTAATTGAATGTACACCTACATTTGTACATGTATTTCGACATCCAGGCCCGTGCCTCCCGAGAGAGAAAACAGGTTGCTTTTTCTCGAAACAGTGGGGTACCAGGTTGCGCTGCAATTGCAACGACAGCCGAAAGGCAAGTGTACAAACTGATGAGGACAAGCTATGATTTCCCTTGGATCGCAACCAATAGGGATGGGGTGTCAGGCAAACCTGAAACTCCAATCAAATAATGTTCCGAGGGTACGTTGCGAACCATGGGGATCATGCATGCATACATGTTCTTCAGCTTGAACGCCTACAGGCTTTTGGGGAACAAATTCTTCCATTTCAAATCGTTGGCTGAAGGCCCGACTTGGTGGCACGGTGATAAAATGTGGGGGTGAAGAAAGGGCATCGATCTGAACTGGCGTGTACGGCTGTACGCTCACACTTGTGGCAAGAAATGCATGGTTGAAAATAATGCATTTTAGTTGGCCTCATTGGCAGGCCCATGCAATTAGTCAATCATGAGTGCATATACTTGTACATGTACGTGACGTACGCCTATACAATTCTAAGGAGTGGTAAAATCCAACAACATGTTAGCCAAATAATACATATGAAAATTTAATGTAGATATTATGCAGAATCAGAAACCAAGGAAAAAGTATGATAAATCGACATGTATTCTTAGCACTACATATATTTCTTATCTTTTTCTATGATTATATGAGGCTTCAATGCTAAATACATACCGGTACTAAATTAAATGTATGCTATTAATAAGAACTACATGTACAGGTACTTTAATATGCTTTAAATTGACAGAGATGAAGAGAAACAAATGAAACTCAAGTAGAATTGACCAACAGGATTCAAGAGGGCGGTAACAACACTTCAAAAACAGAATTTCCACGGGGGGTATTTTAAGAACCGATAGACGAGTTCAATATGACTCACAAAAAGTCCAATGTCTACATTGTGTAATGTATGTACATGTATTGTACATTAGTTTTACGTAATACAAGTGAGACTAGCAATACATGTATATATAGAAAGAATATTATGGCGACAGTTTTATGATATATTGGTCATGTTCAGTCGATACAGCATGATATAATTAGTCATTCTTTGTTTGCTATTATTACATGCAGCTAATAATCATTTATTGAAGCCTACAAGTTTCAGTTCTACTTTGCTTCTTCGTAATAACCCAATTTTACCAGAAGGCGTACGTGAGAAGTACACGTACATGTACATGTACATGTACTGTAAGCACATATTTTTTTATACAACAGTTGTGATACAATGTACATGTACTGTACACATGTATTTTGACAAAATCTTAAATTTGAGGAAAAACACACTCTAGCAGGGGAGGTGCATGGACCATATTGTTCTGAAATGATGAATATTTGGCAATCTCATATACGACGGATTGTCTTGCATTTCCTTTAAAAGTACATTTGTATTTTGCACTTTATATTACACATGCATGTACATTATAGCACGGTAAACAAGTACTTTCACTTTACATGTAAAAAATCTCCCTTCTCACACCACGCAAATATCAATTTTTACAGAGTGATTGATTAGTGAGTCACAAACGGTCAATTCATCATCTCCAGTATACACCCACAGACACTATATCCTGATTACAAATACATTCACATATTTCTTTGATTATGAAAACAAATGTCCATATGTTTAAGCCATTCTGCTTTTACTGAGCACATAGCAATTCAAATATACCGTCCTTGTTTTCACGAAGTGACGGTAGTGAGGAAAATCGTAACGCAAAGTGAATGCAATTTTTTTTCACTACCGTCACTTCGTGAAAACAGCGACGATACATGTACCGTGACTCTAATACCCCATTCACAGTGGTTTTGAAATTTGTAGCGGCGTTGTAGCGGAGCGGCGACACCGCCATAACACCGCTACAAATGCATTCACAGTAGAAAAGTTATCCCGCTGCAGCAGCGGGATAAATATCATGTACCCATTCACGCTGCAGCGGGTGATTTTTATTACCTCCGTAACAAACACGTGTATGCATGGCTCATGACCCGCGAGTGACCCCGATATGACCGGAAATACTTCAGCGCGGGGTTTTCGATTGCTTGAAATTGCGCGCGCTAGCTGTACTTTTTAAAAAAACTAGCATTTTTATTGCTTCCAGTCAGAATATTTTAATTTTTTGAAGTGTGAAATATTTTTATTTGGATAATTATAATATCTACATAATAATAAAATCATTTTGAATCCACTGGTTACTTTATTTCTATTTCACTTTATGTTCCCCATTGCTGGAGAAAAGAGGTCAGTGATAGGTAAGTAAACAAATCACACGTGTTTGTCGCGGTGTTATAGCGGAGAGCCTTCACACTGAGTAAACACCGCGACAGCAGCGGGACTGTCCCGCTGCTGTAGCTAGGCGAACCTAGCGATAGTTTGTCGCGGCGTTATCGCGAGGCGGTGTTATCCCGCGATAGTTTATAACGGGTCCGAGCCTTCACACTGAAGACAACACCGCGACAGCAGCGGGACAGTCCCGCTGCTGTCGCGGTGTTTTAGGCCACTGTGAATGGGGTATAAGGGGAAAAACAATAAAACAGGAAAAAATGTACTGGATATTAAAGGTACATGTAGTTGGAAAACTTTGGTTTGCTTGTTGCAGTACCGGTATGATAATGAGGTGACTGTTGTCTTTAATGGGGAAAATAGTTCAATGTAGCAAAAAATTTGAGAAAAAAGAAAAAATGCAGAGTAACCCTGAGTCATTTCCTGACTATGAAGCTGTGTATGATTGAGAAAATAATGTTTTCAATACCATCACATTAGATTTGCATGTGCAACCAGACTGGCAGGTCTTTATCAGCTAAAGACAGCTTCGTGTACAATATGCGTAATATTAAAGTCTGCACTGCCAATATTTGTTTCTCGATTCAATGTAGGCATAATGCATTATGTGCATCATATATGCTGAGCACATACATGTAAGAAGCCGTAAGCCGGAAGGAGGAGGCCCTTATTTTTTTTTCTTTCAAAATGGCCACTCAGTACTTTTCCCCTGACAGTCGGGCTGTTTTTTAAGATGGCCACCAGCATTTGTTTGTTTGTTTTTAATCAGAAATAGATTATTTTTGCAGTAAGTTTTTCATGTTTTTTTTTCTTTAAAAAAATAATTATAAAAAAAAAAACATTTGAAAAAAGGAGGCGGCCCCCCAAAAGGAACCGGGCGGGAACGCTGAACATGATTTTTTTTTTTAGATGGCCTATGTACATGATTACATTTACATGTATAAAATCTACAATTTTTTAATCATCTGCTGACAGCCATGAGGGATGCATACAGTACATGTACTTTCAAACTGAGTCAAACACCCTTCTTCTGACTCTGAAATGCATTTCCATCATGGAACTGGATTCCATAACGAAGCATCTGGGTGGTTGTGTCATACTTGTGTGTGCAAACGGCAATTTTGTCCCAAGTGTAATAAATGCACACAGAACAAATTGAACTCAAATAGGCTACAAATCAGCACACACTGTTCATCATCTCATATTTTTGACATGTTATGGAATGCCTGGGGGATGTGTACACATTTTAACTGTCTGTCTGCATTGTAGCATCCATCTACAAGGACATGTACATATACATGTACATGACAATTGGCCTCTTCACACACAGCTAAAATTCTATAAACATGATTAGTATAAACGTGTTTGAAACGTGTTTAAACTAATCACGAGTCTTTCACACACAGAAATTTCGTTGCGATCGTTCATAGTTTCGTGATTAACTACTGCTCGTAAAATGCGCAGTAGTGCCATTGTGCATTGAAGGTCATGTCATATCAATCAAAGCGCACGCTCCATCCAGTTTAAACACGTTTAAACACGAATTTCCTTTCACACACAAAATGTCAAGCTCTCTAGATACGAACTTCGTATCTGCAGCCTGCTTTGAGGGGCGTATGCATCGCGACTTCGTATCTATCCCAACATCGTATAAACAATGTTCACACTGGGAAATTTTGTCTATAAACATGTTTAAAACTGTTGAGTGATTCTAATCATCTCTAGATACGATGAATTTTAGCTGTGTGTGAAAAGGCTGAATGTCCTTTTACTGGTATGTACATGTACATTAGGTACATACATACATGTACAGTGTGCACATCATGAAATCATTCCGTTTTCACATCAAGGCCGGCTACATGTATTAATGTATGCGCAAAGAATATGATTGGGGGAGGGGCCCCATCTACATGTGTATCTCAGTGTTGTGATCAATTCAAATCGATGGCCAAATCTCATCTTCAGTTTTATATCCAAGACTGAATTTATCACCTATGATTTGGGGTTGTTTATTGACCTTATAAAGTTATTTACAAGCAATTATGCTGAGATTGATCTGTCCAGCATGTAGGCCTACATATTTTACTACATCTTGTACAGTACTACATGTACATGTAGCTCAGCTGGACACAAATTTGTCTTCAAATGTATACTGTACACCTACACACTCACTTGACAGCTGGTGTTAACACACAAATCAATTTCATGTCTTACATACATGTATATACATGTATGTACATCCCCATACTTCAACTTGCACTAGAACTTGATGGGACTAAAAACATTCAAATACATGTACATACAACATGTAACATATTATTGACCTAAAGATTATAATCTTCATTTTTAAACGATTTTACAATAGATGGGGAGACTCTCTATTTACAGTGATTTCTTCCTCTTTCTACAGGTGCAATGAACATGTACACTATGTACACCCATGCACCTGTTGTGTGAGTATTATGATGTGAAGTTGGTTTCAGTTCTGAGGCAATAATGGTCAAAATGGCTGGCAGAACTCTTTTAGTATCATCTGGATAAACTTGCAAATGTTCAATTTATGGCTTACAAGTATGTGGAGCAGCCAACAGCTTTCTGTTTTGATAAGTTAACACGATTACGGCCTAGGTACATAGTATGTACAGTTCAGTAATGTATGACTACCTGTACTGTGTACAGTATGTACATTGTAAGACCAGCAGTACAAGTATCACCACTATAGGAAGTACTGCTGATTTTCACAGCTTTGGCACTATACAAGGTCAGCAAAGGTCACCAGTCACAGAGCAGAGAAAATTACCCTCAATATGACGCACTTGTAAGGAATCCAAGATCATATGGGAAGGTTGAATTCGCACAATTTCACATTTTCAAGGAATTGAGAAGTCGAGATACACATGTAAACAAATGAACCCATTGCCAATGGGGGCTGGGTGGTCCATGTATTAAAGCTAAAGACCAGTTTTGGAAACGCCCCCCTCTCAAAAAATGAGATGGAAGCTCTTATTACCAATCATGTGAAAGAATATGTTTTGACTAATACATGATAGAAAAATTGCCGGGAAACCGCCTACTAATTGGTATATTTGGTAAATTAGTTTATCTATTGGGATCAAATAGATAATACGCACGTGTCACGCACGTGTCACGCACGTGTGCATAGTCCCATATACATCTTTCTGTGTACAGTGCTTGTAACTTTACGAAGACTGGGCTAAATTTCTTATCATTTTGATGAACTTACAGTATATGCTAGATGATCAACCTTTTCTGATCGATTCCACAATGTTTCTTTCACAATGCAATCGCATGACCAGAACTGGTCTTTATCTTTAAGCCTACAGTATGTAAGTAAGAGAATTCAGTAGCCACTAGCCAATGGGTTAACTTTGAGAGCTGTCACATTTTATGAATTCATCTATAATCTACAGGTTACTCCTCTGTTTTCAGCTTGAATTTAGAGTGTGGTTTGAGCATAGAACCAGCATGGAACCCCACATACATGTACAATACAGAAGAAACAGAACACAAAAACAGTTAGTGGTCGGGCCCCCGCATCTCCCCACAGACAAATGGGGAGACGTATCGAACCTGACAGGACATTTGTACAAGGTGCATGCACTCGCATGGATAGTACACATTCATGTATCCATTGGAATTCATGTGACTGCGAGACAGACTTGATTCCACACACACTTGTATCCTCTCCTATGATACGGGACAGGAACTGAAGGCTAATTCAATTATTACACACATCAAAGGGCAAGTCGCTGTGACTATTTGCTTGCTTGCTTGCAGACACATACAAACCTGTATGTACTATGTACCCTTCCAATCAATCACACTACAGTACATGTACATCACGTACAATGTACACAGAATCTGAAGTTTGTAATAACATTTATGGTTAGACTAAAAGCATGAAAAGCATGTCAGGCTGACGTTACCTGAAGATTTGTTTGAACCCATTGACTATGGAAACCAGATACACTGTACTAGATAGTCAACAGGATAAGAATCCTGTGCTTGAAGACTAGAACATTACTTTCCCTTGCATATGTACAGTAGATACAGTACCATTTCTCATCATTCGTGTACGTCATTCGTGTACGTCATTCGTAAGAGAAAAATCTCCTATGATTAGATTGAATAATACAGTGCTGAATTCCAGATTTGTACATAAATGGGGATGCCAGGATTGACAAAGAGCAATGCTATTTCAATTAATTTGTTTTAATCACTACTTCAATCTGTTTAAAAGATACGATTCCAAACAATGATTTTATTATCTTTTAATGGAAAACTTTAGGAAGGCCCAAAAAGGTGAATTGCCCTTAAATTTCAAGAGTGGGTATATTGCTGAAAAATAAGGTTTAAATGTAAATAACCCTCTCACAATCCTCCCTACCTCCCTTCCCCCCCCCCCCCCCTTTGTCAGCCACATGTACATGGCTGACGAAGGGGGGGGGGGACAGCTTTTGGCTGTAAATTAAATGCCTTAGAAGTCTATCTCTCTTCAAAGAACCTCCATTTTTAGGATTCATTTGCACACTTATTTGTGCTTTTTGTTGTCTTTCTATTTCTTAGAAAATTAGACAACCTGTTTTGGATACAGATGGTTGGGGTTTTTCCAATGGTTATAACCTTGTGGATTACTGAATACTGAAGCAATGCAATCAACAATTTCATAAATCATTTACCAATTAATAAGACATTCTTGATAAAGTAAAGTCATTTCTCATTTTCTCACAACCAAATTATCAGATTCACGATGGTAAATGTTCCACTCTATGACACAAAAATATTTTCATCATGAATGAAACCCTTCTTTGCCAGCTGCTTTGGCCTTTGCAGTTCCCAATAACCACACATTCAATACAGGCAATAGGCAAATAGACACTGGGCACGTTGTACGCAGCTTTAAATTAGTCTACAAAATAATCTTACCAAGACAAATTCATGCCAAAATTTGCATCTTGTAATATTTTTGTATGCAAAAGTGAACACAATAACTACCGTATTCAAGAAAATCCAAACGCAAACCACTTAACCACTCACAGTCACAATCACTAGATCTATGTCGACCGACACGAATAAAAAATAACGAGTGCATGTTTTCGATCTTGTGCGAGAGCCGAGGCTCAAATAAAATTAAAAACATAACTGCCAGCTAATGGAAAATTATAATAAAAATCTTGAATTAGTCACTGATTAATGTATATTGGTATTGACCAAATCGAAAGGTTTTTTCATTGACGACTTGAGCTGAGAATTTCAGTCTTGATAAAAAAAAAAAAATCTTTTTTTTTTTTTTAATGAACAAATGAGTTTGAAAATTCAATGAAATCGGACATTATAACTTATTCAAAGAATAAACTTTGTCATCAGCACCTAGAATTGCTTGAAATCCAATATTTGAATTATTTCCGACGATAATTATGGACAGGTTCTTACTCTGGGTAAATCTCTGATTTGATTAGCGTCCAATCGCAGCTCCTCCAGAGTACGTGCATAGCGGTACACATCGTCCGGTACTCCCGGCAGGTTGCAATGTCTCTTGTCGATGTATTCGACGTGCCTGTTGCAGGCCCGAAATAGCGGGATACACTTGAACATGGCGATCTAAAATCCTCCTCCGTCCGATTGTATATCCACAGACGAAGTCAGCATGTGGATTATATCCGAAAATGAGGAAAATCCACGGCTGCAAAGGGCAAATACAACTGTGTGTTTCGCCCAGTTTCCGTAGTTTTTTCCGCGATATGTGAAGATCCAGTAAAAGCTAATTCGCTCTTGCAAAGATGTCCGCCCAAGTGACGTCACAGGCAGCCGCCCATCGAACTGTTAACATGGAAGGATCAGTGCAGCGAAAGCACATCGACTCTGTCGGGAGCATACAACGCCATCTTGTTGCTCCCATAAGTCAAGGAATCCTGCCCATTTATATGGGGTTTTTTAATCATAATGTTTGCCAGTTGCCACCCATTTGAAAAATGTTTCATTATTCAACAAGCTCAGTTCAAGCTAGCACTTGTATGTTATGTTTCAGAATTTCTTCTAGCCATATAAATTCAAATTTTATTTGATCAATTAAGGCATATGGTTTCTCAACAGAACCTGTACATAGAGACCACCTTGCTATAAAGACCACTTTTCTTCTGACCCTTGGCCTTTAGCGGTCTTCATATACAGGTTTCGATGTACAATTATCCCAGGGGGGATACTCAGATTTGGTTTGGACGGGGTGTGCCACTCAAACCTCGAAACCCATACCCATTATTAGAGGTCATTATGTGTCATTTTTCTCTAAAAAAAGACCCATTTTTAAAAAAAAATCAGATTTTTTTCAGGTTTTGGCAAACACCCGAAAATTTTGCAAATTTTCAAAAAACGGACCTATTTTTAATATTTTAATTAAAAGTGGGACCCATGTTTAGGGACTTTTTGTGAAAAAATTACCCATTAGAGCGGCACACCCCTGTGTGTCTTATATGCGAGTACCCCCATTTTTTATCATCATGTATTATTCAAAACATATTCTTTTACATGATTGGTAATAAGAGCTTCCATTTCATTATTTGAAATTGGGGTGTTTCCAATACTGGTCTTTACCTTTAATTATTTTCATCTTCATCTTCTTCTTTTTAATGTTCATAATGATTTGACAACATGGTGAGGGGTGTGCCCTAACACAATCAATACAAGAGGAAATTGTCTATTCTATGCATCACTCATACCATGAGAATAAGAGGTGCATATTCTAAATTTCTTTGCAATTTGTCCTATTATAAAAGTATAAGGGGCAGACAATGACAATGATTTACTGATCCCAATTATATGGGCGTTTCTCAATCTATATCTTAAGACATTTTGTTCATTATTAGCTTGCCCCCTCCCCCACCCCATCCTCTTTATTCTCAATAGAGGGGCCCAGAGCCATTAGCACCCCCCTCCCACATGCCGTATGGCCAACCCACTTCATAATGTTTTTAGATTTGATTTCATTTCAGTCACAAGATGAGGGCACATCCGATAAACTAATATGGCGGTTCGTCAGATTGTCTATTCTGTGACGCAATCCATCCAGGGATGTTTAACTCAATGGTGCCAATGACCAATCTGATCCGATTCCTAACACATGAGGGAGGCATACAAATTGAAGAGAGAGATCTTAGAGGAATATTATTGAATGGGAATACATTAGGCAAAAATGTTTTTTACAAACAGCAAAGACAAGGACTGGCCCCATTAACGGGCCCCATCCCCGCCCACCCCCTCCCCCACTCAGTGTTATTTAAGGTACGCATATGCTTGTTCCCTCTCTTTGAAAGCACCCCCTATCTGAGGACTGCCAAAATTTCTGGACCCCCCCCCCCTTTTGCGGGCTAGGCGCGGGCATTTTCTGCCTTGGAGACCCCCCTAAATCTGAAACACTGCTCAATGAACCCCCTATCTCAGAACATGCAGACCAACCCCCTACCCCCCCCCCCCCCCTATCTCAGATAAGCTGTCATTACTGGTTGGCTCACACACCCAGGAAATACCCCCAAAGAACTCAGGCTGCATTACGTATAGAATGAAATACATACAAATTTTTTGTGCTCGTGTGTCCATTTATACCTTGTAATTTGTAAGAATAAACAAAGTCTGCAAATTAGTTCTATGCTCATTTATCTGCATAATACACCGAATAGTTACTTTAGTGCCTGATATTGAGACTTAGTTAGAAATAAACCTTCCATCAATCTTGACTGACATCACCTGTGCCTGCATGATTATTATTATTATTATTATTAGGCATTTAGCTACGCTATTCATAGTACACTATATCACAGCGCTTACAATAATAACCACAAATCATAACATAACATAACATTGAACAAAAAAAAAATAGCGAATCAAATAGGAAATAAATAGGTTTTAAGGAGTTTCTTAAAAACATCCACTGATGCAGCAGCTTTGATACTGGAGGGAAGTTTATTCCACTCCTTAGCTGCTGCAACAGTGAATGTGCGATCTCCTGCCTTACTACGAGCCACATGAAATGTCAGTCGAAATGGGTCTGCATTGGAGCGAAGGTTTGTACGTACAGGTTGATACAACTCAAGACAGTCACTAAAATACTCTGGTGCCTGATCATGAAAAAATTTGTATACAAATAAAAGAATCTTAAAAACAATCCTCTGTTTGATTGGCAACCAATGAAGGGATGTTAGTAGAGGCATGGCATCGTGACGACGGTCTAAACGAAAAATAATACGAGCCGCCCAGTTCTGTAAACTTTGAAGTCTTCTTATATATGTTTGAGGGACTTCTGTAAGCAACCCGTTACAATAATCCAACCGGGAAAGAACATGGCTGCGAATCACATGATGACATGCATCTTCAGATACATACTTCCTAATCTGTGATACATTCTTCAACTGATATCGTACAGATTTACAAAGCTGGTCTATTTGGTTAGACATGGACATATTGCAATCAAAAATGACACCAAGGTTCTTGACCGATGTAGATGGTGCAATCTGGGTGGTTCCGAATGTAAGATTAACATCATTAATGTTTCCCAAGTTGTGTTTGGAGCCGATTACCAAAAACTCTGTCTTTTCCTCATTTAGTTTAAGCTTATTCCTTCCCATCCACATACTTATATCTGTGACACAATCTGAAAGAGTTTTTAATGCAGTATTTAAGCCATTAGGTTGCTTAGGGTTAAATGTAACATACAACTGTGTATCATCAGCGTAAGTGTGATATGAAACGTTATAATGTCTAGCGATGTCTGGGACAGGCAAAGTATATATAGTATATCCTATGGGTCCAAATACAGATCCTTGAGGGAGACCTACTTTGTTAGAAGCTATACTACTGACTGTTTCCCCCTAATTTCAACACATGTGGACCAGTCTTCCAAATATGACCTAAACCATCTCAGAGCTGCACCCTCGATTCCTAGCCTTGTTGATAACCGACATATTAAAATATCACGGTCAATAGTATCGAAGGCTGCTGATAGATCTAATGACAACAATAAAACTACTCGACCTTTATCCATAGCAGACAGAATATCATTTTTTACTTTGATAAGTGCGCTTTCAGTACTATGATAGGGTCTATATGCAGATTGGTTAGGATCCCACAATCTATTTTCATTCATGTGATCCGTGAGTCTACGACAAGCAACTTTCTCAATGAGCTTTTCCAAGAAACTTAAATTTGACACAGGTCTATAATTTGACAAGCAGTCTTTATCAAGATTTTGCTTCTTGATAAGAGGTCTAATTATGGCTGACCTAGCTGCAGAAGGGAATGTACCTGTTTGTAATGATGAATTAACAATATTTGTCAATACAGGAAGAAGACAATGTACATGTTCTTTTAAAAACCAAGTTGGAATGGGATCCAAACTACATGACTTACTAGGAGAAGCCAGAATAATTTTCATGATTTTCATGATGTGTCCTTTCACATACTCAGGCGAGTACGCAGGGGCGGGGGGGGGGGGGGGGTTAACCCCCCCTTGAATTTGTTATTATGTGTATGTATTTTGAGAAAACCCACCCCCCCCCCCCCCCCTTTGAGGATTTTTTTTTATATTTTTTTTTAAATATTTTTAATAATAATTTTTTTTTTAAATAATTTTTTTTTTTAAATCCTAATGGATGACCAAAAAAAGATGACCTTACCCCCCCCCCCCCCAACGGAACGGGAGGACGATCGGCTGGATTTCCAAATTTCGGGACCAAAAAAAAAAATGGATGTCCTCTTACACCCTCTTTTTAAAGAAATCTCTGGGTGAAAAGACAAATACACCCCCTCTTTTTTTAGAATTCTCGGGCTTTGTCGCACGAAAAGTATCCCTTTACCGGACATTTTGGTAACAGGCATGGTATCCCTCCGTTCTCGGAGTGGGGGGGGGGGGGCGGGGCCCCATTTATATTCTTTCATTTCTTTCATGTTTTTTTTAATGTAAAACTCATTTCACTGTGTTATTTTTAAATCATATCCTCAAACAAATGTTGGTGAGCTAACTTTTCAAAGAACCCATACATTTTTTTTAAAACAAACAATACAAAATAAAACATTAAATACAAAAAATGATAATAATAATAAATATTGATTTTTAAAAAGATCAATGAAGAATTATTATTACTACCTTAAACAATGTCAATCATATTCTTCAGACAAATTGGTATACATTATTGTTCTCAAATATTGTTGTTTAATTTAAATTCGATTTAAAGCCGGTTTATACTGGTAAACATTAAGTCATCAAATATTTGAGAGATCGCAATTACGATTATACGCGTTTAATGGGAGAATGTTACGATTTTGTATATCGCTCTGACGGTTAGAAATGAAAATTAAATGAAAGTGAAATTACATAGAACGAAAAACAATATAATAAAGATGAAAATACTTATATTCCATTGCATGCCACGTTTTTAGCTGAATTTGTTCTGTGTTTCTTTCCTGTTATGTAATTTGAATACATATTTTAAATGAAATATAGTTGTCTATTAGTTCATATCCACGTCGAAAAACATTGTCATGTTCAAGCTCGATTTTGTGTGTTCCTTCATAATTGTGACTCGTAAATTGGTTTCATCTCAATAAATTCAGTTCAAACAAAAAATCAAAATGAAAAAGAGCTCGGGACAAAAAACTGCGGCGGTTTTTAATCTGAGACTTGCCTGGTATAAACGAAAATAAATACAAAAAAAAATAAATAAATAACTGATCAATCCGACAAAAAAAAATCATAAAACGCGTTTGACAGATTAGGAAAAAGAAGAAGAAGTAGAAGGGAAAGGGAGAAGGCGAGCTGGAAAAAAAATAGAGGAGCAGGAAGAGGAGGAGGAAGAGGAGGAGAAGAAGAAGAAGAAGAAGAAGAAGAAGAAGAAGAAGAAGAAGAAGAAGAAGAAGAAGGAAAAGAAGAAGAAGAAGAAGAAAAAAAAAGGAAAAAAGAAGAAGAAGAAGAAGAAGAAGAAGAAGAAGAAGAAGAAAGAGAGAGAGTGAGATTATGATCCCATTTCCATATACAAAATTTGATTCGGATTATAAAAATATATCTTTATAAGTTATTGTGAATTACAAAGAAAAATATATGGTTACGAGTTTCGACTTACGATCAGGCGCTGGGGGGGGGGGGGGGGGGGGGGGGGGGGGGGGGGGGGGGGGGGTGTTTTTGGGGTTAACCCCCCCCTAATTTTTTTTTTGAAAGAAAAATGAATACTTTCAACATTCGATCGGTTTTGCAATTAAGACTATACAGGCGCGCACGCAGGGCGGGGGTTAAACCCCCCTCAATTAAAAAAAAAAAAAAAATTGTGCTGAAGGAGGCAAAAAGAAAATGTTCCTCCCCCCCCCCCAAACCACTGAACGAAAAATCCGACGACGTAATTTTCGGCCCCCCCCCCAAACAAAAACAAAATGTGCTCTTCTCCCTCCCCCCCCCCCCCCCCGCTTATTCAGCGGCTGGCTGAGTCGTTGCGAAATTTTCCCTCAAAAAATGGACCCCCCCAAAAAAAAATTTAAAAAAATAAAAAAATACTCCTCCCCCCCCCCCCCACCCCCGTATTGTAAAACAATCCCCTTGAAAAATTCCTGCATATGCCACTGAGACTAAACTACGACTTCACAAATTGTAAGAAAAATGTGAGTTGACTGTATACACTTGATAGAACCAATGGTACGTGTCTTTCTTCCATTATCTTAAAAGAATAAAATGGCATATTGGTCAGAGCAACGTAAAAATTGGAGGCTCCCCACCCCCCCCCCCCCTTTTTATTTTTATTTCATTTTTTTTCTTTTTCCCTTTTTAATTCCCTCTCCTTTTTTTGGCATATATATGGGGGGAATAGAACTTCAAAGTTTGTTTATGTTTTGAGGGGCACCAGCCCCTAAGCCCCGGCCCCTCCCCCACCCCCACAACTCCCACACGCACACATTTACTAGTACGCCTGTGTTGACAAAGCAGTTAATCACATGATCGACTTACACAGCTGTTGACACGACTGAAATTGGCGACCAATGTTTTGGAAATCGAGAAAACGGTCACCTGACTTCGAACGCAACCGTATTCATTTTACGTGCAAATGCAATTCGATTGTATGCTCAAAAGGACTAATGGAAATTTAATATTTATTCGTTGCCATCGACACATTTCCCATCTACGGGGAAACAGGTGATTGAAGAAAATATACAGACCCTATTTATAGAATTGATGGAATGCACCTTATCTTCCTTCACTAGTCGCCGTTATCTTTATTTTCATTTCATAATTTGGATAAGAATCGCCATAATTTGTTATGTCAAGGATACCGTAGATAGTCGCCAAATTTGTGGCCGGTAAATTCATTAAAACTCTGAACAAAAAATGAGATCAGCTGAGTCTAAATCAGTCTCGGACTAATTCAGAACCTCTCAGCCTCTCAAGATGTCTGGGAATATTTGTGAAAATGATGACGGTTTACACGATTCTATGGAGCATCGTCCTCTCATAAGAAGTACAGATGGATCAGAAGAAGTGAAAAATAAAGAGGAGTTCCTGGTCGCTCCAAAAGGTAACAAAAGTTTGTTTATAATTTTCATTAAATGCAATTTATGCACATTCATATTCATGTTATTCAATCAAGAATCAGGAGATAATAAGAGGAAGAGGGAGGAGAGAGAGAGCAGAAGATGATGAAGAAGAGAGGAAGAAGATCTATAAGGGGAAGTCGATTTCAAAATAGATTAGAAGAGAGGAAGATGAATGGGTGAAGAGAGGTTTCTGAAAGTGAAAAGAAGAGGAAGAAGAGTCATCAATGCATGACCGGTACCGGAACACACTTCCTGAACGGTGAATACATTTTAAGCCAGACTTGATCGAGTATGGACAGACAAGGGTTTCTGCTCCCCATATGAGTAGAATACCCAACACGGAACTGAGCCAAAGAAAGTAGAAACTTACCAAGATGGAGACACCCCACTACGAGAAGGAAGAAAATGAAATTGAATTGGAAGCCCGACCGCTGAGAACACACGATTCTTCTAGAATCTCAGGTAAAGTTAAAGGTAAAGGTAATAAAACAAGAAGCAGTAGGCTAGAGAGCTCGAGAGGAAGGGAATGAAAAGGGAAAAAAAAAGAACTTTAGAAAAAGGAGTAGGAAAAATGCAAAAAGTAGGGGAAAATGAATGAAAGGAAGGAATGAAAACAAAGAAATAAAATTTTGAGAAGAAGATTAGTACAAGTAGGCATAGGATGTGGATATACTTTTTCTTACTTTTTGTTTCATGATGTGGGGCTTGTTTATCTGGTTCAATAGTTAATTTGTTTTAAGAAAATAAACACCGAAATATATGTGAGAGCTATGTTTTCTCACATTAATTAGTCTACATTACATGTACATGGAGATGTTTATATTGTAGCGGCTCTTACATTCGCCCTACTTACATTCGCCCTACTTTCACCGTACATTCATGTCACCAGTATTTTTCCATCACGGTACTTATTTATATTCATTATTCGTACCACGTGTGTTCATTCCTCCAATCGAGCATCGTGGTTCCGCGCATCGTTCACCCGCGTATTTTCATCACCACGAGGTTTTCTCCACTCCCGCTTACACCTCGGTCGAGTCAACAACTCCTGCTAATACGTCTCAGTTGAGTCAACACGTTTCTGCATGATTTCCTCTCCGGGCTTGATTCTACTGTGCCTATCACTTCTATCGGCACATCTTCACTTTCTCTGCCGTGTTCATCGGGCTGCAGTCTTCCAGTGGAACAGTTAAATCTAGTTCCGACATATATGGTGCTTGGTTATCCGCTGGGAGCTGCCAGTTTCTTCACCGGTAGTCTTTCACTCACATGAGCTCGACTCACCGCAGCTCATCTAAACATTCATCATCAAAGTTCGGCTCATCAAAGCACCACTACCGGCTTTGATGTCTGCATTTTCTTCTTTGGCCTCCGACATCAAGCGACTCACTGCTTTCGTCATCGAGCGTCGCACATCTCTTCTCTTCTCTTCTATTCTCGCCCGAGAGCTCAATCTACATTCATCATCATCACGAGCGTCGGCGATGACATCGCGTTCTTCACGGTTCTTCAACCACGTCAACGAAGTCGCGTTTCCGCCATCAAGCCTCCGCACATTTCATCGCGTGAGCCCCTTCCTTCGTTCTCAACTCTCTTCATCTTCATTGGACTTTCGACTTCATTTCTATTATTGTCGTAAGCTCTATTTATGTACATCGCATTGATTCATGTTCATTATCATCATTGATCATTATGTAATCTCCGTGCAATATTCACATTTACCATTTATGCATTTTCATTCCGATTCTTCGGCTTGTGCTTGGCTACACTTTGCAAGTGTACGGCCAGCCTCATCAGTACCCAATAAACTAACGAAAAGGGAATACTTTCTTTCATGTATTTTATTGTCAGTGCAACCTTGTTTCCTCGTAGCTAAAATAAAAATAAGAGTTATGTTGTGTGACGAGTGAACACGCTTTCAAATATCCATTCACAATACCTCACACTCATATCTCTACAATATATCCCAACAGAGACTAGCCAGTAATACTTTGCAAAACTTGGGTTTTCACTTTTCAAGATGAAATTTGAGTATTTTTAATTCTGAACTTCTGCCATATCATGTTCTATGTAGTTACCTGTGCTGCAAATTCACTTCATCTATTGTATAATAGATACATTACATGATGTACATGTAGCTCCATGGGCAAATGTGACCTACAGGTGTATGCTGTATTTTGTACAAGGTTATTAAATTAACATTGTGAATGTGTGTATGATTTAGCCAAGCAGTGGCTATTTAGATTAGCAGTACTTTCTGTCTGATAATTGACTAGTTGGTCTCCAAAGACATCTCATTGATTGCTCTATGACCTTTGGCAGCTAGGACACTAATCTACATTTGCCGCACTCAACCCAGGTGAGGTGAATGGGTTAGGATTATTCCTTGATACGCACAGTGCGCTGATAATGGTAGCCATAGTTAAAGCCAAGTAATAATTTCCCAAACTCTTCCGAAGTGCATTTATAGAGATGTTATGACATAGAGTGATATGCGCTATACAGAAAACAGATTAATTATTTTATTTGTTTTTTATTTGTTATTTATTGAAACAGGGTAACTCTCTCAGTAATAAATGTGTTTTCCTATTAAGCCCTGTACAAATTATAGGACTTACAAATACAGAGGAAACAAAGTTTGAATACATACAAAATAAATCTTATCATGGATTATTTGTTTCTGTTTTGTTTTTATACATCATGATATTGTTATCATTATTATTATCATTATTGTTATTTTCATTATTTGTACTTTTATTATTATTATCATTATTATCATCATTATTATTATTATTAATATCATTATTATTGTTATTTTTTAAATATATTATTAAACCTCAATTCATCATGGCTCCAACAGCTCAAGTTGCTAAGAAAGGCTCCAAGAAGGCAGTCAAGGCCCCTCGGCCCAGCGGTGGCAAGAAGAGGAATATCATTATCACCGTCATCATCCTCATTCATCATCATCATCGTCATTAATTTATCCCAATATTTTAATCCTAGTTCCCGGACTCATATCTGCTCGTCATGCCCTTGCGTTCCTGGCGTTCTTGGGGTTTGTCAATGTCTATGCCATGAGGGTGAACCTTAGCGTGGCCTTAGCTGACATGGTGAACAGTACAACCACAGTCAACAGTACCCAGATTAGCTGCCCAGTCAATGTATCACAGTCAAACACCACACAGAAGGTAGGATTTAGAATTCTCTGAAACAAAATTAAAATGAAAATAGAATTACAAAAAAGAAAAGAATGAATGATGGTTTTAACAGAAAAAACAAAAATTGCAATTGATCACTTAAACATATAATGATAGAGATTGATCACATAAATCATGATGATCACGGTAAATAGCAATTGTGGAAAAAATGGTCACAGATTTAAAAGATGTAGATCTATGTTTGAAAGACTTTTTCTTTATATTCTTAAAGACCATGCTTTAAGATGTCTACTCAACAAGACATTTAAAAATTCACTGGGACTATATTTCAAACCACAATATATCTCTTTGACGAAAAATATTTGAAGCTCATAGTTTGACTACAGTATAGCAACATGGAACCTCTTACATCAAGAACAAACATGTTTTTGGTGATTGGTACACTTTAAACCCTTACTTTGTGCTTTCTTCTTCTTTTTCTCCTCCTACTCCTCCTGGTCCTTCTTTCTTTTTTCCCCTTCTCCTGTTTCTTTTTCTCCTCCTCCTTTTCTTCTTTTCCTCCTCCTCCTCCTCCTCTTCCTCCTCCTCCTCCTCCTCCTCCTCCTCCTCTACCTTCTTCTCCTCCTCATTTGTCCTTGTTTTCCTTTTCTCCTCCTCCTCAACTTTCTCCTACAAAACAGGAAGGGGAGTTTAATTGGGATTCAAACACCAAGGAGCAGATCCTCGCTTCTTTCTTCTATGGCTACATCCTGACCCAGATACCCGGGGGTTTCCTAGGGGACATAATGGGGGCTAAGTGGCTCTTTGGGTCGGGGGTGCTCTGTACGGCCATCTTTACCCTCCTGACCCCCGTCGCTGCCAGGACAGGCCTTCCTTGGCTCATTGTAGTCAGGGTCATTGCAGGCATAGGAGAGGTAAGGCAAAAGCTTGGATTATGAATAGGAATTATTACATTTTATAAAGGATTACCACATCTTCAAGCTTAGCTTACATGTATGTGGCAATCCTTCTTCATGTAAATTTAATGTTGGTATTACAATGTAAGTATATTATGTGGATGATGTATTAATCATGTAATTTGTTTATTATCATGATATTTATAATTAGTTTGTAACTTTTCAAAAAGAACATGAAGAAGAAAAAAAAGTTTAAATGTACCTGCTTGTCAGCACATAGTAGCAGGGAGCTAAAGAAAGGTTGGTGGCCACTTAACTTAAACATAAACTTGCTAACTAGATTGTAAATGGTGGGTTTAAATAAGGTCAGCTTGGATTCACAAACACTGTTGTAGTCTTTGTCTTTTCATAAGCATCAACTTTGATTTACAAACATTGCGTTGGTCCTTATATTTGTTAATATTGAAAATGTTTTGTTTGTAAATTCATAATCAGTTTGCCCTATCAGATAGGTGGCAAATTCAGTTGCCCATCTGATAATTTAATTTGCCCCAGGATATGTGACATTGGGTTTGTAGCACCTCTAATATTAGTTCTTAAAGGTAAAGACCAGTATTGGAAACGCCCCAATTTCAAAAAATGAAATGGAAGCTCTCATTACCAATCATGTGAAAGCATATGTTTTGACTAATACATGATGATAAAAAATTTGCCGGGAAACCGCCTACTAATTCATATATTTGATAAATTTGTTTCTCTCATGGTCTGTGAGAGATATAGGGTAGTCCCATATACATCTTTCTGTGTATAGTGCTTGTAACTTTATGAAGAATGGGCCAAATTTCTTATCATTTTGATGATTCCAGAACCTTGCAGATGCTAGATGCTAGATGATCAACCTTTTCTGATCGTTTCTTTCACAAAGCAATCGCATGACCATAACTGGTCTTTACCTTTAATTCTATACATTTAGCTGAGCTAATATGTCAGAATTAATGTGCTTGTTAAATGTCATTCTTGTTTATATTTTGTCGTTCTGATTATGTGCCCTTAATTTACGAGTCAATTAGCTTCTCAGTAAACTTGGGCTTAGCGCTGAACTAGTTTCACGTAACTTAAAGGCCCTGACCAATACTCACCATTACCATAACAAAATCCTTCCCCCTTTTTTCAGGGTGTTACTTTCCCTGCTATGAATGCTATGTGGGCCAACTGGGCGCCACCCGTTGAAAGGAGCCGTCTACTTACATTCACATATGCAGGTGAGATTTGAAGTCAGTCTCCAGAGAAATTCGAACAGAAAGTTGAACACAGTGCAATAGTTAAAAGAGGTGCAGCAGTAAGAAGAACAATGGTCTTAGAATGTGTATCTTATCTTCAAGTCTTCATATCTTCTTCTATGTAATCTGAAATTTTTGGAAGCACCAAACGATCTAAAAGTGGTATTTTGGCAGTGTTTTGTAGACCTATGTTTGCCTGGGAAATACAAAAAGTGGTCTTTGTAGACAGATTCCTTTAGTACATGTGTCAACGAGAAACCATTTTCAAGGGAGACAACAAATGTGGTCTTTGTAGACAGGTGGTCACTAAAACAAGTTTGACTGTATTAGTTTTATTTCTCTACAACTGTAGCTCATGGTCTCATTTTGATATCCCATAACTTGAAAATTGATTTAGCTGTCGTATCAAACTGTTACAACATAGAGCAGGAGGTACTTAATTGATGTGACAAGTTTTATAACAATTTATAAATCCATTCATAGAAATTTGTGTAGAGTTCTAAACCTCCTTTTGTCACTGTGCACTACGTGGGTAAAAAAAATTGAAAAAAGGCCCTAATTCTCTTTTATTTAACTTAACCATTTTGTAATTACGATGTGTAAGAATTTGAATCGTTTGTCTCGTTTTCTTTTGTAGGTTCCCATTTTGGTACAGTGTTGGCATTGCCCATCTCAGGTGTGCTCTGTAATTCTGATTTCCTTGGTGGCTGGCCGTCAGTCTTCTATGTCTTTGGTAAGAATGAAGAAATGATGAGTGGGTGGAAGGGGGGGGGGGGAGGATGAGGGGGGCTAGGGGTGAAGTTTTGAGAGACTTTCAAGGAGACTGGCCACCTGTCTTCTCCGTCTTTGGTAAGATTGAAGAAATGATGAGAGGGTTAAAGATGGGGTGGGGTGGGGTACTAGGTGTGGCCAGATTTTCTTGGAGGAGGTTGATCATATGTCTCTGATGTCTGCAGTTTATCAACCAGGAGAAAAAGGAAGAAAAAGAAGCTGTGGGGGATGGGGGGGGGGGGGGGGCTGCAGATGATTGAGGTTGGAAGGTGGGCCAGGCTTTCTTGATGCCAAACCAAAGTTTGTCTATGGTTTGAAAGAGTAGAACCAAGAGTAGATGGGGTTGTGGTAATTGAGAGAAAACTGTGGGTTAGGCATTTGTGTAAATTTGACATGGGTAATATCCTTCTCTGATGAGAATGTAGGACCTAATATTAGAGGGTTCGAGGGGAAAAGCCAGCATGAATTGTACAGGATATGTCTATTTTGGACTGATATGGTATGATAATATATGTAAATATGTTTTATTTATTAAAAAAAAAACTAAATCATATTAATTAGAAAGCATAATAGCATCTATACTTCAACCATGACAACTTCTAACTTCAAATAATTCTTTTGAATCATCAGGGTAAACTTAAGTTATGCCCTTCTGTTTACACTTGTGCTATTCTTCTTTATCTTGTTTGCAGGTGTTTGTGGAGTGGTATGGTTTATTTTATGGATTGCATTGGTGCATGATAAACCAGAGAAACACCCAAGGATTTCACCTGAAGAACTCCAGTTTCTTCAGAAAGCAATCAAGCCCAGAGATAAGGTATGCTTTTATTCCAGGTATATAATGTTCATAATAGTAATGATGATAATGATGATGATGATGATGATGATGATGATGATGATGATGATGATGATGATGATGATGATGATGATGATGATAATGATAACAATGATGATGATGATGATGATTATGAACATTAGCAACATTACTACATGATGTACTACTACTACTACTACTACTATAATTACTGCTACCACATGTTTTACTAATAGTAGTAATAATTATGATAATACTACTAAGAATAATAAACATAATAATAAACATAATAATAACAATAATGATAATGATAATGGTGATAATGATCACAATGATCATGATAATGATCACGATAATGATGATAATAATAATTATTACAATAATGATTGTGATAATAATAATGATAAATATAATGATAATAATAATAATGATGATAATGATGATGATGATGATGATGACAATGATGATGACGATGACGATGATGATGTATGATGTATGATGTATCTCCACTAATCTGTTATTTTTTATATTTATAACCAGAGTCTGAAAGTTCCATGGTTCAAGATGTTGACATCAGTGAGACTATTAGCTATTAGCCTCTCTCATTTTTCAAACAATTTTGGTTTCTACACGTTGCTCACCAATCTGCCTTCTTATTTGAAATTTGGACTGGGCTTCGATATATCACAAGTAAGTTTTCAAAGCTAATTCTTTGTTTAAAGCTACATACAGTAGTAATCAGTGTCCATGTGTATTGCATCGTAAGACCCCAGATTTGATTGAATTAATGTGTGCACAGGTCTCTCAGGTGGGGAACCAGTAGGCCTGTCATCATTATAGCTTGAGATTGCCAAATAACCCGCTATCCTGATTGCAAATTATCCAGCTAATTTGCGTCTTCATCAGCCCGCAGTTGCAATCAGCGGGACATTCGGTCGAGATAATCATCCCAAGATATCTTGGGCTAGTTTGCAAAATATTCTGCTATTTTTCTGGTTTGCTTCACCAGTCCGAAGACTCGCACTATGCGCAAACGCCAATTAAAATATCTCGAGCTAATTTTTCAAGCTCTAATTTTGAGTTTCGAGCTGATGAAGACGCGATTTGTAACTTTGGGCTTATTTCCCAAATAAGAAATAGCGGGCTATTAGGCAATCTAAAGCTGATGAAGACATACCTAGTGAGTTGTCCCACCAGAAGATACTCCAGCTTGCCTTCATATCTCAAGGGTGAGGGGAGTTTTCTTATGATGAGAATTACTTCTGGCGCAGTGCACATGGCACAGTGCATTGCACAAGACCTGTGGGCGTAAAAGTGAAGTCCACTCTCGTGGTAATTGACAACACCTGTTATTGGGTTATACACCTGAATGGTGTGGAATTCCCCATGAGAACCCACTACTATGAGGCTTTAAAGGGGTTTAAGGGGGGTAATGCTGATATTACTATATAACATAATACAATGTAATTATTTTTCAATTATCTTGTAACTTATATTAAAACCAACTTCATATCAGGATTGACTTCCCCTTTAACGTCATTATCATTAATTTTGTGAAGCCCGTAAGCTGAATTTTCCTTTCCACCTTTCCACCATCATACCATAATTTTTTTTAATCAACTTGCACTTTAATCATGGAGAAAGAAAGGGGGCGAAAATCCTTTCTCGGTTTTGCAAGGCATGCTTCTGTAATTTCACTGCCTTACCCTTTGCCTATTAAAATACATATTCATTCTTGTTTTGTTTATGCACCAAATTTCATGAGATACTGAAACAATATAGCAGTGCCAACTGGAAGCTTTTTATAAACCAAAAGATATTGAATTATAATTATGCAGTCATGTGTGTAATTTTGCTCAAAGCACAATATGGTATGTGCTAATTTTTCTGGTTGACTCAAAATCCTACTCGTGAATAATAATTAAATGCAGAGATTTTGTTTTATATTTCATTTTCAGTTGATTCTCATTGGTCTAGTTTTATACCATTTTCTTTTCAAATTGCATTTTGTTTTGCTTTACAGAGTGGATTTTTGTCAGCAGTGCCTTATCTAGTAATGTGGATCACGATCAATGCCGGAGGTCAGGTAGCTGACTTCCTTAGAGGGCGCTATATACTTTCAACGACCAATACAAGGAAATTATTCAATACTTTAGGTAAGATGGGTATTGGATATGCTTTATGGTTAATAGCAGATCATGATATTATGTAGAGGATTAGTGTTACAGTTGGGTTGTACATATTGGTTGAGTTTATAGTTCAGTCTAATGTTTATTGCACCTCTCCCTCTCTCTTTCTCTCCCTCTCTCTCTCCCTTTCTCTCCTTCTCTCCCTCTCTCCCTCTCTCCCTCTCTCACTCTCTCCCTCTCTCTCTTTCTTGCCCCTTCTCCCTTTCTTTCTCTTTTTTCTCTCTCTCTAGCTCCTTCTCTTTCTCTCTCTCTCTCTCTTGCTCTTTCTTTCTTTCTCTCTCCCTCTCCCTTTCTCTCCTTCTATTTATCTCTCTCTCTCTTTCTTGCCCCCTCTCCCTTTCTCTCCCTTATTTTTTCTCTCCCTTTTTTTTCTTTCTCTCTCTCCCTCTCTTTCTCTCCCTCTCTCGCTCTTTCTCTTCCACATTCTAACCCTGATATGTGCAATCAATCACTTTCCCCTCTGTTCAGTCAAGATGTTCTTCTTTTTGCAGGTCTTGTTTTACATGTCTTGTTTTACATGCTCTATTCCTAGTATTAACTTAACTGGGTACATCATAAGGAACCACACTATGGCTGTAGTTTTTCTGGCTATGGGAGCAGGGTGTGCTTCCCTTGCTCACCTTTGTTTCCTACATTTTATGTGTTGCTAGTGTAGGGCAGCCTATGCATAGCTCTACACTAGGCCCGTCTTTAAATGGTAACGTTCTTTATTTCTTGTTGTAGGTCTTTTTTTAGGGGCCTGCAGGTGTAACCATTTTTGGGCTGTGGCATTCATAAATCTGGCCATTGGATCAAGGGGTCTCTCCATGTCTGACTCTATTTCTCACATTTTATCAGTAAATATTTGACCCATCTGAAAACAGCAATATTCTTAACTTCTTTTCGCAGGGCTTGTATTACCAGCTGCATTCCTAGTGATAACCGGGTACATCGGATGCAACCATGTTTTGGCCGTGGCAATGCTAACTCTGGCCGTGGGTACAGGAGGGTTTGCCATGTCTGGCTTCAACGTCAATCATCTGGACATTGCACCGGCGTACGGAGGGCTTCTCATGGGCATCACCAATACCATCGGAACCATCCCAGGAATCCTGGGCCCCTCAATGGTGGGGCTCTACGTCACAAACCAGGTAACCAGCGCTTTGCATGCATTAAACTTCTTATGCTTGGTTGCAATATGTTCCTGAAAAGTAGTGCGTTGTGGGATTTGGGCAATTTTTTCTCTTTATTCAAGTTTGTTAGGTCTTGCCAAATTTTTTAGTACGTACTGTCACGTTTTGTTGCGTTCACCCCGTTTTACTTCGGCCCACAAGGTTTTGTGACTGCCGTGGCAAGTTTTTTGACAGTTTAAAAATCTGGCCGGCATCCACGTTTTGTCTACGGTGGCCTGAAACGTGATTGCTGTGGCCGCCATGAACATAGCATTACTGTACTCAAAATGTACCAAGACCTAAAAAAGTAATTTGTATACTGCTAGTTTTATAATATTAACCATTAGAAATTTAGTTGGCATTCTAAGGGATTCTAAGGGTTAACAGTTAAGGGGTAATTAGTTGAAAATAGAAAATAACGTAAATCCTACACACAGAAGCCATGTCGGACTTGGGTTCCATTTTTGTTATATACTAGCATTTATGGAAGCTCATACATAAGAGAAGGGAAGAATCACAAATGAAAGTAAAAAAGAAATTTTAAATGTTTCACTCTAGTAATTCTTTAAAAATCTTTTTACAAGAAAAATGTAAGACTTTGGTTTCCACAAAAAACCTGGAAATGTTTGAAAAGCAACAGTTGTGTAGAAATGTACATCTATCACTTTGACATTCATATTAAAATGATTGAGGAGACTTAAAGAAAATGATTGCTGTATTTTTATATTATGTATAAAGTGTGTTTTCTTGACTTGTGATGAATCTGATGACAAACAATGATAATTTGCATATAAAAACTATAAGAGAAAAAGATGTTGCCTTCATTTTACCCCCTAATTCTTTCTCCCCCCCCCCCTCCATCCACCACCCTAGTACGACATCTCACAGTGGCAGATTGCATTCTGGGTATGTTGTGGTGTTTACATGTTCGGAGCCGTCACCTACCTGTTAATGGGGACCGGGGAGCTTCAACCCTGGGCCGATCCAGAGCTCCAGGCCAAGCCCTGTCAACGTCCCGGCGACAAGAAGGACACAGAGGGCCTCCCATACTGCCAGTACGACACCAGTAATAGTGTAAACGGCGGTTTATCGAACACTGGGCAGAGTGGTGTTGTAATGTCATAATCATATTAAAGTTAGTGCTTAGAATACATTAATACTTTAAACACACACACACACACACTCATGAATTCACTCGAGTACACGTTGATTGTGTAAATTGAAGACTCATATTACACATTATATTACACATCAGTATATTGTTATGTAATCAAGGACTCACATTGTTGTCGAAATATACATACCAAGGACGATCTGGAAATTTATTGCATTACCAAGGACATACCATACTTTTTCCATGCAAATCAACAGTTTACTATTTTGCTCAAATTTGTTGATGTGTCACCTCATGTCTTTCTCAACTTGGATTCCTCAAATGTTTGTGAAATTTCTCTTGATCTCTTCATCTATGATGCATATGCACTTTAGTGTTGGGCTAACTTGATGCAAGGGCAAACTCGGTATTGCATGATGCTTTGGTTTCAAGAGTTGAAGAACAAGTTACTAACAAGACCACTAAACAGCCACAATTTCCATTTTGTTTGAATTTCATCTCTTGAAAGTTTTCGCACTACCTCTTCAGTACGGTACACTATTTTTTACACATTTCTACCAAAATTTTAAAAAATGGATGTTTCAGAGGACATGATGTAATATCAGAAAATTTAGCAACTTTCATGATTCGGTCAGATTTGCGAAAGTTTTGCGAGTCACAATCAACAAACCACCAGGCTTTTTTGCAATTCACAAAAGTTTCTTGCAGTGAGAATTGATGTCCTTAACAATGAAAGTGTCATGTCGTGAATGTTTCTGGTTTTGCAGTACTCTAATTTTCAAATTCAGCCAAGTATTATAGATTGTTTTAAAATTCTTCTGGCTGGCTCTGATTGTTTCTCAGCTGAGCCTAAATTGAGACATCAGCTCAGGTCCATGCACTGCCAAATTATCACCCCAAAAAAGAAGCAAGAGACAGGTTGCCTCAAACAATTTTCGAAATATTAGAAAAAAACTATTTTGAATGTCTCTCAACCTTCCTTAAAAATGCCTATCAATGCACATTACTCATATAGTCTGGAACTTCCTGTTTTATGCATTTATCTTGTAGATTTTAAAGTATTCCAAGTAATGCTGAATTCTCTTTGACAAAGTGTAGTAATATATTATTTAAATTATATTATATTTTTATATGACAAATGAAATCAAATGAAATGAAATATAGCCCATTTACCACATAATTTTTAATTGAGCTTGACAATTATGGTAACAGAAGAGGTGTTACTTGTTTTATGCATGATCCTTGGTCAAACAAAAAATTGATTGGATTGCTATCCTCTTATGAAATTAGAGATTAAGATATATTTGCACTTTTATCAAAGGAAAAACAATTTTACCCTTACTCTTAAAATATCAGTGTAATGTTTTTAGGATGTACTTAGGATATTATGTTTGTTCTTGCGGGTCCAAACTGCATGTACTTATGCCAAAATGTATTTTGCGATCTACTGCCAATATATATATGCATACTGATGTGTGGATATTCAAAATCAAATTTATGTTATTAAAGATTATTCAGTTATTCATTATAACTTGAACTGTATATCCTAAGCATCCATCATTTTCTTTGAAAATTAATCATAGTGGGTCCTTGTACGGCATTAATGCCTGTCAGACTCAACATTCCTAATGTTCCAGTTTCATTACCCTGCTTCAACATGGCTGCTATTAATGCGCTCAAGGATTTGAAATTTTGTACCATTCTCTACTGCATGACATCATTTCCAGAACCTGAAGTTTACCCAGGGAAATTTATATTATCAACTGTCACAATATTCAGATAAATATGCAATTTCAATGAGCTTTCATGCTCTTTTGGTCTTTCTCGTTTAGACATTTTAAACTTTGTGTTGTTTTGATCATGAAAAATTGTCACATGTCAATTTATACAAAAAATTACTGGTACTAATTATTCATTTATTTTATTTTACAAAATGCAATGAATTCACAGGTACATACTGTATTTGCACTATATGAAGGCAGGCATAATCTTTGATGTATGATATACAAATTTAAAAGTTGCAATTTGGGATTTGGTCGTGCCTTGTGGTTAACAGTTTCGGAATAATCAGCTGCTCGATACACAAGCCAGAGGGGCGTTAGTTTATGTACATTAGCACAGACTGAACACACTTATAGCTCTGCACAAATGAGATATGCTCTCTTAATAAATCTTTTTTATGCTCATCATGTCAACATAGACATAAAATTGAACGACTGTGACAGTCAAGAGACAAATTATGTATCAAGCTGATTTTCCAAGTACCACATTTCTGTAGGAATTTGAAAGATTGGGATAGTTGTCTCATTCAGATCATGTTTTTTATGACTATTAGGTACTCTGGTCGATTGTGGTAATAGAGGGCCTATTTTTATGTGCAAGTTCTTGATATTTTGATGAAATTGTAGGATCATTGAAAAAAATCTGTGTGATGATAATATGAGCATTTGCAATATACACGTTTTATAAGACTTGATTCAAAGATCTCTATTAAATTATATTCATAGAAACACTGCGATTGTGATAATATTAATGTATGTCAACGTACCAAGTGTGTAAGTGAGAGGAAAGAGGGCTGTTGGATATTACAATATACATGGTTAACTGTCAGCATTGGCTACTTTTGATTACATCACCTTTATTTTGCTATTTAAGTGGCACAAAATATTCTGATATTTATATCCTTCCCCTCTCTTTCTTTTTCTGTCTCTTTGTCATTCTCTCTCGTTTTCTCTCTCTCTCTCTCTCTCATATCCATTTATCTATATATATCTCTCTCTCTTTCTTTTTCTGTCTTTGTCATTCTCTCTCGTTTTCTCTCTCTCTCTCTCATATCCATTTATCTATATATATCTCTCTCTTTCTTTTTCTGTCTCTTTGTCATTCTCTCTCGTTTTCTCTCTCTCTCTCTCATATCCATTTATCTATATATCTCTCTCTCTCTCTCTTTACTTTCCTTTCTGTTTTCAATGTCTCTCACTCTCCCTCTCTCTCGTATCTCTTATCTGTGTTTGAAACCTCTCGATCGAGATCGGACAATAAGCGGGAGCTGGTTCGCATTTCCAACGCCGTCTTCAAGAAAATCAAGCTTGAGAGGGGTGTGCACTGTGGACTGGTCTCAATTAAAAAAAGGTTCTTCCCTAACAATGAACATGAGCCATGTGCCTGGGTTCTATGACAAATTGCCCAGTGACGATTGCTCCTTTGGTAAATTTTCTATGCCAGCTATTAAAATTCCTAACTTCAAACACTGGTGCATATAAAGGAGGGGCAGAGAGGGAGAGGGAGATGTATGAGGGATAGAGAGAGAAGAGGCAAAGTGCTGAATGGCATTTTACACAGTTTTATAGAAATAGACAAACAGACAAGAACAAAAATGAGATAAACATAAAACAAGGTAGGAAAATTGAAATTCAATCCACTCTCTCGAGTTATTCTAAAAATGAAATCTAGCAAAGCTTTCTTTGGCCATCATGACCCTCTAATATGCAAATGCAAATCTCTTCAAAGAACTGAATCACAGTTCTTTTTTCACTTTCTTCCCAATGTTATCTACCTGAGAAATACAATGTTTGTCAATTCATTCAATTTTCACATCGTCAAATTTTCGCATCATTCACAATCTAAGAATTGTAAAAAAAAATACCTCCGAGTCTCAAATATTAAACATAACACAGTGAATCACAAATGAAAACAAGTACGCTTTTTCTTGAGTTTTCATAGTTTTTATTTTTTATAAGAAAAGCCAATAGAACTCTGTGTTTGCAAGACATTGATGATAAAGCTGATCACATGAAAGGCATTTTAAATGATTTTATCACATGGTTTATTTATCTGTCATATATTGAATAAAATGCAATGAAATAAAATTGAAATCCAATAAAAAGAGGGAAAAAACAAATGTTCCCTTTTCTTTTTCAAGCTTGAACTCTGAAGCTTTATTCCTGTTAACATAGAAAAATCTTTACTCACATAATTAAATGTAACTTTAATATACTGATTGTCCTATGCACATGCACCACACGGGGTACAAAACAAGGTGAGCTTTGCAGTGCACATGCAAATGTATAAGATTTCCAAGGATTTTTTGTTTATATCCTGCTTGTTGAAGAAACAAAAGCTTGTGCACGATCGATTAAGTGTTTCTTGAAAAGCAATTTGATTACCAGACTTAAGCTTGGCTTGTGGAGTTGTGGCTACAAATCATTCTCTTCAACATACTTAATTTCCAACATTTGGCATTTCAAGATAATTTTTCAGGTAAAACAAGGGCAGTACTGGCATTACAAAATACTTCTTGGTGTACTACTTAACAAAATGTCATATGTCTACACAATCATAATCGGAGGAATAAATTGAGTCATTGTTTCTGATTGGATAGTTTGCACTCCTAACATATGGATGCTCAAGAGAAGAATTTATTTGTTGATATAACAAGAACTAAAAAGATGGCACAGTAAACCGCCGCCAAAAAAAAGTGCAACAGAGGACCTGCCAGTGTACTATTCACCAAGCTCTGTGATATAATATAAATGCAAAAATGTGGAGCGTATTACGCTTTACACATATATCTAAGCGAGCCTTAAAGGGACTTTGTAACATTGTTCAGATGAGAGATAGTGGTGCTAAGGTAGCGACTTCAATGCTAGATGTACAATTAAAGATAATCTGAAAATTTGAGTGAAAACGGATCATTATTCATGGTACAAATTGGGAAAAACTGATCTGATCGATTCCTTAATTCTCCCAACTATATTATTCTACTTCTATTCTGCTACTTGTCAAAGCCTGTTCAGCATCAAGACAAGGACAATTTAATTACATTTTAGGTGAATGTAAATCGTCACAAAGCAAGAAAATGGCTCTACATTCCATTCCAGACAGTTAAGTGTTGACAGATTTTTATAGCCTGTTTTATGTATTTTCTCATGGAAAACGGTTGGGAAAATTCAAAAATGGTTGGGAGAATTTACTGTTAATCACTGTTAGAGGGTGCCTCACATCGACGCCTTCAAAGAAAACCATAGATATCTTTGTGGTTTGAGAATTTGTTCAGGATTTTTTGCATGTCAGATTGTTAGTATAGTAAAAGGAATATAGTAAGTAACATTTTATACAAAAATTAAGCAATTTTTTTCATCAACCTTCAACAATGTTACCGAGTCACTTTAAGATAAGTTATATGTCTAATAACATACGCATACAGGCAGATTTCAGCTGTGTCTTTCACTGTTGCATTTCGACTAGCTGAAATTAGCGAGACATTTATGACAAACTTGCATTTGATCCTACTGTTGATGCCTTGGAAGTTAAGTTACATCCACCTGTAGCGCATACAATGATAACCATAGTCAAGATTTAAGATTTTTAAATGAAGACCACAAAGTTACACGTTCATTTTTGTGCAACATCACAGAATACCGTTTCATTTCAAAATGCGCACAAAGTCCAATGCGAGTCATAAAACAAGAAGAAATTCACAACTATCCATGTACATGTAGTATATAATGTTATTATGACGAGTACCGACCGAGAGATGAAATATATTCGCCATCGCGAGTGTGTTATGTCTCAGTATAAGCAATGTATGAAGGAATGGGTTTACTCTGAAAGCTTTATACAAGCCATACAATGATTTATTTTCTTTTTTCATGCTCCAACTTGGTCAAACAAAACAATTCACTAAACGTACTGCGTATATTGTACATGATGTATATGGGAATTCATCACAATGAAAATAACTGGCGTTTCTGAATAAAAGATAAATATCTGTTCCAGAACATAATACTGCATGGGAGAGACTTTTCTTTTCTCACTGATCACTGCTTTTATTAACAGACAGCAAATTGGGTCCAGGCTTTATCATATAATCACTTGTTGATACTGCAGCCAAAATGGGAAGGCACATATAGCAAATAAACAGCTTCAACATTTTCCATATTTCAATTTACATAATGTATATTTACATGTCTATTTATATCTTTATTTACAATATTATATATATCATAATACTACCTATGGGCTAGATTACAGCCACATACACAACACATACAAATTATTTTTTAAACAAGTTTGAAAGAATGCAACTACACAACAGCATAGTGAGCTTTCCAAATTTCAGTACTTTGCTTAATCATTGATGAAAGCTATCAGTTAAACCAACCTAAAGGTTTGAGTGAAAATTTCTTTGCACCTTGGATAATACTTGCATCTTCTTTGTGGTTTTGGAACATATAGTACAAGTGGATATATTTACACAAGGTATAATTACAATTAGCTGAATACATGAAATATAACCATGACTGAAAAATATACAAGCATATGTTGAGGTGTCATTTGTGGATGCAAAGTTGTCATGCAGGTTTGAAACTCAAAGAGCACTGACTGGTGAGCCTTTCTCAACACTGCTAGTAGTGTAGTAACTGATAGTAAGTCGTTCAGAAGGGTTTGTTTCCAAGTTGATATCAAACCCATGGAATAGAGAGACAGAATGAATTAGAGACTGGTGAACACATCTTCTCAAAAAAGCTACAATGTTATTAATGTACTTAGTTGCACTACAAGTCATCAAGAAGAGTTTGTCCCAGTCTAAATCACACTGAATATCTTTTGATGACAACCAACAACTAAAAGAGGTTGTAACAGAGAAATTAAAGACAGGTGAACCTTTCTTCTCACAATGCTACAATGTTACTGATGCGCTCCAAGTCACCAAGAAGAGTTTTGTACCAGTCTAAATCACACTAAATATATTTTGATGACAGCCAGGAAATAAAAGAGGCTGTAACAGAGAAATTAAAGACAGGTGAACCTTTCTTCTCACAATGCTACAATGTTACTGATGCGCTCTAAGCCACCAAGAAGAGGTTTGTCCCAGTCTAAATCACACTAAATATACTCTGATGACAGCCAGGAAATAAAAGAGGCTGTAACAGAGAAATTAAAGACAGGTGAACCTTTCTTCTCACAATGCTACAATGTTACTGATGCGCTCCAAGTCACCAAGAAGAGTTTTGTACCAGTCTAAATCACACTAAATATATTTTGATGACAGCCAGGAAATAAAAGAGGCTGTAACAGAGAAATTAAAGACAGGTGAACCTTTCTTCTCACAATGCTACAATGTTACTGATGCGCTCCAGGTCACCGAGAAGGGTTTGTAGCTTGGTCTTGAGGAAAGTATCATTCATGGTAGCTAGACCTCGGATGTCAGGGCTCAAACCGGGTAACTCTGCAAACTGCTGCTCAAGGGCTGTAAATAAGGGAAACAAATTCAAGTGCAATGTTTGATCAAATAAAGTTGGTATCGATTGTACTTGTATGTGGTTGCAAATGTGAAATTTGGCAATTCTTAATCAACAATTTTACCGTCATGAATATTGGTGTATAAACTGGGATTACAATATTTTCATTGTTGTCCATATTGTGAACATTAGTGTCATCACCATCATTACAGAGCTGCCAACATTTGGTTTTTGTCATCAGGGAGAATTTTGTGAAGCGAGGGTAGCGACATTGAACACTGCAACTAAATTCCTATCATCACAATTACTATTGCATCTTAAAGGCTCCATCAACACCCTCCTCCTCCTCATAACCAGTACATCATCATTTAGACCCAAAACCCTACCGTCATGAAAACTTCATTGCAAGGGCCAATACCTTAAAACAATACACACACAAAGACCCCTTCCTTCCCCCCCCCCCACACTTACACTCAAAACACAAATTATTCTTAATATTTATCATCCCTCCCTCCCTCTCTCCTCTTCTGCTGCCCTCCTACTCCCTTTAATTCTGCCATCAACAGCATCACTATCATCATTACCACCACCATCACCACCACTAGCATAAACAACATCACTACATATCATCATGATCACCACCAATACCACTATCACCATAACCACCACCACTATCACAACCATCACAAATATCACCACCACCACCAACACCACCACAACCACCAACACCACCACTACTACCACCAAAAACACCACCACTTACCATTAGCCTCCTCCTCTATGATATCCATCCTCTTGTCCAGCTCAGCTTCCAGGTGCTCAATGTGTTCCTTGAGGTTCTTCTTGCATACGCTCAGAGGAACCTTGATGATCCGGAGTGACCCCTTGAGCTCTATCACCTCCTCCTTCTTGGCTGGACTCTTCTTCTGCTGAGTGGGTGGCGTTGGCACCTCTGGCACGTTCTATAAACATCACGGTGGAAATTTTAAATGTATCATATATACTTTCTACAACATTAAAGGTAAAAAATTATGGTATTTTCCGATAATGAACATTTTCATAGATTCTAGACAAAATGATTTTTTTTAAAGTTGAACATAGAGCATCTTTTTCAGTACCAACATGTGTATTTGCCACTCTACACTCACACAACACAATGGGTACCTGACAGGAAGAAATTCCTGGAATCCTTTAACCCTATTTTAACTGGGCTATTTCAGACCAGGTTTTTACTGGGGGGGGGGGGGTCAATTTGACCCCCCCCCCCTAAGATCTCGGCCGTTTCACCGCCGATCGCCGCGAAAATTTGCATACACGTCTAGTGAAGTGTATAGAATACTATGGTAATTTCAAATTTTTGAAAAATTCACTCATTTGCATATTTATGGTAATTTATGCAAATAAGGTCATCAAATTCACATTTATGCCCATAAATCATAGATTATTCATGTTTACATATTCTTTTTCACTACATATATTTATTAGACCATTTGGAATAATAATACAACACAAAAAATTGGAAGAGCCAGGTTATTCCTTATGTTATCTCTTGTTTTTATAATTTCTTATGTATTTTATTGTTTTTTTAACTTATGTATTTTATTGTTTTTGTTGTTTTATTTCATTTAGAACTACAATTCAACTATTTTGACCCCAAAACAAACATCTAAACTTCAAACAAGACTGAATAACCAATGTTTTATCTATTTTTAGGAAAAATGACTTTTACATGTTTTGTACACAAATCACGAAAATGAGCGATTTTCGGGCTGACATGCAAAGACAAAAGGTCACGTGACCTTGTAACCGTAGGTCCGATTTAAAAAAAAATAGTTTTAAAAGATGCGTAAGACTCGAAAGTAAAAAGTCATGAAAGGAAAATTTTATATCTGCCGCGGTTTTGGAGCAGTCGCGAAATTTCTACAGGGGGGGGTCAAATTGACCCCCCCCCCCCCCAGTTAACATAGGGTTAAGTGCCTGTAGCTCAGCTGAAGTCAATAAAATACTAGTATTAAGCAATTTGTATCCTCAGGAAAAATCACTTTTTCAATCCAAGTCCAATATATGTAGGATAAGATAAATTTGAATTTGTTTCCATTCAGATTTCGACCCAAACTGTTCATTAAATTTGTGCTGGACTATAGAGCACTATGATATCCTACCTTAACAGGTGTCCACACACCACTCCCACCCAGATTCACTCCAGATGGGATTGGTTGGTTGGTGAAACCTGATGTTGATGGTTGGTCTTCTGCCTCCATTGGGACTGGTGGTGCATCTCCGCTCATCCCCACTGGACCAAGGACACCGACATCGGGTGTGACAGGTGCTTGGCCATCCCCAGCGGGCCCAACGGTCGGTGGCACAACCAACCCTCCTGGATCAACAGAACCAGTCATTGCTGTTCCTTTGTTGACAGAATCTGATGATGTAACTGTCCCTGCATCTACTTGAACACTGGTGTCAGGAGTAAGATGGGGCTGATCAAAGGAGACTGAAGGAACAAGAGCCACATCATCACTAGCTGGATTTGCTGCCGTACTTGGCTCGATTCCCTCCATAGTGGAAGGTGTAACACTTGAGCTGGTGCTTGATGGAATGCCTGATTCTTGACCAGAGTTAGCGGGTAAAGTGTCATCTTGCCCTTCTTTCAAAGAATCTTTAACAGTCTGTGTCTCTGCAGGTGGGATGTCCTGGGGTGCATCATCAGGTGTGATAACATTTTCTGTATGTTTCCGTACGTCCATGGCATCAGGGGTGGGATTGATGTGATCTGTTGGAACTCTTGCCTCACTATCTTCTGATTGCACATCACTCACGGTATCCATTGCCATATCTTCAGGTACCTTACCATCTGCTAGAGATGCAATGTCTGGTTTCGCTGAGCTGTCCTCCTTCTCCGTCTCCTGGTCAGTTTCTGTACTAGCAATATTTTCATTCACTGAACTGGCCTCTTCTTTCTGTTTCCCATCATCTTGTTCATTTGTAGCAACTAATTCTGGAGCAGTCTCACTTTGTGTTGATTGATGACTGATTCCTTCAGGTTTTGCTCTGGGAACAACTGAGCCATCATCTATATGAGGATCAGGTACTACTGAGGTGTCACCTTCTACAGGAGATTTTGTGATTGAAGGCTCCTTGATAGGAACAGTGTCCAACTGAGTCTGAGACTTGGGCTTTATAGAAGCTGATGGACCACTTTCAGGTTCTTGCAAATTATCCATACTCTCTACGTCCTCCTTAGTTTCTGCTTCTGCAGTCCTGCTTATTAACACTTCCTTGCTTTGATCAGGCTTTGCATCTTCTATATCCACTTCCATTGAACTCTCTGTATCTAGACTGCTTTCATCCTGAGGCAGGGGGCTTGGTGGTCTGCGTGTCTCTTCTCTCCTGCCACTGTGAGTGAGCGGCTGAAACCGCATCATACCGGCTGCCTCCAGCTGCTCCTGGCTGGGGCCAGCTGATGTCGATGGAATGTCACTGATGTCTACAATCGCAGGCTCTTTTGCTGGTGACCTTTCAGTGCCTGAAGACATTACAAACTTTACTGTGGGAGGATCAAAGTCTTCACTTCGGCTCTTCTGTATCACTGGTGTCTTTGGAATGTTAGCTAAGGGTATCTCATCAACATTACCAGCATCATATGCTGCAGATGCTGCAGCCATTCCTGGTGTCGCAACGGTTGGAGCTTTGTTTTCTGTTGTTAGTCCTGGTGCGTTCTTGACCTCCATTCCACCCACAGCGCTCGACAGCACTCCAATCCCAACGTCTACTACTTCTCCTTGCCCTACACTGGACAGCCCACCCATCTCCACATCCCCTAGGTTCTGGTCTTCCTTCAGGAGGCTTCCATCGATCATGGACGACGCAGAGGAGTCAAGCCCGACCTCGCAGGGAAGCGCTAGGTTTGCCAACGTGGCCATCTCCAGGTCACCGCTCATGGCCATGATGATAGCAATCTGCTCTGTCTGGTGTGGCGTCAAGCTAGCCTCTGGATCCAGACTTCCATCGATGCTCAGTGTATCTTTGAACTCTGATAGGCTAGAGTCTAGGGTGGGACTCAGGCTGGACTCTAGACTAGGTATGACAAGTGGAGCTGGTTTGGGTTTTGGTTTCTCAGGTACCTTGGGCTTTATCCATGATCTAGCCCAGAGTTTCATGGCTGGATGATCATCAGTTCTGTGAGAGAAAGATAGGATCATGCTTTGAATATATCATCTAAATGGTCAAATAATTAAATTTCACACAAGAGTATTTAGAGGGTACTAACAAAATTTAAGTGATTCTCTCTTGTCAGGTTTCAAAGTCCTATAAAAGGCTATTAGGAGAAAAAAGATGATTCTTAGTCTCCTAATTTGCCAGCTCAGTTATCGTTTGTTCGGAACAGTTAAAACTCTGTGTTGAAGTATATGGGTTACTGCTCCAACCAGACAATGGCTTCTAAGGTTGGTTCCAGGATCAATGTGTGGGCATTTTGAGATATTCAGAGACTATATTATCGAGCATTATTGATACGTAAAGTATAATTATATAGTCCTTGTTTACCATAAATAATGAGATATAAAAGAATAGTCGTCAAGACTGTGGATCACAGGGTACTCGGTTCGAGTCCCGCAACAGCACTAATGTCCTTTGGCAAGACATTAATCTACACTTGCCACTGTCCACCCAGGTGGTAAATGGGTACCGGTAGGAAGGAATTCCTTGAAGGCTGTGAGGGCCGAAATTGGCAGCCTAGCAGAGCCGGGTAATATTCGGAGCGCCTTGAGCATGGTGGATTATGCACACTATAGTATATAAATATCTGATATTATTGTTATTAAAAGCCTTGCTATTCACACTTACTGAAGAATATGCAGCTTCTCCCTGAGTCCACGTAGCACCTCATTGATGGTGTGCATCTCACCGATGAGCCGGTTGGTCGCTGCAAGATTATGAGACGCCTCCTTCACATGTTCCTTGGGCGCGAAGGAAAACGATGCCAGATTCCCGTCGTCCAGCCACGTCTGACCGTATCGGTATTTGGCACTCACTCTCTGGTCTGTTATAAAAACACAGAGTACAAAATGAAAATGATTTTCTAATGGAACTAGCATAATTTCTAGAAATTGTGTAATTGACCAAGGACAAAGCGACCGAGGCCTATGTCATTCTGAACACGATCACAAAGGCTTTCAGGCAAATTTCAATGGCCTTGTCCCTCACCTTTTAAAATGTGCAGGGAATACAATCATTTGTTTCATCTAAACAAGATTTATAAAGGCAATACTATGGGCAGACCTGCCAACCTCTGGAGCTCAAAAACTGTATTCTTTAATCCCAAAAGTAGTATTTTACTGACAAAAATTGTATTTAAACAAAAAATGGATCAATGCCTCTTACAGTTCCTACATAGGCCTACAGGAAGAATTTTTTTAGGGATCATTGGTTGAATATGCATGATTTCGTCATGACTGGTGTGTTCGACGAACCAATGAACATTCCCAAATTGCCGATATGAGATGCTTGTAGGATACTTTACAGGACAGAATGGGCATCTTGCCATTGAAAATTTAAAAATAAAAAAAAAAAAAATTACTATTAAAAAATTGTACGAAATACGATTAAAACCGTACTGGTTGGCAGCTCTGTATGGGGTATCTACAAGTGGGATATCTCATGGGCTACTAGGCATGGTTGACTTCATATATTGCTTACCTCGTGGATTGAAGCAGATGAGACAGACATACTGGTCAGGTACAGTAGACTTGGTTAGTCCCACACAGCTACTATGCTGCCAGCACAGACAACGTTCACACTGGGGAAAGGAAGCAATTGATGAAAGATAAGCAGTTTGCTTTTAATAGAGTGGTAAAGTGTGACGTCATCAAAATTTTGCTCTGGTTCATAACATTATGAAAATCTATTAATTCAGATGGTCATATCTCAGCCCATACTAAACATATTCAATTGGTTTTCAACATTTGGACATTATTTTTGATGCTCTTTTGGAAAATGAAGTTCAAATTAAGAAATTCTAAAAATAGATTGTTATGATGTCACAGCTTCTATAGTGTACACAGGGAAAATCAATGTCAAATCATTCATGAACATCAATGTTTTGCCTTAAAATTGAGTTTCATCTACCATCCAAGTAATAAAATTGACAGTAGATAGCAAGAAGCACATTCACCTGTAATGTATTAATTGAGTTACACCCTTCTGACTATGAGCAGAGTCAGGCAATCCAATTAACAATTTTGTTAGCTTAATGAAGTGTTAAGGTAATTTCATATATTTGTGAGATGGACAAAGTAAATGAGAGAGAGAGGTGGGAGGGGGAGCAAATTTGATATAACTGAGAAAAGGGCAATGAGACAAAGACGTGAAGACAGAGAGAGAGAGAGAGACAGAGAGAGAGACAGACAGAGACAGAGACAGATAAACAGATTAGGATAAAGAAATTGCAGGGGTGAAAAGTCCTCAAGAAAGGATACATAAAAAGAAAGCGAGATAGAGAGAGAAAGAGAGAGAGAGAGTCAGACTACAACAAAATAAAAAAAATAAGGAGAATGAGCAAAATTAGCAAAACAAAATGTCAAAATCTACCTGGATCATGAAGCCTTCCTCCGTCTTCCGGTAGCAGATACATCTGACTATCTCCCCCTCTCCAGCCCCCCTCCCGTGACCTGCATCTATCCTCTCCACACTCCTCAGGAGCTGAGACTTCAAGATGGGGGCAGGATGTCGACTGTAGTTCTCCTTGAACTGGGATACAGGGAGAGGCACTGAGAGAAAGAAAAAAACACAGAATTGTAAAAATTATGGTTTGTATTGATGACAAAGTTTACTTGAATGACATTTTAGATGATTGATTGGACACTTGCTTTAGGCTTTATCTCATTAAAAATATAAGGTTACAGTTACCGTTGCAGTTGTGCTTAGGGGAAGGTTTAGGTGCAGTGTTTCATTGTTGCAGTTAATTAGACTTTGTTTAATGTAGGAAACTGACCAGGGAATAATTGTTACTCGATCTACAGTTAACAACTATATTATTTGTACCCTTACCAAGTTTTGTAATTTTGTTAAGTGTGTGAGAAACTCATTTGTCCCAATTAATCTTTCATGAGAATGTGACATCAAGACAAAAGACATCAAATTTACAAGGGGTATGAATAATTCAGTAGGTTTATAAGTGTTTTGTTTTGTTCCAAGTTTGACAACACAGATATGATATAAATGGAAATAATACAGAGAGATACACATATGTGCTCCACATACAAACAATCAATAGAGAGCTTGGAGTCTTCAAGCAAATGAAACTCTCTCTTTATCACAGACAATTTTGCTACTTGTGTAAGAACAATTTGTTAGTCATGTATGATTATCATATAACTATCTTCACAGATCAGCCTACTTACTTTCAAATTGGAATTCCTTCTTCTTTTTCTCCAGGATGTACTCATCAATATCCTTGTACTTGTGCCCCTTGGTGACTCCCATCTTCCCTCCATCCTTCTGCCTCTTCTTCTTCTTCTTTTTCTTCTCCTTTTCCTTCTTCTTCTTTTTCTTCTTCTTCTTGTCCTTGTGCTTTTTATGTTTGTCCTTGTGTTTCTTGTGCTTGAGCTTGTCCATCTTTGGCACGCCCTCCCGCTTCACGACACCTCCTGCTTCAGCCTTGGACTTGTCTGCTCGGACCACCGGAACAATCGACGGTGTGACGACGCTCCCTGTTGTTGATTTGGAAGATGATGGAGATGTCTTCTCAGTCTTTTTAATATCACTCGTCATCAACAGACCTCCCTTCGTTGTTAAATCTTTCTTACTTGTTTCTCCACCACCCTCACTTGATGAACCCTTCTTATCTTCCTTGGAGCTTTTGTCCGACTTACTCTCGTGTCTCACCCTACCGGTTGCTCCCGGCGACTCGCTCGTCTCTTCGTCTTTCACCTTCTTCTCCGTCTTCATCGTCTGTAGTGCCCTTGGTGATTTAGCTGAACTGGTTTCCTTGGGTGATTTGGCCTCCTTGGGAGGTTTCATCTCCTTGAGAGACTTGATGTCTTTGGTGGAGCCAGAGGGTGATGTCGCGGATGAAGACTTGGGGATCTTGGTGACCTGGAGCGGTGGACTCTTCGGCGACTTCATCAGTTGGCCCGCCAGAGGAGGGGACTTTGGTGACTTCATCAGCTGTGCGGGAGGACTCTTTGGCGATTTCATCAGCTGGGCTGGAGGAGACTTTGGGCTCTTGATCGGCGGTGGGGATCGGGGTGATTTCATCATGACAGGTGTTTCTGGTTTCTTCGCTGCTGCGGCGGCGGGGGAGGAGATAGTGTCTGGAGCCGACGATCGCTTGACAACCAATCTGGCAGGAGGAGAAGATGGGGAGGTTGGGCCGGCTGCTGAGCTGGAATTTCCAGAATCCCTTCGAATTTTTGACGAGGTTGCCTGGGTAGCTGTTGACAGGTAGGAAAAAAAAAATTGAGTTAGGCCAAAAACAAAATAATCATCATACCTCTAAACAAACAAACATTGTATTTAATAAAGCACTCAATACTTTGTACATGATTCAGGTTTTTCCACACCACATATGAGTTCAGTATTCCGTATTTCTGATGTATGGGCACAAGTCAATACTCAAACTGGATCATGGAAAAAGGATATAAATGATGAAAAAACTTTGTACACAACTTTTCTACTTTTTAAATATGATATACTGTCATTATTACGACTTGAGCTAGATATGCGTTTCCACAAAGGACAGCAACTTTTTTTCTTCTGATAAAAGGAATATGCATTGTGCACTTTGTTACCATGGAAACACTCTTGTGCATAAAAATGCAACCCAAAATAAAGACTTCTACGGTACCTAATGGACCAAAAGAGGTTATAAACAAAGACCATACCTGAATAGTTCCTTTTCCTTGGCCTGACTGCAGACTTGTCCTTATCCTTGTCATACGCTGGACCTGCAGACTCTGCTCCCAGCTCAGTGTGGTAGTACTTCATGTGGGACTCCAAGAGACTGGCCTTCCGGAAGGACTTGGTACAACCGGAGACCTCACACTTGAATTTGTTATGATCCAGGTCCACGATCAACTCTTTAGGTGCAATGACTGTGTGATTTCAAAGCAAGAGAGAAAAGTGTACAGAACCAGTTTAATATAGTGGGAAAGTTTAAACAAGCCTTTTCAAGAGCTGCCAACCTCCAGAACAGAAAATCAGTAATCACAATGCTCAAAATCAGTAATTTAGGGAACAAATCAGTAATTTCCTATGCGGCGCTATGAATCTATAAAAAAGGGAAGCCAAAACTGTGCTGATGCATGCGTGCATCATTATCTGAATTGTTGGTGATTTTACTCACACAAAGTTGCTAAATATTGATTTTCAAGTCATCACGACACATCAGTTTTCCATGAAAAATTGGCTTCTATTAAGAGAACACAAGATAATTTTCCTTCTTTCTTAGCAAGTGTTGGATGGATGCTATACTGCACAGCACTCGTTATGATAAATCATATTTACGCCACAAAAAAACAAAACAACAACAACAAATTATTTAACAAATCCGTAATTTTTAAACATTCCGTACTGCCGTAATGATCATTAATTTCCGTACCAATTACGGGAGATCCGTACTAGTCGGCAGCTCTGCTTTTCATTAATACAAATGAATGGATGATAATTTGATATCTTTGAAGGACAGAGGCATAACAAAACAAAATGAAATTAGGAAAATTCTAAGCATAGGAAGGTATAAGTAATTTTATAACTACTCAGATGGGCAAAATAAGATAATCAATAAATGAAGCAGGCAGTCTGTTTTACTTACATTTTGTTGGATCCTTCAAGTGGCCAATTTGAGTATTGGCAAATACTGCAAGAAATACAAGAAAACAAACAGAAATCATATCAATTTAAATCATCATACTCCATTTTCAGCCTCGCCTGTGTGATACATTTGTAATCATATTAAATCTGGTACAACCCATTTTTTTCAATTTCCTATATGTTTTCTCCCTTCTCAATCTAGTAAATATTTAAGACAAAACCTCACAATGACTTGTTTCACAATATCTTGTATTCTGTCCACCAGAGACATTGTCAATGTATAAAGCGCTATATAAACACTGAATATTTTTATGATTATCATTATTGTTCTAAATGGCCCTTGGGTCAATTAGATGTGTACTTACAAGGTTCCTTTGAAGCGATAGCTCGTAGTTTCTCCAGATTCTTAGCCACCTCAAGACGCTCGTCCATTGAGATGTGTTCCACGAGAGGAATTATTACATGACCTGAGAATATTTTTTTTTAAGGAGACAAAAGGACAGAATAATGAAAACAGTATTGAGTGCATTGTCTACAAACATGACCCCCTGTGTATCTGGGATGGATAAATGCTAACTACATGTGGGCATGCTGTGCACTAAATGGTATACACATCTGTATTCTATTCTAACGAAACTGACGACTAGTGGTCTATTTTATTATTTATTTTATTCATTCAGTCTTCTTTAAAAACACAGGGTAGCCCCATCCAGTGCCACAAGGCCTGCTTTACACGGCACATTTCTGCCAAACATATCAATGTTCATAAAAATGCATGAGCCCCACTGTGGATGCATCTTAACTACAATCACTACATAAAGTTAAGCCTTAGTAAATCTTGACATTGCCAAAATGGTTAATGTACAAAGCGATTCACCCGAAAAGGCAAATCAACCAAGCTAAGCAACCCCATAATTCTTGTCAAGTAATATTTTATTTACAATTTCATACTTTCGTTGACACAAATTCATGAAAAGGCTCTTGGCTTATATTCATTTTGCTACAACAGAACTTGCTCTTGAGAGGTTAACAGACAAATGTAACAAATAACAGAAAATAATGACATACAAATGAAGATATAAAGAATATATAACTATTTACCTGGTCTACCTCTCAATGGTGGGGTAGGGGTTGCTCCTGCTGCAGCCGATGTAACAGGTCCTGGAGCTTTACCTAATGGTGAAAAACAAAATTGGTAGAAAATAGAGTAAATGTAAATTCAAATACATCTATTCTTGAGTCTCGTTCAATAACATCATCAAAATTTCCATAGCACTTGGAACGATGACTACTAGCAATTTCACTGATAATTTTATCGACAGACTTCTAAATTAACACATTCCTGTATGCTAATACAGGAATGCAATGGCTCAAGTTGACATTTAATGAAGTAGTTTAAACTTTCAAGAAGATCGTCACTAAAAATGGGGAATTAACAAGATTTCAAAATATCATATAAGAATGGATAACTCAATGAAAGCCACATTGTAACAAAGAGCTAGTACATTACAGACAACTAATGCATTGGAAACCATGAAAGAAATGATTGCAAATTGTGAGTGTAGCAATGATGGTGATTGCAAAATATTGTAAGCTTAACAACAGTAAAACAGCTGTAGAATATTCTGACTTATTAATGGAAGTTCAAAAGAGCAGATGAAGTACAATTGATTCTGCTATTGTTACAATAGATAAATGTATTGTATTTCATAAGAATGCAGTCTGTAATATCCAATTGCATATACATGTATGAGAAATGTTCTTTTTTTAATAAATGGTGGTCACTTTCAAAGTTATGATCATTTCTGAAAATACATTTAATGAGTAAGACAAATGACATATGAGTACCACCTGTCAAAAGCCACAAGGGCATTCAACCAATGTTAAAGTGGATGAGTTAATGTTGCTCCAAACAGATGATATGCAACTTTAGGAAAGAATAATGCAATCTTTATAAATTAAATTCTTTTTTACCATAAGTGTCACAAAATGCACAAGGTAACTTTTTAAGAGCAGGCACATTTACTTAGAGCAATAGAGGCAACAAATATGTTATGATACCCGACCAAAAAAGACAACTCTATGAACAAAAAAGAACTAATAACATTACACTAGATACACAATGCTTTACATACATTATTTATGCAGGGAGAAGTTGCAGGGAACAATTTTTTAAAATCAGAAAGCCATGCAATTTAAAGTGGATAGTACTGTACCATACATTCATTTCAAATCATAAAGGTGCTAGTGCACAAATATTCTCAACAAAAGTACATTTATGAAATGTTTTTAGCAATATTGACAGAAACGATGCAGAAAACGATGAAGCCAATTTACTACCCACAAGTTAAAAACCCTTCACAAAACCATTCACAATGCTTGGCAAGATGAGCTTCATCTTCATATTCTTAAAAGTACTGGTATGCTTTTTGTTTTGTTAGACAATTTTGCTCATATATTTATTTGAACAGAAATGGAAAAACAATTTCCAGAGAAGCATATTTTTTGATAGTTTTACATTGTTTTTATACGTCACTTTTACATTGTTTTTATATGTCAGTTGTTCTAAAATTTACTGGTAGTTGTTGATCAATATCTCTCTGCTGAATCCCTTTGTTTTAGTATTTTACTATCAACACATTCAGATTCTGTTATTTAATATGGAATGCAAGTGTTTAATGTAAATTATAAAGCAAAGAATATCCCATACAAATATGCGACAACTTCAGTTACCCATTTCATTGACAATTTGCACTATGAGGGTTAAACATTGACTGATTTTTCAATGCTGAAATGAGAAAAAAACATTTATGCGAAACCACTTAAAGCCCCTCTGCACTACTTTTAGCTACTTGTGGCTTTTATATTGCAAACAATGCCTAATTGGTGACCATTGGTAACCCATGGTCCCCTTTTTCGTATGTTAATTGAGAGCTGATTTGATGAGATAACCACCTGTCAGTGACCATGCAGGGAAGTCTAATCCCTCCTGGCCAAACTAGTGCAGAGGGGCTTTAACAGAAATAAATGCCCAGATATTTAAAAGAAAAGAAAAGAAAAATAATCTGCAGGTTAGAGGTTAAGGAAACACAGGCTGCGACAGACACATATAACTTGAACTCAACACCTATGTGTGGGTCTACCAAGACCACTCTTATTTTATCTACATACTTTTGTCTGGAATTTGACTGCTGCCCTCTACAGATGCTTGAGGGGCAGTACTCGTTCTTTCTTGCACAGTAGGAGCTAGAGTTTCAGGTAAAGAGTACCAATTCATATTTCGTTTTTTTCTACCAACTAAGGATTTAATTTACATGAACAAACTCTCATTCGAAAAAAATCATTACTTTGACTTTTGCTTTTCAATTATACATATGAGACACTAATATGCTTGTTTTTTAGGTAATCTGGTAGGCAGTTTCACAAAGATCTTAAGTTGAACTTATCTCTAAATTGGACTTAACAATTATGGAAAGCTGTTGGTATCTTTGAAAATATTTTATAAAAGTTATTTTAAAAGGCATAAAATAGTGATTTGAATCATTCATATATTTTTTTATATCAATGTTCTTGATCTAAAATTTAAGAAAAGACTAAAATATTTCTGATTTTTAATATATTGTATTTTAAGGCTACAAATTGCTCCCCATAATGTTTAAGTCCAACTTAGAGTTAAGTTTGACTTAGGATCTTTGTGAAACACACCAGGTCTTATTAATCATACTTTCCATGCAATTTAAAGTATTGTTTGCCAGTGTAAATTTTATACGTAAATAAGCAACACACATTTAAATCATTAAATAAATAACAGATTTGGTGTTACTAATCATAGACAATCATCACCTTCACAATAGGCCTGTCTTCATCAGCTCGAGTTTGCCAAATAACCCGCTATTTTCAGACTTTGGATATTATCCCGAAGCTCGAAATTGCGTCTTCGCCAGACCGATACGCTCATCAAAAACTAGCTTGGAAGGGCGCAAAATAGCCCGCTATTTCACAAATAGTGTGATATTTTGAAAACAAGACCAACATTTCTCTGGATATTTTCTCGACCAAATATCCCGCTAATTGCAACTGCGGGCTGAGGACGCAAATTAACTGACTAATTTGCGATAGAGAAAGTTAAAATAGCGGTTATTTGGCAAACTCGAGCTGATGAAAACAGGCCTAATGGGAAAGTTTACATAACAAAACTGCTATTTGAAAGCCTTTGAAGCTTCAGCTGGGGTGACACGTTTGTTTATAATCAAAAGCTCCACACCTGTTACAGAATTTCTGACGATTAGTAAGCTTTGGGACAATATATAATCAAGAAATCAGTAAAAAGAACAAATTAAGTTGCATGGGATATAAATGGTGCAACCAGCAACGGGAACAAATTGACAAAAGCTTGTTGATCATTGCACACACTGAATTCACCAACACAGGTATAGATATATGGGGCAATACATTTTACAGTTTCCAAATAGACCCAATGCCACATATTTCTCTGTCTCTTACTCGACTATCATTGTGGTACAGTGGTTCATTCACTTTACACTTGATCCAAGGAATGAGGGTTCAAATCCTGGCTTGACATGAAGGTCCTTTGGCAAGACATTAATCAACATTCCAACTCTCTATCCTGGTGTAAATGGTTACCTGGCAATTGCTGGGGTAATAATTATTGCAAGGCCCTACAGAATAACAGCATTGAAGCTGATGACCTTTCCCTGAGTAAACAATATTATGATGATTACCATTATTGTTATGATCACTACTATTATTTTCATTATTATCATTATCATTAACACCATCATCATTATCATCATTATCATTAGTATCATCCAGTACATTTATATTTTTCAATAATTTTTGTATACATCTAGTGTACATTTTCTTGGGACTTCTAATTGTTAATTTCATCATTATCAGATATCAAAGAACAACAAATGACATTATGACGTTATGTCAGAAAAAGAGCCATTAAGATATGACTTTTACCTTGAGTTGCAGAACTGCTAGCTGATCGGAGTTCTTTTCCCTGATGGCTACCTGAGGGCCTACCAACATGCCTAGACCTCGGGGTAGTGGTGGGCTCAGTTGAAGCAAGCTGATATGGTAAAAAAGAAAAGGAAAGAAAAATCATTCTGACAATGTGAAATAAATCATTATTTTTCCTTATTCTAAGAAGACTTGATTTTTCTAGATATTATGAATTACATAAAAATTCACTCATGATGTCCTTACCTGATGTTCACAACTTGTTCAATGAATTAAGTTTGCATCACATTCTCAGCTAAGCAAAATGGTAATCTGCTAAAGCATCATAGTAAATTTGTCATGTTATTTTTCTATCCGCCATAACTGGGAGCTTCCAAAACAAATCATTGGAAGAAAAAAAAAAGAATATGTAGTCAGTCAGGCTTATCTCTCAAGCACTGCATAAATCATGTTTTGTTAATCCATTCCTTCCCCTCCCTCCCTTGGGTAAAATGGGAATTTCACAGCATCCAAACAAGCTTGTGATTATTCCTGATAGAAAGACTACTTAACTTTTTAAATGAAATGTTAGTGTAACAGATTTACTTACCCTGACACCGGCCCTCTCTCTCTTTTCCTCTTTCTTCTTGAAACCTCCCATCAAAAAGTGCCCTCCTTTCCTGGCCGGTACCGGTGCAGGTGCATCCGGTGACAGCTTTGCGAACTTTGACCTTTTCGGATCAACATCTGTAGCCTTTGGTGATTTGACCTCCTCCGTACTCCTTCTCGACCTCCGACCCTCTTCACTCAGATTTCTTGACCTCCGACCCTCTTCGCTAAGATTTCTTGACCTCCGACCCTCTTCGCTCACATTTCTCGACCTCCGACCTTCTTCGCCCAGATTGCTTGTGACCTCTTCACTTGACCCTTGAACATGCTCTGAGCTAGACCTTGACCTTTTGACATTTGCAGCACTAGTAGAGGGGGTGGTAGACGAGGAAGTTGAGAGCTTTCTCTTACGCTCCTCTGGAGGGCTAGATCCGGTACTGGATGAGGCTGTGAGACAGAAAATAGAGTAGAATCAAGTAAATAGATTTCTTTCTTAAAGCCTATCTGCACTAGTTTGGCCAGGGGGATTAGACCTCCCTGCATGGTCACTGACAGGCGGTTATCTCATCAAATCAGCTCTCAGTTAACATAAGAAAAAGGGGACCAATGGTCACCAATTAGACATTGTTTGCTATATAGAGGGCGCACGTAGCTATAAGTAGTAATGGGGCTTTAAAACATGGACAATTTCTGATTGTCAGACATCAAAGTTAGCATATTTAAAGAAGCACAATACCTCAAGAAGGAGAGATTTGTTGTTGTAGAGCCATACAAACAAATTGCGGAGATATCTTTATCTTTCTATAATTACATCCTTTTCTCCATATTGTTACAGTGGAAAACCTAGCTCAGTCAAAGAAGGCGTTATGCCTAAATATCAAGAGAAATTTCTTCAATGATTTTATTAAGAGAATTAAGTCAAATCTGGCTTTATTTAGTCCATAGATTCATGTGAAACAGTCAATCTCAGTATAATCCTATTCATTAAAAAAAGATCTAAAAATGTATCAAGACATGAAATGAAACTATAGAATTAAGTTACTTTACTTTAAGGGTCTTCATTATGATAATCGTCTTGATTTTCTTTTTTACAGCCTCATCCAGTGACAGATGCTTTTTTTATTTCAATCATTTACCGTTTTAAGGTATTTTTTTACAAGATGAAGAGGTTGACACTTGGCACTCCATAAGCTGAGGGGAATAAATGGTTGGGGTTTAAACCTGACCTCACGTCAGTGAACCCTGATGACCTTTGGCCTATGAACCTTACCTGAAGATGGAGGGCGTGATTTCCTTGCTTCTGCCCTCATTCTGTTTGCTTTTCTCTGTGCAGCATTGCGCTGTGCTCTCTCTATCTGAGGCTGAAGGTTGCTGAAAAAATCCTGATGGGGAAAAGAAAGAGAGTATTGAATTCTCACACTTGATTTATCCAACTCAGACCTCTAATGATTGGCCATTTTTTGTCTGTTATAGGGTGATCTTATGGTGCTTGAAGGACCAGATTTCAATAAATTCATGAATAAATGGAACATTTCCTAAAATTTTAGTGTAACAAAAATTGGGCATGCTTAAGAAGGCAAGAAATCTTATGAAGTTCAATAATGAAAAGTAGAAGAGAATAAGGAAAAGTTTGTAAAAGGTAATAAAAAGGAGAGGAGAAAAAGGAGTTTACCTGTTTCTTGAGCGCCTCGGGCATATACCTGACGTTTATACCCTGGACATTTTTCTCAATTCCATCGTAGAATATAATTCTGTAACTCCCAGATACATTGATGCCAACGATGATGCCTGGATAGTAGCGACAATCGGACCATCGGGCCAACACCTCATCACCAATCTTATGATTCTAAAAGTAGGGATGAACAAGAAAGCATTTACTATGGCCTGTCATTTAAAGGCATCGTTTAACAATGTTAAATCTGAGTTGCATGGTCCTACCTGCTATCAGTATTTGTAAAATAGTGTAATGTTGAAGCTCTAAAAAATTGCGCTTCAAAATGATCATGAAGTTCCTCAAAAAAGTAAAAATCTTTGCGTGACCGGTTTTACCATACTCATTTTCTCCAATAGAATGTGGTGTTATAAAAAATGCTAGGAAAACAATTTTTTAAATTTCGATTTCCAATCATAAATATCTTGATAATCAGACAGACGATTGGCTTGTAAAATTTCATGGGGTTCTTGACTGACCTAAAGGTTTATAATTATCATTGCAGCATGAGCAAAATCCAGGATTTTGTTTTAGAATCTGAGACAAAGTTACCCGATCCCTTTATGTCCCCAATTGCACTAACACAGGGACTTTGCATGTCAGTCGACTACACGACTGTCCATTTAGCCAAAGTTTGTACGCGAGTGAAACTGTCGAAGATCTAAGGTAACAAACTTTTTTTGTTCCATGTTTCTCAAAGACCAAGTATATCACCTATTTTTTTCTTCCAAGAGAGAGTGCGTTGGTGTAATAAAATGACGCAATGGTTTGTGGACATACATGTACCTTCATCAAATTTTGGCAGCACTTTATCAACAGGGACCCAACAACATTTTAGTATCGATCTCCGCTCCAGGGCCCTGCTGCATAAAACTTATCATTGATGGTTACTTTGCCATCAATGGCTCAACAGCCAATAAAAATCAAGGTTTCCATGGTAGTTACCATTGATGACAAAGTTACCATCAATGGTAGGTTTTGTGCACAGGCCATGTACTTGAAAATTATGAAAATCAAGACAGCATACCCAATATACCCTCTCCCTCTAATATATATTTTAAAAAGTTGTGATCGATGGTCAGGCATTCTCTTACCCCAGCAGGAGTCTCCTTAAATCCATCCTTGCGATTGGACATCCGGACGAGTGGGCGGAGCTTAGGGGTGTTGTAATGGACCCATTCGTCATAGCGTGAGTTCCAGCCTTCAAAATGGATCTGTATCTGATTGCCCTTCTCATCGACCTGTAGGATCTTGGCTGGATACCTAGATGGAGATGGAAAAGAAAACCACAAAAGGTGTTTTGGTCATAAGATATGAAGAAACATCAGAAACGAATATCACTAGCGATATTATTTTCAATATATGCTTTGCCAACAATTTCTCAGAAGTCAATTTTTAACATTACCAGTACTCAAAATCATAAACTCGGTCTTCAACCCTTGGTGTGACATTAATCTTGGCCCTACACATGATCTAGATCTTATAACAAACTATAACCCAATGTCATACATCTTTGACGTAAAGTCTGGAAAAGGTTTACCACAGCAAATGTTAGAGAATCATAAAGCATTTGGCATGGCTTGATTTTTTTTCTGTTTAAAGAATGTTTCAATTGGGCTTTGAAATTGACTGCTTATTCTTACACATAAAACTCCACATGAGAAAATAATTCATTCCATACCTTGACCACAAAACGTAAATTACCATTGCTGTAAATCTTGCTTTAAATTAGTGCTGTAGTCAAACGTTTAACCGTCCGGTATCCGACCGCCCATGGCGGATTCCGTTTTCAATTGGACGGTTTCGTTTTCCCGTTTAAAAAAAAAAAAAAAAAAGGTTTCGATTTATGCCCCTCCACCTGGCACTATGCCTGGCAATGTCTCCCAGCTCAGTAATCGGTGTGATGACTTACCACTTGGAAACTAGAACAACACTCCAATTTGTCTGTCATCTTGGTTTAAAAGTAATCTTTGTAATAGATCTCAATATATATTCATCCAAGTTTAACACATGGTGTACCACAAGGTTCTATCCTAGGTCCTCTACTGTTTTTAATTTACATTAATGATCTTACACATTATTCTAAAACGAAATTGTTACTATTATTTGTGACTAGTTCACAAGCACAAATCAGTGCCTTCAGTTAAATCACCTCGCAGTCCTTCCCACTTTTTCACACGGCCCAAAAAAAAAAAAAAAAAAAAACGATTTTTTTTTTATTTTTTTATTTATTTATTTTTTTTTTTTTATTTATTTTTTTTAAATAAATCGTTTAACCGAAAACCGTCCGGTTTTGACTGGCGGTTAAACGGAATTGGAGATATCCGTGATGTTACAGCACTACTTTAAATACATTGGCACCTCCTCCGGCCAAATTATTTTTAAAGGCTGTTATTACTCATTAGGGAAATGAGTATGTACACTACAAGTACCACTCATTCACATAGTCGTATTACCAAGAAAAAAATACACATTATTATCCGTGAAAAACCCAGAGGCCAAGGGCAATTTTGCTCATCACTCTCTAAAATACCACCACAGAAAACATTTTTTGGGGTAAATAATTTATATATGTCATTGAACATAAGCGTTTAGCTTTTCAAAAGCCTTCAAAAATAAATTGCATTTTTCAACCTGGTGACTTACCAATTATTCTTGTAGTCCATTGCCTCCAGCTTGAAACCAGGTTCAAAATCAAAGCCTATTCTAGTCATCTTGCTTCTGAGTTTAGGGGGCGAGGGTTTGCCCTCCACGGGAGCACCTTTCGGATTGCTAAGGTTCCTCTTGTCCACATGCGACTGCAGAAAAAAAGGTTGGAACATGAGGTTCATGGTTATATATTATAGGCTGAAAATAACATCTAGATCGTTATTTTGTACCTCCTTGCATATTCAAACACATGTCTGAAAGTTTATCAAGGTTTATCTCAAAATATCTTTGATATATTAGTATATCATTTATTTTGTTTCCATTTTCTATTCTACAAACGATAATGATATCGTTTAAAAATATTTTTTTTAATGTTACAGACTTATTTACAGCTCCTGCTTACAGGATGTACAATAGAATATCACAGTTAGTGGGTAAAAGCTATAGAATTTTTTGAATGTCCAATATATATATTTTAGGTTCCCACATAATTAATGATGTCCACTTGCTAATAATCAATTTGATGTCTTCAAACATTCCAGCCCGTTTTCCTATTTTCCTAGCTTCATTCAAATTAGCTTGCCGGAAAGCCGGATCCCTCTTCAAGTTCTATTCCTTCTCAAAGAAACTTTTATTCCAGTTGATAATTTATGAATCTCCCGAACAATCAAGATCTCTAAATTTACCTTGCTCCTGCTTAGCTCTCGACTCCTCTCACTCTTGGACAGTTTATCCCGCCTCTCGCGTTCCTCCCTGTTCTCTCTCCGCTCTCGAGTCGAGTTACGCATGGCACGCAGCTTAGTGCTATTGGTAGAATCCCCTGCGAACCTTCCACTCTCGTCAAAGCTCCCTGTGGTGCTGCTACGACTAGAAAGCGTCCCTGGGGTTGACGGTTTGTAATCGCTGGAAAACGGGGATGATGGGAGCCTGACGCTGGACTTGTTTTCGCTTGACCGGGAGGAGGTCGGCGAACATGGCCGCCTCATGCTACGGTCACTTGGCTCAACGTCCAAAGGTATCGTCCTCTGACTGTCACTTGATGCACTTGATGACCGGGCACTCTCAGATGGAGGAATGCTGAACCGGGTTTCCTCCGCTTTTGTCTTAGACCCCTCCCTTTCCATTCTATCCTTTGTTTCTTTGTTGGCAGAACTGCTACTACATGGTGTAGCTTCCTCTTGAGATGCAATGCCTTTTTTGCTTGTCTTTCCCTCCACAGGTGATGTATTGTCATCTGCTGGACTCCCTCTTGCCGGACTTTTTACATGACTCTTACTAACCGGTTCATGAATGATCTCAAAACCCTCAAAGTCACCTCCACCTACTCGCGTGATCTTCACGTTATATTCCAAATCACCCTCATCACCGACCTCCATACTGGTCTGACCATCTTTGGAACTATCCTCATCCTCCTCTGGAATTTCCACCATCAAAGGACCATCTTTTTCTAAACTGTCTCCAATTGAAGAACCCTCTTTGTCCAGACTTCCCCCCAGCAAGGCATCTGTATCTTCATCGCTAGAGTCAGAATCATCTGCAATGAGCAACATATCCATGTCATCGCTTGACAGCGAGTCTTCCACGTCCTCGTCATCCTCCATCTTTTCTGTAACCCCTGCAGCGCCTTCAACATCCAGTGAAGGGTCTACATCTTGTGGCTTCTCACTATCTTCAACCACAGAGGGCTCTTCTTCCTTTTCATCTTCAAGAACTACTGCTTCCATATGACCAAAGTTGCTCTCTGTAAGTCCGTCATCTTCAGTGGCCTCTGTAGAACTAGAGCTACTCTCTGAACAGCCCTCCTCTTCAGGAATTAATATCTCCTTGGGACCAGCACCACTCTCTGGAGGTCCATCATCTCTTGTTAAATCGGTTGGAGGAGTCGGTTCTTCATCTGCCATCGTAGCAGTACTGAAAGAAACAAGGTAGAGCGCTAGAGCAGTGATTTGACAGAAGAAACACTTCAAAAGTTAAGTTTTATCATGATCTTACACTCAAATTCCTTTGTTCATTTTTTTTGGAATAAATAAGAGAAACATGTTTTGCGGAGGTATCGTTAGCAACAGGGCTCAAATTAATTTTTTGTCCATGGAGGCTCTTTGCAAAAAAAAGAGCCCCCGTGAGACTCTTTTAGTACTGACGGGGGCTCTTTTTTAATACAAGTTTCCATGATACTCCCTAATTCTTTGCTATTTCATCATTATTATTCATTTAAGTCAGCATTTTCCCTCTTACAAATTTACAAGTTACATAGCTTCTACTGACTTTCATCCCATGATGACATTCTCTCGATTTCTTCCCGTTCTGCACATTATTTCTTCCTCATTTTTCGGAGTAACCTTCACATTCTTTCTTTACTATACGTCTTTATCCAGGGGCGTATCATTAGCTTTTTGCCAAAGGGGGGATTTGACCCAATACAGAGCATCGTCCATGAGCGGCATAGCGGCGAGGCGATATTTTTTGGTGTGCTATTAGCTATTTTGAACCCCTGCAAATGATGTTTTCCTGGCATCTACTTACATCAGTAGGGGCGCTGGTCCGAGAATGAGGATCGTCCTCATAAACGAGTATATCCTCATAAACCCGTACAAAATGCATCCTCATAAACAAGGATCGTCTGCATTTTCGCGGACGTTTTTTTTCATCAGCGCCCTGCGGGTTTCGGGTTACCGAACCGCCCGCTGGCAATGCCAAATTTGGATTCCCCAGGTGAAAATAACCCTAGTTTTGACCGTCTACTTTTATGGGTTGTCCGTCTTCCCAAGGATTTAATACTCATAATGTGAAGGTCTCTGTACAAAGTCAATGTAAAATGCATCAAGAAAATCATCCTGGAATCCGTTTTTGCATCGCCACTGTGCCGATCAAAAATAGGGAACATCTGCTTTTTTTGCAGACGATCCTTGTTTTTGAGGACGCATTGGTCCTCGTTTACAAGACGATCTTTGTTTATGAAGACGATCCTTATTCTCGGACCAGCGCCCCTACCGAAATGCGGAGCATCGTCCACGAGCCGCCTATAGCGGCCAGGCGATTTTTTGTTGTTGAGTTTTGTGTTGTTTTGTTTGTTTGTGTTTTTGTGTTGTTTTCCTCCGTATTTTGCATCGATCGCCAACGCGCGGATCAGGAATAAGAATCGTTCGTGAAATTTTGCGGACAATCCTCATTTTTTTAGGACGTGTCTCTGCGCATTTACAAAGACGATCCTCATTCTCATTCAGCAGCTGAATAACTGATAACTGACTATGTAGTAACTAGTTAGATCTAAGTAGATCTAGATCTATGTATAATGTGTTTGTGCAAGTGGCTGGAGCTGTGTGCAAGTGGCTGTGTGTAAGTGGCGCTGTGTGCATGTGGAGCTGTGCACTGCGTGCATGCTCGCGCTCGTGGGCCGTGGCTTTCGCCGAGCTGAACTGCGTGATCTATCTAACAGTTACAGTACACTATCTACATTCATTCAACTCAAGCTCAAACTCAAAGTTCAAACCTCAAAAAAATAATTGAGTTATCAAAGATTTAATGCTAGAGTCTAATGATTATGATCACATTTTAAAACATCCTCCCTTTATTACGACAATGTTACTCACGGACAGAATCTCACCTGTGCTGGCTTGTTTAAAATGTTAGCTGTTAACAACAATTCAATGGTTTAAAATCGGAGAATGGCATTCTCGTTCGTCGTCGTCCATGTTTCACGTGTGCATCATACTTGTTGTAGTGGACTGTTCCATTAATTAAAAGGAATGTTATACTCATGTCGTACAAAAATATAACTATAATAAAACAGGTTATATGTGTAGATTACTACCAATTAATAATATCAGTTAATAACTGATATTCAAATATTGTTTGAATTAATGATTATGTAACTTTTGTAGTAACTGAATATACTGATGATTAGAAAATAAAACCCTTTCATATAATGAGACTGTTCATAGCGCGCCAAAGCGACGGGCGTGTATTGTAGATCTCTCTAGCTCTGTTTATGTTTTCATTGTATGTTTCGTGGGAAAATAGTGGAGGGATCAACTACAAGAAGAAGAAGGTCTATATGCACGCGCATACACACATGTGTACGGTAGAAGTCTAACTGTGTTCTGATCTGCACTCGGATGTATTCTACTCTATCAAATCCAATCCAAAGTACAGAGGTTGCAACGTTCTTTGTGTGACTGAAGTTGGGGTCAAATGCAGCTGAAATTAAAGAGCAGAGATTCAGAATTAAATAAAAGCCAAGACTCACGAGACACTACAAATAAGGTAAGTCGTAAGAATACTAAGAATAAGAATCAAATGTGCATAGGCCTACTTTACTGCATTTTTACACTAAACTAATGGTCTAGGCCTAACAGTTACAGTCTTTGGACTTGGAGTTAATTAGACTTTAGTTTGATTTCAAACAATTTTTGTTGTCTTCTTCTGAATCTGAGTAATCTATCAATTCAATCATCGGGTCGTCATCAATTATGATTTAAGTTAACAGTGTAAATTAGTTCACAACCCTTTAGTAAAGCCTTTAGTTTACTATTTAGGAATTTTATTTGTCATGAATTAGGTCTAATTATATAGGTGTTGCAAGTGTAACCTTCTTTTTCATGTGATGTTAACTCCAATTTTACAATTTCACGTGAAATTGTGAACATGCATAAACACAAAGGAGATGTGAGTTTTTAAATTTCTTCTTCTTCTTCAAGTGCAAGTACAGTCCTCTGGGTAGGGTATTTTCGTACTGCTGTGTGTAGTGCTGTGAAGGAGTGTGCCATGCTGCATTGTGTGAGCCTCCAAAGAAAGAGGTCCCAAACGGTTTTAGAATTGAGTAGTAAAAAGTGTTCATTGTGCAAGTAAAAATGTGTACTGTAGATATTTTAAGAATAGAGTCTATATTGTTCCTTTCCATAAAAGACAATTTTTTTTCATTAATCATTAGAATTGTGTTTCTCTATCTCTCTTCCCATTACAGTTAATCAGGGAAAGGCTTAGCTGTGGATTTAGTGAAGTATGGATTTAGATTCTGCACTCAATGAACTGGGCATGCTGAGTATAGTGACAGAGAGCCGGAAAGAGTATTTGAAAGAGCGAGTGTCACAGAATGAAAACAATATGAACAATGCTACATCGTCAATGCAACCGAGCTTCCAAATCGTCAAAATGAACACTCAGTTTGTCACATGTGTAGGTTCCGTCTTAGCTAGTCATGGCCGTCCAGTCATAACATCAAGCAGTAGCAGCAGCGTACAGAATGGTGTGATGGAAGCAGAGAAGAGTAGCAGTGCATCCAAACCGTATCCATCCTTCCTTGTCAATGAACATCGTGTCGTAAGGACTCACAGGCCAACACGGCGCTGTCAGAGGAAGCCGTACGCTGTCCCTCATGCGCACAGATCAAGGACATTGCGTTCACGGAAGTTGAATACCAACCTGTCAACTAGTTTAGACGATGATGTTTTTTTAGAAGACCCGCAGACAGATTGCAACGGGAACGGACGGAAGCTTCGCCGTCCCAGCAGTGAGGCAGCGGATAAGGCATCGTTGACTGTTCCTGACATTCAACTTCACCGGTCAAAGTCTCTGGATGATATTCACTTAGACCGCCTTCGCATTGATGATGGACTCAGTCGACATCGAAGCGATGTTGAACTAGCCTCAAAGCTTATTAGCAGTCTCAAGGTTTCTTGAGTATTACCTATTTTTTTTTTATGAAAGGACTTGTTTTTTTTTATAATTTTGACATGCAATGCAGCATGTAAGTGAGCGGTATGCTCAGTCTTCAGTTTTTATGAATTTTGTTTTCAATCTATGGTTATTTTGCATTCCAGTGTTTGAATTTAAACCAAAAATGTTTAATGTGTCTTAATTTTTTAAATACCATTTTGCAGCATGGCAGCAATTTGTTATACATACATGTACATGTGCAATGGCTCTTCAGGTTTTTTATGACTCTCCATAGTTGATATATTCGCATGTAGTTATACAAAATTATAAAACTGAAATATTTCTTTTCATATCCTGTCAATACTAAAGAAATTCATACTTACAGGTAAAAGCTCAGAGAGATATTGAGCTCTCTGTTTTTTACTTTTTGACATATATGTTGCTGCAAATTATTTTTTAATTAGGTTTTCCTGTAACTGAAACGTACAAATGTTGGTGTACCGGTACTTATAAGATAACAGCAGCCTCATAAATCTTTTTATTTTGGATTGTTTGTGTATTTGGAGAAACGACTTTGTCTTAATTCTTTGAATATAGCTTTCAGCCACTCACACATGGCCTGTTCAGACTAGACCAAAGACAAGATAGATAACAACATCATACGAAGAAACTAATTTTTAAAAATCAGTTGACATGACAGCTGGCCAATCATCGGTTCACTCGCTCGAACGATAAGCCTGTCCACTTATGTAACGTACGTGTACGTACGATATGTTGTTCAAAAGAAATCATAACCCTGATCTATATTTTATTTGAAACGATGCTCAATGCTTTTCTCCATACAACGTTTCTTTTTACATTTCTTTACAAGATACGTGGACTACAAGTATCATATAGCTATAAGATTTTTGTATTGCGAAAGGAAGAATCATGGAAGCCTGTACAGGGGTTAATCATGTTTGAGCAATGAAACAAAGTTCACACCATGTAATGTTAAAATGTACTGTACCTGAAATAGTTATGTTTTCACAATTATGAGCCCAATAAAGAATGCGAACATGATTTTATACACATTTCCTATATACCTGACAACTCTTTTCCATATTCATGGACAAAGCATTTTATTAATACAGGTCCATTGGATTTTAAACAGCACTGAAGTGTGCACCATCTCCACACTCTCAGTGATTAGTTACCACAGTCAAACCTGTTTATCGCGACTGCCCAAGGGAAACACAAAAATTGGTCTTTGTAAACAGGTTCCTTTAGTACATATTTCAACAAGAAACCATTTTCAAGGGAAATAAAAAAATGTGGTCTTTGTAGACAGGTGGTCACTAAAGCAGGTTTGACTGTACCATATGAATGATAAAATCCCAATTGAAAGGGGGAAGGGGGAGAAGGAGGAGCCGTATTGTGACAGTCTAGTGTACTTAAAACATGTTAAGTCCACACAATTTCCCATGAGATGTATTACTTAGAAAGGTGGGTGGTGGGTTGGTTTGGGGGTGGGGTTGCGAAAACCTTATTGGGTTACAGCCAGGCCAGTAAGAACGTGTCTTTGTCAAGCAGTGGTAATTAGCTCTTTCCTGGGACAAGGAGTTTGTCTTGTGTGTTTGTCAATGAGTCCGGGTACAGTCAGCCCACGCAGTTGTCAAGCAAATGAAGCAATTGTCCTTAAAGGGGCTGTTGAGTAGTGGTTAAAAAAAAAAGGAGCAGTTTATAAACTGTCCAACTTTTCTTACGTTGAAATTTAAATCATGAATAGTAAACTTCAAAAATGTATCTCATCTTTACAAAATCATATTATGTAAGAACGGGTTTATCGCCAGGATTTAGTTCACCATTTATACAAAATGTTTTGAAATTCTTTATGTCTTGCCGCCTACTAGTCCCAAGGGGGGGGGGGGTCGATCATAGCATTATGCACATTTTATTTATACATGGACATAGTGTATAACCCTTACCCTTGTTCCCCTTGGTATAAATTTTTTCTGAAATCCCTTATGCTTGGAATTTGCACCTAGGGTTTGTGCACTGGCAAGAACCAGGTATAAAAAAGATCACTGTGGCAATGTAATAAGAGAAGAATTACTCTTAATTGATTACGGTACATATTTCAAATATATTTAAAAAAACATGTTGTTATCACTTCTAGTCATGTGTTTGTGTAGTCCCACACAGACAAGTATTACTTTCTAGTGTTTGTGATATTTAAGAAGATAACATAAGTTGTTTCAATGTTTTTTGGCACCAAAGCCCTACAATACCCAAGTTGTGCTTATTTCCTGCACTTGACCCCCTGAATAACATTGTGATTTGTTATTTATAAATGCAATTCTACCACAAGCACTCAATGCAACTTTTAAAGGGGCCAATCAGACATTTGCAGTCTCAACCTGGGCCGAGAGTTGGATGCTTGGTGCCATGCACACATGAAGAATGGCTGTTGGGAACAGAACAGAATGTAGTCCAGCATGTGGATCGTTTCCGTGTCACGCGCCCAATCAGCTGGTAAAATAACACAGACTTGGCGTTGACAGTACAGTTAGACCTTGCCATTCCTCTCATTTTGTTCTTTTTTAAAGGTAAAGACCAGTATTGGAAACGTCCCAATTTCAAAAAATGAAATGGAAGCTCTCGTTACCAATCATGTGAAAGAATATGTTTTGACTAATACATGATGATACAAAATTTGCCAGGAAACCGCCTACTAATTCATATATTTGGTAAATTTGTTTCTTTCATGGTCTGTGAGAGATATAGGGTAGTCCCATATACATCTTCCTGTGTATAGTGCTTGTAACTTTACGAAGAATGGGCCAAATTTCTTATCATTTTGATGATTCCAGAACCTTGCAGATGCTAGATGCTAGATGATCAACCTTTTCTGATCAATTCCACAACGTTTCTTTCACAATGCAATCGCATAACCATACCATAACTGGTCTTTACCTTTAAGCTTGACTAAATAGAATGATGATAGTCAGAAGGACCATATATAATTCAATGTTAAACTATGAATTAATGCCCTAGCTTCTCACTTGACTGTCAACAGATTATTTGTTATTGGACCAGTAGGTCAATGTACTCTATATTCACAACAATATATACCGGGTACCACATTTTTTGCTCATTTTTACCTGTGAAATTCATTAACAAGGAAGTACTGTAATGTTCTACACCATACAAGGTTCTGTTATGGCTGTTTTCTCACAGTGTCACTGTTAATTGTTTATCAAATGACACACATTTTTATTGGAGGACAGAATGATTGCATGAGTCATGTGATTTTTTCAATGTCCAAGATCATACCAAAAATAGGAATATAGGAGGAAGTTGGATATTTGGGAGTCAATTTAAAAGTAACAAATTAATATTTTCCCCTTTTTGCATATTTGACACCAATTGTACACTTGCTGCATCTACAGTTTGTATTGTCGGTGCTCTCTAGCATACATTGCCTTAAATTAACACTCCCTGTTTAATCCCTTGACTGCTTCAAAATGTTTTATGTTGTAGGATCACTTGTGTCGTTTGATTTTTAAAAAATTGCATGTACTATTGGTGATACCTAAAAGGTATTCATCAACAATTTTATGAGTGAGGAGTGAAAATAATCTATTTAGCAAAATAAGGTGTTCCTTTTTTAGTGGAAGATTGAACAAATAAAGGTAAAAACATATATTTATATTCCCTTGGCTGCACTTAGAAATTTACCCTAAATTCATTGGAATTGATTTATTTTCATTTTGTGGTACCACTGAAACAGTGTTAGAGTCAAGATAATTTATTGTCTGATTTAGAACATAGTCAAGAAATTTCATTGCAGTTTCAGTTTTGCAATATGTACCACTACTAAATTGTGTTTAAGATAGAAACTTTACACATTTTCAAGGAGTCACATAAATACTTCCATATGGTATGCTGGTGAAGTGGTCACTTGAAAGAAATTTTGAAAACGTATAAACGACACTGTTTGGTAAAGAAGATAACATCTGGATATGCAGCTAACTTTTGTACTTAAATTGTTATTGATTTTTTAAAAATTTAAACTGTATTTCATTTCTATTCTTTTATCCTATTGTCCAATTTACTTCATGAAAAATAGAAAAGAATCAGGTTGCAAGTTTTTCTTCCCAATATGGTAGGGCATGTGCAATATTTCTCATTATTGGTAAATTATCATTTTCATTTCATATAGAAATATACTGCAGCTATTGACTGGATGATATTTAGTTTTGACCAGAAATAACTACTTAAATGAAATACAAAAATTTAATTTAAAATATGAATTTAAGCTGGTACAATAATATTCAATTCAAGAATGCGAAAGACACACAATAGTATTGCGAAATTGAAAAGCTATTTGGATTTAATGTGTGTTTCTTCAACAAAAACATGATGTGGCTTCTCTTTTTCGAATCAATATTACATTGGCTCTTTATCAACACAGATGTTGTATTCTTATAATTTTGTAATAAATTAGGAAATGTGAATTAAAAAAACACTGAAGATTGAAATTATAAATGAGTTTAGTTTTATTTATTTCCAAGTACCTTAGAAGAGAGCGAAAGAGAGACCTTGTGGATGAGAACAAAGAACTAATACTGAGTTATGAATAATGGAAGATTGAGAGAAAGGGAGAGGAAAAAGGAGAGATGGGAATTGGGAAGAGAGACTGCCTGAGAGAGAGAGAGAGAGAAAGAGAGAGAGAGAGGGAGGTGAAATGTATTTTTGAAAAGGATAAAAAAAGGTTTGGTTTAGAAATTTGAGATGAATGCATAAAAGTTACAGTTCAGGTTGCAAATTGGTTTTATGATAGGTTTGGGGTTAGATAGTTTAGTATTGTGTTAGGTGCAGGGTTATAAAGTTAGGAATTAGGTATTTGTAGGATATCAGGGGTTAAGGATGATGCCTTGGACTATAAGAAGGATTACAATAAAATCACAGATATAATTAAGTGACCTAGAAAGAGGGCTAAAGAAGGGGAGAAATAATATAAAGGATAACCAGTGAAAGAAGGATGGAAGAAAAGGACAATCGGGAAAAATGATGGAGTAGTATTGATCAAAAGAATGGAAGAGGTCTCCATCATAAATCATAAGGAGGAGGAGGAGAGAGAGAGAGAGAGAGAGAGAAAGAGAAAGAGAAAGGGAAAGCTCTTAGTTGCAACCTGTCTCAATATAGTCATGAGAGTATAGGATGGAACCGGAAGAAAGAGAAAGATGGGAGATAATTAGGAAAAATTTGCACCCCCCAAAAGGTAAAAAAGAAAAGTAAAGCCCCAGTCCCATATAAAGCCGGACCAGCACGGACGAGCACGGACCACTCCGGACCATCCCGGACCATGGTCTGGGGTGATCCGGGATGGTCCGGGATGTTTTGTTCAAAAAAGTGTCATGCTTTAAAAGCTACAGTCCCATATACGTCCCGGACCGTCCCGGACCATCCCGGAACCCATCCGGGGTGATCCGGGATTCGGTCCGTGTTGACACCGTGTTGGCACCGGGGTGGTCCTGGATGGTCCTGGATGGTCCTGGATGGTCCTGGGCGGTCAATAACTCACTCCCGGACTGCCACGGATCAACACGGACCACCCCGGCGCCACTACGGATGACCCCGGACCCAACACGGTGGCTACACGGATCACCCCGGATCAAACTTTTGTCCCGGACCGTCCCGGACCACCCCGGCAGTTTTTGACAGTCAAAAACATCCGGGGTCGACTCCCGGACCGCCCAGGACCATCCAGGACCATCCAGGACCATCCAGGACCATCCAGGATCACCCCGGTGCCAACACGGTGTCAACACGGACCGAATCCCGGATCACCCCGGATGGGGTCCGGGATGGTCCGGGACGGTCCGGGACGTATATGGGACTGTAGCTTAATGATCGAGAGGTAAAACCAGGGAGGTGTTTTAAAACCTGGTAAAACAAGACGAAAATGGGGGAGGGGGGGCTGGGAGGGAATTGTATAGCCGATCAATTTGCCTTTTTTCCTTTCATTTTTTTTTTTTTTTTTACTTTTCCATTTTGCCATTCGATTTAAATGGAAGGGCAATTAAATATAGCTAGAATGCATCTTTTTTTTTTTCTTTTTTTTTAAAATACACATATCAAATGTTATTTTGGGGACTAAAGATAAGAACATTTGTGAGTTTCCTCCCCCCCCCCCTTTTTTTTTTTTTTTTTTTAAAGGAAAGAGTCTTTTGCTTGTATATTATGTCTGCCGTTTGTCGAACTAGCCGACAGGTTATATATTAGCACTGAAAAATTTAGCACAAAAATTATGCACAAGCAAAGCTTAATTGATCTTTGCACGTACGTACCTACACAACACATTTGGTCGTCGCATTCCAAGTAAAAACATGCAGGGTTGGGGAGTTGACCAGGCTATGTTGACGCGGAGAGGATGTTAAAATTCTTTTTAATTCCGGATTTGGAGCTCGTAAAGACGCGGAGATTAATTTGCTTTGAAGTTTTTGCATCGAGAGGTAATGAAAAGAAACTTGTTTTTAGTATGCATGCGTGAAAACGAGGTGTGTGAATGAAAGTTCGGTCCTCGATCCTCGAATCTCATGGTGGTGTTTGTTATGTGTGTTGTGTCTATGAGATGTGCATGTGCGGCATGCGGTGCGGCGCGGCGGAGCCCAGTCCAGGCCCGCCGCGCTCCAGCCATGGCCAGCAGGTAGGGAGAATGCATGTTGCATGTTGCAACTTGCATGTAATGTTACATGTAATTGTTGGCTTGGAGTTGCATTGTAATTTGACTGTGTATGACTCAATGTTTAATTGCCTGCAACTAGGGCTGAACTAGACTCATTTAGTAACTAGCATCAATCAATGAATACAGAATAGTCTCGGCTTTCTTGCGAAATTTACCCGTACTTATTCTCCTGCATGTCACCGGCAAAATTTGCACACTGACACAGTCCCGACAGTGTCCAGTAGGGGCGCTGGTTTGAGAATGAAGATTGTCCAAATAAAATTCGGATATCCTCGTAAACGCTGACAAAATTCGTCCTAAAAATAAGGATCGTCTGCATTGTTTTTTCTTCTTCTGCACTCTGCGACTTTTGGGTTCCCAATCCGTGCACTGGCACCGTCTACTTAAATGGGTTGTCCGTCTTCCCGAGGATTATCACTCATAACGTGAATCTCTCTGTACAAAGTCAATGTAAAATGCATCATGCAAATTTTGAGAATAGTCCACATTGGCCCCATGCTGCAGTTTACATTTGCATTTTTTTGTGTGGACCATCCTGAGTACACTGTACATGCAGTGCTTTATTGTATTTTGATGATAAAAATGTTTTTTAATCATTTCTTTCTTGATAGATTTGTGGAACTGTACAAGCTAGCCTCCAGGATGGATGGTGAGGATACACAGACCTCAAGTGAAGTTCCTCAAGGTGAATCTAAACCCGCTGTAGCAACACCCACTGAGGACGACACGACCGGCCAAGATCCAAGCCCTGCAGCAGAAGAAACTCCAAGCCATTCTACAGCTTCTGGTACTGAAGGAAAACCCTCAGATGGTATTTCAGATGGGACAACTTCTGTAACTGTGGACAATGCTTCAGAGAAACCTTTAGAGGCACCTTCAGAGGAACCTTCAGAGAAATCTTCAGAGAAACCTTCAGAGATACCTTCAGAGGAACCTTCAGACAAACCTTTAGAGGCACCTTCAGAGGAACCTTCAGAGGAACCTTCAGAGGAACCTTCAGAGGAACCTTCAGATAAACCTTCAAAGGAACCTTCAGACAAACCTTCAGAGGAACCTTTTAAGAAACCTTTAGAGAAACCTTTAGAGAAACCTTCAGAGAAACCTTCAGAGGAACCTTCAGAGGCACCTTTAGAAGCCGATGCAGGATCAGATGGCATTTCAGATGGAACAACCCTGTCGTCTGTGGACCAAACTGTGAAGGAGAAGTCCCCTGGAAGTAGTAGTGGGCACTCTGTGTGTGTTGTCAGCACCACGCCGAATGTTGTCGTGGAGAAGGTCGGTGGCGGGCTGATGTCGTGGAACCTGACAGCGACTGGTGGCGATGTCGATGGGGAGGTAATTTCCCTCCCAAATATCTCTCCCGATCTCCCGATGTATCCCGATCTTGCCCCATTGTATGCAAGCGAAGGAATCAGTGAGGTGGCGCCGTCTGCTTGGGTTGGTCTCAGTCAAAGTTTGGCTTCCTTTCCAAAGTTACACCCTTGTGTGAAAGCATGTGACTAACATAGTTCTTTGTTCACTATCATTATTACCCAGGGATATGCAAACTAACATTGTTTTACCAACATAGAAGAGTACCACCCCTGGGCCCGGTCTTATAAAGAGTTGAGATTGCTTTGAATTGATCGCAAGTTAATCACAACTCCTTTTCCTTAGGTACACAGTTGCAGTTATGTTATTCTTAAAGGAGTTACAGAGTTATAATTGGATTCAATTTGATTAAATAGATCTATGGAGCCTAATAAGAATACAGAGTATTTAAATCACTTTTTAAAGCTGTCTTTGAAATTCATAATTTTTGATTTATTTTACACTTGTTTCTTATGAGTTACTCACATATTTACAAGTCTCAGTTTTTCTTTACGAGCTTGGATGAGTTTAATTTTACAAATTGTTTGCTTTCTTAAAGAACATTTTCTTTTTCATGCATTTGTGAATAATTTAATTTGTTTTTCTCAAAGTAATCTTTTTACACCCTTTGTTTTTACTTTTAGGGAAAGGAGACGGGAAGCATCTTTCCCTTGGATCTAGGCGGTGCCTCAACGATATTGACCCAGGACCAGATCCTCAAGATCGATGCTGCCTTGAAGTCCGAGCAGATCAAGTCGGGGCCCAACCCACTTCTCCAAGTCCCTCCTCAAGATAGCATCGAAAGCATGGCCATTGAAGAACCAGAGGATCACCAAGAGGATCACCAGCAAGAAGAAGAAGAAGAAGAGAAGATTCAACTCAACATCGACAGTGTGCTCAACATTGGAGCTGGAAGCTTTAGCACCAAGCATCTGATGAACCAGGTCATGAGCAGTGAGATACTCATGGAAGCCATAGGTGATGATGGGATCATGGTTGCTGCAGCAGCGGTCGTTCCTCAGACAACCAGTGACGGGGAATCGGAGAACGGATCGACCACGGACTCAACGTCGGAGAAGAAGATGGAGGATAACCTCAAGAGAAGGTCTTCCAGGATTGCACACATAACAGCAAATGATCTGACCCTGAGACAGTCCATGAGAGAAAAAGAGCAGAAGAAGAGAGAGCGACAGGAGAAGAAGCGGCAGAAAGAAGAAGAAAGGAAAGCAAAGGATTCTAAAAACGTGACGGTTGTGGAAAGTGGAAGTGACTCTCCAGATGCACCGAAGGAGAAAGGGGAAAAAGGGGCGGATATAAGTAGTGAAATTGCAAAATACCTGATGGTCATTGATCAGGAGATTAAGCAGAGTGAAGCTCAGAAAGAGGAAGATTTGAAGGAGGAAGATCCAGCAGTAAAGAAGGAAGGATCAACAGGAAAGAAAGAAGATGAGAAACAGCAGGAGGGTGGCACAGGGGAAGAAAAGAAAACAAGTCTTAATCTATTTGAAAGCCTCGGCAGGGATGCGTCAAAGAAAAAAGTGAAGGAAGACATTGTGAAGGAAACCACAGCGGGTGACAAGGAGAAAGAGAAACCTGATGCATCTACATGTAGTCAAAGAACATCTGATGCAGAGTCAAAGAATGCAGACATTGGTGAAGTGAAGGAAAAGTCATTAGATAAAAAGGATGAATTGGAGTTGGGAGAGGTGAAGGAGGAGAAGGAAACGGGTGAATTGTCCGATGATGAAGAAGCTCATGCTGAACCCAACACCAGTGTGTACTGGATGGACCATAGCTATGCTGCGAGTCAGGCTCTACCAACGACAAGTAGTGTACCTGCACCAGCCCCGGTGGATTCCCCTACAAAACGCAGCACTCGAAGAGATACCAGGAAAGCGAAGAGCGCCGAAGAAAGTTCTGTTGATAATACAGAAGAAAAGAAAGATGAAGAAAAACCCAGGCGGTCTTCACGACGAGAATCAAAAGTGTCAAAAGAGAAAGAGATCAAAGAGACCAAGCAAGATAAGAAGTCTAAATCGAAACGTGATCACAAGGACAAGGAATCATTGAGAAATAAGGACAAAGAGGACGGTCGCTCCAGGTCAAAAGAGAAAAGTAGCAGTAAAGAGAAGGAAAGGCATCGAAGTGAGAGTAGATCAAAGTCTGTGGATGACAAAGATAAGGATAAGAAGAAAAAGAAACATAAGGAGAAAGACAAGGAGAAGGACAAGGAGAAGGACGAGAAGAAGGACAAGGAGAAGGACGAGTCCAGAAAGAAGAAGTCTTCTAAAAGTTCTAGAGAAGTCAAGAAAACAAAACTTGGTAAGAATTCTCATTTCCATATTCGTTTTTAATTACTTTTTCTTGTCTATACATGTATTTATTTGATGTGGATAGAGTTTTGTTTAAGTAACTAGTTTCAGGCTGCAACTTTGCTTGTGTCTACAGCAAAAATGAAGGGGTCTAATTCCAAGATGTAATAGAATAATGCTTTCAGTTTCATAATTGCATACTCAAGTCTTTCAATGATTTAATTCATGAACTGGAGTTGACATTACATTGATATTCATTTTCAGAATTTAACAAGTTTTAAACCAGGAGACTGATCGTCATTGTTTCAGTTTCAGTTAATGGCAGTTAATTTACAGTAAATAAACACGCATATTGGTGACGTGTTCATAATATATTTTGCCTGTGTAGTTCTGTGTGTGCTACAGTTAATTAATATCAAGTGTTTTTCTTTGAAAATGTACTTGTTCATTTTGTAAGAAAGTAGAAGAAACTGGGTATTTTATTTGAAGAACATTTGCATTGAAGTGAATGGAAAATTGTTTGATTCCGAAGATTAAATGCAATATTGCCGCTAACTTTTAGCAAAGCTATAATTAAGCTGTGGATATTTTGTAGAAGGAAGAAAAAAAATCATGTCTAGCGTCCCCGCCCACTTCCTTTTTTTGAGGCCGCCTGTTTTTTTTTTTGTGCATTTAAATGGCAACTGTTATTTTGAAACATCCACTCCTTAAAAATTAATCTATCCATACTCTTGTTTTTCAGGTAAGGATGAACTAAGCAACATTCCATTTTATTATAAAGAGTTAAATGTGCCATTTAAATGGCAACTGTTATTTGGAAACATCAACATAGCTGCCCACCATTTTTTTTTTTTTTTTTTTTTTTTTTTTTTGTATTTTGTGTGTGTTTGTTCCATTTACGATGGCAAAATGCCCATTCTGTCCTGTAAAGCATCCTACAACCATCTCGCATCGACAATTTGGGGATGTTCATTGGTTCATCAACACACCAGTCATGAAAAAAATCATGCATATTCAACCAATGATCCATACAAAAATGACAATTTTTGTCAGTAAAATACAACTTTTGGGATTAAAGGATACAGTTTTTGAACTCTAGAGGTTGGCAGGTCTGCATCAATCCACTCCTTAAAAATCAATTTCTTCATCTTGTTTTTCAGGTGATGATGAACTGAGTGATATTCCATTTTCATCTGAAGAGGAGGAGCATGTGGTCGATGAGGGCGAGCATGATTCAGGCAGTGATTGGACTAGTGACGATGATCCAGAGAAACTATGGTGTATATGCAGAAAGCCCCATGACGGAAAGTAAGTCACCTTTAGACTCACAAGTATAGTTCTCCATTTTATTTTATTCTAATGAATCTCATTACTTTCCTTTTTCTCCAAAGAAATTTTACTATTGTATTTGTGCTATAATTATGTTATTGGACATATGTTTACACACACCCCTTGCATAAATGTTGTCTGTTACTTCACCAAGAAGAAAAAACATTTGGGATAGTTCTCAACAGAAAAGAAAAGGAGAACTGTTCCTGACGGAAATCATGGATTTGCCTGTTTGTATTTGACTGATTCTTACTGTTTCAGAGTCCTATTTTCTCCTACATCGACTTTGTGCACAAGTATGAGCATGCACACTGTTAAATGAGCAATTTCCAATTCCATGATCTAGCTGTAAATGTTGGAATGGTGTACCCATGATGACTTTCAAAATTAAAAGTTGCTAGTTAACTCTGGATGTGAAAGCATGCTGTGCCTTTGAAGTAGGTCATGACCTTTTGGTTCAATGACATTTTGCCATGTTCCCCAAAACAGCAGGCTCATTGTAGAATGCACACAATGCATGTGGACATATTCTGAATAAAGGCTTTTATAACAACCTCATTAGACCAGTTAACTAACATATTCAAATTTATGGATGTTTCTTTCCTTGGGACCTAGTGACGAGGTACATGTATTCCACTAACCCTGTCATTGATAAATGAACTACAATACTGGAAATCCAGTCTGCATATATTACTTGTTGCTATGTTGGGCAAGCCTAGAAGCTTTTAGTGTGTCAAGAACAATCTTTGTTTAAAAAGTATGCATACAATTTGATTGTGTTAGTAAACCCGGTCTATTACATACATGTATCTGAAGCTTGTCTGGCATAAGTCATGCATAGAAGTTATTGGCTTATGAAAGAGGATTATTTGCTGAAACAGCTGCGTGAAATGATTTGTTACGGCTTGACTTAAAATTCCAATAAACTTTAATTGACACATAACGGATGTGTGCTGTATATTAAACTCAACCAGAGGGGAGTCTTCATTTTCTTAGTTATACATGAATATCTTTCCCTACAAGTAAATATGCTGGTACATGTATGCATCATGTGCATCAAGCAGAAATTCCGTCATTTCTGTTTGATCACTTACTTCATGTAGCACTTTGGTTTAGCCAACAATATCCCTGCTACCTTAGCTATTGGAATCACTGTATTTGTTTAAAATGTGCAATTTGTCTTAGGATTGTGGCTGCATTTATGTGTAAAAGATTTAACTAAAGCCATACTATAGCGCCATCTCAGGTCAGCTGTAGCAGCATGGACCTGTAACTTGCTGCTTCCCTAGCTCGCTGTTGGTACTCGCATCAAGTCCTCTGTCTGCAAAGTGGGAATAAAGTATTAAGTTACGCATTGTTGGCAAGTTGACCATGAGACAGCGCTGTACAAGAAACTAGGGCAGAAAGTTCATCAGCTCAGTATCGCTTTAGGCGGACCAGGGGGGTGTTTCACAAAGATCTTAAGTTGGACTTAACAATTATGGAAAGCTGTTAGCATCTATGGAAATATTTTGTAAAAGCTATTTTAAAAGGCATAAAATGTTGATTCAAATCGTTCATATTTTGTATTATCAAGGAAAATTTCATGTTCTTGATGTGGAATTTATAAAAAGTCTAGAATACTTGATTTTTCGCTTTGGAATATATTTTATTTTAAGGCTACAAATGGCTTTCCATAATTTTAAAGTCCAACATAGAATTAAGTTCTACTCAGGATCTTTGTGAAACACCCCCCCCCCCCCCTGACCTCTTTGTCCTTGATTGGATTCCTCTAAAAATGAGACTTCTCTGATTCCCTGATTCTCCCAGGTTCATGATCTGCTGTGATAAATGTGAGGATTGGTTCCATGGCAAGTGTGTCAACATCACTAAGAAAGAAGGCAAGCGCATGGAGAGCGAGAACCTCAGCTGGATGTGCCAGAAGTGTACTGGTGAGTACTTGTGATTGTTAATGTACTATTTTGATCATTTAAAAATCAAGCTTGTCAAAGATGTTCATTCATGCATGGGTATACAGACGTTCGTCAAGTAGGCAACTTGGCAATCACTTCATAACACTGAGCCAACTGGTATTACACTCCAGTGCTTACGTCTGTGTGCTGCCCTCTATGTACCCACGCTTGAGCAACTTTAAAGTAGTTGATATACACATGTATTCTGTTATGAACAGTTCAATTTGAAAGGTTCTATTAATTTTGGTCCAAGTCCCTTTTGATTTCATTCAGAGTATTGTCAGCTTTTACTTTTGTTCTTCAAAATTTTAATGCTCAACTACTTAGAAGACATTTTCCTATTTAATTTAAGGTGTTCAGAAGTTAGAATCTTTGGCTGATCTTGATACGGGATCCCTGTAAGTGATGAACCCTGCCTACATTTTAGATCTCTTCAATGCTCCATTATCCCCTTGGTTAGCCTGCAATACCTGATTACCTATTCCTTCTGATAGGACCTACAGCTGTAGGTTCCCTGTAGTCTTTTGTAAGCAAAACAATGCTTTCTTATCACTCATGTCAAGTGTTCAATCGACAACATTTTGAATCTCTTGCTTTTTTAGAGGAAGAAAAGAATGGGGCAGCAGACAAGTCCAAGGCAAAGGATGACAAGAGTAAGAAGACCAAGCAAGACTCAGAGGACCCGAGGGATGCACGCTCAAAGGAGAAAGAAAGAAGAAGGAAGAGCAGCGATAGGAGGAGAGAAGAAGAAGAAGAGGACGAGGAGATGGATGATGATGAGGAGGAAGAGGAGAAGAAGGGGAGGAGAGGGAAGGTGTCCGATGACAAGAAGAGGAAAAGGAAGAGCGATGCAGGGACGAGGAAAGACTCTGAGGTATTGCATTTGCCTTGTTTTTATTTTCTACTTGACTCTTCATTTCAAAAGACCTTTCATCAAATTTTTCAAAGCAGTCTGTGTTCTGGACATATGTTTTACAATTTTGTGCATCAGCTATCAATTTACCCTCCACCTATCTTCCTAAGTATTTGAGCTCTAAAAGGAGAGACTTTGTTAGGCTCTAAACCAGATGACTGGGTATTTTCACATTTTGAAAAAGGACAAAAACTTTAAGATTCTGTGCAGTCTAAAGGAAAAGGTAGCGATAAAAGGAAAATCATATGTAGGTTATAGAATATACAACTAAAAATTTGTAAAATGGGGGAATTCAAAAGACAATTTTTTTGTGAATATTCTGTTGAATTTTCATAATAATCCTGTTCTGAGAAATTCAAAAGAATATATGGTATTATTTTATCTCTTCTAGTCAAAGAAAGAGCCCAAAGAGGAGGTTGCCAGCAAGAAGAAGCGACTCAAGTTCTTCCGACCCCCTCCCCCCAAGCAGCACTGCATCGGGCCGCGTTGTGAGAACTGGGCGCGGTCGGGCTCGGTCTACTGCAGTCCGGGCTGCATAGTGAAGCACGCTAAAGAGAGTATGCGCCTACTCACTGCAGAGAAAGAGAGGGCAACAGGGCTCAAAGCGAGGAGAGACTCTGCAGGTGGCTCTACTAGCAGCTCCACGCAGGTAAGGAATTAAATCGGTGACCATTGGTCCCCCATGATCCTCTTTTTCTCATGTTAATTGAGAGCTGATTTGATGAGATAACCACCTGTCCAGTGACCTTGCTGGGTGGTCCAATTCCTCCTCTGCACTAGTACAGATGAGCTTTAAGGCTTTATATGTTTTTGTTATTTTTTTGTATGTTCATTAGTATATTTGACTAGAAAATTGTTGACTTACGATAGCGAGCAAAACAAATTTTGATGAAAGATCTGCATATTGAATACCAGGAAACATTGAATTGATGTGTAATATGACAAGGTCAAACATTGTTTTGGAACGTTAACTTCTATTTGGGAGGGGGGGGGGGAGTGTTCATTTTAGTAACATTTCTAATTGTTCAGTGCATATTTTGCTTTGAGCCTAACACTTGATCAAAATTGTGATGTGGCTGTGATTTGTATGAACTGGTAACAGTAAAAAAAAAAAAAGACAACTAATTTCTCTTGCTTCTGATGGTCATTAGTAGAACTATTTATCACAAGCTTACTCTTGATTTTAGAATGTTCAAAACATACATTTCATGAATTCATTTCTCCATCCATTGAAGTCACTGAAGCTGAGAGAGGATGAGCGCATATCTGTGATAGAGCGTCACACAGGGCGGCTACGCACAGGGCTTACAGCACCGACGTATGAAGAACTGCCCTACTGGCTGGGTAGACATCCAACGTATGAAGTACTCAGGCCAAACATCAAACATGGATACACAACATCTTCATTCCACTCAGGTAAAAGCTTTAATATGATTGTAAATGATTCATGAAAAAGAAGAAAAGAAAAGATAGTAAATGAATCTATGAATGTAAAACTTATTGAAGAAATAAGGCTGAACATCAAACATGGATACACAATATAGGATATAGGATACACAATAAATTCATTGTATTCAGTTGAAAAATTTGATAAATAGTAAGACAGCTATTATAATTGTTTAAATTTTAGTAGAGTGCATAAAAATTGAATTTGTTTTTTTGTTTTTGTTTTTTGTTCAAAATAATAATAGAAGCCAGTGAATGGGGTAATGATACTGTAAGCGCTTTGGCTGGTTACATTGTAACTGCTAAAACACTTTATAAAAAACTGTTATTATTACAGGAATTATAATTATCATTAACAATTTGTTAACAGGTAATTACACTTGGAACTTGTTTGAATTCCATTGTTAAAGTTGCCCATACATCCAATTCGTACACAGAATCCTATGGCATTTACCCAATTCCCCACAATGACCTTTGCACTTATAGCTACTTGCGCCCTCGTTATAGCAAACAATGCCTAATCGGTGCCTGTTGGTCCCCCACGATCCTCTTTTTCTTATATTAATTGAGAGCTGATTTGATGAGATAACCACCTGTCAGTAACCTTGCAGGGAGGTCTAATCCCCCCTGGCCAAACTAGTGCAGACAGGTTTCAAAATTACCATGTACCTGTATGTCATTTTACAGGTAAAGGATCGTCGAAGCACAAACCTGAATCAAGGAGGCTCTCACACGAGGTCGTTGACCCTATCAGGAATGTCTCGTCCTCCGACACGGAGCGTAAGATAAGCACCAAGCAGATCACCAGCCCCAACAAGGACGGTGGAAATGCTGGGGCAGACAACCTTGAGAAAAGACAGCGAGAGAGGAGAGAAAAGGTAAGAAGATGCACTGCCTGACTTTGTAAGTTGAGAATGAAAAGTACTGGGGGAGTCTGAGACACACCAAACAAACAAACAACAACAATAACAATGACAACTACTATTACCGCAGCAACAACTACAACAATGACAACTACTACTACCGCAGCAACAACTACAACTATAACAACTACTACTACTACTACTACCACAACAACAAGAACAGCAACAACATGGATTCTATTTTCTTTTTGACCATTTGTCCCCAGGACAGTGTTATTTTCCTGCAAGTAATCAAGCTCTTCTTCATCTTGTCCATCTGACAAGGTTAACTGCTAGAGATGTATCCTATTTGAGGTGCTTGTATGTATCCAGTATACATTTACACATGTAAGAGTGCACAAATCTGAGCGTAATTAATATACATTACTGCCAGATAAGGTATTCGGAATGTCTCATTGACAAAAATTGTCTCCCCACATGAAGGTACATTTCCAGAGATAGAGGATAACTCTCAAAGCCCATCTGCACTTTGGCCCGGAGGGATTAGATCTCCCTGCATGGTCACTGACAGATGGTTATCTTATCAAATCAGCTCTCAATAAACATAAGAAAAAGAGGACTGTGGGAGACCAACGGTCACCGATTAGGCATTGTTTGCTCTATAGAGGGCGCAAGTAGCCATAAGAAGTTCAAAAACTAAAGCTGTAATATCATTCGATCTATTCTCTCTTCAGGTTCGATTGCTCCTTGAGATGAAGAGACGGGAGGAGGAGGCCATAGAGAGGGACCTGGAGAGGAAGAGGATGGATGAGAGCCGACGCAAACGAGAGGAGGAGAAGAGGGAGGAGGAGGAGAAGAAGAAGAGAGAGGATGAGAAGAGGAGGAAAGAAGATCGAGAGAGGAGGGAGAGGGAGAAGAGAGAGAAGGAAGACCGTCAGAGGCAACAGGCGGAGAACAGTAAGCTTGCAGGGCAGGCGTCCGAGAGTGTTAGGGTTAACGTTAAGAGGACTCTTCTGGATGTTCTCCTTACAAGGTAAGTTTTTCATTACTAAAATTATATTCACCAAAATTTTAGATTTTTTTCTTAAATCACTTGTTTTGCACATCAAATAACATATCAATGCCTTAATTTTTGTGTATGTCTGAGAAAACCAGGCCTTTCTAATGAAATGATAAAGTAATAGATATCTAGAAGTGCCCTATATTGAAATCATGTATCTTTATCATGTATCAAGGAGGTGACTTTTTAGTGTGTTTTAAAGGTATCGTTTAACAATGTTAAATCTGAGATACATGGCCCTATGTGCTATCAGTGTCTGTGATATGGTGTAATATTGAAGCCCTAGAAAAATTGCGCTTCAAAATGATCAAGAAGTGCCTCAAAAAAGTCAAAATCTTTGAGTGACCGGTTTTACCATACTCGTTTTCCCCAATAGACTGTAGTGTTATGAAAATCGTCAGGCGAACGGTTTTCAAAATTTGTAATTCCAATCATAAATATCTTGATAATCAGACAGGCGATCGGCTTGTAAAAGTCATGGGGTTCCTGACTGACCTAAAGGTTTATAATTATCATTGCATCATGACCTAAATCCAGAATTTTATCTCAGAATCTGAGACAAAGTTACCGGATCCCTTTAAGGTTCTTCAAGGTCTGGCTGTTGTACATTACCCATTTAAGACTATGTCAGCGATAACTTTGAATGAAACCCTTTGAAAGTTCTTTCAGAGAAAAAGAGGGTTAGGCAATGACTTAAGCTTCTCTCTTGGTCTGCAGAGCGTTTGTCTTCCATTTGTGTATCTTTTCTTTGTAAAAGATGCCAGACTGGGATGCCTCTGAGGCAAAATCATTTCATTTTCACCTTTTCCCTATGAGGATGATAAAATTGTATCGACTTCAAGTTGTGAAATATTGACTGTTGATAAATGTGTGCATGCTTTGTCCTTTGTGCCGCTGAGTATATTACAATGAATGAAAATTTGATTTTTTTTTGTTTTTTTGTTTTTGTTTTGTAAACAGGGTAAAGGATTTTTACCTTTCCCTATGAGGATGATAAAATTGTATCGACTTCAAGTTGTGAAATATTGACTGCTGATAGATGTGTGAATGCTTTGTCCTTTGTGACGCTGAGTATATTACTAAGAATTTTGTTGTTTTGTTTTGTTTTTTGTTATCAGGGTAAAGAAAGCTCCCGATGTGAAGAATGTAACAGCAGACGATGTGAAGAGGGTATCCAAGCAGGTGGAGTTTGAGCTCTATAAGCTCTTCAATGACACAGGTGCCAAGTACAAAGCCAAGTACAGGACTCTCATCTTCAACATCAAGGACATGAAGAACAAGGTCAGTACTGGTTTGAAGTTGAACAAGAAATTGAGGACCCCTCAAGACGTAACTCCATATTTTGCCAAAATGAGTATTTGATATCAAAATGTTCAGAAAATTGTGGGCTTTCCAGGAAACACAAAGACTTCACTCCAATGGCAGGTGAAACATAGACTTAACTCCTTAAGGCCCGAGTGCTCAGTGACACATTAACCACTTTTTCTCAAAATGGAGTTCCGAACCTGTTTTTGTCTGAGCATTCCTCATCCATCATGGTTTTCTATTCTGATCTACTGATCCAAAAGCCTATGAGAATGAGTCAATGAGTTAAACCCTCATTTGTGTGTTCATCCTAAGGTATCACTGTACATGTTTAATGTTTCTAACATTGTTCTTACTCTCTATGTATTTGTGTGTCAGGGTTTGTTTCGTCACATCTTAAAGGGAGAGATCTCTCCCAGGAACCTGGTGCGCATGTCATCCGATCAGCTGGCATCACAAGAGCTCATGAAATGGAGAGAACAGGAGGCTAAACATGTAAGAAATATTTGAATTGATTTGATTTGAAAAGGTATTTATCAAAAACCACATGGCAACTTAACAGTTGAGTTGAGTGGAATTCACATCATAAAACATTTAAATAAATGCAGTACAAAGTAAATATGATACAATTTGTACAATACAAAATACATAATCAATCTTTATATATAATACGGTGCACCGACATTGGCTTCAAGCATTATTTTGTCAAAGATATGGGGTTAAGGTTGAGTTTGCAATTGGGATTATGGTTAGGTTTATGTTTAGAATTAGGTTTAGTCTTAGTCTAGAGATGAAGATATGAATTCGGTGAGTGTAGGATAATAATCGTGGAGCATTTATTGCAAGAACATTTATCATGCAACCTATTCATGTAGACTCAATGCTCAATCTTAATTTCTTTGCAAATCGTTACTTTATCTGACAGGGGGTTCATTCCAGAATCAATGATGTAGTTTTAGATACTTTCTTAGTTGATTCTTGTTCTTTTAGGTATCAAAATGATCTAAAAGTAAAGTAAAATTTGTTTTCATCATTATTCATGAACTGTAAATATTTTATTTTGGCGTGGATGTAGCGTCGTTCGTGAAGTAGCGAACTTGGCGATCACTCCCGATCACTACATAACACTGAGCCAATGTGTATTACACTCCTGTGCGTACGTCCGTGTCCTGCCGTCTATATACCCAGGCTTGAGCAACTTTAAATTACGATAATCATTTGTTCCCAATCCAATATTGATCTGTGTTCTTCCTTCTTAGGAGCTGGACATGATAGTCCAGACAGAGGAAGATAAGAAGGGGATGCACATGACCATCGTCAAGAAGACACATAAAGGAGAGGTAGAACTGGGAGAGGAGGACAACCTAGGAGAATTGGTAGTAAGCTACATCCATTCATTCATTCCATGGTGATGCATAGAAGCATCTAGATGCTAATGTAGATTGTTGCATTGCTTCCTCAAGCACATGCACAGTTTGTTGAATACCACATGTGTAACTTGTGAAGGGGGTCTCATATACCAGTTTCATTTAGTTGGTAGGATAGACCATGTTTAGTATAAAGTAACTTTGGAATTCAGTCCTGGAGCACTTTTCAAAACAATTGAGAAAAGAGTTTTTATATTTCCTCGCATAAAGCTTTCTTGATTCTGGGCAGATATAGTAGTATCCACCAAGAACTATGTATTAAAAGGTATTATTTAAGCATCTTAATGGCTTACTTATATCTATATGAAGTGTTCATGAATTCAAAATACCAGTAGGCAATAAACATAGCATCTAATGACAAATTTCTCGCAGATATGAAATTTTACTGAAGATCTTAAGTAAGTTTGAAGATGACGTCCGATTGATGAAGATTGTGTTTTCTTTGTAGCCCCATTCCAAAGACGAGGAGGGAGCTTCTAAGCAGTCCAGCAGCTCATCGCCGGGCACGGATCTCAAGAGCCCTTCCAGACTCTCCTTTACCTCTCCTACCAGTCATCCTGGGGGCTCCTCCCCGACCACGCCCACCTCCCCGACCACTCCCAAGATCATGCTCGTGGACACCACCGACCAACACAAGGCACATCTCTTTGATCTGAACTGCAAGATCTGTACCGGTAAGTTGTAATGCCGTGTGCCCACTTTGGTGATGTTAAAGCCCCACTGTACTACTTATAGCTACTTGCGCCCTCTATATATAGCAAACAATGCCTAATCGGTGCCTGTTGGTCCCCCATGATCTCCTTTTTCTTATGATAATTTAGATCTGATTTGATGAGACAACCACCTGTCAGTGACCTTGCAGGAGGTCTAATCCCGCCTGGCCAAACGAGTGCAGACTGACTTTAAATCTAATTCATAACAAGCTCTGGCATAGTCTGAATGCTTTCTGTTACATGGTTCTTCTAATATGCTGGGGTCGTGTTGAGTAGTAGAGTCATGTGTCCTATTTAGGTTGCACAAGGTCTTTCAGCATTACAGAATGAACCAAGGTCATACTGCGTCTGAGTGAAGTTGCACGAATGTCTGTTGCATTGTTAAAACCTCACATTTGTATGGTGAGAAATTAAAGCTCAGTCCGTGATAGACGTGTACTCTGCTTGTAGCACATGGTACAATTCAGAGCTGCCAACCATAACGTTTTTCCCGGGATTATTCTGTTTTTACGGTATTTTACGGTATTACGTTCTTTCTCCATAAAATATGTGTTTAAATTTTATTTTATTTTTTATTTTTTTACATACCGCACGTCAAACAACTGCCTTAGAATGTTGATTTGATCACAAATTCATTAGAAAACTAAGGTTAAAACATACTTAAAAATGCCAATAATTCCAAAATAACAACAACAAAAAAACCTAATTGTAAAAAAACTATAGTTCCTAATGTGGAAAAAACAGCATGAGGAGTTGACATTTCTGCATTGGAAGTGTGTCGCATGTGGTTGTAAATTTTGTTTTAATGAATTCCTTTTTTTTCCTTGAAATTCCTTTTTTGTTTTGCCATCATGGTTCCTTTTTTTGGTCGCACAAGGTTGACAGCTCTGTTCAATTGTATAAAAACATTTCCATTTATTGTAGGTAAAATACCGGCTCCTAAGGAGGACAAGGTCTCCAAGAAGAAGGCCATTGTGAGGAAAACCCCCAAGATCATCAAGAAAGTGGTGGTGAAAGAAGAAAAGAAGAAAGGAGGAGGAGCCGTCAGGGAGAAACCGGTCAAATTCTTTGGGGAGGAGATTGAGGAAAAGAAACCTAAAGAGAAATCCGTCACCGAAGACCTCTACGATGACCTGATGGAGACTGTTGGTGGTGGTGACGATGACGACGATGATGACGATGATGATGAGGATGCTGCAGTGATCATAAGAGAGCCGGTTGATGAGGCCAAGTAAGTTATAGGCATTTTTTTTTTTGTCTTGTGTCGACCATCTTGGAAGAATAAAGAGGGGTAGACCAACTGGGATGTGGACTGATAACATCAAGTAGTGGACAGACATGTTTCCAAATTTTTTTTTTTTTGTTTCCCTGATTTTTGTATTAATTTATTTTTCCTGATTTTACCCCTATTTCCCTATTTTTTCTCAATTTTCTTATTCTGAAGGAGAGTAATGTTGTTAGATGCCATTGTTTTCCCCCCAAATCCTTTTTTTTTTTTTTTTTTTTACTCAAGAGGGGGGGGGGGGGGTTGAGGGGTGCTCACTATCATCCCTGCAAGAACAGCTGAAGACGGGAAGTAACAGAACCTGTGTGTCTCAAGGTTCATTTTATTGTTGCCTCAACGGGCCTCCAAGCTATGTGACATTTATAGATATGACAGGGATGCCTGTTTTTTAGGATTTTGCCAGATGTCAGAACCTGCCATCTCTGTTTCTGGCCTTTTCATGCAAACTGAATAAAATCCAGCTGTTACCCCTTTTTTAGACATCTTCAGTGCAGAGTTTGTATGAGGATTGTGCTACTTGTAATTATAATCTGTTTGATTTAATTTTCATCAAAGATGTCAGTGATAGTGAGGCTTTAAAAAATATTTTTTTATCTCTTTACTCAAGATCTCCTGGGACTCCAATTCCTAAAATGTGTCTTACCGTTGCTTAATTTGAAGCAACAAAAAATTTGTCCGCCTAAGGTACCAGTACCCAATAAGCAATTAGTTGGCTCTGTTCTTGTCAAGCTCTGATCAAGGCCAGGTTTCTTTAAACTTTTATGAATTCATCAAAAAACATCCAATAACCAACCAATAAAATATGAAAGGGGTTTGAGGATTAAAGATTGATTTCATATCGAGGGGTCAGTGACACAAAGACGTAACTCCATTTTGGTAAAAAGTAGTTTATGTGTCACTGAGCACTTGGGCCTTAAAGGAGTTAAGTCTATGTTTCACTAGCCATTGACTGGGTTTAGTTAAATCTTTGTTTCCTGGAGAGCCCACATTTGTCTGAACATTTGATATCAAATACTCATTTTGGCAAAATAGGGAGTTCCGTCTTTGTGTCACTGACCCCTCGATATGCACTGGCTCTTTATGCAGAACACCCCCAGGTAGTCCTACACCACCTGCAGAAGTGCACACCGCTCCCAAACCCGTCAAGGAGAAGAAAGCATCGCGACCCTCGCAGGTCAAGAGGTCGATGTCGTCGGCATCAATGACATCATCACCGGCCTGGAGAGGGTTCATCTCCATGCAGGAAGTGTCAAAGTTTGTTGCCGTGGCGCACCATGTGTCCGGCCCCGCCGAGAGTATACCCATGGTGAGTAATCCCAGCCTGTTTTCCAAGGGAATGTAATGATAATGATAACCAGTTACAAAGTGCAGGCACCATGCAAATATATATTCTACTTCGCTGCAAGAGCTCCAGATGTGCTTAAATCTACAACATAAAGTTAAATGAAAATATGTACTAAGTTTTTATTTGAATATACTTGTGATTTCCTAATTTTTAATGGTTGGTTATCCCAACGTTATTTTGTTAGTTGTATAAGATGAGGTTTGCAATAATAGAGTATCTATCTATCTGTGCTTCCATTGTCTGTCCACAGGACCTGCAAGACACACTAGAGGTGTGTGGTCGTATCCCCTACAAGATAGTATGGGACTACTTCAGCAAGCTCAAGCAGTCGCAGTCGACGGAGATGACCATCATGCGCTTCCATGTCTGGCAGGACGACGAGGAAGCGGCCTTCTTCTCGCTCTTCGACTACTTCTACACGCGGCAGCGCATTGGCGTGGTCGGGAAGAACCGGCCTCACGTCAAGGACTTTTACCTGATAGCCCTGCCATCCAGCGACAAGGTTCCCCACCACATCCTGCCGTTCAACGGACCTGGTACGTTGTTATCCCTTGGATAGGATGTAGAGCTGTAGGGCCTGAGGTTGCATGTGTTATAGCTTTCAGAGTTTCCCATGTACAAGAGATGATTCCACCTTACCTACCAACCTTCCATAGCAAAATACTTTAATTTCCTCTAGGCAAATTTAGGAATGCAGTTTATTCACTAGTTATCAGAAAAAAAGCAGAAATCTAAGTTTCATAACAATAGTTTGAAGTTCAAAATATAGGAATCATTCCTCTAGCATATTAATGGTTTCCAGCTTGACTCCAGTGCAGAAAGGCATCGTTGTTTATAGTGTTGTCCCAATGGCACCAATCAATTAAACTGGTATGGACATTGAAATCGATAGAAACAGTGTGAAATTTTTGACTTATTGCTTTATAATTCCATTATATGTCATAATTTTATGTAGTTTTCAAAGGGCAATCTAAAACTACCATGTGAAAATTGTCAACACTGTATTTTTAAGCAAAAGCATTTTCTTTAAAGATTGTTAGCAATCAACTTCCTTATTATGATTTTGGTAGCAAATGAGAGGATTTTATCTATCAAGTGTGAACTTGTGAATGAAAATTATATTCTCTCTCCTCTTGACCCACAGGTCTGCCAAAAAATCGACCACACATGTTGCTGGGCATAGTAGTCCGACACAAGGAGAAGCAACGCTCAATTAGCCTTGATGGAGAGTTGGCCCCAAAACCCATCGGCCAACCTCCCCGGGAGCCTCCAGCGCACCACGCCTCTAAGAGGAAACACCATCATCAGTCTGCTCTAGACATCACACCTCCTGAGAACACCATGTCGTCATTCCGGTCCAGTGTCCCCACGATGCGGGAAATTTCAGATCTCATCACCCCTAAAGATCTCAAGACGAAGGAGATGTATGTGACCGAGGAGCAGCTGGTTGATCCTATCGTGGCGCAGTACGCCAACGTGGACCCGAAGGAACTTGAAGTAGAGTTGGAGGAACCGTATTCACCGACGAGGGAGGAGCAGGAGGCGCCGTATGATCCGTCGGATCAGATGGATGACTGGCTTCAAGGGCGTAGCATGCCTTCTTCTGCTGTGATCCCTAAAGCTGCTTTCCCTCAAGTTCCTCCAGTGGTTATTCCAGAAGAGAAAAAGGGGAATCCCCTGAAAGGGGATGGTGGTGGTGTAGAGAGCGGGGTGAAGGCAGCAGACATTGCCAGTGTGGCAGCCGATGCATCCCAGGACATTCTGAGTGCATTCAGTGAACAGTCGGGTCTCACGGAACAACAGCAGCTACTGATCCAACTCACCAAGCAGGTGGAGGAAGCCAAGAAGGCCCTTCTGGACCGACAGATAGAGTCGCTGCAGTCGGAGATCAACAAAGCTACAGGCAAATTAGGCAAGACCAATGAACAGACATCTGATGAAGCAGGTACCTCACCGGATGTCCGATTAGCCCAAGCAGATTCTAGTACAATGACTCCCAAGGATGATGTTACAAGCACTCCAGGAGGACCTGGAGCAGATTTACTTCAGGAAAGGTCTAAGAGTAAACAAGAGATACAACCATTGTGCCCACCGCCCAATCTGCCTCCCTTTGCAGTGGGAGCAGTGTTGTGGACTGCTAATGCAGAAGCAGCTGCGCACAAACAAAGCCCGAATATGAACCAACCGGAGCTGCAAGTTATGCATGGAGTGGCAACAGGTAGCACAACAGATAGCACAGCTTCTTCAACATCTCATGCATGGACCCAAGACATTAGCCATCAGCAACAACATCCTCAGCAACATCATCCTCCGCAACAACATCCTCATCATATGATGCAGAGTGAGCAGCATACCGCTTATCTACAAAAAGACTTGCCAAGGCATCCTGATCCATTGTTAAATCAGAACAAGCCACATTCACAGCCAGCTCATCATCATCCACATTCCATTGCCCCTCACCACGCCCCTATAGGCCACTCTCACCCTCACCCTTCCCCACCCCAAGGGCAGCCCCCAGCACCATTCCAAGCCCCACCCATCTCTCAACATCCACCAGCCCCCCACCGTCCACTCATCCCTCACCAACCACTTATCCCACACCAACCACACCAACAACAACATCCACCTGCTCCCCGGCAACCACTCATCCCGCATCATCCACCACCAGCTGCTACTTCGTCTGTACCGGTCACCAAGAAACGTAAACTGGAGCCACCGCCTCCCGGGGAGGAGGGATGGAAGTACGGGGATGATGATAAGGGCGGGGTCGGGCATGGGCAAGATCCAGGCCCAATTGGTCAGCGAAGGCAACCCCATAGAGAAGTGGACTACAGGAGAGATGTAGACCTGCGGGAAAGCGGGGGCCATTTTGAGGACATTGAAGAGAGGAGGCCTTGGGGAGAGGATAAACCTCAGGAGGCATGGGCAAGAGAACAATGGGAGCAGGACAGGAGGGGAGGAAAGGAACCCTGGCCAAGTCAGCAGTGGGGGCCCACGGGGGGAAGGGGCAGGGGTAGGGGGTATGATGACTGGTCAAGAGAGGATAGTCATCCATATACAACTGATTACCAGCATAGACCAAAGGAACGGTTACTCAAAGACCCAAGGGTGGGTCATGATAGGCCTATATCAAGAGATTACGGACATGGGGCTCGACCAAGATAGTTTATGACCAAGACATTTAGTGGTTGCATTTAAGTTTTAATTTCATGGATATCATGTCAGGTTCTAGCTACGTTTAGGCTTTCAATTCAAATCACAAGATATACTAAATTTGTTGCAATGTGTTTGTTAACGTATGGAACAAAATACTGTGGACTTTCTACAAGGATTGTTCTCATCAGTGACCCAGGATTGGCTCCTGTGACACTTCCTATGAACTTCATCTGTCAAAGGTATAGGGTTAGTGTTAGGGTTGCAAAAATATTTTTGGTTATTTATAGGGTTAGGGTCAGGGTTAGGGCTAGGCTTAGATATAGTGTTGAGTCCATGTCTGAAGTTCCAAATTTGACGAGTGTAGGGAATTGATGCAGAGTAATTTTTTTCGTAGGAGCATGTGTCAAACAACCATGTAGTTTGTCCTGTTGTATTTCTTATGCAAAGATACAGTTGAATGTTTTCCTCTTACTAAAATACCTCAAGCTTTCAACCTAGGTATCCATGATCAAACAAAGAAATGCAGTCAAAGTTACACTTATAAAAAAATAGGTACCGGTGTTAAAAAATTATGGAATAATGGGACTGTTGGCACTTTCTTTTTCATGCTTGTAAAATTGTAAATAGACCTGATATCTGTATAAAGTGTTGATACCTTTGTTATACTTTCTGTAAAATTATCAAAATCATGTACATCTTCAGAGCTATTTTTACCCTTTTTACGTGCTTGCCTTCCATCCATAGTTGTGGTCATGTCATAAAAGTAGGAGAAGCAAATTTGATTAATATGTTTCAAAAGTCTATTAATTAAAAAAATATATACTGAAGTATTATTTGTAATACTAATATACAAAATAATAAAGCAACAACTTGTTTATGATTGAAAGATGATGTGTTGTGTGTTGAGAGCCAGAAGGGCATTAACTCTGTTAAAGGGATCCGGTAACTTTGTCTCAGATTCTGAAATAAAATTCATGATGCAATGATAATTATAAACCTTTAGGTCAGTCAGGAACCCCATGACTTTTACAAGCCAATCGCCTGTCTGATTATCAAGATATTTATGATTGGAATTACAAATTTTGAAAACCGTTCGCCTGACGGTTTTCATTACACTACAGTCTATTGGGGAAAACGAGTATGGTAAAACCGGTCACTCAAAGATTTTTACTTTTTTGAGGCACTTCTTGATCATTTTGAAGCGCAATTTTTTTAGGGCTTCAATATTACACCATACCACAGACACTGGTAACACGTAGGGCCGTGTATCTCAGATTTACCATTGTTAAACGATCCCTTTAAAGTATAGAGTACCGAAGCTGTAACATCATAAAAATCTATTTTTTGAATTTCTCAATTTTTTTTCTTCATTTTCCGAAAGAGCATTAAAAATAATGTCCAAATATCGAAAACCAATTGAATATGTAAGTATTGGCTGAGATATGTAATGTTATGAACCAGAACAATATAAAACTGACTTCCCATAGGAAATTTATTTATTCAGATGGTCATATATATCTCAGGCAATACTCAACCTATTCAATTGGTTTTCGACATTTGGACATTATTTTTGATGCTCTATCGGAAAATGAAGAAATAATTGAGAAATTCCAAAAATAGATTTTTTTTTTGATGACGTCACACTTCACCACTCTATATGGGTCAGTGCCCTTCTGGCTCCAAACAGATGACAACATTTTGTGTCACCATTTTATTCAATGATTACTAGATGATTTCGTTTGACACTTGACGTAAATATAGAAATGACTCTTGGATTTCAGATAAGATTTGTGAACAATTTTGCTGAATTGCTGAAGGTTTCATGGCAAAGTGGATTCTACAAGATATAAGATCCAAAATAGACCCTAATCAATTTGGTAATAGAAAGTTCCTCTCAACAAACCATTACTTGATAAATATGCTACATCTCTTATTCCAAAATGCGGATAAACCAAAAGCTACATCTTCGGTAATTGTTACTGATTTTACCAAAGCCTTTGATAGGGTTGACCACACGATAGCCATTAGAAAGCTTATCGACCTTGGCACCAGGGGTGCCATTATTCCATGGATTGCAGATTTCTTATGTTCCCGTCAGCAGTGTGTACGATACCATTCAACATGTTCTGATTGGGTTTCATTACATGCAGGTGTTCCTCAGGGAACTAAATTAGGTCCAATAATATTTCTAGCAATGGTAAATGACGTTAATCCATCTTTCCAGAACTCAACTACCTTCAAATATGTGGATGACCTTTCAATTGTTGAATGTAGGAACTGTAACCAACCATCTGAATTACAAAAGTCTATAGACTATCTTCTAACCTGGTGTGATCATAATCATATGAAGTTGAACCCCCCAAAATGTGCTCAAATGAATGTTTGTTTCCTACGGGTTCCCCAAATCGATCCTGCAGTTTCTACTGGAAATCATGAACTGGCTACTGTGAAAGCCACCAAAATATTAGGAGTCATTATTCAGAATGACTTAAAATGGGATCAAAACATAAATAATATCATAAAGAGAGCAAACAGTAAAATTCATATGCTTAGACTATTGAAACGTCATGGTCTACCCTATGATGACTTGCTGACCATATACATGTGCTACATAAGACCTGTCATTGAATATGCAGCCCCCGTATGGAATGGAGGCCTCACCAAAAACCAAATCACCAGGTTAGAAAGAGTCCAAAAGAGAGTTTTGAGAGTGATTATCGGTGCCCGTTACTCAACTTATGACACTGTCCTAGATGAATTGAAAATCGAATCTCTCTCTGATAGAAGAAAGAGTTTGTGCTTGTCGTTCTTCAAAAAGACCCTACTCTACACTGATCAATTCAAACAGTATTTCCCTCCGGAAAATAATACTAGAACACTAAGACGTAAACCCCAAATTCCTGAGCTTAGATGTAAAACTAAACGAATGCAAAATAGTCCAATTCCGTACCTCATCCGTGCACTTAACCAAAGTAAACGATGAACGTTCCTCCTTTTCTTGTACCCTTCAGGCTCAGCAATTTCATCACCCTTTTGTTTTGTTTTGCTTTGTTGTTCTTTGACACGCCTCTTTTTCCTCTTCTTTTTCCCCTTTTTTCTCCTTTTATTTCTTCTTTTCTTTATTTCTAGACTTATTTTCTTCTTTTCCTTTTTTCTTTCTTTCTTCTTTCCCTTCTCCTTCTTCTTCTTCGTTCATTTTTTTGATTTGATTGCCTTGCCCCTGCCTGTGTTTACACTCTTACCAATTAAGTATTGTATTTGTTTCATGATTTTTAAAGTATTTTTTTTACTCCATTTTAGTCTAGTTTTACCATATTGAATTGAAATTAATTGAATTTAACTGAATCTGTCATGTGACAATAGTTTATCACCCCTCTTCACCACCATCTCTTGTCTACTTTAGGCATGGTTGTATATTCCCCTCCTTCCATTTCTTCTCCTTTTTTCTTCTTCTTCTTCATCATCATCGTCTTCTTCTTCTTTTCCTTTCTTTTCCGTATCCTCTTATATGAATTTTCCATTGTCGCTTTCTACTCCTACTTCCTATATCTTCCCCCTCTCAGCCTTTTAACACTCTCCCTCTGTAAATCTCCCCCACTCTTAGTTACAGTGTATTTGCAAACGTTACTCCTTACCTTTCAGTTGTACTCTCGTTTTTTCCACCACCTGCACTTGTTCCGTTTACCGCTTATTGCTTACTTTATTCCTTCTTTCACATAATTTCAGTGCTATTTAATGCTATTTAATTCAGATTTCTTTCTAAATTATGTTCCCATATGTTGCAATAAGCTATATTTCTCGTATTTATACTGATTTATTTTACAAATTCAATATATCATGTTATGCTATGTTATATATTACATTGTGTTATTAATTTTGTTTGTAAACTTTTGTAATTCGGCTAAACGCCGCGATGAAAGTTTTATTTGAAATAAACCATTTTGAATTGAATTGAATTGAATTGAATTTTGCTGGAATTTACATCATGATTCTGAATTTCTAACGTGAGGGTATTGTGAATAATGAATAGGAAATATTGAATACTTAAGTATTTTTTTCTAATATCAAGACTCCATAATGTCATATGAATCGATTTATGATGCACTATCACACAAAAATCTTAACTATTTCACTCTTCATTTGTCTTCAATCTTCGATGTAATTAGAATCATTTGCAGCTTATGTACTTTCCAGCCAAATATGTGGCAATAATCATTGATTCATAAATACTTGATAATGTAAATTTTTGTGCATCAAATCATCTCACTGACTTTTCATTCATTGGTTGTGAACTTCTTGAGCAAACTGGAAATGATCTATTGTAAAGCTCGTTGAACCCACTCGACCCGACTCTTCAGGAGTACGAGTTTTATTTGCAGTAGAAAATCTTTTTTTTAAATGTACAGGAGCTATTTTAGGGCTTTAGGCGTTAACCAGAGATATTCTTTTAATGGATGTTATAGAATATATGAATCCATGATGTAAACTCAATTATATCTCAAGTCATTTAATGTGATGGAAATTGCATCATTCTAGTTTCTTTTGATTTCCATTTAGGTATTTCATCTGTGATAATCAATTTTCAGTGTTTTTTTCTAGAGCTGGTAGGTAAGCCTTTAAGACGTACACATGTATGTACATTGTCTACAACTCCAGTCGTTCATTCTTCCTGGATTAGAAAACATAAATTGTTTATAACGTTAATGCAAGCATACATCATTATTCTCAAGATGCTATTGTATTGTTAGGTCAGATTTGTTTCCATTCAATATTCAAATAATTGTTTACAGTTAACAACTGAACTATTCATACTCTTTGTAAATTTGATGTTTTTTTTTTGTGTGTGTGTGTGGGGGGGGGGGGGGAACTCAAGAATGAAAGGTGGACTGGTTGAATTAGAGCCTTTGTTGAATAGATGCAAGTGTTATGTCACATTTTCAAGAAACGTGAATTGGAACAAAGCATTTTTACACATACCCGATACTTTAAAATATTACATAACATTTTAAGGGTATGAATAATTTAGTTGTTGAACTGTTAGTGCCATGTCATTTCAAGTCATTCTGTCATCGTGCAAGTAGTCACATTTTATTCCGTAAAAGGTGCTTATTACATGCTTTTGTATATGCAACTATAGCTTTGTTCCATTTGAAGCAGTGAATATTTTTCTTCCTATGTACAAGTTATTGTATATGCTTTGCCAACTGTGTTGATACATGTTTAATGTATATATATGTATATGAAATAATACATGTCGACCATGTTGGAAACCCAGAGATTGATTTGTCCATTGCTTTATTTATTTATTTATTTATTTCTGATATTTAGACAGGGTGACTCATCACCAAAATAGTGGTCTTCCATGAGGCCCTATGAAACATAATAAGGAACAATATTTAAAAAAAATCAATAACAAAATCATGAACATAAACTCATAACAGCATGAAAGAATAAGTAAGAACATGTATAAACAAATATACAAAATAGGTGGCTGAAAACGTTCGATGTGTATTGCAAGAGAGTGTTGAACTCTTTCTGATGCACGGCATGTCGAAAGTGGGTTCATGTGAGATGTGGTAGAGTGAAGAAAATTACCAAGAGAGTGGCTGAGACTTCCGAGTGCAAGAAAGGTAGAGAGATTAGTAATAATAGAGTAGTGGATGAGCAAGAAGGGATGTATATGGGAGATGTTAAGAGGGTTTATAGGCTTTGCTATCTTAGAGATACATTCAATAGAGTGGTCCAGTGTAATGTCATTAAAAAGAATTTTTTATAGTTTCCCAGATTTGATCTTCATTTTCTGGAAGAGCATCAAAAATAATGTCCAAATGTTGAAAACCAATTGAATATGTTAAGTATTGGCTGAGATATGACCATCCAAATAAATAGATCTCAATGGGAAATCACTGTTATTTTGCTCTGGTTCGTAATGTTGTGAACCAGACTTCCCATTGAAATATATTCATTCAGATGGTCATATCTCAGCCAATACTATATTCAATTGGTTTTCGACTTCTGGACATTATTTTTGAAGCTCTTTCGGGAAATGAAGTTCAAATTGAGAAATTCTAAAAACAGATTTGTATGATATCGCAGTTTTGGTACTCTATAGTGGTGGATGTGAGATTGCAATAGCAAGAAGATGCAGATTGGGATGGATGTAGTTTCTGGCCTCGATCCCTAGCTGGTAGTAGGTTTACGATGAGAATAAAAGGAAAGATCTATAAGTCCTCTATTAGAACAGCGATGGTATATGGTTCAGAAACCTGTGGTGTTTCACAAAGATCCTAAGTTGAACTTATCATCAAGTTGGACTTAACAATTATGGAAAGCCGTTAGCATCTTTGAAAATATTGTGTAAAAGTTATTTTAAAAGGCATAAAATGTTGATTGAAATCATTCATATTTTCTATTATCATGGGAGATTTTATATTCTTGATGTGGAATTTATGAAAAGTCTAAAATACTTGAAATTTTTTGCTTTTGAACATATTTCATTATAAGGTTACAAATGGCTCTCCATAATTTTAAAGTACAACTTTAAAAGTTAAGTTTGACTTAGAATCTTTGTGAAATAACCCCCTGGAATATAAAGACAGTGGAAAAAGGTATCTTGAGGTGAACCGAAAGAGTCGTGATACGGAAGATATGTGGTGTGAAACTGTCCGATGGAAAGAACACCGGGGAGATCGTGGAAAGGTTTGGTCTAGAAGAAACTGGTGGAAGTGATAGAGAGAAGTGGATTGAGATGGATGGATGGGTCATGTGTTTAGAAGAGAAGATGATGAAACTGTGAGAAGAGCATGGAATGGAGAAGTGGACGGCATAAGAGGGAAAGGAAGATCAAAGATTTGATGGAAAGCAACAAGGTTGGTCTAAATGAAGAGGCTGCTACGGACAAGAAGTGGAGGGAAGGAGTGTCCTCATGGTGTGAAAGTCAGTTACCCCCAGGAAGGGGGAAATACTGACTTTAATAAATGATAAAATACATGTACATACAATAAATAGAAATACATTCAAAATCATATCAAGATATAATCTGTAATTTTTCATTTTGCTTAGATAGCATGCTCACTTCATTAAACACATCCACAACAGAAATAAATTCTTCACTAGACACATAATATGACTTGTAAATCCAACTTGGAATACCTTTTAATTTTTATCATATTCATTTTATTATTTACACATTTCAACTTAAATACAAAAACAAAAATACGGGACAGGTCATGACAGAGTTATAATAATTAAAAAAGAACATGGAACAAAAAAAAATGATACTATTCAATGAAAGCTACTGTTATGATAAGGGAATAGTACAGGAGTATCTGTATTTACAAAGTGATATTTACATCAGTAGAAAAAAGCAAAAAGGAAAGTTTTGATGAACAAAAATGGCATTTTGGTAGTAAACTGCTCACAACATAAGACAAGCATATAAATAGAACTCTTCTTAAAAATGATTTATTCCTAAGTGAAACAAAAAGGTTGCAAGACTGTGTAGACCAATGCTATCTGGGCAGCGTTTCACCGAATGGTCATTAAGTACAAGTTCGTTGATAACCCACTGCACTGCATGTATTAAATTACACACGTTTCAATGGGACATTGGTAAACTTGTACCTGTGATGGTTTCGTGAAACATGACCCAGGTGCATAAAGGAAGAGTGGAGGACATGCTTAAATGTATTTAGATTTTGCAGCTATATTTCAAATACACACATCCTGAGGCTACTATGCATATTTGTATTCACATTTTCTAAGACACACTTAGCTACAGAACAGTCATGAAAGAAAGGACTCTAAATGCTACTTTTGACTGTATACAGATCTTGTTTGGCATTCTTTTCCACAAAAGTGCTCATTTAAACTTGTTGCATGTGCTATGTGTATAATATATATGAAGAGAAGTGCAAGTAAAATCTCTGTGTAACAAAAGGCAAACATTTACACATTTAAGACGCGTTTTGATTAAGTTATACAGAACAGAAGTTTTATGAGCCTCAAGGTTACATATTGTTTGCCCATGTTCAATCCTACTAAAACCCGTTATTTAAACCAGATGGCAGAAGTCCATGACTTTGTTGTGATGTTACCAACGCTCAATAGTCTGCACAATCAAACAAAAACTTTGACCGAGAAGAGTTTGCATTTAATAAATACACGACTTCATTTTTCTTCCAACGCAGATCGAAGTAGGATTGTAGTGTGATTCACGTTTTACTGATTTATTGGGTGAATCTAAGAGAGCTATTAAAAAAAATGTGTCTAAGAAATGCTGAAATATGACACAGAAAGAATGGTCTTTTGAGCTGATTTTACAGAATTACATCAAACATATTTTAGAACAATATTTCAAGAATCGTTGGAGAAATGAGAAATAAGTAATGTTTTCAATAATACTAATGACAGCCAAATAAAATTAATATCTAAATGAACTACTTCTAACAATATGGAGGTTGAGATATAACTATGTTATTTACAATAGAAGACGTTGCAGTAAAATACTAGATTGACATCACAAATAGAAGAGAAAACGTAAAACCACTTTGCGTTAATAATTTGGCAGGGAATTGATTAAGAAAACTGTTAACGAGCTTTTCATTAAATCAGGGTGTTGAACAAATTAATTCTCTAAAATATCAAACTGATTATCTAAGGCATTTTCAAACGCATAAAACCAAATTTAATTGCTCAAATCACCCACCTTGTAACACCTTGCAGACAAAATTCAATGTTTATATCTTCTCTGTACAATGCTCAAATGATGATAAAAGGGTATTAAAAGCACTCTTTGCGATATCTGAAAATAGTCATTCTCAATATAAGATCAAGAATAAGACTTCCATATTGATCAAAACACATTTTGATCATAGCACTTTGATTTGTAATTTGAGGTTTGTGAATTAATTGTTACTTCAAGTCAATTCCGCACTCAAAACTTTAAAATTTCCTATAAAAATATGTTCATTTCGTCATTTGCTGTTCAATTCTAAACTCTTGAAAACTTTTATCAAATGTTATCTACCAAAGACCAATAGGCAATTCTGTCAGATCTAATAGTACTTGTATTGCAGGCCAAATTTTGTCCAACCTCTTACAGTAAATCGTTTTTGACCTATTTCAACCGAGAACAACTACTTGAAACATACTAACATTTCTTGAACAAAGCAGACATTAGCGCAATTAATATACCAACTGGTATGCTTTCCATTGGAAAGATAATAATAAAGTTAAGCCAACTATTTCAACCTTCCAGTCCCTTTGATCAAACATTTGTTTACAGAATATTGGTCAAAAAACACTTTATCATCAAGAGAGATTTTATTGAGAGTCAATGTAAGATAAAATTGTTGATGGAACAGAGCATTTGAATGAACAGAGTACAATGTGGGGCAACTCATTATAGCTTTGATTAATTCCTACCACTGAATGAAATACAAGAAAGTCTTGTCAGGACATTTCATAGCGGTTGGCAACTCTAAAAAGCCTACTGTAAAACAAAAAACGTTTGCGACACAAAACTTTTTGTAAATTGCAATATTCTGCGACTTCAGATGTGACTCGGTTATTTCACCATAAGAAACTTTTGCAAGTCTGAAGCACTCATGAAATCAAATGCACATGAGACTTTCTGGGGTTTTTCAGTACGCAACAGCCCAGACAGTGGGAATTCCCAGAAGATTGATCCATATGTATCACAGTAAACCATGGCGGATAATTTTTGAGCATATAGCACTCCACAATTTGCTCTACATCACTGTATCTTATAATATACAGATAGGTGATTATGCACAGGACCTATGTTGGGTGCACCTACTTCTTTGTATCCCCACTTGCCATTCATTCAGTACGGCACATGAAAATGAGCCTGTACAGTGATGCATCTCTGAGATTATCCATAGTGACAAGGTGAACGGGCGTAGCAAGGAAACTGTTTCAACGTGAAAAACATGGAATATATGCCAAGGGACTGCTTAGTTATAGTGACAATGTCTCTGAGATTGTTCGAGGTGAAAACTGGATGGGTTTGTAGCAAGAGTACTGCTCCAATCCAAAGAGGCCTATGCAACACCTTCCAGCATGGGCCCACACGTGATGGTGATGTCTCCATACGTGACGTTCTGGAAGACATCGATGGCTTGTTGCTTCTTCAAGACAAGAAGGGTGTAGAATTTGGCTGCAGCTTGCTTCCTGTAAAGTCTCGCTGTGACATCATGCTGTAACAAATAGGGCCAGAGAGATGTGGATTAATATTACATATGGGGTTCTATTACTCTTCTGCATTCTGAAAGCCAATAAAGACTTGAATTTAATCTTTAAAGTGTTCTTAAAATCTTAATCAGGACTACACAATAACTTTTTTCTCTGGGGTCCGGACTTGAATTTAAGGCCTATATGCATTAAGTCCTATGTAGAAATTCTTAAATTGGGGAAGGGGGGTCCTGACTTAGACTTTGAGCGCCCATGTGTCTTAATGATCAATAATTAGATTGCAGGATCAAATTTGCAGAATTGCTCAAAACCAATGCAAAGCAAGATCAATCGTGAAAATGAGCGACAGAGAGTGAGAGAGAGATTTTTTACTCATGTACAGAAGATGTCATTTTAAAAAATCATCTAAAAAATGAAATTGAAAGGAGAACTAAAATGAAAAAAAAAACACCTCTCTATATCATTGATAAAGCATCTTAGTTTATAAACTGTCCTTCTGAAGTGATTCTCAGAAACAAAATGGTGCTCACGATGCAAAGATGCTAAATAAGCAGAGATGCCAACTTTTGAAAAACAGAAATAGGGAGGATTTGTAACTGACGCCCAATAATGTGCGCGTAGCGCCCGACCCATGCGGCCGGGGTCCAGGGCCCGCCTTAGGGCCCTGGAAGCTCTGGGGTTCTAGATGCTCTCTGGTGCAATCTGAGCCTTATTTTGCGGCATTTTACATGTGTATTTAGTTAAATAATTCCCACTTTTTTTTAAAATAACATACAAATTGTACAAAATGCATGATGAATTCTTTTCAGACTTCCGAATACACTGGCACTTGATACTGTATTCGGTCTTATACTTCTGAGACCATTTCTTGGTCTTCTTTTGCTGATTTTCCGGCATTTGGATTCTGTGTCAATATCCACGCATTGGTTACGGCGATCCATATGCTGAAACAATCTTTTGCTACTCTTAATTTGTCTTTTACCATAGTGGAATTACTACATGCTAAAGTTAACAGACGATATTTCTCATTCAACTCACAGATATATATTAAAAAAAATCATTAATAAAAACATTATAAAAAAAAAAATAAAAAAAAAACTTTAAAAAAAAAAATAAATAAATCGGGAGGATAAGGATGGTGATCGTAAGGTCGGGAGTTGGGGTGAATTATCGGGAACCTCCCGATGAAATCGGGAGGGTTGGCATCTCTGAATAAGCTAGTACTTGCTTCTTCAGCTACAAAGTACTAGAATTGAATAAATACCAAGAGTCTTACCTTGAACGATACTTCCGATGAGGTCTGTAGTCTGGTATTGATTGCTGTCAACATGATTTGTGCTCTCTTGTTCAGCTTCCTCTCCTCGTGTGCTTCTTGGTCTTCACCCTCTTGAAGCTATCAAGGGAGACAACCAGAACCATGTTAACAAAACAGTTGAATAAAGTACAGTGAAACCTGTCTACAAGATCATCCAAGGGAGACAAGAAAAGTGGTCTTTATGTACAGGTTCCTTTTGTTCATGTTTCAGAGAGAAACCATTTTCATGGGAAACAAAAAAATGTGGTCTTTGTAGACAGGTGCTTTTCTATACAAGTGGTCACTAAAGCAGGTTTGACTGTATTTGTAGGTTGTTATGGGGGAGGGGTGACATGACATTTGCTCTGTGATGAAATTTTCTATGGACTTGTATTTCATCAAAGTTAAAGGGACCGGGGTTGTGTTAAAAACTTGTGAGCTGTGGGTAACATTATAAATCATTATCAAAGATGATGCAAAAGAAGTGCAAAATGGCAAGAGCAATGTCATTCATATAGCACTATCTCTTCCATTCCTAAATTTTCAATCTAAGTAGTGGTATGCTTCTCCTCACCTCTTCCTCCTCCTCTGGTTCTTCAACGGCCTGTGGTCCGACGGACTGCGGCGCGACGGACGGAATATCGTAATCATCGTCGTAGTCAGCGGCAAAGAGGTCACCGCCGTAGTCCCCACCGTCCGATGAGGAGGATCTCCTGGACATGGGGATGTGGGCTGGAGTAGGGGGAGCGGGTGTGGCTGAGGTGCTGGGCTGGTCCTCGATCCTGGAGGGTTCGTCAATGGACAATGATGTCTGGTCTCTGGAGGCTTCCAAGGTGACTGTAGGGTAAGAAAGACACAAAATGGTTGTAATTCACAATACCTTGGAAATATACCTTGGAAGAAGGCATTTAAAGTTAACAACTTATTGCCTCTCGTTGACATTAGGATGAAGAATCCATGTTGGGACACATGTTTAGTGGCGCTGTACAGCAGTTGACGAACATGGACAAGCGAAGGACTCTCTGGTTCAAATTGATCTTTTCCTGACTACCAAAATTTTGACAAATTGGATTTAAAGCTATTATGTGACGTGCTCTCCACAACTACAGAGGAGAGATTGTTCCATTCATTGATAAATCTCTGAAAAATGGAGACATGTCTCAGCTTTGAGTGGACTTGTTTTTTAGTGATCTTGTATCCATGGCCACAGGTTCTACTATCAGTTGGATGGTCAAAGAAGTGTGCTGGAACCAGCTCATCTAGGCCCTGCATTATTTTGTATATCTGAATCATGTCTGCACAAAAGCAGATTCCTGTGATCAATATGGTCTTATGCCTACCCTTCAAGTCCAAAGTATTAGCAGAAGGTGCTGCACAAGGTAGGGAGGTGATTTTGTAGACATTAAGACGAATCAACCAATGATTTTTTTTTTTCTTGCTGTTTTGTTAGTTAGTACATAATAATTAGGGAGATTCAACATAGAAATTGTTTATTTGCGCAAAAAAAAAGCTTTTATATGCAATTAAACAGGAGAGATAGTTGCCATTTATTGAATTCTTTGTACATTCTTGGGAGAGTTGTGTTACTTACAGTCATGATGCTCTACTCTTCGCTGTACTTCAGGCTCCTCAAGCTCAAAGTCTTCATCTCTGACAATCTTGAGATCCTTTGGAATGTCAGCGGTGAGATTCCGTCTGTAAATCTGTCAACAAAAACGCGACATATGAGATACTATTAGGGTCCAAGCAACACCACATAAGATGAATCTAATATCAACAGTTACGTATCGGAAAACCATTTAAAATCATTCCTGGCAGCCATAAGCACCAAATAAACATCTATCTTGTAAATAAGGTAAAGTTTGTGACACATTTGTTATTGATGAGAATTCACCAAATGTCAGTAGAAGAGGTTTTCTTTCATCAGACTAAGTATTTTGATTGAAACACTTCTTTCAATTAGAATAGATGTAAACACTAGTAAAGAGCAGACTTTCAATGAGTAGATGTCAATGAGCGGCTTTAAAGCCTGTCTGTAATAGTTTGGCTAGGGGGGATTAGACCACCCAGCAAGGTCACTGACAGGTGGCTTTCTCATCAACTTGACTCTCAATTAACAGAAAAAGAGGATCATATTCATGGGAGACCAACGGGCACCGCTTAGGCATTGTTTTCTATATAGAGGGAGCAAGTAGCTACAAGTAGTACGGTGGGGCTTTAAAGGTCACTGTGTTCCATCTGTGCTATTTAACTATGGCTATTCAATCATTGGAAATGCACCATCTAGAAATGACATAAAGAGGAAAATTGCATGCCAGCCAGCCAGACTTACAGATAGAATAAATATTGACGTGTGTTGCCGTGCTGGCAAGCAGAAGAGCTTCTCGGCACCACCAGTCTCCTTCCACAGCATGAGTTTCTTGGTGGGTGGGGCAAGGTCTAGGGTGGCCACGATGTCCGACGTGTCCTTGAGTTGCGATTTGATGATGTCGCCCTGGAGCTCCTTCTGCTCGTCGACGATCAGTTTCCTCTTGCGCCTCTGTCTGGTTTCTTTCATGCCAGCTGCAAGAAGAAATCAAATCGTATTGGATATTCTTCTAATGACTTCATATGGAATAATACATTGTATAATATACACTACTGGTGAAAGAATAAGCCACTTCAGAGAGAACACTTGTACAAATATCCCAAGGTCTTTGACACATGGAGTCATCCTACTTTGCGCTTTTTAGAATAATCACTGCCAAAGTGATAAAGGTGCTTCATGAATACTCTTTGGTTTGCTCTCTTGAAAAGAATACTTCTACCTGTGTATCATAGAATGTAAAGATGGTGCATAAATGAATGACTACATAACTCTCATGAACATGAATCCAGTAGTCATCTCAAAGGGTTTTAGAGCGTTTTTTTTTTCGTTTTTTTTACAAATGACCTTTATCTGCCCATTCACAGATAGTATCTCAAAAGTGGTTTATTGTATGAAACCATTTACATAATGCTGGTAAAAATAAAAGGGAATTAAATTAACTATGGACACATATTATTTTTGAAATCCCATATATCTGTCAATTACTGAGAGCAAATACATTTTTTCAATCTACAAACCTAACGATTTACACATCATAAAATTCCTTCCAGGCCAAAATAATTTGCAGTTGCCCAGGAACAACTTATAGTCTAAAATCCTCTTGCAAAACAAACAATACCTGCTTCTCTAGCACAGGAGATCCCCCCAAAAATTAACAAATGAAATAATTCACATTGATTTGTCCTAATTCCATGGTCAGTGACCACTAGATGCTGAATTTGACAACCCAGGCAACTGTCTCTGTGTTGCCTGGCTGGCATTCTAACTTAAAATTGATGCAATACCCTGTATCCTTATGTTACTTTGAATGCTCCCAACAACTTTCTGCTTAATATCTATGTATGCTTACCCGAGATGTCAATGGGTTCTAGGGCAAATGCATCTTCATCATTTTGTACCAGTGTTGTTTGATCTGCAGCTGGTTGTTCTGCAACATCCTCGCCCTGCTCCATTGGTTGTCCTATGCAAAATGTAACGGAAAATAAAACATGAGTTCATATAATCTGTCGTACGGATGCTCATACACACTTTACTCAGCCTTCATATGGGGCATTTGAAGGCTGAAAGTATACCAGTCAATAAAATCACACAACATACACTCAAGCAGAAAAAAAATGGTTGGCAAGAAAGTTAACTCAAGTTAATGTCTTTGTGGACCCTTGATATAAAATGATACTTTCCTTTTATTATGCACTTACCATTAATAACATGTAATTTTATTTATTTACTTGGAAGGGTGGCCAATTGTTTCTACCCTTCACAGGAAATCAACTATACTTTTCAATTAGTCACATTCCCAGAACCTTCTTGATATAACTTTTAGTTAAATAGATGGAAATATTAAGTTTGAATTAGTATTACCTCTGATTTGTTTCTCCTCTTCATTTGGCCTTTCTGGACTGCTTTCACCCGATGCAGTACCTCCAATGGGCACCTCACCAGCATGGATCTCTGGCTGTTCATCAAACAAGCCATCCTCAGGTCCCATGAATTCATTGCCTGATGGAGAGAGAGAGAAAAAAAATATCCAGTTTATATATAGTGTTTGATTGAAAAATTGTGGAAAGAAGGAGGATACTGTGGATGGACAGTCAGCAAAAATTGTTGGAAGAGAGAGAGAGAGTGTGAAAGAACTGGGAGTGGTGCTAATAGAGAAGGATAGGAACCGAGGGTTGTGGAACAGCATGATCGCCAAAATCATTTGAAATGGCACTTCGAGAGAGAGAGAGAGAGAGAGAGAGAGAGAGAGAGAGAGAGAGAGAGAGAGATTGATAACATTGGGGAAGACATGCACAAAAGGTCCGACAATATGTGTACCCAGTTGCATATTCCTGGATGGATTTCTTTTAGGTGCATAGCAAGGTAAGAGAAGAATTAATCACCTGTTTGAAGTTTTCTATGCATCAAATTAATGATAAACAATGACAAAGTAATATACATAAAATAAATATATAAAGGATAGATGTAAGATATGACTGGGAGGAGAGTCTGCAAACGCAGCGTAAGTACCAATATTTGGTTTCTTTCTTTCTAGTAGGCTATGTATCTGCTTTGTGACAAAACCATTGACTGCCAAATAATTTAATGTATGTACCCCAGGTTATGTCTACATGGAGCCAGAATGCCGCACTCATATACTGTCACATTTAACCCTGTAAACGATCATCGGATCGGCCGCCGATACCGATCCGATCAGGGGTGATCGGGGAAAAATTACCGATCGCCGATCAATTAAAATGATCGGAAAAAAATCAGTGATTTTTTTTTTTTTTTTTTTTAATAATGACGAAAATTTTCAAGTTTGATATTTAGTGCCTTTTTATGACTTTGAAATTAATAATATTGGTCTAAGAGCAGAGGCAAAACATGCGGGCCGCCATCTTGGATTATAATGTAGGTTTTTTTTTTTTTTTTTAAGGACGAAAATTTTCAAGTCTTTGGCTATCAAATGCTCCAAAAAAGTTCATGGCTGGGATTATTTTGTCATTTGGAGTTGTTGTAGACCATGTTTGTTGATATTTAGTGCTTTTTCATGACTTTGAAATTAATAATATTGGTCTAAGAGCAGAGGCAAAACATGCGGGCCGCTATCTTGGATTATAATGCATACCTACATTATAATTCAAGATGGCGGCCTGCATGTTTTGCCTCTGCTCTTAGACCAATATTATTAATTTCAAAGTCATGAAAAGGCACTAAATATCAACAAACATGGTCTACAACTCCAAATGATAAAATAATCCCAGCCATGAACTTTTTTGGAGCATTTGATAGCCAAAAACTTGAAAGTTTTCGTCATTAAAAAAAAAAAAAAAACCTACATTATAATCCAAGATGGCGGCCTGCATGTTTTGCCTCTGCTCTTAGACCAATATTATTAATTTCAAAGTCATGAAAAGGCACAAAATATCAACAAACATGGTCTACAACAACTCCAAATGACAAAATATTCCCAGCCATGAACTTTTTTTGAGCATTTGATAGCCAAAAACTTGAAAAATTTCGTCATAAAAAAAAAAAAAAAAAAAAAAAAAAAAAAAAAAAAAAATCGGCCGATTTTTTTTGTCGCTCTTCCGATCCGATACCGATCAAAGGTGCGAGGGTGTCGCTCCGATCTTCCAATCCAATCAGAGCCCCAACTTACAGGGTTAGTCACATTATGTAAATGGCCTTCTTGCTTTCAACAGGTGATGTGTATGTGCAAAGCGAGTCAACAAATGTAGTTTTTATTTTCCATTAGTTGACCAAAGTAGGTAGAGTCGAGGGGGCAGAATCTTGAAACCTACAGAAGTGTGCATTCATGGACATCCCATGGAAACGTGAGAATTAACATGTACTTCAGTTAAAGCCCCACTGTACTACTTGTAGCAGAAAATAATGCCTAGTTGATCCCCCATGATCCTCTTTTTCTTATGTTAATTGAGAGCTGAGTTGATGAGATAACCACCTGTCACTGACCACCATGGGTGGTCTAATCCCTCCTGGCCAAATTAGTACAGACAGGCTTTAAAACATCCAAGAACTTAGACTAATGGTGACTTTGAGAACGGGTTATATGAAATTACCTGGGATGAATAGGAAAATAAAATATAAAAGATAACGAGGATCATCTTACCAAGGATACCACTTCCAATGCCCATCTCTGCTCCGAAGCCATCATCCCTGATAGGTTCATCCAGACCCAGGTCCATGGGCTTCTCCATGGTGTTGTCGATGGTCTGGTCTTTCCTGTTATCCATCTCACTCAGCATAGTCGACTCATCGGAGCCTCGCTTGTAGAGGGAGTCATCAATGTTGGGAGCATCGCGCATCATCTCACGGTCATCAAAAGTGATGTCACCTACACAAAGAATGGACATAGTAATAATAATAATAGTAATAACATTCATTTGTAAAGCGCAATAACTACAGTATGTGCAGAGCTGCCAACCTGTCACTTTCATAAAACATATTATTCAGCTTGAAAAACCATATTTTTAGGTGAAAAAACATATTTTGCCTGTTTTACTTTTTTCCCTATAAAATGCTACTGCAATCATGTTTTTTTGAATAAAAACGCTTTCTATCATTGAGAGCTGCCGACCTGTCACTTAAAAAAAAAATTAATACAAAAAAAAAATTAATACAAAAAAAAAAAACGATTTGTTAAATATATTTACCTACTTTATCAGAAAAATCCATTATTTAAAACTATAAGAATTTAAGTCAATGAGTACGAGGGCCACTGAATTGCGGCGCAACACACGATGATGTTCTATGCCGAAGTTGGGGCACCTATTGGTGCTTCATTGCGGTCGAATCAAGGCAAGTCTAGAATTGCAATCAACTTTGTACATAAAGTCAATGCATCAGCAGGTCCGGTGTTCGTTTTTCATTTGGCTTTTTGAAGATACCATGATTACCATCACACTCGAAGGGCTTGCGATAGGCGAAAAAACTGGTAACAAAATAGCTTATTTCTTGATTTTTAGCGCTTTTTGGGTGAAGCTGTTTCTTAAAACTGGGCTAAACCCCCATGAGCTTTGGAAATATGGCCCTGATTCCGCATTTTTGACAGCAAAATTTGGCTTTTGGAAGTAAGATCGGGACTTTCTTGTACTGACACTGTGTGTGTAGTGCAGTGCACTGATATGTCATTAGCGTGTGTATGCATGGCCTGGGGAAATGCGCTCGTCTTTTAGTGGTGTACATCCCCTGTATTGTGTGCAATGTACATGCGTGCGCGCTGCAGGAATCGCCAACACAAAGCAATAGCAAAACTATGCATATGCTGGTACTACTTGGCAGCTCTGTATGTGGATATATTCTACTGCGCTGCAAGAGCTTGTAAATGCTGTGCTATACCTCCTACATGAACAAGTGAGTTTTTCAGTCTTGATTAAATAATTCCTAGTGATGGGGCTTTCCTTATTTCTAGTGGTAATCTATTCCATAATCTAGGGGCAGCACGAAGAAATAACCGGTCTCCGAGGGTTACTGTGGTTTTATATGGGGGTATTTGCAAGATAAATGTACAGTATCTTGTGTACTACGAAGGTTACAACCATGAGTTTGAGACTTGATATTCAACAATTCAGTAACATAACTAGGTTAACCATTTAGAGCTTTGTAAACTATCATTAATATTTTAAACATGATTCTGGCACTGGCACCACATTATGGTGGTGCCAGATTTCTCAGAAGGAAATTGAGTACCCTTGGTCCTACTTCATGACAGACGTTTAAGGGGATGGTTTGAGAAGGGGATGGTTTGAGAAGCAGTTTGCAGGATCAAAGAATGTATCGACATGATTATTACCCTCATCTGGGAAAATTTACAATCCCCCCCCCCTGAAAACACTCGCGTTTCCTATTAGCACGGAGGCTGCCAGGCACTTGAAAGAACCTGCAATAACCAAGCAGCTTAAGAATACCGAAATAAAATCTTGTTCACCTTTCTTATACTGAACTTACCAAAGGCATCATCTTGTGTGAGAGTAATGTTGCCAAGATCTTCTTTCATTGTGATTTCCTCTACTCTGCTCTGATTTAGGGCAAACTGCTTCTGGACCTCGGCATCACTGAAACAGGACAAAAAACAAATTAGCATTCGTTTTGAGTGAAGGGCAGGAGGGTCCCAAAATGCATTCATTCAAATCCACAAATTTTCACTGAAATAGGATTCACTTTCAAAATAAGAAGTTTTTATAAATTTCTTTGTTTCTCCTAAATACTGTAAATAGTGTTCAGAAGTATGAGCAAGTTTGTATACAACCTCATACCAGGCTTTTACAGAGTTTAGTCAGAGGTGCACAGGGCACAGGCATCCAAAAGATGCATATTTCTTGCAGATGCGAAATATATTCTTTTTGCTGGGGGGGGGGGGGGGGGGGGGGGGGGGGGGGGGGGGTAGGGCAACCTCTTTGTAGGACACCAAATTTTGCAATCCTGGTTAAATCCTGCCAAACAGCAACAATAGCTAAACTGTGTAGCATGTTGAGAGGTGACAGCCTGCAAATATTTACTTACACATGTATGTATAGATAATTCCAAGATTGTAGATAGAAATGGTGCGTTTTCTTGTACTGTCACTGCAGGGAAAAGAGACCCCCCCCCCCCAAAAAAAAAAAAAAAAAAAAAAAAAAAAAAAAAAAAAAAAAAATTGGCATCGAATTCGAAGCATGCAAGTAAGCTGAAAAGTAGCCCCCGAAATTGTTTAAAAAATATTTGTTTCCCTGTGTCACTGAAGTTACTTACTTGAGGTCTGGAACAGCTGTATCAAAGTCATGAAAGACCTCTGGCAATGTGATGGCTGTGAAGGCTGCTTCCCTGTTCTCTTCGGGTAAATCCACAACTCCAGGCCTGAGAAATAAGCATGAAGATAGAAATATACGATGACAAATTTGTGACACATATATACAGTAATTTGCAAACATTCAATACTAAAATTAGGCCTAGTAGGCAAATTATATTACAAAAACAGATCAACATTACTTTTGTAACATTTGCAGTTATCCTACATTAAATGTGAGTAGGGGGGGGGGGGGGGGGGGAGTCCTGCTGTCTTTCTATCAGAATACAATTTACAACAGAAAACCACAATGACTAATAATAACAGTAGTAGAAATATTAGCCTTTGCCTTCCTTATTTTATACCATTCTGCCAGCATTTTTAATATTTGTTTACCATGTAATTTGAAAGTGATACAAACACAACCAATTCCACTATAATACCCTTTTCACATCTACCAAATATTGCTTAACCCCGGGAAATAGGTGGGGCTAAGGGGGCTCTTAGCCCCACCAATTCCTTCCTTAGCCCCACCAATTACCCGGGTAATTTTAGCCGGCTTTCTGTTCACATTACGTTTTGCCAAAGTGGGCTAACCCCACAAATAGTACGGGACTATCTGGCCCTGCAAAATAGCAGGGTTAGCCGGGCAATTGCGGGGTTAGCCGGGCAATTGTGGTGCTAAGCTGCGTAGTGTGAATCCGAACCGGGCTAAGGAGAAGCGGGGCTAAGCAACAGCCAATCACAGACAGCGTGGTCGTGTGGTCGTGAATTTGCATTTATCGCGCGCTATGCATGCAGTTCACGTTACGCATGCATGCTCTCTGTATTGACGTTTAGTCTTTTACGAGGCAGAGGTCATTATGAAAAAAATCTTTATTATAAAATTGATTTAAAAAAATAGTGAAAGAACATGTAGCTCATAATTTTTTATTGCATTTATCATTATCAGTCATATTTACGTAGGTAAATTTATCAAGTGAATTGGATGAAAAATGGGTAATTGATTTGTATTGGTAAAATAATAAAGGGAAAACGCTTTGCGCGGTAGCAAAAGCATTAATATTCATGAGCTATCGAATAGTCCGGGGCTAAGGCGAACGTAGTGTGAATCGCGTGAAATTTCTTAACCCGGCTAAGCACATAGTCCGGGGTTAAGAAAATAGATGTGAACAGCAAAAAAAATAGTATGGGGTTAAGGATAGTATGGGGTTAAGGATAGTCCGGGGTTAAGAAAAATAGATGTGAAAAGGGTATAAAAGGCAACTTAAATATTTCCCCTTTCTTTGACAGAAAGTAAATTGTTTTATCTACCATTTGACAAAATAAAAAAGCAGGATGACTGGTGAGAAAACATACTTATCAACTCAATAAAGTTGTACAAACTACAAAAAAAATTTACTGCCGGAAAAATGCACAAAACTGTGACTGTAATACAACCGTGGAGATGTATATAGTATACACCACGAGAGGAAACATACAACTTCTATGAGTCAAGATTACTTACCTAAAGGCCATTTTGATCTTGACAAAGGCTTCATTGCAGTCAGCTAAGAGGTACTTTGCCTTCCTACTGTGGATTCTCACGACTCCAAGCAGCAAGTGACCTGAAGTTCGTAGAGCCATCTTGACCTGAAGCAAAACAAAAATAGCAGTTATTTACCACAGAATCAAACAGAGAGAACATGAACAGAGTTTTATTCAGCTTGTTCACTTTCCAGATGTTCATATGATAAACTCCATCATCATACTGAAATACCCAGTTTGAATTGGTATATGAATTGGTATATATATTTTCACACTACCATCGGCTCTGAAGCTTTAAAATCTAAATTGAAAATGTATTTTCTTTGCTGTGACTACAGTCAATGAAATGTACTTGATATCATTTATTAGTTCTTCTTTTAGTTACAACGAACATAGTGCATACATGCCAACATTTGAAAATCAGAAATCTGTACAAATTATGCTATTTTCAAAAAAAAAGAGGAACAATCCTAACTCTCCTATTCAATACTACAGACAAATTTGTACAGGAAGAGGAACACCTGCATTAAAGGTACTATGTCCCATTTGCAGGCAAAAAAAAATGAAAAAGTTAAATTCCAACTGCATTTGAAAGATAATACTTATTTAGAACTTCCCTAAAAAGGTGGGGCTTGAAAATGTCTTCAAGTGGGAAAATAATGACTATTAGTTGTCAAATCGACTTTAGGGCTATAGAGCCCAAAAGTAATAGTCTTGATTTTCAGACAATTGTACCGAATGGTCATACGTTTTATGCTGCGCAAAGATTCAATCAGTTTAATCTTGGCCATCAAAAGAAGTGGGTTATTGATGTAGACAAATAGTCATGTACCTTTTACAACTCTTTTCATGTATGTTATTACCAAAGAAGAAAAAAAGCCAGTCAGTCACTCAATAGTGTCTGACAGTGAAGTCTAGCAAGTAAACGGGTTTCCTTGCAAAATTTGAATATGAGGACACTGCTAACGTTTAAATTTCACAGATAGGACATACATGACATATTCATAATTCCTGCAAAGTTCTACAGCATTTGAGGTTGGCTGCAAAAGGGACATAGTACCTTTAAAATGATAATTATCTTCTCCCAAAAAGAGGAATGTTCCTCTTTAATCTGAACAGTTGGCATGTATGATAGTGGATTAATAGAAATGATATCAAGAATGGAAGTAAACGCCTTGAGAAAAAAGGAACTTAGTAAGTGATGTTACCCATAATGTACAGTTATCTATGATGGAAGAAAAACCATTTCCCCCTTGATTCCATATATATTAAGATAAGACCAAAATACTTTTGGTTTTGTAAAATTTACATCCTAAATTGAGTAAATGAGAAGTCAAGTGTTCACTTACTTTGGGATGAATGATGCTGTCCACACATGATGAAACGTTAGTTTCAAATACATGAGCTTTAGTCAGTTTCTTGTCCCAGTGGGCTGCCAACCAAATCTTGGCCAAGGGCCCCTTCTTACTCAACACGTAATGTGCGTAAAACATGACGCCTCCTGGTGCTACAGCTCCTCTTCAAAAGTTTGTCTTCCAGCCCTTACAGAGAAGTATGTTGTCTCTTACCGGTACCTAGTAGGAAATTGATTAAAATGGGGGATAATATTAATCAATTGTCAATTATCACAACTCAACTGTAGCTGGTCTAGTACTATGAAGGGGTGACCAAAGTTAGCGGAAGATTTTGAAAAATATTAGAAAATGTGATTTTTGATCTATGATTTCTCCTATTCTACACAAATTTATTGACAGTCGGGGGTGCGTCTTAATATATACACAGGACCTGGCTTGCTGCCTACGGAGTCGGCAAAAATAAAAAAATAAAATTACCAAAATAACCAAATCATATCATGATATTGATAGAGCCTTAGATCTAGAGGTCTATGGACTGCAAAGTTTTCTTACTACAAATTGGTTCAACTAGAAAATTTATTGTCAAAGGATTCCAGAGATATCGCGATCTAAAAATTTGATGTCGGATCGGCATGCGCGCTGCAACTAAAAAAAGTCATAAAAACAATGACAAATTTCTTCGCGCACAGGGTTTATACAATCAATCAGCTGGTACCACTTCTCCTAGTCTAGTCCTAGTATTTTTGAGGATATCTGCCCTCAAAATGAAGATTTCCAGACCCTTAACTAATAAGGGCATTATCGGTAGGTTGATAATAATTTTTCGCAATGGACACAAAAGCCAAATAACTGCAAAATACGCCAATCTCTTTTCATAATTTAATTCACACTCAATTCCAGAGAAAATTCCATTTCTGACTCTGGGTAATTTAATGCAAACCTTTCCATTGGCCTTGGATTGGTGATATCATTATCAGATTTTCGAAATCTTCTAGCGAACTAAATTAAGACATGCGCGAATTAATATGGTCTCACTCACACTGATCTGGTGGTGGTAGGCCGATTGCCAATGGCAATGCAATGGTATTTTCTCATTTTCTAGAGGAAATGCCATGAATGCGGTTGTGATTTACCAACAAAATATACCAAATTGGTAGGGAATTTTTGCAAAAAGTGACCCATTAGCTTTCCAGGAGATTCTCAAATATTACATATTGTAACAAAGCTAAGATTTACAGTTATTTTAAAATCAAATTTTGGCGCAGTCTTCGCCAAATCTCTCATCTTCGCCTTTGCATTTCAGCAGCAACGGCGCCACCATGCATTAGAAATTGCGTGCATTATGCTCTAGCCTCTACAGTACACACACGAACACTGCACTCCACTCTCATTGACAAATCGCACTTTACTACACATACACACTGTACACATATCCGCACAGTACACATACGGCACCCTTCCAATCACTCAGAAAATCATGTGAAAATAACGATAAAATTTCATTCCTTTCGGGATATTACTTACACAATATGATATGCCGAGTGTATATCCATACATATACACAACATCAAGTTATATAACGTTTAAGATGCAGCTACAATTTCACCAAACATGGATTTTTTGCGTTTGAAAACATCAGCCAGACGATTTTTGAGTACCGACGCTCAAGATGGCGTCCCTAATTTGTTTCCCGCCCAAACATACTTTTTGAAATAGTGAGTGATGCGGCTACTACAGGCATTACACATCTCAATAATCTAGTACCGTATTCATTGAAAAACAAATCTTCTCTATTCCACCAGTCTTATCTAACATGTGAAACAGTACTAGCATGAATTGAGGTTGAATTTTAAAATTTATTTCAATTCTTAAATAGATTGCACACAACATATATGCGCATGAATTTAAAGAAATGTTTGTGTGACACGGTCTAATAATTTTCACATCCGTAATATATTTTCCCCGATATATTGCCACTTTTTATTAGGAAAATAAGTGATATTCTTTAATCTTAACATTTCAAACCTAAGCAGAAGAAGACAATACAAACTATTTTGTGAAGATAGTGTCCCTAAAATCCTGCCATTAACAATCAAAAGGTTGTCTCCTTTATACAGAAAAGTATAAAGTTTAAAAGTTTATATCAATCAAACACACACTTGGCATACAAATTGTGACACATACGGCTACCCTCCCATTTGCTCAATCTGTCAAAAAAAAGTCATTAACTTTCAATTTCCTAGTTATTAATGAAGGAATAGATTTTTTTTTTTCAGACATAGGTTGTATAAAACATATTGCAACAAACAGGCGCGTACGCAGGATTTTTTCAAGGGGGGGTTTTAACATTTATAAATCGGTCCGAAAATTTCGCAACGACTCAGCCAGCCGCTGAATAAGCGGGGGGGGGGGGGGGGGGGGGGGGGGGGGGGGGGGGGGGGGGGGGGGGGGGGGGGGGGGGGGGGGGGGGGGGGGGGGGGGGTAAGAGGACACTTTTTTTTTTTTTTTGGTCTCGAAATTTGGAAATTTGACATTTTGCTCCGTTGGGGGGGGGGTAAGGTCACCTATTTTAGGTCGGCCATGGGAATAATTTTTTTTTTTCTTTTTTTTTAATAATTAAAAAAAAAAAAAAAATCCAAAGGGGGGGGGGGGGGGGTGGGGGGGGGGGGGGGGGGTTTTAGGTTTTTTTTAGGGGGGTTTACACACAAAAAATTTCCAAAGGGGGGGGGGGGGTTTAACCCCCCAAACCCCCCCCCCCCCCCCCCCCCTGCGTACGCGCCTGGCAACAATATATTTCGGGCAGTGCATGCAGGACTGACAATTTTCGTTATGGTAAAAATTAAACTTTCAAATGTTTTAGTAATGGCAGAGCAAATGGGAGGGGAGCTTTCTAGATACGTCACAGAGTTGCACATTGTGTGTGATTGATTCAAAAATTGTATAACTTTCATATTTTAATTGGATTTTGCTCAAAATTACTGTCACTGACCTGCCCTATCATTTCCCGCTTCTATTAAAACCTACTCAGGATTGACTTCCCCCTCACTCTGACCGAACCATGTCGCAGATAGCAATGAGAACATAATTGAAATGGCTCCATATTATTATGCAGTAAGCCTACTTAGCTGGAAAAGTTTTTATCGTGAGGAATTAATTTAAACTTAATACAGTGATACTTTCCCGAATTTTGGTAGGCCTAACATACGAACTTGTTTACAATGATCCTAGATCTATGAAAAAAAATCAACCTTTATAATGAGGATTATGTTTCCTTTCAGGTTGCAACCTGTTCAGTTTATTTTATGTCCTTGTCCAATATGTTTGTGTATTTTATGTTATACATCTGATTGCGGTTATATGTAAATGTTATCTTTTTAACTGAATGAAATAAAATTAAAGTGAATTTAATTAATGGTTTCTCGTCATAATAGGTCTTTCGGCTAGGATGAACATGATGCGTCTGATGACTGAATTTGTGGAGTTTATGTGCGATGTTTATAACTGATTCCAGTTTATCTCATTTAATCTTAATATTCTATCTACTTACTTCCTCAAAACCAAATAAACATCATAAATCAACCAATTTAAAATACCAAAAAAATACCAAAAAATTATAGAAATTCATATAGCCTACGCAAGTTTCAAATTTATTTTCCACATTGTATTATTCTCAGAACATGTACGAAATACAAAACACACAGTCTTTTTAAAAATATACATTATGGTATGAAAGAAGAGAATATAAATAGACTAGCCCATGCAGTAGCTATTATCGTCTCGAAATTTTGCGTGATAAAGTGCTGAGATATTATAATGGCATGATTGTTACCCGAAATGTTTGTTGTGCCCATGACAATTTTACGGCTCTGACATTTTTACACCTAGCCGAAATTATGGCCCAAATTTTGACTCGATTACTCCTCTCGCTCACAATTAATCGTTATTGAGTAGGCCTCCCGTTGGTACCTATACTGAAAATAGGATCAAATACAAATAATGAAAATACAAATCAAGAAAAGATGGGAAAAGCGGAAGGTGCATCACCGCCCCCCCCCCTTCATGCACCGTCCCTGCAAATGGTGTTTTTCTTTAGGCTGAGACTTGGATCATCATTGGCTCTGCACGCCCCCCCCCCCCCCGGGCTCTACCCCTGACACCAAGGTCCACTTCAGATCCTTTATACTACATTCAAGATGAATCAACTCAACACATAACAGTAAAATTCAAGGACATTGTACTTTACCCCCCCCCCCCCCTCCCACCAATACGCTTGCCGCGTGCCCCGATGGGTGGTGCACATGCCCCAAAGTCTGAAAACCCTGGACCAAATCTTAAGGTAATGTTATCAACCATAACAAGATAAACTCAGTACAAAGTTTTATTGGAACCGTTAAATGTTTTATGCGAAATATATAGGGGGTTTTTATTTTACGAGAGACCTATACTTAATATTAAAGTTATGATTTGTATTTACTGAAACAGCCAACAAAACGAAATAATAGATAATTATGTCAAAATATACAACGGTGGCGTAGTTACGGGGCACCCGGTGGGGGAAGGTGCCGGGGAAGAGATGTAAACGATAAAAGCGGAGAAAGGGAGAGTGGGAAGGGAGGTTATGAAGTCTAAAAGATTGAATCAATTTCCATTATACAAGGCCCTTGTTAATGTCATGTCATCCACCAAGTACGACCGGTGCACCCCCCCCCCAACATGCCGTTTTCATATAAGTTCCTGGATCCATCCTATGCCAATGCTAATGTAAAAGTTAATGACTTTGCATTGCGCTTTGATTAGGTGGTCCGCCCCAATTAAAAATAACAATACGTCATGATTTATATAGTTGTGTGTTTGTATATTTCAGATCCTACATTGATGGAATTTAGCCCTTCTCTTTAATTAGTCATATTTTTTACACTTTTTGTTTACACTCCGTTTAGAGCCAAAAGCAGGAGCGCGGTTATAGAGAAAAATATTTTATTTGGAGGTGGAGGTGGCTTAGGAGCTCTTGCATTCATAATGCGCTTTGCCTACACTCACTCATGATCTTTTTTCCCCCTTTTTTTTTGGGGGGGGGGGGGCTTAAAATGTGTGCCGAATCCCCCACCCTCTCCCCGAAAACTCCCACTGCCTCGAATGGGCCTTTAGTTATTTTACGCAGATTTATCACCCTTTCGGCTCAACATGCAGACGAGTCAATATTATTGAGTTTACTATACACTTTTGGTATAATTAATTGTAACAACGCCGATCACACGCGGAAACTGGTAGAGAATTACGACACATCACACCATCCGTTGTGTTGCGGTTCTTTTTATTTCAGGTGCAAAGTGAACAAAGCTAAAGTAAGCTAAAGCCAAAGCTAAAGCCTGGACAAATAAACAAAGTTAAAACAATTAAATAAAAATGTGGACATGTTTGAAAAACACACATAATAGCGATAAACATAATATTTGTTGACCCTTAGATACGCATTCCAACAATATGACGTCAAGCCGACTCATAATAATAAATGATAAACATGTTGTTTATATTACATTCATTAAAACTTAATCAATATTGCATGAAAATAACAAGTATCTAATCAATAAAGTTCTTCCATCGTTATGGATAACTTTCCCAACAAATAAATGAAGACAACCATCAAGTGAACTTTGTCAAACAATCAAACATAATTCCCAATTAAAACTACATTGAATTAGTGGTTTATACATTGAATATGATAACCCACTCACCCTGGCAATCTGGCCTAGAGGACCGTTTCCTCTCGTTCCCGCTTCTTACATGTTGATTGTAATTTGTCAACACCTGAAGGAATAATAATTAATACAAATTGCATTGTAAATTATATTCCACAACAAAAAACTGAAGAAGATTCAGACTATATGTCCGCAAACTGTTAACTCTTAAAAAACATTACTTTTAATTACAACTGTCTTGCAAAATACGATTATCCGGAGTTAACCTCAACAACACATTATATAACTAAAACTCCTAAAGATTACAAGTAATATAATGGATAACATAGTAATATTCAAATCATCTCAAATTACTATTACCAAATCCTAATCTAGTGCTTAACTCACTAACGAAATCAACCTATACTGATGATTAAACAAATAATATGCCACACCTTACATAATGCATATTAATTCAACACAAACTATATCGTTAAGAACGATACCAAGGTTATTAACTAACATCAGAATACATCTACAAAAGTACTAATTATCTCAATAATTATCCAACTTAACAAAAGAATAATCTTCTTACCTATATAATGACATGTTACACCAAAAGCTTGCAGAGTCGACCTCCCTGCCTGCCCCATGGATGGGGCGCAGTACAGGAGTGAATCTGTCAAATACCTCTGCCTTCTTTTATAACAGCTACACTCTCACGGTGGTATAGCTACCACACATAACCTGTTCTGGGAAAGGGTCTTGTTATTGGGAGGGAGACAGGAAGTCTTTTGTTTTGGGGGTTCTTATCCGATGTTTACAATCTGGGGTTTGTTTGGCTAAGTTACTACAAGTGTTCTGGAAAGGGGGGGGGGGTCGAGTTACTAACCTTTGACCAAGTGACCGTACATCATTAACTCTCTCATAGCTGTTGAATGTCTTGTTTTGGCCAAATTGATAGCTTCTACTCGGAATATGTGTGAGTCATACTTCTTTGAAGTACACAATTTGTAAACATATAAACTTCTTACTTTCCTCCTGAGGAGATATTGATTAGAAATAGATATATATGTTTCACTATAAAACAGTTCAATTCTGACCTGTTACATAATAATAACACGGGGAAAAATATTTCAAAATGAAGCAGTGACTTCAAAACGGACATTCAGCGTTGATACGTATTTACAAAGTCTATAATTATATTGCTTACTGAAAACATAGGGACTTTTTTTTCCAAACAGAAGTAGTACAAATCAAAAATTCAGAAGTTACATCAGTTACAAGACAAAATTAAATTTGTACATGTTATTTTTTCACCCAAAACATATACAGAAAAATAATATTCAAAATATACATAATTTTTTTAAAAATATTTAAATCAAACATAGTACTACCCCCCCCCCCCCAAGATAGAGAAGTATTATTCAAAACCAACCGACCAACACAAACTCACAACAACAACCAAAAAAAACAAAAACACACACACCAAACAGACAAAAGAAAAGACACCCCGTCTTTTCACCCTTCATGCACAGACACATTATAGTCAAACAAACACATAACACCTTCATACACCCCTTCCCTTTACACACCCCCCCCCCCCCCCCCCCCCCTCTTCCGAACCCAGTCTGTGAGGGAAGGAAACGTAATAATAACAATATTCATAGTAACCCGATAGCCCAGCACGAGACCTTAATATTTCTGTTTATACAACACCTACGTGGATCCTTGTCATTTGATTGGAGGATTGTTGGTCACATGATATTCAATAGATGGTATATTGCACGGTCGTGCATTTTTGGTTATATGCGCCGTGCATTTTTGGTTATATGCAGACTGCGTACCTCTCAGTCGTGCGCGCGCGTATCCCTGCGTGTATCTGACGCGAAGGCAATCTCAATGTAATCGAGAAGGCTTGACTCCAACTTTAATTTATCTTTAAAATAAGGAGTAAAGCATAATTTGTTGATTAACGTTCTATTAGATCTTCTTCGATGTTGTATAAAACAAATAATGAATGTTTTTCATTCGTTCAATAGTGCAAATATTTTCATTCGTTGAAAGATTAACGTTGATTCTATTCAACTCGGCTGACGCCTCGTTGAATAGAATGTTAATCTTTCAACTCATGAAAATATTCGCACTATTGAACTCATAACCATTCATTATTTGTATACTATTAAACCATAATAAGAAAATTGTCAGATAGCTTTTCAGAAGGTTCGACATTGTTAGATAAAGAGGAGGAAGAGAGGAAGAGGGGAATAAGAAAAAGCAAAAGAAGAGGAAGTAGAAGAAGAAAAAGAAGAAGAAGAAGAAGAAGAAGGAGAAGAAGAAGAAGAAGAAGGAGAAGTAGAAGAAGAAGTAGAAGAAGAAGAAGAAGAAGAAGAAGAAGAAGAAGAAGAAGAAGAAGAAGAGGATGAGGAAGGAGAAGAAAAAGAAACAATAAGAAGAAGAAAAAGGAGAAAAGAAGATGAAGTATATAGAAGAGGAATGAGAAGAAAAAAGAAGAAGAAGAAAGAGAAGAAGGGGAAGAAGAAAAAGCAAGAAGAATAAAAATTTAAAAAAGAGAAAAGGAAGAAGACCTAGTAAGAGAAAAATAAAAAGAATAAGAAAAGAAAAGAAGAAGAAGAAATTTGGTTTCACTGATTTTCGCATTTTTCTGCTTATTGATACCACATAATAATTATCAGGATAAACTTCCCTTTTAAAGAAAATGTAACAGCCTACTTCAAGATTATGATGAACATATAAGGTTGACCATATTCTTATGATAACCTAATAAACAAATTTATTATTTTTGTCACACCATCTTCATTTGAGGAATCATCCCCCCTGTTTATGGCGAGTTTATACAGTTACAATTTTGTCGATTGAAATGCTAGGGAGCGTAGCGACTAAGTGCAATGTTGAAATTGTAATGACTGTATTTTGAGCACTTAAATGTTTATCAATACTGAAAAAAAATATTACATGCAATATCGTTACGAGGGACCTAAAATGTGTTTCTGTAGTATAACAAGCACTAAATATAATGGTTATAATGCAAAATTCTTGATGCCATACTAAGTTTTATCCTGCTAAATGAGACGGGGAAAATATAATCGAAGCACCTGCCCAAACCTCCCCGATTCCGGGGCCTTGTAATCACCTTGTGATTAAAGTATAGAAAACAATGTTTTCATTAACTTGAGATGGAGCGAGCGAAAGAGAAAATTTGAGTTTGGAAAGTTGAGACTGTGCATTATAGAGCAAGAGTCAGCATTATTAAACAACAAAATCACTTCACGTTATTTTCTGTAATTATTCTTTTGTCTTTGGAGGGACCCAATGAGGCGGTCCATTCGATTACTGCAAACGAGAAAATAGAGAATATTGCAATTGCATTTATACAGCTCATTACGTCTCTATGTAAAGATAATCGCTCTACTGAAATCCGTGGGCTTGTGAATGGGCAAAAAGAGTGAGTCGTTCACTTGAAACGCAGAACATGTCTGCCCCTCGCTTTTGGCACTTCAGGAGAACAGGGTTTCTACTTTTTAGCATCACGCGACCACTGAGAAATAAAGTTGAACATCGGTATTTTAGAGCATCAGAATGTGATCGACGTTGATCATTGTCTTTTGAGGTAGGACAGAAAAAAAAGCAAATAGCCTTTAGAGAGATATCACTATGAACATGACTCACAAAGAAAGCGGACAAAATATACAGTTCCTCAGGTAGACAAAAGAACATCCCTTCACTGCCATTATGTAAAAATGTGTAGAACAGGTGAATATGCATGTGACACCTGTTCTACACATTTTTACATAATAGCAGTGAAGGGATGTTCCTTTGTCTACCTGAGGAACTGTATATTTTGTCCGCTTTCTTTGTCTGTTATATTCATAGTGTATTGTCTCGTAAAGGGGGGGGGGGCGCATAAATTATTTTGATTGACGCCCCTACCCACGAAGGAGGAACAAATCTGCCCCGTCACATTTGGTGCCTCCGGGAGAAATTTATCTTGATCTCGAATATTTTCGATCTTGATCTCGAAGGTGTTGAACTCACATCTTCTTTCAGATATTTAAATGCTAAATTTATTGGAGGAGCTCGCGCCTTTAAATGTTTTTTGAAACATTATGGCGCCACACAAATGCTGTGAATCATCATCATCATCATCATCATCATCATCATCATCTTAATCTTGATCTCTATCTTGAATGACCAGATCTTGAGCCCAACACTGATGTACATGTACAATGTGACTTTATAAGGGATCGTATTATATAGCAACCAAGTGGGATTGAAAAAAAAAAAGGTTTTGGAATGGTAAAACTTTCCATGTTAGAGCATTTTCAAGCCGATTGCTTTACTGCGATGGGAACAATAACTATATGTTGCCCCAATCCCACCCCTTGATAAAGATGAAAGCATTGTCACTTTGCTTTCTTTGGCTATATTGTACAGGTTTTCACAGTATTAAGAAAGTGTTAAAAATAGAGCGTCTATTTGGTTTCGAGGCAGCATTGTAATTATATAATAGGGAGGAACAAGTTTTTTGAAGTGCTGAAAGTTTGCATCTTAGATACAAGAAATGCCCCCTTACCACCTATGATAAGTGCCCCTTCACCTCTTATAATTGCCTCTTTTCAAATCTTTGAGAGGTGCCCCCTTTAACTTTGTAATAAGTGCCCTTTAATTTGGACACATGCCCCTATACTTTTTAATTAGTGCCATTTTCCTTCTGATGATTGCCTCTTTTCATAAGTAATAAGTGCCCTTTTTTGTTCTCGTAAAAGTGCCTTTTTCCATCTCTGGTGAGTGCCCCTTATCAGATGCGAGTAGTGCCCCATTTTCACCTCTGATAATTCAGGTTCGAATTCTGACACGCGCTCTTTTTCTTTTCTAATAATTCTCTTTTTAACTTTGGATATGACTGTGTCCTGGCCTTTTTCTTTCACCACAAAATGTGCTCTAGACCTAAGATAAACTTTTTCCAATTTTACCCAAAGCTTGCTCGCTGTGCCCGCTCGCATTTTAAATTAATATAATTTGTATCTTATAAAAGATCTTTTCAGTTTTTCGTGATTAGGATTGTTTTTTCCTCTTTATGAGATGTAATTTTTCGCACTGCGACCTCACAAATCTTTAAAAAAGATATTCAGACCATTACACCCAACTGCACAGCAGGGGCGGATCTAGCTTTTTGCCAAGGGGGGGGGGGGGGGGGGGGTGGGAGGGGGGTTCGACCCAGTGGCGGATCCAGGATTTTCCAAAAAATGGCGCCGTTTTACTTATTTTCCTTCTCCCCCTTTTTCCTTTCTTCCCCCTTTTTTCACTTGGTCGCCCAAGGGGGGGGGGGGGTGGGGGTGGTTTAAACCGCCGGACCCCCTAGACCCGCCCCTGCACAGTATGATGCTTAAAGGGCAAGTCCACTCCAAATATAATTTTTATTTCAATAGAAGAAGGAAAATCAGACAAACCAATGAAAAAAGGTTTGAGCAAAATCAGATACCGGTGACTAATAAGTTATGCATTTTTAATGACTTGAAAAAGAAAAAAAAATAACAAGACAAATTGCAACTCACTCATGAGTCTGTGACGTCATTGCCTCACTATCTACTTATTGTTTTCTTTATATTAATAACATACATTTCGAATTTTCCCCCTCAAAATTATATTTCCTCACACCAGGATCCAGGTTATATTGATAGTAATATGTTTTTGTGTGGATGCACTAATATAGAGTGCTTTTTTCAGTTAAATCATGAAAAATGTGAATTTTAATAAACTATTTATATATAAATCAACATTTATGAATATACAATATTAAAAAAATAGTATCATTTCTTCAAAGTTCATAACAGATTTAGTGAAATGTCATGCATGATGCACGCAATATGAATTATATAACTTGAGCAAAGGCATGGGGGAATCAAGTTAAGGGATAAAAAGGAAATTCAATGGGATAAATATAATATAAAATGAGGCAATGGCGTCACAAACTGATAACCAAATTGACAATTTGTGTAGTGATTATCTAAGTTCCACAGTTGTTCATACATTAAAAAAAAATCATAACTTCCTTATTAGTATTCCGTTTTTACTCAATTTTTGTTTTGCTCTGTTTCTCTTGTTTATCTGCATCTATTAAAAGCAAATTATTTTTGGAATGGATTTAGCCTAGCATCTTGGACCATGTACAGAGAGAGAGTGAGTTTGAAGTTTATTATCCAAGCAAAAAGTAGGCCTACATCAATATAACAATCAAATTTATGTGAATGGTGAAGATTGAAAGGCCTTTTAAATGGGACCAGAAAATAGCATTTAATGTTAATCGTGAAAACAATGAAATCATCCCTGATAATCTAATCACAATATGGGGTCTAAGGGCCTACCAATGTCGAAAAAATTGTATATTTTCGCTTTGAGATTGCCCCTTTTTTCTCTCCAGAAAGTACTCTTTTTATGGTGCCCCCCCCCCCCCACTTTGAAAAAAACATTCCGCCGCCCCTCGTTGTAATGCAAAATAATAATTTGTATTTCTTTTCTTGCGAGGGGGCCCTTTGGTCGGCAAAAATCGACCCCCATTAAAATTATTATTGGACATCTGCCCCCCCCCCCCCCCCCCCCCCCCCCCCCCCCCCCCCCCCCCCCCCCCCTCCCCTGTGCCCCATTCCTCCCCTCCGGCTTCGGGTGGTCACTGAGTGACCCTGTCTATTCTAATCAATTTATTTAAAAAAAAGTTATTGGTTAAAGTAGAAGTGATGTGTTTGTTTCCCATTGGTTTCTTTATTTCACTCATTCAGCTTTTTTGTGTACAAAGTTCACAAAAACACTGCAAGGCCCATATTGCTTTCCGTATCAGGATGTGGGTGCTTGTCAAATCATCGCCACCGAACTCTACACACGTACAATCGAGTGAAGGCGAACCGCAATACTTTTTTTTTTTTTTTAACAATTTTGTTTTATTTCTCCAGATGTGTAACACAAACCATGACATACAATTGAATAAAATAAACGTGTTCAATATTGATGCTTTTACATAAACATAATTAAACACAAACTTATTTGCAGTATAATATAACTTAACAACAAAGTAAACGTATAAGTACCTAAACATAATATGTCAATTGTAAATGTTATTTACTTATATATTACAAAAAAAAAAACAAATCTGGAGATAATTTTACTGAAACAATCCTGCCCCCTCCCTGCCCCCTACCTCACACAGACATACTCACCCTCTATCACACAAACATACTCACCCACTCACACACATACTCACCCACCTACCCACCCACCCCCCCCACACACACACACACAGTACTCACTCAGTGGATGTCTGCCAACATTCTCAACTTAAGAAAAATATACTAAATAAGTTATCCAGGCCGCAAAATCGAGTTACGCTTTTAACAAGCTCACGGTGGAGAAGAAAGCAAATCTTAATTAATCTTAAGCTGCTCCCACTTTAAAAAATGTGATCCTAGCTTTCCCATTTTAATTGCTATTTTCTTTTCCTCATCCCTATACTTAAAAATGCTTTTTTTCATCTTTTCTAAAGTTAGTACTCGCCCCCCCGATCTTGACATAAATGTAACATACTTCACCATGAAAATGATAGTATTACACATTTTTATTCTATATGAACTACCTACCAACCCAACAAATATATCTCGCCATTCTAAATCTTTAATTTCATCTAACTCAAAAAGTTGTATTAAAGCCTGCCATAACCTTTGAACGCTCCCACAAGATAAAAATAAATGTTTGTATGTTTCTATTTCCTGCTTACAAAACGAACATAAATTATCACCAACAAAACCAAATCTATGAAGATGCTCATTAGTGTATATGGCTCCATGCAATAATTTAAATTGAAATTCACGTTGTTTTCTAATGAGTATAGTAATTCTTGGTCTCACAAATATTTCTTTTAATTCTTTATCTATAAAATCATAGTCATTTTGCCCATCCCTTACCTGCAAATCATACGTTCGCTGCAGTGCTTTGATGAAATAATCATAGATTGTTCTTGAACCCACATCCACAAACTGTATTTTTTTACTAGAAATATGGAAATAAGTATTAAAGCTTATCAAATCAACCTCGAGGAATTCTATTAACCCTGAATCATCCTTCCATAACCTGGGTATCGCATCATAAATATCAATAATCATAAGCAAATTATTACCTTTCATACCGAGGTTCATAAAATATTTAACAGGCTTAACATGACCTTTCTCAACCAAATGATTCAGTTGAACAATCCCTCTTTCAAACAAGTATCTATCAAATATACTTTTTCCATTTATACATATATTCTGATTATTAAAAATAATTGGATTAATATAACCCTCCAAATATCTTAAATTACTTGTCTCTTGCCATGCTTGCAACATTTCCATATAGTATGGTGGAATATCTAAAACGAGTTTAATCTTGTTTAAATCATAATCACATACAAAAATAAATCTACCACCCACAAACTGTAAGCAATGATCAAAAAACAATTTCCATCCCAAACTTTTCTCTCCATATAAAAGACGTTTTATCCACATTATGCGCTGTATTTTAACGGACATTTCAAAATTAATCATTCTTAATCCTCCAAAGTCATAATCCTGATACATTATTGCCCGTTTAATTCTATCTTTCCCCCTCCATATGAATTCAAATGAAATTTTTGCAACTTCTTTATATACCCAATGAGGGACAATAACGAGAGATGAAATATAATTTAATTTTGAAAGCGCATAAGTTTTTAGCAAATGTATTTTACCCATAATAGTTAAATCTCTTTGTTTCCACCATACAAGCAATTTTTTTATTTTACTTAGAATTTCTTTATAATTCAAATCATCTTTTAAACTTCGATCTAATGAATAACTAACCCCTAAAATATGTATTTCCTTAACCAAATTTCCAAATAAAGGCCCATCAGGTTTGTTCTCATCCTCACCCATCCACATAAAATGTGTCTTTGTTTTATTCACTTTAAGACCACTAATTTTTTCAAATGATTCAAAAATATATTGCAACCTTCTAACCGAATCAATATCCTTCAAAAATATTGTCATATCATCTGCATATAACACTTGCCTAATTTCAGATTTTCCAAATGTAATCCCTTTAATACCGTTGTCCCTCCTTACTGCATGCGCCAAAATTTCGATGGCAACCAAAAACAAATATGGCGATAATGGATCCCCTTGCCTTACTCCCCTTTCTATTTCAAAATACCCCGTGGAGTGACCACCGTTCATAACACAACTACTTATCCCTTTATACAATAATTTTACCCAAGAGCAAAATGAATCTCCAAAACCGAACAATTTCAATATTTGAAATAAATATCTATGAGATACAGAGTCGAAAGCTTTCTCAAAATCCACTGCACACAAAAACCCTTTCCCTTGTTCCCCATAATGCATAGAATAAAATAACATGTCATCTATCAATCGTACAGCTTCCCCAATATTTCTATCTTTTATATATCCAACTTGATCATGATGAATTATTTCATTTAAAACCTCTTTCATTCTTTTTGCTAGAACTTTAGATACAATTTTATAATCTACATTCAAAAGCGTGATGGGTCGATAATTTTTTATATGGAGAGTATCTTTCGCTTCCTTCTCAATTAAGGTAATTACCCCTTGTTTTTGAGATGCCGTTAATTCCCCCCTTTCGTATGTTTCATTCAATACTTCTACTAACAAATCACCCAAAGCTGGCCAAAAAGTATAATAAAATTCAACTGTTAACCCATCATTTCCCGGGGTTTTATTCAATTTCATTTCTTTTAAAACTTTCAAGCATTCATCTTTAGTTAATTTACCTTCACAGATTTCCTTATTGTCTTCATTTAACTTTGAAATATCATTGAAAAAGAAAGGGTCGTTTTGATTTATATCAGCCCTTAAAGAATATAAATCTTTATAAAATAGTTTAATTTCCTTTAAAATTTCCTCCTTATCTCTAGTAGTTTCCCCATTTTCTTTGTACACCTCCCTAATTACACTTTTCCTTTTATTCGATTTTAACAACTGTTCAAAATATTGCGTATTGTTTTCTCCATCTTCAAACCAAGGTGCTCTTGATCTTATTCTAATGCCCTGTCGAGAAAAATCATACAATTTATTTAGTTTATCCCTTTTCTCCTCAATACAATCAACAATATATTTAGTGGGTCCCACTACCAGTTCGCCTTCTAAATCCTTGATTTGTTTCTCTAACAGTTCTATTTCAACCCTCCTTGCTTTTGCCTTTTTCCGCGAGTATGTTATAATAAATTCTCTCATTTTCATCTTTAAAAAATCCCAAAATACTAATTTATTCAAAATCTGTAATGACCATTCAGCTTTTAATTCCTGTATTTCCTTATTCATCTCTTCAACAAAATCTTTATCCATACATAAACTACTGTTAAATTTCCAATATGATTTCCCAAAAACAAACTTATCAACAAGATCATTAAATTCTAGCCTAACGCCAGAATGATCTGGCGTAATAGATGTCAAAATCTCACACGTACCCACCAATTTTTCAACACTACAAGGTATAAACCAATAATCTAAACGGCTTTGCACCACCGGCCAATTTTGTCGAAAAGTAAATTGCTTTACATTCGGATTTTTTTTCCTCCATATATCTTCTAAATCGTATTTATTTAAAAATTCCTTAATCAAATCAATAACCCGAGATTTCACCGGTGTTTTTGACCCCACATAATCTAATTTTCCATCCAATATACTATTGAAATCACCTCCTAATAAAACTAAATAGTCCCGATCACACTGATCAAAAATACTTTCATCTAACTTCTTCAAAAATTCAATTTGTAAAGTTTCTTTATCTCTCGTTGGAAAATAAACATTAACCAATAGCATTTTAACCCTTTGTATTTCACCTTTAAAAATAATGTATCTCCCCTCTTCATCTACTTTAATTTTTTTTTCTTCAAAATCTAAATGATTAGAAAATAAAATAAGAACCCCTCTACTATGGTTAGACCCATGACTAAAAAACATTGGCCCTCCCCAATCTTGTTTCCACCGCTCTTCTATCTCTACTGTACTATATGTTTCTTGTAAGAAAATTATACTATTCTTTTTAGTTTTGCACCATTCAAAAATATTCACTCTTTTTAACCTATCTCTTATTCCTCTAACATTTAATGTCATGAAAGATAATTTCACTGCCATGTTATTTTATGTGTAATTGTATCCAAAACCTTACATCGATAAACTCCAAAGAAACTTCCACACAATCTATTTCCACCGTGAGCAAATGTATAGAAAAAACTATCTGCAGCCAAACATATATGCATACTTATCGTCGAATAATATAAAAAATGCAAGCAGAATCCACCCCGTACCACACAACCCAACGCATTCATACACACAAGCATATTCACTACACACACAACACCCCCACACAAAACAACCAAAATCTGCTCTTCGGTGTACGTAAACATCCGAGAGCAAGAGCCTCCCCCTTTCCCTGTCAATTTAACTAGACCAATGACAGAATAAACCAATGAACATTTCTTCTTGCACAAGTCGATGAGAAATACGTTGTATTGTTATATAACCGTAATCTAATTTAAAAAAAATAAAAAAATAAAAATACAAAGAGCTTTTATCCCTTAACAAATGCCTTGAATTGTATTACGGAACCCGCTCGTCATAACTAAGTTAAATGATTTTCCTAAAATGCATTACAGTGAATTGACCGGCCCGCGTACCTAATTACAATACGCACCTTCTAATTAAAAATAAAAACACGATCCCAATAAACCAAATTCCCCCAAACGACACCAGTTCGGCAACCTAATAAACTGTTCGTGCAAACCGAACCCATCATGCTATCATTTACCAAGTTCTATAATTTGCATAATAAGCCTCACCCATGAATGAATAGGCTCACACACCTGATCGTTTTGTATGCACTCCGTAAAAAAAACTCCTAAAGGGCGTTCCCGACAACTCGAAAGAACACCAAACGTCAGCCCGACATAATGATAGGCAAGCATGCATACCGGATCCCAACACGTTCCTCCCTCTCAAAACATCACACCACCACCTGGCTTTAAAACAAAATAGTTTTGGCTGGGTGAACAGATCGGACCATTATCCAGATACTCGAATTGTTTTCACTTTACAGAAAAAGTTTTAAATATGTATCAGTCATTTACTAAGATATGTGAATTTACATAGAATGCGTTATCGAAATAAAGCTCATTGTAATATTAAAAAAAAGCCGTCGTTACCCAGATACTATGGCATTGTATAAAGGCGTTGCAATATACATCGTGAAAGAAAGCGGACGTTCAAAAGAGTTTATGGAAAGTACCTTGCAATAAAGCTCATTGTAATACCAAGAGCCGTGTTACCCAGATATTATGTTTTGCATAAATAGGCGTTACCACAAAGTACTTGAATATCGTGAAAGAGAACAAATCCCCAACAGACCAGCAAGGTTTATGGAAAGTACCTTGCAATAAAGCTCATTATAATACCAAGAGCCGTGTTACCCAAATATTGCGTTTTGCATATATTATAGGCGTTACAACAAAGTACTTAAATATTGTGAAAGAGAACAGATCCCCAACAGACCAGCAAGGTTTATGGAAAGTACCTTGCAATAAAGCTCATTGTAATACCAAGAGCCGTGTTACCCAGATATTATGTTTTGCATAAATAGGCGTTACAACAAAGTACTTAAAAATCGTGAAAGAGAACAGATCCCCAACAGACCATCAATACATTTACCCCTCTATCTGAATTTACATAGATTTGCGTTATAACATAATGAAATAGTCAATATACTGTTTAAGCATGTTTTGAGGGAAATGTTTCTTCTCACTTCACGCATGCATGCTTAGGGTTGTAATACAAATCCTGCTACAATTCTTTTTGTTTTCTTTTTTTTTTAAATACCAAGTTATATAATTTGCATATCATGCGTCACAAAATGATAAACAAATGATGAAACACTACTGCCAATTCGAAATAGCACCAGGGAATGTATCCGGACCGGTCCCCTCCCCAAGCATTTTAGCCCCCTTAATAAACAACACCACCTGGCACCATTGAAATATTTTGGAAACCTCACTCCTACACATACTTAACCCCTTTATTCCACAAGTGGCAAAGCTTAGAAAAGGGAACTGAAACCAACAGCCCTTGGCGCGACAATCTTATTAAAATATTATTATTGCTTTGGTTAGAACAATTAATGAACAACCATTGTCATATACGTGACAGGCTAGTTTAGCCCTAAAATTTCACATTGGCTAATGTGTAGTAAACATAAACAATACTTTATAACTTATAACTGGTACTTTCCTTAATTATTTCCTCGCTTATTCCTTCTCTTTCCCTCCCTTCTCCTCTCCTTTTCCCCTCTTCCTTCTTTTCCCCTTTCTCCCTCTTATCATTTCTCTTCTATTTTTCCTTTCCAAACTTCCACATTAAACCTGTCGTTTTCAATAGTATCCCCAAGTTGAAAGCACGTGAAATCTCCTCCATGCAGCCTTCATTAATGGGGAGGTAGATGGGGATGAACATAAATTCATCTCTTCCATACCAATAGATCGCTGACAGAGCAATAATAAACAAGCCCTGCCAAACAAACCATCAGCCTGAAGAATCTTTTATTTTAAAAAAGAAACTCAAAGTTGTCACTTCATCTCCGATATTCAACATGTAAGGCATTATGGAGACGAAGTTGAACAAAAATCAAACCTCGCCTTCCACATACCCAACAACGATGAGAAACCCGGGGCTTCACTTTATATTTAATATACACTACGATTATATACCATAAATTATCAGGAAAAACAAAAAATGTGTGTGATATTAACTCTTGATAAAAGTACGATAATCTTCTCAATTTTTGTATCATTTCTTTAAAACTAAACAAACAAAATATGTAGGCCTATATATTTATATACATTAAACAAAGATCCCTCTCATAATATACCTGACAGGCTAGTTTGACCCATACATTTCACATTGGCTAATGTATAGTTCACAATACTTTATAGCTTGTACTTTTCTTTTCCTCTTTCCCCATTTTATCTAATTATTTTTCCTTTCTTTTCCCCTCCCTCCTTTCCCTTCTCCTTTCCTCCTCTTCTCTCCTATCTCTTTCCTCTCTCTTTCATCTTCTTCTATTTTTTCTTTCCAAACTTCCACATTAAACCTGTCGTTTTCAATAGTATCCCCAAGTTGAAAGCACGTGAAATCTCCTCCATGCAGCCTTCATTAATGGGGAGGTAGATGGGGATAAAAATAAATTCATCTCTTCCATACCAATAGATCGCTGACAGAGCAATAATAAACAAGCCCTGCCAAACAAACCATCAGCCTGAAGAATCTTTTATTTTAAAAAAAGAACTCAATGTTGTCACTTCATCTCCGATCTTCAACATGTAAGGCATTATGGAGACGAAGTTGAACAAAATCAAACCTCGCCTTCCACATACCCAACAACGATGAGAAACCCGGGGCTTCACTTTATATTTCATGTACACTACGATTATATGTCATAAATTATCAGGAAAAAAAAAAGAAAAAAAAATTGTGTGATATTAACTCTTGATAAAAGTACGATAATCTTCTCAATTTTTGTATCATTTCTTTAAAACTGAACAAACAAAATATGTAGGCCTATATATTTATATACATTAAACAAAGATCCCTCTCATAATATACCTGACAGGCTAGTTTGACCCATACATTTCACATTGGCTAATGTATAGTTCACAATACTTTATAGCTTGTACTTTTCTTTTCCTCTTTCCCCATTTTATCTAATTATTTTTCCTTTCTTTTCCCCTCCCTCCTTTCCCTTCTCCTTTCCTCCTCTTCTCTCCTATCTCTTTCCTCTCTCTTTCATCTTCTTCTATTTTTTCTTTCCAAACTTCCACATTAAACCTGTCGTTTTCAATAGTATCCCCAAGTTGAAAGCACGTGAAATCTCCTCCATGCAGCCTTCATTAATGGGGAGGTAGATGGGGATAAAAATAAATTCATCTCTTCCATACCAATAGATCGCTGACAGAGCAATAATAAACAAGCCCTGCCAAACAAACCATCAGCCTGAAGAATCTTTTATTTTAAAAAAAGAACTCAATGTTGTCACTTCATCTCCGATCTTCAACATGCAAGGCATTATGGAGACGAAGTTGAACAAAATCAAACCTCGCCTTCCACATACCCAACAACGATGAGAAACCCGGGGCTTCACTTTATATTTCATGTACACTACGATTATATGTCATAAATTATCAGGAAAAAAAAAAGAAAAAAAATTTGTGTGATATTAACTCTTGATAAAAGTACGATAATCTTCTCAATTTTTGTATCATTTCTTTAAAACTGAACAAACAAAATATGTAGGCCTATATATTTATATACATTAAACAAAGATCCCTCTCATATACCTGACAGGCTAGTTTGACCCATACATTTCACATTGGCCAATGTATAGTCCACAATACTTTATAGCTTGTACTTTTCTTTTCTCAATTTCCTATGGAAAAGAGAAATCTTAATAACATATTAATTGGTGTAACATTCTTGATTACATAACTCATCAGCTATTACCACACTCTTTTTTTTGTTTACGAGAATGATATGAAAGGCATAAAGTAAATCTTGGAATATTATTCATCTTTGTCATATGAACCTATTTTACAGTAACAAAATGGTCTTTGACCTATTAAATGGCTGCACATTATGTTATTCTGTGTCCATGCCTGACAATCACTTTGAAGTTTATAAGTCAATCCTGGTTGCAGTTACTGTCTGAGTTAGGGTGAATCTCGCTGCTCATTCGTACAATTCTACACCATCATAATATGCTCTTGTAGGTAGCGCTTGCCTTTAGTATCTTATTAAACTCTTCTTTTGGCTGAAAAAAGTATTCACATTAACTTGCACATAATATAATCTACAACTGATTTCCAGTGAAAACAATACATGTAGCTCGCTTTTTGCTTCTCACACTGTAAAAAATACTTATCTGAAAACAGATCGTGGTAGGTCTCCTTGTAATCACAAACAAAATCATGAATTAGGGGTAGCTGGAAATTCAGGTTCTCCATAAGTCGTATGACATCTTGACTTGAGGCATGTCGTAGTAGAAACGAGAGCGTTACACTTGTTACATAAAACTTTTTCCTTCCTGGCGTAATGAAGTGCTCGATTAGAGCTGTAGAGTTCAAACGAATATTGTCGAAACGTGATTTCCATTGAAAACAATACATGTAGCTCTCTTTTTGCTTCACACACTGTAGCACATCTATGAAGTAAAGGATACTTATCTGAAAACAGATCGTGGTAGGTCTCCTTGTAATCACAAACAAAATCATGAATTAGGGGTAGCTGGAAATTCAGGTTCTCCATAAGTCGTATGACATCTTGACTTGAGGCCTGTCGTAGTAGAAACGAGAGCTTTACACTTGTTACATAAAACTTTTTCCTTCCTGGCGTAATGAAGTGCTCGATTAGAGCTGTAGAGTTCAAACGAAGATTGTCGAAACGTGATTTCCATTGAAAACAATACATGTTGTAGCTCTCTTTTTGCTTCACACACTGTAGCACATACTTGTTACATAAAACTTTTTCCTTCCTGGCGTAATGAAGTGCTCGATTTAGAGCTGTAGGATTCAAATGAAGATTGTCGAAACGTGACTCAATATCCCTTCTCCTCCGCTTCCATTCGGGAGCACTTGCCTCTCCATAGGCCGTATGACATCTTGACTAGAGGCATGTCGTAGCCAAATCGAGAGCATTGTCAGATGACACTTGTTGCATACAACTTTTTCCTTCCTGACATATTGATATGCTCCTATTTTGTAATGATTTAGAACTGTAGAACTCATACGAAGATTGTCGAAACTTGACTCAATATCCCCTCTCCTCAGCTTCCATTCGGGAGCACTTGCCTCTAATTTCTTATTAATCTCTTCTTTTGGCTGAACAGAGAATATTCCCTTTAGTCCCTGCTTTAACATTGCACTGTATCTTCCCATGTGTAAAGAGTAACTCGACGAACGAAACCGACTCGATCTGCAGATTTCCCGCATGAACTGAACTTTAGGTGACGCACAACTCAACAACAGTAGTCCGAAAACTTGCATTTAATTAATCTTCAGCTGATTTCCATTAAAGACGGTGCTCGACTATCCGAAATCAAATCGTGGTAGGTCTTCTACTTGTTATCACAAACAAAATCATGGCTTTGGGGTAGCTGTAAATTCAGTTCTCCATAGGCCGTATGACATCTTGACCCTCCTCTCGCAAACCTTGGATGAATCTTTGGTGGGCTGCCACTGGCAGCCACACCTTGTTTATGAATAGTTTGCTTGGTTCAGACTTTGAGAAGTACGCAAGTTTGCCTGCTTTTCTTGCCGCAAAAAGAGCTGGCATCTGCTTTTGCCTCAAATTCCTCATTCTCAATGGGATATCTTCCCGTATCGAAAGCCTTGTCCCTTTCAGGTTTCTCGCATTCTTCATAATGGTGTCCCTGTCCCTGTATCGAAAGAAGCGCGCCTTAATGGGGCGTGGCATGGTTTTCGTCATGATCCTATGCACCCTCTGATATTCTACGGCATCGGCCTCTTCTTCTGACATCTTCAAATTATTAATGTAGAAATCCTTCATAACTTGTTTGATGTCTTCTCCTTCCTTCTCTGGTAGTCCCATGAAAATAAGGTTCTCTCTTGCCACGTACACGGCAAGTTTGTCAATTTCCATTTGAAGAGCCGCTTCATTTTCCATTGCTTTCGCTTCCATCATCCTCATTTTCTTCTTAATCTCATCCAACTCCTTACTTTGAAAATCAATTGCTTCCTTTAAATCTTTGAATTGAGATTCAATATGCTTCATTTGCTCTTTAATGTTAGCCTCCAGGGAAGAGAATCTTTCTCCTAATCTCTCTGTCTGCTGCTCCAGCAGCCGTCGGAGAGTCGGAAGCAGGTTTGTATCAGGGCTTGGGGGGCTCGAACCGGCATCAGCTCTCGGTCTCTTCGTAGATCCTTTTCCTGTATTACGTAAGTTGCTGGCCATATTTTCTATCACGCGTTCCAATGGGATTCGGGAGAGGCTCAAAAAACTCGTGTCTACTCTACGAACATCACAAACACACATTTTTTTTCCTCCATATATCTTCTAAATCGTATTTATTTAAAAATTCCTTAATCAAATCAATAACCCGAGATTTCACCGGTGTTTTTGACCCCACATAATCTAATTTTCCATCCAATATACTATTGAAATCACCTCCTAATAAAACTAAATAGTCCCGATCACACTGATCAAAAATACTTTCATCTAACTTCTTCAAAAATTCAATTTGTAAAGTTTCTTTATCTCTCGTTGGAAAATAAACATTAACCAATAGCATTTTAACCCTTTGTATTTCACCTTTAAAAATAATGTATCTCCCCTCTTCATCTACTTTAATTTTTTTTTCTTCAAAATCTAAATGATTAGAAAATAAAATAAGAACCCCTCTACTATGGTTAGACCCATGACTAAAAAACATTGGCCCTCCCCAATCTTGTTTCCACCGCTCTTCTATCTCTACTGTACTATATGTTTCTTGTAAGAAAATTATACTATTCTTTTTAGTTTTGCACCATTCAAAAATATTCACTCTTTTTAACCTATCTCTTATTCCTCTAACATTTAATGTCATGAAAGATAATTTCACTGCCATGTTATTTTATGTGTAATTGTATCCAAAACCTTACATCGATAAACTCCAAAGAAACTTCCACACAATCTATTTCCACCGTGAGCAAATGTATAGAAAAAACTATCTGCAGCCAAACATATATGCATACTTATCGTCGAATAATATAAAAAATGCAAGCAGAATCCACCCCGTACCACACAACCCAACGCATTCATACACACAAGCATATTCACTACACACACAACACCCCCACACAAAACAACCAAAATCTGCTCTTCGGTGTACGTAAACATCCGAGAGCAAGAGCCTCCCCCTTTCCCTGTCAATTTAACTAGACCAATGACAGAATAAACCAATGAACATTTCTTCTTGCACAAGTCGATGAGAAATACGTTGTATTGTTATATAACCGTAATCTAATTTAAAAAAAATAAAAAAATAAAAATACAAAGAGCTTTTATCCCTTAACAAATGCCTTGAATTGTATTACGGAACCCGCTCGTCATAACTAAGTTAAATGATTTTCCTAAAATGCATTACAGTGAATTGACCGGCCCGCGTACCTAATTACAATACGCACCTTCTAATTAAAAATAAAAACACGATCCTTAAAAATAAAAACACGATCCTTAAAAATAAAAACACGATCCTTAAAAATAAAAACACGATCCCAATACACAGACACACAGTTACACACACACACACACACACGCCGCATTCATTGTGCATACGAGCCGGTCATTTTGCATTGATCTATTTCACGTGACTTCGATCTTCCGTGTAAATTTTAGTTTCTTATTTTTCACCGGCCGTGGCCATTTAGAATAGATCACTGAACTAGGCTAGGCGACGCGACGAAAGGATTTTCACGGGTCTCCTTTCTTACGTTCAGCCAAGTAAGAAAGTATGCCATGGATGTATAACTTGGATATATATTTCTGGAGGTGTGGAAAGCCCTTCAGCGGGGAATGTCAGGAAAATGCAGTAGGAAAATTACTAAATTCCTACTCTGAAAAACCCAAATTTTGCCGGGTCGTTTATACAGATAGAGCAGAAGCCGGACCCACCATCACCGGTGCACTTCGGCCCTGAGCTTCCGGGTAGCACTTGCTGGCAATCTGGTAGTAGTGCTAGCTGGAGAGAGGAGTTATGGCTGAAGCTGAAGCGAGTGCAACCGACGGCGAGGAGGATGGAAAGTTACGCGATTCATCTGAAAAGTTACGGGATTCATCTGAAAATGATGGTGAGATTTAAAAGCACGAATTATTACATTTGCTTGTACATATTGTAGGGCATGTCTATTGTCATGAATTTATGAAAACATGTTTGTTATTTTCATTTTTCACATGAATAATATTCTATGCAGCTGTGTCATTTTGACATTGCAAAACAAAGATTCACATGTCTGCGTTCTCCTTAATTTTACATGAAGTAATTCAGTACATTTTTATGTGACAGATCGAGGCTTGTGAAGAGATTTCTGATTTTGAACTTTTCTTGATATTGTGCATGGAGTAGTCTAGACTCACTACACTAGTCTATAATGCCCATGGAGATGAACTTGTTGTTGTTGCGTGTTTTTTTAATATAAGATCTGCGCTTTTTTTGCATATTCACAGGGGTTCAGACAAGGTCTGGACAAAGTGGTCATAGAATCTATTTAGAACTCTACTTGTTGTAAATGTTATGCAAATGAGTTGTAATTGGAAGAAAAGTGGGAAAGTGTGAACCTACTTTGATGATGTGACTGTGAGTGAGGGTCATCATCTTCTTCTTCTTCTTGGTCTCCCTCTGCTTTTTGCTAGAAATCAGCAACAGAATGCTGCGTGTATGTCCATAAGCAGGTTGATTAGTCATAAAGAGATGAGATACGGTTTACATGAATCTTGTATAAAAGACTTGTATTCAGTTCATACATGTAATACAGTATATTTGAGAAGGGAGGAGAAGAAAGCGAGGTACATGTAATATCATCTTTGTGACAGAGTCAGAGATGTGATTACAAAAATAAAAGCAAAAGACAAAGAAGACACAAAGAAGAAAAGAAGAAAATAAAAAGAAGACAACTAAATATGAGAAACACACAGTGAAGATAGTCAGGCATGGTTGCCCGATAGGATACTACATGTACATTTACAATGTGTACTGTACATGTACGGACTGTACACATTTAATTGAGTATTGTCCCCTTCATTTTTAATCAGTGCAATTATAGCAACGACAATTTGAGAGTGAGTCTGGCACTGTTAAAGAAGAATGAGAGAGAGAGAGAGAGGGGGGGGGGGGGGGGGGAAGGGAAGGGTAGAGTACACATCATGTACATACTGTATACAGTATGTAGGAGAGAGTGAAGATGGAAAATAAATGTTTTCAAAAAATTGCATTTGATTAACTATGTACATGTGTAGGTATCTTCAAGACTGTCACTATGAACACGGCGGACAAAGAAAGTGTAGAACAGGTGTCACATGCAATTATTCACCTGTTCTACATATTTTTACATAATAGAAGTGAAGGGATGTTCCTTTGTCTACCACAGCAATTGTTGAGGGTAGATTGATGAACTGTATATTTTGTCCTCTTTCTTTGTCCGTCATATTCATAGTGTGTAGGCCTTGTGAACAAGTTGGAAATGTTTACAAAGACATGAACTACATGGATGTACATGTACACCATGTATACATGTACATGTATATGTTCATGTTCATCTTAGAATACATTGCCTGTTACATTCAAAATAAATACTATTTGCCAGTAGTTGTAGGAAATCAGTCAGTCATCAGTATCACCTTGCTTCAAATCTTACTAATTATGTGTACAGGTGTACGTGTATAGTCAGTAGAATATGGAAATATTTAATGTACATGTAAGATATTCAGATTAGAAAATAAATGAACTATTTAAAAAAAATTATTATGAGTACAATATCCAATGTTATCTGTTATGAGTGATTTATCAGTTTTAGATATAAATAATCATCACTACATGTACCTGTACATTACACAAATGTAATAATGTTTAATTAATGAAGCATGATATTGAACTCAAAGAGTTGAATCATTTCAAACTACAGAATATTTAGATTATACATTTGTAATGAATCATTTTCACATTTTATTACAAATACAGCACAGAAAAAAAATGTATGAGCATAGGGCACGATGAGCTATTTAGCACTGTACATGTACAGTGTACATGTGTACTGTAGCTTCAAAACAGCTCTGGTGTTTCCAAACCAATACATTAGATAAAAGTCACTGCAATTGTCTTTGTTCTCAAGCAAATCCAAAAAGAGCACCTGTTATTCTGATAATAATTACAAAATCTTACCCAGAAAAAGAGTCTTACAGTAATTTTGCCTCATTTCTGAATTATTAGCAGAGTAATGGTAAATAAAAACTATAAATAATATTTCTGGTAACTTATAGTGGATGTACATGTACAATGTAACATACTCTTGATTGTATTAAAGGGCTATGACTAGTCAAGTGCATTGCTTTCAAAAAGAGAAATACATATGTATACCGTACAGTACATGTACATGTACATGTATGTAGTTGATGGCATCACAAAGACAAAGACAATTCATGCTACATTTCAATTGAGCATGCAAAATACACATGAAAATTGTGATTGGGCTAGTTGGTCTGGTACACAACCCAAAATGAAACCTTAGAAACATCATGGCCATAGTCATGTATGTTTACATGTATTGTACATGTACATACACTCATACGTACAGGTGTATATTGTGAAGTGAGATAGGGGGCAGGGGACTTCAAATCTACAAAACTTGTGGTCTAGGACTACTTTTTGTTTGATTGCATAGATCTGTCAAATCTGTATTCAGTAGAATGATGTACATGTACATGTACAGTACATGTACATTTAAATGCTGTTTGAAATATTAAATAAAAATATTGATTTCACTTTTTCACAACCCTATTAACAACAACAAAATTAAAAAGAAATTATCAAGAGGGGCAGTACATATAAATATAATTGTTCAGTAACTAAGAAATTTCAGGGACTGGCCGCAAGGGTTCATTACTGTTGACCTGCAATATATAAAACCAGTGCAGAAATATGTAAAAATTAAATGCAGACACGTGTGATGATATTGAGAGAGAAATACAAAGCCTTGCAATTACTACTGTACGCAATATTTGATATTAAAGAGGAAACAAGTTGTCATACATAAAGCCCTGAAGTGGCAGAACTCAAGCGTATTACGCTCTTCACTCTAATTGAGCACCCCTGTGCCCATACATTGATTTTGAAGTTTGCCCGGTGTGTTGTAGCTTGTCAATGGATAACCAGATTTGGGGTTATTGAGTCCCTAATAACCCTGCAAAAACACAGCAACACAGTGCGCTGGAGTGTGTGTAGTATAAAGCCCACAGGACTGCTCTGTGTACAGGGGTACTACTGTAGGCTGTACACACGGAGCATAGCAATGGGAAAGCTAGTGAGAGAGAATTAGTCTTGCATGGTCAACATTCAGACCTTATTTCTCCCTTATAACTCAATCACTTTACTCATTAATACAATGTAGAAATGTAACAAGTTGAAATGACATTTTGTTCAACTCTTTATTTTTTTGATACTATCATGCGTTTAATAGTTGCTAGCCTTCTTTTTACTTTGTGCAGATCAGTACACAAAGAACAATAAGGGCATGAGGCCAAGGATATGAAAAAGTGATTTCTTGGAAAGACACACAGTCAATAGCCTTGCCCCTGATGATGGTTTACCGGTACTGAGAATACCAGGGCCTGTGGTGCGCCCGCCTTTCATACATGTACTGTACATGTAAGGCTGCCCTTTCTATTTGCCTAAGATTTAGTACTAATATTGTACATGCACATTATGTATTTTTCTATGCATTTTGTGTATATTGTACATGTACATGTACATGTGTCATTATTCACCATATTGTGCAGAGTGGAATATACACACCTCTACATGTACATTTGTACCTCTCAACATGTACATTGTACAGTGTGTACAACATGTACATTACATGTACATGCTCATTTGATGTACATGTAGATGTGTATAATTTGTGTTGTTTTGTTGTTGAAATACCTGTTGTGTAAAATGTACTGTACTGTCAGATTGTGTCAGGACGTATCGAACTGACATTACCGGTACACTGTCTCAAAACGATCCAGGATTAGAACCCCTTCCCATACAATGAATGTAAAGCAGACCATCTGCTAAATCTTCCCAATGGCCTGCATTCTACATTCATGTGTACATTGTACATGTAGGTCCAAGAACATGTAAATACATGTAGTACATGTACATTACATGTACAGTAGGCCTACCAATGTATAATGCTGTTGATGTTCATCTGTACTTTATACATTGAGTCAGGACATACTGTATGGAACTGACATTTACTGGTACATGTTCATGTGCACATGGAAATTCATGTAAAGAACGATCATGTTTGTATATACATGTACATGTACATGTAAATGGTAGAACCTTGCAATGAGCAATGTTTATTGTGATACATAAGAAATTGTGCTCGGCCTTCTTTTCAAACCTGGCAAATGTACATTTAGGGACATACTGTACATACTGTACATGTCATTGCCAGAGACACCAAGTTCAAAGATCAGCAATGTTCAGAATAATACAAGTAAGATGTACACTTATTTTTTTGTGATGTACATTGTAGCCTACTGCAGGTCTCTACAAATTTATATACCTGTAAATTCAGAATTTTTGTGAAGACTGATGGCCTACATGTATGTAGGGTAAAATTTAAGGTTTTGTATTGTGTATACAGTACTTGTGTAATTTGTATATACATCACAATCATGTAGACTGACATTACTTGTAGAACCAAAGTGTGTGAATCCTTGTTGTTGTTTATAGCATCTGGGTTTTATCATCAAGAGAAGTGAGATTTCCTTGTTGGTTCTTGTTTTCTTTCGTGGAGCTCTTTCGGGTGTGACTGAAGGAGTGAAGACATGATCTGCTTGACTGCATTTTATCAAAGTCCCTGGTTTCACTGCACAGTGCATTATGTTTGCATAGAGTCTCCAATACAAGACTATCGCTCCCTGACCTGGGATTGCATCAAAACAGAGGGGGATGGTGTAATCCCTTGACTGGACAAAACAACCAAGGGACGGGCGCTGCTGGGATAAGAGACACGTGTACTTCAATGTACAAGTAGGCCCCATGTGTCTGGACACATGTAGAGGGTCCCTGAATGCACAATTGATTTGTGTTCACACAATGCATGACCCAGTGGGCAGTGATCTACTGGTACATGTATATTTACATGTCGTCTGTACCAGGTTGTCATCTGTACCAGGGAGATGAGAGGGAAAGGTGTTAACTCTTTGTTAAAGACTATGAGTCAATGCCCTTCTTTCTAAAGATGATGTATTTGTTTGATATATGGAATGGGCTACAATATATTGGAAGACTAATAGGGGGAACAGAAAAACCATTATGCCCATTGAATTAGGGGAGTGGGGTATAGACATGTTCCAACTTGACTCTGAGAGTGTGGCCTGTCAAGTCCAGGCTATAAAATGTACACTGTGCATGCACATGTTTAAATTCATTTACTGTACATGGATACTCCCAGCTAGGACACTCCTGTAGAAATATATTTAATACGCAGATGTAATTAGCTTATTAGAAGTCATCTTTGTACATGTAAGACCTGCAATGTAAATGTAAGATACTGTACATGTACATGAAGCTATAGGCCTGCAAATCAAAGACAAAAAATAAACAGTACACCCACATGTAAAATAAAATGTGTGAGAATTGTTGTGAGGATGAGGTTGAAGTTCCAAAGAAATATGTGTACATGTAGCCTTCAATCTTCATCATAAATGTTATACATTCAGACTTCAGAGTATATTGCAAATGTAGTTTGTACTGTAGTCACCTACAATGTACATGTATACAAAATGTACATGTAGTTCCCTTTGTTTAATCTCTGTTTACATGCGTAACCACCATTCTATTGAGCGTATGGGATGTGACACTGTCATGAACCTGTATCGGACATTAAAGGCTCCAGATACACGCAGGCCTACATTTGTACACGTACATCATATCCAACGTGACAGTGAATGTGTGGGACACAAGCAAGTGCCTTTCTTTCTTAGTCTGTCAGCTCAGACTCTATTCTGTCACCCTGGCCTGATAAAGTCACTGCGACTGGCACCAATCCCAAATCAGGTTTAGTTTGCAGGCCTGTACAAACCCTTGTCGGTCAGTAGACCTGTTCTCATCAGCTCGAAATTGCCAAATATCCCACTATTTTCAGACTCGAGGATATTATCCCGATGCTCGAAATCGCGTCTTCACCAGATTGATACGCTCATCATAAACGAGCTCAAAATATAATCTTGAGATTGACGCATGCGCACTTCAGAGACCGACTATACAACCAGCGTGCGGATTTTACCCGTGCTGTAAAACATAAAGAGGTACCGGCTGTGCATACATGCAGCGCAGGTGAGAACAGGTGCTACAAGCTAGTTTATTTACAAACACGGTAAACCGGAAATCGTTGTGCATGATGGGATCAGGATATTTGACTCCGTACTTCGGTCTGTTGAAGACTGTCCCGCTATTTAGGAAATAGCGGGATATTTTGCAAACTAGACAAACATTTCTTGGGATATTATCCCGACAAAATATCCAGCTAACCACTACTTCGGGCTGATGAAGACGCAAATTAGCTGGGTAGTGAGCATTGCAGCAGTGTCTGCATGCTGAGACTACAATATACCAGGGACATGAACAGACTCTGTATAAAGTACAGCCACTCCTGACACAACAAAAATTGGAACGATCTTAGCTCTGCTCAAGCCTTCAAGGCTGTAAAAATTGTGGTAAATTGTCAAATTAGAGTCAGTGCTTGTAGACTAATTCAGGCTGGGCAATACACCTGTACATGTACGTACATGTAAGAGTAGTCTACAGCCGATTCAGACCCTTCATCATGTATCATGCTGAGGTTTTGTGCCAGCAAACTATTTACATTTACTGTCCTCGGGGCGACAGGAAGTGGGATGCATGTCGAGCCAAATCGGACTTGTTTCGACAAGTGCATTATTTTTCTATTGTTTGTTATTTTCCTGTGGGAGATGGATATAAAAAGGCATCTTCCATGAATTATCCTTGTTATCTAATTTTTGTCATATTTGGAAACGTAAAGCTGTTAGAAAGTAGTCAGTCAAAGGGATCAAGTGCTTTATTGGAAAGTCGTCATGGCGCCAAATGCTCTATTTTGTTGCCCAGGTCATAGTGGTATGTTCAAATTTGTGTTTTTTTTTAGATATGAAGAAATTGTTTTGTTAATTGCTAATGTGTTTTTAACTATTTAGGCTAAGATGCAAATAATTGAAAACACTCAGGAAGCTTGATACCTATACAGGTACATGTACAGCTCTAGTTCTTCACAGAGATTGTTGCAATAATAAAGACTCCTTCAGTGCATTTGTTGTGCCCAGATTTCCAGGTATTTTGCATCAGTTGATCCAAATTCTGAGAAAATGACAAAAGGAGAAAAGTAGCTGTTTTCTGAGAGTAGCTGAGGACAAAGCATATTTATGCCTTTGCCTGGATTAATGGATGCACACAAAAAAATGAAAAACATCTTGTAGTATAAGACAAGAAACTGTACAGGTTATAAAAATGGAACTCTGGCCACTTATTTCAAGGCTAAAATGTACTGTACAGAATGGGAACATTGAAATAAGTGGTCAGAGTTCCAGCCTTACATGTGTAGGTGAATTAAACTCCCTCAAATTATAAACAACTTTATTTCTCACAGCTTTATGATATTTCATTTGCAATGGGGTCTCAATTTAATCACTCAAATATATTCTCTCAGTTTCTGTAGGCCTTAATATGACTTTGCATTTCAATCCTTGTAATAAGTTCATTTATGAAAGCAGAAATATAAGATAAACAGAATGGCAACAGTTTGAAATAAATCAGACTAATAATTAAAAAAAAAGTGGAGCAGTGTGTGGAGCGCTTTGTAACCGCAAGGAAAAGGCGCTATATATCAAATATCTTTTGATTGATTGATTAAAACTTTTGAAATATGTGATCCATAAATCAATGTAAATCTCAAATTGGCAGTTTGGTCAGTGAATTATGCGTAGTTGCAGATAAATCTGTTGTGCCAAAATATAATTTCTGTCTTCTCCTGAGTGCCTTCTCCCTTGTGGGCTTGTGGCTTTACTCAAAAAATATATTATGGATACCATATTATAGGTTTTCTAAAGAGAGTAGACCCTCCTGAGTCGTATGATTGTGAACAATTGAAATTTTAGTCAATTTGTGTGTTGGAACAAAAGTCATCTGCCACTACATCACTGATTCAGGTGACTTGGGCTGCGTTCATGCTTGATTTTGACGGCCAGAATCAGGCATCTGTTACGCGTTTAGTTTAAAACACGGTTGCGTCTTAGCTCACTTTTGTAGAATCACCGAAAAACGGCGATCACGATCGCCGATCGTAAACTCACAAAAAGATGCGTTTACAATTTGTAAACGCGTTTAAATGGGGTCAACGCACTGACCTCTAGTGGGTCTACGTAGCATGCACAGTGAAGGTTTGCGAATCCAGCTGGAAGACCAATTAAGGCCACACACTGAGAATTGCCTGGGGGAGCCAGAGAAGTAAGCATGAACACTACATCGTGGAACTGCGATCACGATGAGCGTTTACGATGAGCGTTTCAGATCGCTCATTCTGCCTTCAAAAGTTAAGCATGAACGCAGCCTTGGAGAGCCTACATTTATACATTTTACCTGTAGTGATTACAACTTTAGAAAACAAATCATAATTTTCTCATTTTTTGTCTGATTTCATTTAAATTTTCACCAGCCTACTTTTGATTTTTCTGCTTTCCTGTAGAGTAGTTTGCTATCGAGGTTGGATTTCCCTTTAAGGGTATCCAACTACCGTATCCACTATCAAGTTTTTTTTTTTTTATACTTTTCTCACTCTAAAACCCTTGAAACCCCCTCAATCAATAGTTTCTAATTTCCTGTTTCACTTGCCAATATTTGGGTTGCAATAATACACAGTCCCTGCATGTCCTACTCTGCACCATGTAGACTACTAGACTTGATTGATTTTAATCCAGAGATGAAAGTAAAAAGTACACCTTAACAAAAAAAATTACAGGAGCTTTTCTTGATTTAATATAATGACAATGTGATTTAATTTCCCCCCTTTTATATTTGGTTAATGTTCCCTTAATTTTTAAAAATATCATTTGTATTTTTACCAGAGCTGTTGTTCAGTTTTTCAGAGTTCTTTGTAGCTTTCAAGAGCTTTCACTCACTGCTCATGTGTATGTATTAAAAAACAAAGTTTCCTGATAGAGATATTCCTCAGTACTAATAGAGATATTCCTCAGTAGTAAAATGACTATACAAATTAGGATGTAATTGGCAGGGCTACATGTTTTTATCGGCCAACTGGTATTTTTCCACACCATTATATAAATACATGTACATGTACTGTACATGTACATATATGTAGCTGTTACTTCATAGTGCATCATGGCTGTGTTGCGATGCCTCAACAGTCCTGTGATTGTGAGCTTTCAATCACTGCTCATGTGTATTAAAAAAAAATAATAACCTTCCTGATAGAGATATTCCTCTGTAGTAAAATGATGATAAACGTACCGTAGGATGTCATTGGCAGGGCCACAGGTTTATTGGCCAACTGGGATTTTTCCACACCAAATATATAAATAGCTGTTACTCCATAGTGCATCATGGCTGTGTTGAGGTGCGGTACTGTATGGTCCTTTGATTGTGTTTACAATAGCCAGATAATAGTAGTTTGCAAGCGCTTACCCTTGTCATTTGCTGTGCCCAGCAGTGTCTGCACTGTGAGACTATTGCCATCAAATTGTTTGACAAATGTGGCCAGTGATTTTATACTTGTAGGAGCAGCATCCACAAAAATATCCTCATTATCTTTGACCCATGGGTTGAAGTGGAAAACCAGTTACACAAGCCAACACCAGGCTTGCAAGTCTAACAGTCTATTGGCTTTTATCATTTATTGCACATCACATTTTTGGTTTAAGAAAAATTGCACTGTGTCGAAAAATGGAATATCACATAATCACAACATTGAAATGTATTAGAGGACTGCAATTGAACAGCAGAACAGCTTCATTATGCATACATAAACGATATATAGAGTATAATGTACATGTACATGTAGTTTCCCATAGTTACAACATGTAAACATATATTTGTGTTTTAATGGGATCATAAATCTTACCACTAAAAAGAAAAAAGAAAGAAAGAAGTTAAAACAACAGCACTATGATAGGCCTACACATACAGTAGGCCTACTGGTACATGGATTTCTTGTTTGCTTTTTCAGTTTATCTCAAAGTCTGAATTGAGTCTATATCTTCAACAGCCAGGCCAGGAAAACCACAGACAACAGACAGTTTACTACATCTTTAGGGACCTTCTTAGAAAAATACTTTTGTCTCCACAGTACACCAATAGTCGTGCAAGGAACATGTAGACAAAATAAAGGGTTTCTGATTTTTGAGTGACTGGGAAGAAGGATGTTAGAAAACTCGCTATTTTTCAGGGCCATAATAGTACAATGGCCTCATACATGTACAATGTATCTGGAAAAGGATAAATTTATACTTTTTACCTATCGGTACTCGTACTCTGTCTACATGTACATGTACATGTGTTGTACATGTAGGTCTAGACTCTAGATCATCACAGTGTATGTGTGATAAATACATAGTCCTTTATACTGGACAAGGGCTACAGTGTACATGTACAATGAATGCCATTAAAGTCAGAGGGGATAGCTTATATGATAGTTAAAAGTGTAGTTTGTTTCAATTTCAATTTCAATTTCAATTTCAATTTATTGTCCAATATTGGAAATTTGTTTTGGTCACATATTACAAACATACAAAGAATCAAAATATTATTTTACATACATGTACATAATATTTCATATACTTTGACATAGCAATCCTTCAGGATATTGCTTTACCGAAGTTTTCTTATGTTATAAAGAAAATAAGTGAATTATTGTAAGTGTCGAGTGAACGGCATGGCCCGCAAAGGTTACAAAAATACCATTACAGAAATAAAGATGATTTGATTTTTTGCTGTCTGTTTCTTATGTCATCATTCTTCACTGAGCAAATATATTCCAAAGTTCATTACAGAGACAATATTTGTTCCATTGCCCAAGGTGTTACCCAATTATTACTTTATTTACATTATTACCCTGCCTGGACAAATTAAGCTTTAACAGTGCTTGCTTGAAAAACATTATTTGTCCACTTGGTACATGTAAATGCAATTTTATTTAATGTACAGGTTCCCTGTTGCATAAAACTTACCACTGATGGTAACTTTGCCAACAGTATTAACTACCATGGCAACACCAGTCAACAGCCAATCAAATCGAGGTTTCCATGGAAGTTATCATTTATGGCACAGTTAAGAAATGGGTATAGTAGACTACAGTATCTTGTTCACAGACTGTAGCCTGTTGACATAAAGATGTACAACAAATATTTGACTAAATACACATTCATGTACGCATGAACATTGTACATATACACGTACAAGTCCGTTGAACTTCGGCATAGGACTGTGCTCCTAATCAAAGTATTTTATTGATATTTCAATATCGATGGAATGTTTTTGAGTCCACTACTTGGCTTAAAGGTTATACAAAGTTTTGGTATGGGGTCATGAATTTGGTTCAAATGAACATATTGGGAGCATATGCGATCCTACAATAATCAGTGATCGTTGTCGCTGTCGAAATCGAGTCTAAAGTGATGAAATTGTAAATAATAAACTCTTTTAAGTTGTATAGCTCCCTCTCAAGGTCAGGATATTAATTGAGCTAGAAAACAATGTTTCTTGACTATCATAATCGACCAATTGGCTTGGAAATTATATATCACAACTGGATATTCTGAGATTTTCATGGTCGCAAACTATTGTATGGCCGTAGGCGCTGTTTGAAATTTATCAAAGTTTACCGGGAGCACCGGTAAATTTTTATATTGAATTTTTCTCAAAAGCAGAAGTGTTTTAGGGGGTAAATTTTCTAGTGCTTATTATACATCTACAAAGGCATCCAAATACAAAATTGTAAAGAATCACTATCCAGCCAATTTTGAAAATTTCCCAAAACTTTGTAATACCTTTAATAGGCTGCAATGTCAAGCAAAAATTGTTGCATACTGTAGTTTTTCCCTTCCCAGTTATATATACATGTACAAGCAAAATGAAAACAATTATGAAAAACGAATTGAAAAAATACATCACAATTCTTATGATAATTATGTACTGGTACTGTAGCTGAATTTAATTAATTTCTTGCTGCATAATTTCAACAAAGGACAGATATAATACATACAGTGTACACCTGTACATACATGTAGGATATTGTTCAATAACTTGATCTGAGAAAAGTACATATGCGTGTCAACTTTCAGTTTCATTTTTCAGATAAGAAGGTTGTGAAAAGTCATCCATGAGTAGTTCAATATAATTTAACCATAGAGCCAGTCTGCGATTCCCATTGAGGAAATAAGTCAAGTCCTTGGAAATTGAGTTTCCCGTTTTCTTGGGAAACTTCCTAATACAGGAATTGAAGAGTTAACTTCAGCAGGCTCAGTAAACAATGTAATAGCTGATTGTCCGGACGTGCGAAGGCGTATGTCATATCAGACGCGTGTAACTGCTGGAAGTGAAAAGAGGATTCGTCATTTATTTGTACATCCTCTTGAAATTACTCATTAAAATTCACCCTTTGCTGAAGTTCTCCTTTGATGTTCTTTTTTTTTATTTTATTTTTATTTGGGGGGGGGGGGGTTTAAAGACTTTAGAGATTGTACAGATTATTATTTATTAATTATTATTTTTTTTCATTTCTTTCCCCCTTTTTTTTGGGGGGGGGGGGGTGGGGTGGGGAGTGTGGAGAGGAGAGGTAGAAACAAATGAAATAAGGACATTTGATAACTTAAAATTATCAGACCTCCGATTCTTGGAGTACAAATGGTAATATCGTAGGGTGTACTCATGGACTGTTTCAAAGGCATGGCTCAGCAAAGTCCAGTCAATATTTGCTGACACATGGTTTGATTCATGTACATGTACTGCAGAAAGTGTGTGTCTTTATTTAATAATTTGATATTAATATGTTTAAGAAAAAACTATGATTTAAACCTTAAACGAGGTTTTGACACCAAACATGGTCTCAGAGAGAGGGTACTCACAAAATTGTTATTACATGTAATTGCAAATTGAATTTACATGTGTACAGTCACACTGCAGATACTACATGTCGAGAGCCAAGCAGTTTCATGCACAGTTCGTTGCTATTTTTAACATTAGGCATCTGAATGTTCAATATTTATTGAAACGAAAAATTACGTAATTATCTACTAATTATGTTAATTTAAACCTGGCCTGTTTTTATTATTTATTTTGCAGTCTTTTATATTCAAATGTTGGACTGTAGGCTTATTTTCATTGTCCTTGTAATTGTTCACCTATTAAATAACACCTTTGACTTGTTATCACCCTTGTGGTCTGAATGTGAGTGAGCAAGAGCGAGAGAGGGGGAGAGAGAGAGAGAGAGAGCGAGAGAGAGATGGTCAAAGAGAGTCGGAGAGGGAGTTCCAATATGAGGAAGAGTCACATGCATAACAAACACATTTATCATTCATTGCAGACAGGCACTGTTGATATGTTATTGCCAATATCTTTTGTGGTTTTGTGGCCTAGTAAATAGAGTTCAAAGTAGACATTTTGTATTCTGTTTACTGATGTGGTTACAATCATTTCAGTGGCTCTGTCATGGCAAAAGGAAGTCCCATCTGTGATAAATAGACAGTTAACAGGATCATTGTTATGTACTGGACATGTACACTGTACATGTACATGTACCGTACATAGGCTGATGACTCGAAAAAATAAAAAATATGGGGCTTTGGGGGTACACTGTACATGTGTACATTCTATATACTGAAAGGTTATGAAAATATATGCGTCCATCATTAATTTTTAACGATATTTGAATGTATGTTTAGTTGTACTATACATCATTTTATTTTATATTCATGTACATGTACATGTATTTGTATGTGTATGTATGCAGTCATGAGACATTAATTGACATGTTATAATCAATATTATAAAGTGTGTACTATTCTTTAAACATAACAAATGAAACAGAATGGGTATAGTTAGTATAGTGAAATACCCTTTAGTTTTATTTTGTTAATGTAGTCTATATATTCATTAGTGGAAACTGATATAGCATTTTTCATGTACTGGATGATATCGAATTTGGATCTTAAACTACATGTGTACATGTACATGTATATGCTGTGTATTCTAATACAACTTTTTACTTTGGTATATTTTACCTTGTGACATTCAAGTTGTACAACTTGTGCTGAAGCATATGAATCACGGAAGAAGACGACAGTGTGTGAAAAACTTTCATGTTTAAGCATATAATCATATCAGGTCTGCTAAATGTTTACCGGTATATGATTTCAAGTACAAACAGATTAATGAGTCAAGAAAATAGATTTGCTATTGTCTTCTATGACCTACTGGTAATCAACATTGCCAATGTGACATCAATTGTCAATATCAAGAAGATTTATGTAGTCAATTAAATTTGACTTTATATATTGAATTAAATTTACATTTGAGTGTTGTGAGAAAGGGTCTTCATCTCTTGCTTCATTCTTTTTATTTTCATTACAGGGAATGGTAAGAGGAGGTTTGTACCCAAACCCAATAGACTGAAGCTTGACAGAGAATCACAAGCCCTTACAGAGAAGATCAGTGCTAAGGAGGCTGAACTGGTAAGAACGGGGGTGATGTGGTGGTGGTGGTGGTGATGATGATGATGGTGATGGTGGTGATGATGATGGTGGTGGTGATGATGATGATGATAGTGGTGGTGGTGGTGATGATGATGAGGGTGGTGGTGAGGGTGGTTATATTGGATTTGGTGGTGGTAATTGTATTCATGATGTGAGGAAGGTTGAGGGGATGATAATAATGGTGGTGTCTGTACGTCAACCCCAAAGAGGCCAGCTTGAGAGAGACTCAAAAGCTCTTACAGTTAGGATCAGTACTATAGAAGGCTGAAGTTATAAAGGTGTGTTGGTGGCTGTGACGACAACGATGACAAAGATGATGATGATGATGATGATGGTTACATGTACATGTACACTGTATGTGGTGGTGATGAATGGTTCGGGTGCATGGTTGTGGTTTGTTATGATATTGGTTGTGAATGTGGTTTTGGCGTGGATATGGTAATGAGGACAGGGATGATGGTGGTGGTGGTGGTGGTGGTGGCGGCGGTGGTGGTGGTGGTGATGATGATGATGATGATGATGATGATGATGATGATGATGATGATGATGATGATGATGATAGGGGTGTTGATGATGGTGATTGTGGTGTACAGTAGGTGGTGGTGGTGGTGGGGATGGGGATGCTGGGGATTGTGGTGATGGTGTTTATGATGGTTGTGGTAACACTGTATATAAAGTAGCGGGCTGTATCATCTGTTGAGAGCTGAAGGGTGTTAACTCTTGCAAAATGAAGTAGTTAACGCCCTTCTGGCTCTTAACAGTATTGAACAGAAATGGGGATTTGTGTGCTGACATATTATATATTTAAATGTTTGTATATTTGAAAATGTTCTTTGTATTTGCCTAAAAATGGAAATACCAAGCATAATAATGAATTCCCTTTAAAGGGATCCGGTAACTTTGTCTCAGATTCTGAAATAAAATTCTGGATTTAGCTCATGATGCAATGATAATTATAAACCTTAAGGTCAGTCAGGAGCCCCATGACTTTTACAAGCCGATCGCCTGTCTGATTATCAAGATATTTATGATTGGAATTACAAATTTTGAAAACCGTTCGCCTGACGGTTTTCATAACACTACAGTCTATTGGGGAAAACGAGTATGGTAAAACCGGTCACTCAAAGATTTTTACTTTTTTGAGGCACTTCTTGATCATTTTGAAGCGCAATTTTTTTAGGGCTTCAATATTACACCATATCACAGACACTGATAACAAGTAGGGCCGTGTATCTCAGATTTAACATTGTTAAACGATCCCTTTAAACTCCTTTCTCTATCTAACAGAAAGCTTTGGGTAGACCTAATAACGACAGTTCCCCTGCTGAAACAGCAGAAAGAGAAGTCCTCATCAAGGAGCAGAAAAGCACCAGAGAATTAAAAGAATCTACCATCACCAAACGCAAGGAGTTTGACGACAACATCCATAAACTCAGCGATGATATCTCAAAAAAGGTATGAGCCCAATTCACATGTACATCTCATTTTTAATGTTTTTAATATTTGTATTATATTTAGATTATATATTTAGATGTTGATGTAATATATGAGTTATCCATTGACTTTGTAAATTGAGCAATTTCAGCTTCCCAGCTGCATGTTCTTTTATTGCAATAAACCGAATCAAATCAAATCACATCAAATCATTGACTGCCTGCAAGAAGGTCATTAAAGAACTACAATGTATACAGTGAAACCTGTCTATAGCGACCGCCCAAGGGAAACACAAAAAGGGGTCTTTGTAGATAGGTTCTTTTAGTACATGTTTCAATGAGAACCCATTTTCAAGGGGAAAAAAAAAGTGGTCTTTGTGGACAGGTTCCTTTAGTACATGTTTCAATGAGAACCCATTTTCAAAGGAAACGAAAAATGTGGTCTTTGTAGACAAGTTCCTTTAGGACATGTTTCAATTAGAAATTATTTTCAAGGGAAACAAAAAATGTGGTCTTTGTAGACAGGGGTCACTAAAAGCAGGTTTTACTGTATGTAGTATAGTAAATGACAGTAACAGCCTTTTTGCGGGAAGCCGACAACCTCTTCTTATTATTAAAAAAATGTTGAGTTTCAATTGAAATCAATATGTTCTATTGTTTTGTTAACTGCAAAATGTAAGATATATTCATAAATGAGGGGTATTTTCAAAGGGATTCCATAAGATTGTACCAGTAATCAATTTGTAGCATTTTGCTATCCATAACTTTGTTGAATGATTTTGCAACAAGTATTTTAGATAAGTTGACTATGGCAGTAATTTCACACAAGCAGTCAAAAAGAAAGGACTTTGAAAAGAAATCCAACTTTGTGATGGGACATCTGACAATGAACAAAAACATAATCTAGGTGGGGTCAACTTCCACATGCATGACCAATATTTGTTTTTAAAAGGTCAGATAGGTGTTATTTGACCTACATGTACACGTACCTGTACATGTACAATTTGTGCGAAATGTAAACAAGGTTTTCTAATTAACCTATGAAAGGCAATGTCCTTGTAAAAGGTATCAAAATATCAAGCGCAGTTACCCAAACAAATGCAAGTCATGGCTTCTTAGGTCATACATGAGTTTGGGCTGATTGCCAAATTGTGATTGCCAAAGTGACCTTGTAGCGTTGAACCCGAGGGGGGGGGGGGGTTATGACTTTTGAAAGAGAACTAAGGATTTGGTCATATCTGTTGACTTTGAATCATATCAGCTTTGGAGAATAAGGCTCAACAAATAAACAAATGGAGTGATCATTTCAGGACTATTCAAATTGAAATAAGTTCAGATGTCGTTCATGAGGTCATTCTTTTGTCATGATATGCATTGTCCATTGGTAATATAATACTGAAAAAAAGGAAAAAAAGAAAGAGACAAAGACACAAAGACCAATAAATATATATTCAAACTACAAAAATTGGCAATAAATGGATTTTCACATTTGAAGTACATGTACAGTATGTACATAATAGTTTTGATCTTCTTTACTCAGTAAAATTGTTATAAGTATAATAATTGAACTAATCTAGAATCAATTTTTAGTTCTACCGGTATTTATTTCTGCTGTATAGACTCTATAGTGATAGGATTTAAATGGTTACCTGATACTACAAAGCTTTGTTCAATTTTCATAAAACCAATGAAGTGACATCCGATAATGCATCACAGTTTTCAGTGTTTTGTAGGGAAGGCTTGCCATAGACTTTCTTTTTTTACAAATTGCATTATCCCATCCCCCTACAGAATCATGGATCTGACCCCGGCCTATATCTTTTGTATGCATTTCGGGCCATCAAGTACGAGGATTCTCATTTATTCTGTGCAATAGAAAGAAGACTTTTAAATTGCATCAATATCTTCTGTCTGTTGGTTCATTGTATGTGAGGAATTCCTTCATTATCTGATCATGAACTCATAGCTTTGAGATTGATGTCAAGATTCCCATTGCAATGTTATCATAATTACTGAATGTACTTGAGGATTTCCTGTATCATATCTTCAAAAACTCAGAAAAAACTTAGAAATAGGTATTTTACTTCTAACTGTAACTGAATTGTAATTATCAAACATCAGTAGGCCTACATCACCATAACAACATTGACCTTCTTTGTATGCATTTCATTCTGTGAAATAGAAAAGGTCTTTTAAATTTCATTAGTATCTTCTATCTGTTGGTTTATTGTATGTGAGGAATTCTTTTATTATCTGATCAAGAACTCATAGTTTTGAGATTGATATTAAAAGTCCCATTGCAATGTTATCATAATTACTGAATGTACTTGAGGATTTCCTTTATCATATGATCACAAACTTAGAAAAACTTAGAAATTGGTATTTTACTTCTAACTGTAATTGAATAAGCCAGTTCACGGTTGCAGTCTGAGCATGAGCAGATAAAGGTCATTGCAGAACAAATTTTGAAATACACGGAGACGTAATACTGGATGCGTGCTCATGAGAGTTATGTGATCATTATTCATTCATGCACATTCAGTGCACTCCATGATACACAGGTGGAAGTATTCTTTGAAAAGGGGAAACAAAGTCTATCTATATATCGCTGTAGGATTGAATATTTCAAAATGTACAAAGTGGGACGTCTTCATGTTTTGAAGATCTGTGGATATTCGGGGTCATTGCAGTAATGTGCTAACCGTGAACTGGTCTATTGTAAGTATCAAATATTTTGTAGGCTTCGTCATTGTTTTGTGTTGTAAGTTGGGGAAGGGGGTTATTACGATAAGATTTATTCATTCAAAATAAAAAAAGTTGTGTATATTGTGTACTCTATATGTTATGTAATTTAAAATAATTTGTATGATGTACATGCATTTTAATGAATACAATTTTTAATACTGCAACAACAAAAAAATATCAAAAAAATAACAAAAGTGACCTTCTTTTTACCGTTTTTTGCACCATTTCAGAGCGACGTCCTGTCCAAGATCAAGGCCAACCTGCCTCACAAGACAGAGAAGGCTATCGATGACAACATCCGCAAGCTGGAGTACCAGCTTCAGACCCAGCACTTCAAGCTACGAGATGAGAAACGCATCGTCAATGAAATCACCAAACTCAGACGATCAAAGAAAGAAGTCCAGTAAGTCTAAAAAAAGTCAGAACTGGGAAGGGGAAGGGGGGGGGGGATTGGTGGTGTGGACTTCAATATTTAAAATTCAACTCTTTTTGATAATTTTGTAGCCCCATGCAATTGTAAAATGTAATATCAAGGATCCTTTGCTTTACAAATTTTGTTGATGAAGAAATTCAATTTTAATTGGAATTGTTTAATAATAAGACCAGATGGTTTGCTGAAATCCCTTTCTGGCACTAGGCCCTACAGCAGTTTTCATGTTACAGATGTTAATGCATGGGTTTATAGTAGTTCATGAAGGAGGCAACTTGGCGATCACTACATACCAATGAGCCAACGGGTATTACGCTCCTGTGTGTACGTCCGTGTGCTGCCCTCTATATACCAACGCTTAAGCAACTTTAACTAACTTTACCTATTGCACAATGGGGTAAACATTACCACAAATTTATACCAAGAAATTTGAAAACATATTTGTTAAGGAATAAAATACTCGGTTTGAAACTCTGATGAATGTATATGTTTTAATTCTCAGTGAATACCTTGCAAAGAGGACAGAGATTGAATCCTACATCCGGAAGAAGGAGGAGATGAAAAAGCAGAGAAATGTAAGAATTTCTTTTTCTCACTTCGTAAAACACAGTCCATTATTCTACTATATAGAAGACATCTTTGTGATGTAGGGCATAGGGTTCCATTGATGTATTTATAATAGTTACTTGTGAATTGTAAACCAGGAAATCTGTGTTTTCCATTGTGATGGGCAAATCAGGCATGACACAATATTTCAATGGTTAGGGGGTAAGGCTGCGATGAGTACACGTACATGTACGTTTGGAAACTACATTGGTATTATTTCTCGTACACGTATACACGGCCGCTGTTTGTTTTTTGTTTTTTTGTTGCGCCGGCGGCCGAGTACATGTGTATCTGTCCTTATGCCTGGGCGTGTACACAACTACTGCATTACATGCTTATGCACAGCCTTATTAGGGGTTGGTTTGACCACCACTGAAGCATCCGACACAGGAATTTTGATTAATGTAGTAGTAGAATGGTTTTTTATTAGACAACTTCAAAATGGTAGCCCGAAAGCTAAATTACATTGTAAGTTTTACATGTATTAAAAAGCATTTCAACAAACTTAGATATAGATAAGTACAAATAATACACAGTCGGGTAGATCATAACTTATTACATATTCCCTACTTGCAAACAAATTGATGAAACAAATAAAATAGATTTGGCATTATTTTTTTTTTCTGTAATCATTGTTAAGTGAGGAATATTCATATTTTAAATATAAATTGAGGCTGATTAATGGAGTTATAACAAATAAGTACTGAAGATTTGTTTAATTTCGAACCGTAATGCACATTGGATGTCTATAAAGCTACACAATATATAAGAATTTATCATAGAAACATGATTAAACAATTACCGAAAGGGAGAGAAAAGGTTAGGAAAAACAGGAAGACATGCGGAAGATGGGAGAGGGAGAGGGAGATAGGGAGGGGGTGGAATGAGAAGAATGGAACAGTTGGAACTGTGAAGACATGGAGAAGCGGAATGATGATGAAAGTAAGACGACAAGGAAAAGGCGATTAGAAAGAAATTACATAATAAACTCAGTAGTTCAGACTTTTCGAAACATCTGAATGAATCAAATCAACTTCTCCTCAAATTGGAAAAAATTATTTTGTGTTTTCCACTTTTTTATTATTTAATAAATGAATGAAAGTGAACGAAAATTAAAAAAAAAATAAACCAGAAAGACACCTCTAATTTGTACACAAAATAGTGATTACAAATTTTGCTCTTGCTAATTTAGAGACTTCACTGATTATCATTTTTATTATTCAACTTATAGAAATCAACTAAAACAGAGAACTAACACACAAGTTTAAGAAAAAAAGAGCTTTTTATTACAGGTTAATCGTCATTATGCGTGATTGACTTGATTTGTGCAGAGTTTTTGTTAAATATTTCTATTGGAATCCTCAAATAAATTACAATCGAAGAGTTGACATGTCAGGATTGATCTTTTTTTTTTAAACACCAGTATATTCTTGATAATATCCAAGACAGAACAACAACAATTTCAATTGAACTATTAAAGTTGAATCAATCGAATGGACCAGAAAAATAATTCCTGTCCTGATTTCCTGTTACTCTACCCTCTCCTTGACCACTTCTGGGCCCTGTTCCATTAAACTTGTTGTCAATAACAAGTCACAATAACTGTTATAAGCTACTGAAATTATAGCATTTGATTGGCTATGAGCAGATTTCTCATATAAATTTAGCAATTGTCGTTGATAACAAGTGTTATGAAACAGGGCCATGATGTTGCGTTTGTTTGTTTTAATGAAATATAATATTTTGAGGCTACTAAGTCATTGTTTTGCGTCACAGTGACCTTATTTTGATTAGTGCTGTAACATCACGGATATCTCCAATTCCGTTTAACCGCCAGTCAAAACCGGACATTTTTTCGGTTAAACGATTTTTAAAAAAAAAAAATTTAAAAATTATTTAAAAAAAAAAAAAAAAAATTAATAAAAGTTTTTTTGAGTTGTTTTTTTGACCGACTGTGAAAAAACCCAAGCGGGAAGAATATTCATTTAAAAGAACATTTAGAAGAATGTATAAGATCATTAATGTAAATTAAAAACATTAGAGGACCTAGGATAGAACCTTGTGGTACGCCGTGTGTAAAAGTTGGATGAATTATTATTATAAACTATATATTGAGATCTATTACAAAGATTACTTTCAAACCAAGATGACAGACAAATTGGAGTGTTGTTCTAGTTTCGGAGTGGTGAGTCAACGCACAGATTACTGAGCTGGTAGACATTGCCAGGCATAGTACCAGGTGGAGGGGCATATATAAATCGAAACTTTAAAAAAAAAAAATTATTTAAAAAAAAATTTAAAAATTTTTTAAAAAAATTAAAAAAAATAAATACAAAAAAAACGGGAAAACGAAACCGTCCAATTAAAAACGGAATCCGCCATGGACAGTCGGATACCGGACGGTTAAACGTTTGACTACAGCACTAATTTTGATACCCATATTAAAGTGCATTGTCCTACTGCAGACTGTTGAAACATTCTATTTCATTTTGAGGTCATATCTTTCCCAATTTTAGAAATTACTGTGTATTAAAAGCCAACAACTTAGGAAATTTGTATGGTATAGTAATGAGCAGATTTTTCATAGAAATTTAGCATTTGTCATTGATAACAAGTGTTATAAAACAGGGCCCTGATGTTGAGTTTGTTTGTTTGTTTAATGAAATTAAAATATTTTGTGGTTACCAAGTCATTGTTTTGCATCACAGTGACCTTATTTTGATACCCATATTAAAGTGCATTGACCTACTGTAGACTGTTGGAACATTCTATTTCATTTTGAGGTCATATCTTTCCCAATTTTGAAATTACTGTGGTGTTAGCCACCAACTTAGTAAATTGTATGGTATTGTGGTAGAGTCATTTATCAACCTGTCAAAACAAGCTGGCAATGCATATGCCTTTAATACATTGTACACATACAGTAAGTTTTCTGTGTTAATCATAGCAAAAACAACAACTCAGGAAAATTTATGTTTCCCTGTCATCTGTGAATATGCATGTAAGAGGCGTGTAAATATTGGCTTATACAGCAGTCGATCTCATTTGCTGTATTTTACATTATGCTTGTTTTTTGTATTACTTTCCTGTTGTCAGGTATAAACATGATAGGCCTGTGTCCTGGAAAAAGTTAAGGGAAGTCCCCAAGAAGATTCCCCTGTTGTGTTTCATATTCATTGAGCACTAGACCCACCCAGTTCTGTGGTAGAGGCCCTTGTTGTGTTTTTGGAGATGTTGTTCCCTCTTCGAGGCAAGAGAGAAGAGAGAGAGAGAGAGAGAGAGAGAGAGAGAGAGAGAGGGAGAAGTGGGAAAACAGAAAAGAAAAAGGAAAGAGAATAAGAAAGAGAGAGAGAGAGAGGGGGGGGGAGGAGAAGGATATGAAAGTGGAGAGAAGAGAAGATGAAGAGAGAGAGAGAGAGAGAGAGAGAGGGGGAAGAAACGAGAGAAGCATAGATATGAAAGTGGAGAGGAAGAGATGATGGAAAGAGAGAGAGAGAGAGAGAGAGGAGGGCGAAAGAGAGATATGAAGATGAAGAGAGAGAGAGAGAGAGAAAGATGGGAAAACAGAGAAAGAAAGAGAAAATGAGAGAGAGAGAGAGAGAGAGAGAGAGAGGGAGGGAGGGGAAGAAACGAGAGAAACATAGATATGAAAGTGGAGAGGAAGAGATGATGGAAAGAGAGAGAGAGAGAGAAAGAGAGAGAGGAGGGGGAAAGAGAGATATGAAGATGAAGAGAGAGAGAGAGAGAGAGAGAGAGAGATGGGAAAACAGAAAGAAAGAGAAAATGAGTGAGAGAGAGAGAGAGAGAGAGAGAAAGACGGGAAATGGGAAAACGGAGAGAAAAAAGAAAGAGAGAGAGAGAGGAAGAGAAAGAGGAGGGGGAGCAGTACAAATACAAATTCAGAATCATAAATTGTTTAAGTCAATCCGACGATTTTGGTTTCAGTGTGAAGTATTCATTGTATGCAGTTACAAGTTCCCACCATGTACATGTATATAAAGTTTCATGGCTAATTCTAAAGTGCAGTGTGGTTTTTTTACCACTTCATAATATTTGTTGAAAGACAGAAGGACAGATTCAAAGGGCCCTTCTGTTTGACTCTCAAACAGACATCATAATCCATACAAGTAAAGTCATTTTGAACATAAAAAGCATGAAGCATGTACCTCTATATATCTGGTAAATGGCGTTTAACATTAAATCTATCAGATAGAGGTATGTGAGGATAACTGCCATGTGATTTTAAGCCTGGAATGTTTCCAAAACAATTATTGGATATTCCCAAATGAGAACTCTAGGTATGTGGATATGTACAAAGGGGAACCATATACATGTATGTATGTGCCTGTTAATTTGAAGGCAAATAGAACATTTTGACTTTCTGTGCTTCCTCCCCAGCTTCCTATTTTTCTTTTTCTCTTCCTATAACTCTGAATGGGTGTGGATTGCTTTGTCTTGATTTCAAAGAAATTCATAATTCCTGTGGTTGCAGAGCATCTACATTCTCTGTGACTGTCTTTTACCTTGACCAACAGTGCATTCTACCTTTAAAATTATTGTCTTTTAAAGGAAATCCTGTCTTCCTGATATTTTTATTTTTTTCCAAAATTAAACTTAATCTTAATGTCATGGGATAAGGATATGGTTCTGAGAATAGGATAATTTCATTTTGAGGTCATATCTTTCCCAATTTTAGAAATTACTGTGTATTAAAAGCCAACAACTTAGGAAATTTGTATGGTATAGTAATGAGCAGATTTTTCATAGAAATTTAGCATTTGTCATTGATAACAAGTGTTATAAAACAGGGCCCTGATGTTGAGTTTGTTTGTTTGTTTAATGAAATTAAAATATTTTGTGGTTACCAAGTCATTGTTTTGCATCACAGTGACCTTATTTTGATACCCATATTAAAGTGCATTGACCTACTGTAGACTGTTGGAACATTCTATTTCATTTTGAGGTCATATCTTTCCCAATTTTGAAATTACTGTGGTGTTAGCCACCAACTTAGTAAATTGTATGGTATTGTGGTAGAGTCATTTATCAACCTGTCAAAACAAGCTGGCAATGCATATGCCTTTAATACATTGTACACATACAGTAAGTTTTCTGTGTTAATCATAGCAAAAACAACAACTCAGGAAAATTTATGTTTCCCTGTCATCTGTGAATATGCATGTAAGAGGCGTGTAAATATTGGCTTATACAGCAGTCGATCTCATTTGCTGTATTTTACATTATGCTTGTTTTTTGTATTACTTTCCTGTTGTCAGGTATAAACATGATAGGCCTGTGTCCTGGAAAAAGTTAAGGGAAGTCCCCAAGAAGATTCCCCTGTTGTGTTTCATATTCATTGAGCACTAGACCCACCCAGTTCTGTGGTAGAGGCCCTTGTTGTGTTTTTGGAGATGTTGTTCCCTCTTCGAGGCAAGAGAAAGAGAGAGAGAGAGAGAGAGAGAGAGAGAGAGGGAGAAGTGGGAAAACAGAAAAGAAAAAGGAAAGAGAATAAGAAAGAGAGAGAGAGAGAGGGGGGGGGGAGGAGAAGGATATGAAAGTGGAGAGAAGAGAAGATGAAGAGAGAGAGAGAGAGAGAGAGAGAGGGGGAAGAAACGAGAGAAGCATAGATATGAAAGTGGAGAGGAAGAGATGATGGAAAGAGAGAGAGAGAGAGAGAGAGAGGAGGGCGAAAGAGAGATATGAAGATGAAGAGAGAGAGAGAGAGAGAAAGATGGGAAAACAGAGAAAGAAAGAGAAAATGAGAGAGAGAGAGAGAGAGAGAGAGAGAGGGAGGGAGGGGAAGAAACGAGAGAAACATAGATATGAAAGTGGAGAGGAAGAGATGATGGAAAGAGAGAGAGAGAGAGAAAGAGAGAGAGGAGGGGGAAAGAGAGATATGAAGATGAAGAGAGAGAGAGAGAGAGAGAGAGAGAGATGGGAAAACAGAAAGAAAGAGAAAATGAGTGAGAGAGAGAGAGAGAGAGAGAGAAAGACGGGAAATGGGAAAACGGAGAGAAAAAAGAAAGAGAGAGAGAGAGGAAGAGAAAGAGGAGGGGGAGCAGTATACAAATTCAGAATCATAAATTGTTTAAGTCAATCCGACGATTTTGGTTTCAGTGTGAAGTATTCATTGTATGCAGTTACAAGTTCCCACCATGTACATGTATATAAAGTTTCATGGCTAATTCTAAAGTGCAGTGTGGTTTTTTTACCACTTCATAATATTTGTTGAAAGACAGAAGGACAGATTCAAAGGGCCCTTCTGTTTGACTCTCAAACAGACATCATAATCCATACAAGTAAAGTCATTTTGAACATAAAAAGCATGAAGCATGTACCTCTATATATCTGGTAAATGGCGTTTAACATTAAATCTATCAGATAGAGGTATGTGAGGATAACTGCCATGTGATTTTAAGCCTGGAATGTTTCCAAAACAATTATTGGATATTCCCAAATGAGAACTCTAGGTATGTGGATATGTACAAAGGGGAACCATATACATGTATGTATGTGCCTGTTAATTTGAAGGCAAATAGAACATTTTGACTTTCTGTGCTTCCTCCCCAGCTTCCTATTTTTCTTTTTCTCTTCCTATAACTCTGAATGGGTGTGGATTGCTTTGTCTTGATTTCAAAGAAATTCATAATTCCTGTGGTTGCAGAGCATCTACATTCTCTGTGACTGTCTTTTACCCTGACCAACAGTGCATTCTACCTTTAAAATTATTGTCTTTTAAAGGAAATCCTGCCTTCCTGATAATTTTTTTTTCCTCCAAAATTAAACTTAATCTTAATGTCATGGGATAAGGATATGGTTCTGAGAATAGGATATCACAGGTTATCCCTTAGAAATCTGATACCTATAATGTGGTCTTTATTTAACGGCTTTTAGCCCACATACTTTCTATTCTTCTGCTAAAGAGTTCCGATTCATTCTGATTCGACTCTTTTCAAGTGGCTAGGGTGCCTATATTCATTGTACTTTGAATTTAACTTGAAATTGATCCAGATTATATGTAATTTGTATATGATGGAGCCTACATGTACATGTAGTTGCCCCTTGTCACAAGTTTCTGTATTTGATGTCAGAATTTGTCTTAAATCCACCATCATTTCCTATCCCAAACAATCTCCTAGTACACAAAAGTTCTTATTCACTGCTGGTAGTCAACATTTCGGAATATCTTGTATACATGTAGATGATTATTAAAAAAATATAGTTGACCTGCAAGCATGATATTGTCTGTAAAGGCAGTGTAAACATTTTGAAACCTATTGAATGTAGCTTGTCTGAAATCAAGCAGCAAGATGATTTTTTGTATCCACCTATTCCCTTAAATGTCTTGATAATTTTCTTGAATATTGGAACAGCTCTTTGAATTCAATATTATACAGTCAGAGTGAAACGTGTAATAGGTGTACATTGTGATTTTATTAAAATAACTGTTCTGTTTTTTTCCTCCTCTTTTTTTGGCAGTTCTACTTCAAGAAAGTAACAGAGCTGAAGTCTAAAGAAGATGAAATACGCCAGAAGCTTTTCAGGATGAAGAGCAAGACCGATGAGGCTTGGACCAGGTACAGAGAGGCTGGACCACAGAGAGATAGAATTAAGAAAGGTAAGAAATTGATTATGAGATCCAGGTCCTGATAAGGTGAGACAGGAATGTGGTATTTTAGGAGCAGAGAGGCTGGATGATAGAGGGAGGGAATTAAGAAATGAAACAGGGTGATTGTGTAGTCCAGGGTCTCGTCTTATGAAGAGTTGCAATGGATCCAAATCAATCGAAAGTTTGCAGTCTCCTATCTCTTATGTACATACCGTAGTTGCGATTGATATCTCTTTGTAAGACGGGGCCCAGATCTTGATATAGAGATAGAGAATAAGACAAGAAAGAAGCTGGGAAATGCTTCGTAGGAGGAGTAAAACCTATTGCGTATGCCCGGAATAGTTGATGGTTGGATGGTTTGTTTTACCTGACTGCTAAGAAAACGTGTGTACATGTACATGTAAGCTTTCTCTGAGGGACTTGGTAATGAAGATCAATGCCTTTCCAAAGGGCACTGGCGCATCGCCTTGAGTTTTGAATTTGGAACCTCCTGGTTATGAGACCACTGCTCTACCATTCAGCCATCGTGTCTCCTTATATGATGCTACAAAAGCTAAATGAAAAGAAAGGCATATTTTAAGATATATAACATAGATAATCAAGCATTTGATTGTGTGGGGCTGGATTAACAACAAAAATGTTTACAATCTTCAAATAAAAAATTAAACGATTTTATATGTGTGATATATATATATGATATATACATGTAATATATATATATATATATATATATATGATATATGTGATTTTTGTAATACACAGAGGTAGACAGACAGTGTGTGAAACTTTAAAGTTAGGACTGTGATGTAAAGCTTCCATTTTGATAGTTGCATTTTATGTCATTTCATCACTAGGAAGGACAGGTCTCAGGGAAAAATGTTGTAGGGAATCTTAAACGACCTCAATCATCTTTTTTTTGTCCTCAAAATGAAACAAGAAGCCAAAAAGTTACGAGGGCTTAATTCCAAAGATTTAATCTCTTAAATGACCTTGCTCACCTTGTCTTAGCGCTCTTCATAGGTAGGAATTCACACAAGATGAGAAAGTAAGTCACATTTCAGCGCACATAATGTGTACATTACCGATACATTAAAGACAATGTCGCGTATCGGTCATGCAGATTCCTTGTATAAGGTTTGAACAAAATGTATAACAATGCATTACAATGTATAACCAAAATAAACATCAACGAAAACCCCTAGAGTTCTCACTTTCCATGATTTTTTTTTCCTTCCATTGTGCTCCCAACAGAAATTGACAGCTTGTATGACATGCGACGGCAGCTCAATGCCGACTTCCAACTGCAGATGCGTGATTACCGGGAGTTTAGTGAGCTTCAGAGGTTGGAGAATGAGCGACAGAAAGAAGAGGAGAAGAAAGCCCAGGAAGCCAATCACAAGAGAGAATGGTAAGACTATCCCTAGTCTCTGTAGTCCTATATCCCAATATTCCCACTGCAGTAAATGTTACACCCCATTAGTCCATTGGGCTTATCATCCATTGGTCCTATATTCCAATGTGCTTGAAGACCATTGGTCTAATTGCATAATGGGCCTATGACCCATTGGTACTATGTTCCAATGGGCTTGAAGACCATTGTTCTTATTGCATAATGGGCATATGACCCATTTGTCATATGTTCCAATGGGCTTGAAGACCATTGGTCTAATTGTATATATTAGACCAATAACCCAGTGGTACTGTATTTCAGTAGGCTTTCAGAGCATATGTCCAATATCCTAATGGTCTTACTGCATATTAGTTTGCAGTTCATTGGTCCTGTGTCCCAGCAGTGTTACGGTAGACTGGTCAATTGATCCTATATCTCAATGGTCTCACAGCCTATTAGTCTTTTATCTCATTGGTCTAATGGCAAATTGGTGGTATATCCCATTGGTCCTCCTTCATATTGGTCTGACAGTCCATTGGTTCTATATCCCAATGGGCATGCTGTATATTGTTCTTATGGCACATTGGTTCTATATATCCCAATGGTTTTATGGAAGACCATATTCCTGTCTCATTTCTATTTCCCATTGTTCTGATAAAAGATAGACCGACCCTCGCCCATAAAGGACGCAAACCAAAGACCAAATGTCCTGTTGATCTCATGACCCATCGATAGATAAGGTCTGATGACTAGTGGAACTTAGGACTATAGTGATGTCTCTGTGTACTAACCCTTGTCTTTGCATTGACATCTTCATCAGACTTAATGCTGTAACATGATAAAATCAGTACGACCAATTGTAATGTAAGACTGCAGGGACGTTCCAGTCTGCCTCCTTTGTCTTTAACCTCGCCAGTGCAAGGATGTCCCTCCTTTAGACATTGTTCATGATAAGAAGCCATGTAAGGGTGTATAGAATTATTAACTTTTGTAATATATTTTAACTACTAAAGAATCCATAAAAAAATATCAATGAAAATTGAGGGAATTCCCCCACTCAAATTTTGACAAAGGAATGACTATGAAACTTTTAAAAGTGACATGAGTATTGCCTGTATGGCCGAGGGTTTGGGATTTTAGCCAATTTAATTATCTGTATATTTACGTCAGACAGCCTGCATGGTGTACAAAAATGTAGGGCATTCATGTCTGCTAATGGTGCATATTCATAGTTTATTCTTTTTGAAAAAGTATTTATCACGGAGGGAGGGAGGGGAGCAGGGGGGGGGGGGGACACCAACATTTCAATGGACTACTAGTTCCCCCTTGTATTTGCCAAGTTTGGGGAAAATTGATGAAGCATAGCTCTTTCTGTGCCATTGGGATAGTTGTACACAGACTCTTCAAATGAATTTAAAGAATTAGGCAATTTAACAAATGTTTCATAGACGGGGTCTATGTTAAGTGGAAAACACTCCGTCCCTCAGATAGGCCATTAAATGGAGGCCCCATGTAGAGGAGAATCACTACCTTTGCACATTAAGAACCCACTGCACTATTGGTATAAGAGTAGGGGGAAACCCCACCTGCACACCCCAGTATAGTAAGACAATACTCTGTAAAGAGGGATGTACTCCAATGGAAGAAGAAGAAGAAGAAGAGAACAAATTTTAATAATATTCCTTTTCAGTATATAATAAAGAGTTTATCCGTTTGACCCCATTTGCAGGTTTGAGTACGAAACGACGAGAGAACCATTCCAAGAAGAGCGTGCCCAGATTGAATGTCTAGTAACCTATCTCCATAGACTGCTACCCAAGGGAGAGGGACAGGCGTTGTCACAAGGGGGTAGCCCTCTCAGTGGGGCCAGTCCATCTTCCTCAGGTAATGGAGCTTGCCAGAGCTTGTAAAAGAGTTTTGGAACCAGATCCTTTTAGGACCTTTTGTTGAAATTTATTAAGTAATGACTCGATCACTGTTGGCTCACTTTGGGAAAGTTGCGTTTACCAGTACATTTTCATTGTTGAAAAGAAGTCTACCATATTAATACTTCCAACAATATTTCCGTACTGCAACAATGACCCTAGAAGTTTAATACATAATAGTCTAGATTAGTTTTAGCCAAGTCCTTCCGGTTTCATGTGATATGATGGACCACTACTTCCTATCTAACATGGCATTCCTGAGGTCTTCAGCTTCCGGTCCTATGTCTTCTCTGAGCACATCTGTGTATTTTTTGGCTGGTCTTCCTCTGCCTCCTCTCCCATATGATGGTGTCCATAATGCTTTTAAAAAAAAAATCTTGAAATCTACGGTCGGCTTTTTAATTAATTTTTTTTAAACAATTTTTTAGAAGAAAAAAAGTTTAATGAATACAAAAATATGTATTAAAAGCTTTCATAACTAAGAAATATTAGCCCAAACAGGGAGCAAAAAAAAAAAAAAAAAAAAAAATTCTGACCGACCGGCCCATGTGTTGGCACCTAAAGGGCAATACAACATCTTTTATTGTATGCCTAACAGATATTGGGTGACATGTTTATCACATCTCTTGATCGGTAGCTAGTTATCTTCATAGAACAATATACATTGAAATTACATTTCAATAAAAATTGTTCTCAGGGAACAGTGATGAATTTTGAAATTGAACTTTTAACATTTTGTAATATCATGAATGTAATGGTGACACTTTCTCTCTCGTAAAATTTCAGTGAGTTCCCTTGGTCGAAGTTCATCATTCAAGGACGAGGAGGGGTCATACACCATTCTGAGAAAGAAAGGTGATGAAGATGATGAGGTGTTTGAGAAAGCTGCCAATTTGAAGAAGAAGAAGAGCAAGAGAAAGTCGTGGTTGGTAAGTAGCGCCCCTAGAAATTGAAAGTGGTATTACCTTAAATTGTGCCAATCATTAAAAAAAATGTCTTGCTCAGAATAACAGTTGTTTCTCTTTTATTTAAAAATACTAAAAATATAGCAGTTGAAAAATCTTTTTCATTTTTGCGAAACCTTCACCCCAGAACAGCACCAACTTATTTATGTAATTTGCATTCTGGCAGTTGGAGTACAAAGGATAATAGCAGGTGAATGAAATGCTTTAACACCACAAACACCTGGGAAGGAAGCATCAATAAATTTGAATACATTTAGTCGATAAACGACTACGCATAGTACGTCATGCAATCAAGAAAATGGTGATGCCCATGTATTGCTGAGAAACTGTACTTTATTCTTGCTTTATGCCTTTCTCATACACTTTGGTGGGGCATCTTGTAGATTGATGGGCCAGAATACAATGAATACAACAACTTATTCTTTGGGGTTAGTTCTCCTTTAAAAGCATCGTTTAACAATGTTAAATTAAATTGTCTGTGATATGGTGTAATATTGAAGCCCTAAAAAAATTGGGCTTCAAAATGATCATGAAGTGCCTCAAAAAAGTAGAAATCTTTGAGTGACCGGTGTTACCATACTTAGTCCCCCCAATAGACTGTAGTGTTATAAAAAACGTTGGGAAAACTGTTTTTGAAATTTCGATTGTCCAATCATAAATATCTTGATAATAAGATTGGCGATCAGCTTACAAAAGTCATGGGATTCTTGACTGACCTTAAGGTTTATAACTGTGATTGCAGCATGAGCTAATTACTGGATTTTGTTTAGTATCTGAGGCAAAGATACCCAATCCATTTAATAAATATGCAGTCACAATGTCTGAAAATCAAATTTGATTACATAACACTATTAGTGTGTAATATTTAAAAACACCTCTATGGTACTGCTACAAAAAAGCTATCATGGATGCATCTCTCCACAGAGTTTTGTCTAACCGTACATTTGTTTTTCCTACTTGCTCAGAGCAAGCCTCTTCGCCACAGCCGTGAGATCTTCAACCAGTTTACCTCTCTGGGTCTTTCTGCTCCTTCTACTGCCATGGAGATCCAGGATGGTCTAGATAGGCTCCTAGCCAAGATGGTGAGTACAAGTCCGCCATTTTGTTGTATGACATTTGAAATCTTGAGTAAGGTGTCTGAATATCAAAGTTGGTATTATAGCCTATCTGTACTAGTTTGGCCAGGAGGGATTTGACCTCCCTGCAAGGTCATTGACAGGTGGTTATCTCATCCATCAAATCAGCTCTCAATTAACATAAGAAAAAGAGGACCATGGGGATCAACAGGTACCACTTAGGCATTATTGGCTATATAGAGGGCGCAAGCAGCTACAAAGTAGTGTTAATTTTGTTCATATACAAAAAAGAAGGAGCAATCTCCTTTTTTTTTAGCAAAGGCTGTCACTGAATATGGGATTTCAGTAAAAGAGATTTTACAGGAGCAAGTAATCACATTTTAATATGGGGATTCTTCTTTTCATTCCTATCTAGTGAAATATTTTGAATAGTTAAAAATACCCAAATAGCTATCATGGGTTGGATTAACTAGTAGGCGCATCTGAAGAACAAGACAGTGCAGTCAAATTGTGGAGGGTCCATTATAGCAGATTGATGTCTTTTCTGTCTAGATTTTTATGTTGTGCTATCTCGTCTTTCCCATACAGCAATATTACGAGGATGCTGCCGCCAGTGTGAAGATGGCCCACAGTGCAATACCCCAGGACCTGAGTGCATCCTCCTCTTTCTCATCAGGTGTTGTCACGGCAACGGATGTTGAGGACACGTTCGACTTCCCAGAGGATATACCCCAGGATAGCGTGCCAGGTGATGGCTGGCTGGGGGCCGGTGTTCGAGATGGTGAGGGTGATGGTGGTGAAAGTGCTGCAAATATGAAAGGAAAAAAACTCGGTGATGATGAGGATGGAGTCCAAGAAGATGGAGGAGAGAGTGAAGAGCGGGAGGACAAATGCTTCCAGGAGGATGTGCCAAGTATACGAGAACCCTCTGGTGATGAGGGAGGGGACGTATCTGTAGCTGATTTAAGCCTGGGATCCTCGAAGGTGGTAGATGATGAGTCGGGGAGCGTAAAGCTGCAAGTAGAGGGCACTGTTCAGAGTGATGAAAGCGGGAGCAGCGGGAGTGACGACAGCAAGGAAGCGGGAGATGTGACCGATGATAGCGAGAGCACCGTTGTGGCCAATGAAGGCGAGGGTGGACAAAGCTCGCCAGGTGATGGGAGTCCTGCAACAAGGGGAGGGCAGATGGTGGCAAATATGGATGCAATGGCAACAAATATTGTTGTCGGTGACGCAGAGCGTATCGCTGAGGGCCAAACTGAACCTGTATCAGGAGAAAGCAATGTTACCATGACGATTCCTGATATAGGAGACGACGAGGTGGATAAAGATCGGGAAGATAGCGGGATGGGAGACATCCAGGATGGAGAATCCAAGAAGGGAGGGATTGTGGAGAGAAAGAACGAGAAACTCAAGTTGATTGTGACGCGAAAGAGCGAGAAGGATCTCGAGACCAAAGCCGATCTCCTCATGTCCTCCCAGATGGAATACAGCAGTGACTATGCCTCAAATTCCACCGGTAGTGCCGTTTCCACGCCAACAGACATTCTCCTGAAACGGGAGCCGCTCCTGGACACCAGCTCGTTGTGCAGAGATACGAACGAGGTGGAAATGTCAGGGTTCGTGTTAGGCAGCGAGGAGGAAGGAGACTGTGAAAGCATTCTGAATGCAAACAACAATAGTTCAACTCTGACCTCCCAGCATGCTTTGCAAAGACCGCACCTTGGTTCGTTCGGACAGGAACAAATAGCAGGAGGAGAAAGAGAAAAACTTGATGTCTTTCAGTCCGTCGATCCTCCCAGTTTTCCTGTACGGGAAGAAGAATTATGATGATTGTCGCCAGAAGTTTTTTCAGTCTTTTTTTATGTATGTTTCAACACCTACAATGTACGTTAATCTCTTGTGGAATGTGTGTTGTCCTTGTAAAGACATCAATTGATTTTCTTCATGACATTTATGCATTTTCAAATTTTTCACATATTATATATGTTTATTTTACTTTCATGTAATGAAAGCAATTTTTGTCTTATATTGTAAATTGTCTATCTCTTATCCCCGCACATACAACACTATATCTTGCACAACATAGTGAATTATGCATAATGACTCTAAATGTTTTGTTTCCACTCTTTACTGAAGAACCTTAGGGGCTTTTAAAGTGATGTCCAGGCTCACACATGCTCTGCTCTCGTAAGCCCCAAAATGCTCACATTTGTACTAGATATACACAAGTGTTTATTTCTGTGCAAAGCTGATTTGAGCAGGCTTTTGAAGTTCAAAGTGCCATTTGATATTCGTCTTGTCTGGAAAATGCTTGAATATTTACATTTTCATGTCGATATATACCGTTGCCTCTCCGTGCCGTCGGCTTCTCTCTTCCTACATGTTGATGTAGAAAAGGGGAAATGATTTTATTTTGGTGGTGCAACTAATAGAAAGTCGATTGGCTGTTAAAATGCAACAAAATGCTGTAGATACATTGTATCTCAGTTAAACATTTTTTTGCTGTCATGGCATAAGATAAAAATGTAATTGATTTGTTGGGATTATTTGCACCAACTGCATTCTTTTGAATGATTGAAATTGTCTGCGTGTTTTAAGCAGTGTTTCTGTTGCAAGTGCAGACCCAATTAACATTTATTTTGATTCGTTGAACTTGAATAGACTATAGTATGATCTCTCGATGGAGGGAAGGAAATACATAACTTTTATCTTGAATATTTACACATGATACACATGTTTGTATGTGTTGTATTGCTTTTATCAAGGGGTTATCTTTTTCCTCCATTTTATGTTTTTCTTTAGGAGAGAGAGGAACATCATTGAAATTATGAATGTTTTCGAATAATGTTTAGAAAATCATACTATTCTGTCATATTTGCTACTTCTATCTTTTGGATCATTGATTTTGCAATTTGCTTTGAAAAGTGGATGAAACAGAGAAAGTAAAAGTCGTCGTATTTGAGAGAGATATGTTTTATATCAGCTTTGGGTTGTTGTAATGTCAGGAATATTATGTAAAGTTGTATAATCTATATCAGATATTCAGGTATACGATGAAAGGAAACGAGTGGTATATGTTTTATGATGTAAATATAAAACAATATGGCAGATGACTATGAAAAATTAATATATTCTTGAAATCAATAGTTTATCAAAAATTTGCTCTTCCTTTGGTGTTGATTCAAAACATGATCAAAAATATGACAGGGATGTTATTTTCATTTTGCTTATTCCTAATCCATGATATTTAATGTGGTATACTTGTTTGCTTATTCAGATTTGTTGACAATTTACCACTTACATGGACATGTTGGAATAAAAAGAAGACAAAATGGTCATCAGGTTAGTAAGGAACTATGAATATATTTTGTAAAAAGAAAAAAGAAAAAAGAAAGAAAGAGGGTACAAAAGGTACTAAAAAAACATAACAATAATCCTTTAGATAACAAGGATCCCATTTACACTTGTTGATAGTTCTCAATGATGATGATGCAGGCATATTATTGAGCAGCACTGCAGTGTATGATGTTACGTAATGGTTAGTTAGAGCATTCTATTTCATTACTACACATTTGTATTTGGTTGTTGTATAGTCACGAAAATGTCTTGCGTTACGTTTTTGTTTTAGGGGTATCCTAACTTTGCACTATATATCTTGAATCTTTTTTCCCCATCAGAATAATCTATTCAGATGTTGATTTGAAAATAGGAGGAAGCAAGGTCCACCAAAAATTTTTTTTTTTTTTGTTCCCTCAAATATTTTAGAAAGAGATATATCTGTAGTATTTGTTGAAATTCAGGGTTTTTATTTGTAACACCTGCTGTAATGTGTATATTTTTGTGGTATTTTAGTGTGTACAGCGTAATCTTGCTTAACTGCCTTTTTAAGACACTGGTTGAATTGTAAGGCAATATCTAGCCAAATATGATTATTTTGTTCCCATTTCCTCAGATTTGGCATAAATGGTCAATGAAGCCTAGCGTAATATCACATGTTTTGAATTTGTATTTGTGCATGAAATGAGGACCTTTTTTTAAAGCAAATTCAGTTGTAATTTGCAATTAAAAGAAGCAATGTATTTGCTCCTAAATGTGATGACATGTAAAAAAAACTTAAACTTTTTGAAACCCTTGTACACAAAATTTCAAAAAAATTAACACGTTCAGAACACTGCCCCTATCAATGCCAACTTGCTAGATTCAACTGGTCTTTAACCTGTAGAACAATTAAATTAAATTACATTGTATTACGGCTTCTCCTTTTTCAAATTTTGTTGTGAATTTTAATTTATCTTTGGTGTTATTTGATGTTACTAGGTCCTAGTCTTAATGCAAATTGCCTTGATTATGGAGTGCCCACTATACACAGTGTGCAAGTCTTTCACTGCTCGAATGAGCTTTTTTGTGAAACAAAAGACTAAAAAAAAAGGTAAAGTGTTTGGTTATTATAAATGTCAATCCTACTTATACTATGTTTTTTTAATGTGCCTATATTAGTCCATCAATCCATCACATGATATGGACGTGTGTGTTTGTATTTGTGTGTGTGTGTGTGTTGAAGGAAGCAAAGTGAAAGTGTATTGATAAAGGTCAAAGGTCAGTTAGAAAGGGATGGGAGTGGGGAAGGGGAGATATTACTTGTGTATAATGCCACTTGATAGAGACTACGCATACAAAGAGTAATGTGCATTTTTGGGGCCCCAATTCATTTTGTTCTTTTCTAGTATTAGAGGTCTGCAAAGTAGGAGCATAGGCTTGCAAATGATTTTTTGGAAACGGCAGTAAATATTTTACCCATGATATCTTTTTTTAAAATGTGTTCATGCATTGAATCTGAAATTCCAACATTAAAAGCTGCCAGCTCTTGTTTATACCAATGATTATTGAATTATGAAATTTTGCAATTTTATCGGAAGAAATGGAACATCTTTTATTCGCTCGAGGTATGATCTGTTTAAATCTACAAACTTCTCTGTGTATCCTACATCATGATAAAGCAATCAAAATTGCACATTTTCGCATTGGTTGTTTTGGATGTCAAACCTGTACTTCCACCTATTAGCTCATGCGATGTTATATAAAATGTTTTCTTTGAAGAAACAAGTCGGTCCAAATGTTCATGTCACAGCAGAATTAATTCTTTTCTAGCCATCATTCCTTGTATAAAGTTATGCCTGAAAATTTAAGCAAAATCAATTATTGCTCTACCACTTCTGCAACAATTGCAGAATATCCCAATATCACTATCTCCATAACTGACAGTTTGATAACGCACAAATATGTAGGGTAATCGTGTCCTTATGACGTTTCTGGAAAGAGGGAACTGAATAAAACGTTAAGGTTTGACTTGCTACGACTGCCTTGGAAAGACAATGGTCTCTGTATGAATGTTACAATTTAAATGATACCTGCTGCATAGAAAAGGGGCACAAGTAAGTAAGTTACAAATAGAGAAATAGATATTTTGTGTCTCATTGCTATTCAACAATTCATGATCGGCATAAGGCTCTTAGCTGCAAAAGCTTTCTATTTGGAGTCGGAAGGGTATTAACTCAAATAAGTTTTACACAGCTTTAACGCCCTTCTGGTTCCAAACAGATTATATTGGCTTTCAAACCCATATACATATAATCAATACTTAAATATATAAAAATGTTAGTATTTTGCAAGCATCATATATAAGAATACCATCATTAATAATGAATGTTTAATTCCACTGCAACATCATTCAGGTTTTTCTGTGCCATCATTGCTTTATTATCCTTAAATGCCTCCCTTAATTGAATAATGTAAAACTGCAGAGATTTATTTTTTTCACAGACCATACATGTACCGATACTTCATTTTGAATAAGGGCCCAATACGTTAAGAATCTGCAATAGACTTTAGTTTACTAGACAAACTATATTTATCAAAAAAGCTGCAAAATTTGTACTCTCTTTGAGCTCTGGCTTTAATGGGAATATACATGTATATTTGTTTTCATATAAACATAAAAGTATAGTTTGAATAGTTTTAGGTATGTAGATTTTAAATAAGAATAATTCAAGGATTATGATAATGCTTTTTTATTCTTCATTTTGATAGTCCTTGTGCCCTCTTTTCATGCAGCTTGTTCTTGTGAAAAATTGAAATGTATGTAAAATGTATTTATGAGACGATATGTTATTTTTCAGTCGTTATTATGATGTTGTATATTAAGCAACAACTGATATGAATGTTGAATAAAATTTAAAAATCCTAATTTCATAGAATATAAATTTGACGATGTTATAGAGTATTTTGTGTTTGTGTCTCTCTCCAGAATGCTTTTACTTGCATGTTCATCTGATGGTCATCGAAGAATTATTTTGAAATGTTTCGTGCAAGACAAGATTTGTTAGGAGGGTATGTGTGTGTGTGTGAGAGAGAGAGAGAGAGAGAGGATAGTGAGAGAGGGAAAGAAAGATTGGAAAAAGGTACGAGGAGAGATAGCAGAGAGATAGTTGGGTACGCACCTAAACAAGTTTTTAATCAAGTATCGTTTGATCCACAAAATATTGATATAGCCTCGTCTGTCATTTGGGTTAACAGTCAAAATTGACAGTTTTTAACATAATACATGTGTACTTACTTTATTGGTCATATTGTCTACTACACCTTTTCAAAAACACATATGAAAACTCTTGCAGCCACCCCTCCCCCTCCCACCAACCCCATTGCACTCTCATTTTCTCTTTCACCCCACCCAAATATTATATAATTTGGATATCACATGCTACTCTTTCAAACTGTCTGTTCAGATACAAATAAAGAAGTCCTAGATGACAATTCCTTTTCTATATTTCTTTATTTCATTCAAAAATTGTTGTGCTGTTAAATATTCTCATGCGATGAATTACAGAAGAGAGGTAGAGCATTCTTCACACATGATGCTTGTACACCATCTTGGGGGGAAACAAAATAAACGAACACAACAGCACGAAAAACAAAACATTAAAGGGCAAGTGGAGGTGGAAAAAATTAGTCTAGCTCAACAAATGTCTGTTTGTAAGAAATAATTTGTGTCAAAATGACAGAGATGGCAATAACAGCACACTATGCCGATGTAAGCCACTTCTTATTAGATTGCAAAAACTAAGAGAATAATTGAAGAACTTGACAACTACACTTGAGTATACGACCAACCAAATGACGCTTCAAAACATATTCAAAGATAAATCTAACTTGGTCCACATAGCGAGGTTCATTAAAGCAAGCAGCCTTAAAGCCCCACTGTCCTACTTGTAGCTACTTGCTCCCTCTATACAGAAAACTTCCCCAATTGGTGCCTGTTGGTCCCCCGTGATCCTCTATTTTTTATGTTAGTTGAGAGCTGAGTTAATGCGATAGCCACCTGTCTGTGACCTCGCTGTGTGGTCTTATCCCTTCTAGCTCAGTAGTATTGACGGTCTTTAAAGTTTACAAAATAATCCCCACCAAAATAAAGTGCTAAACAAATCACAAAGGCCTACATGTACGTTAGAAAGAATCATGCTTAAAATGTACATTCATCATACTATAAATCCACAGATTCTTTAAACATACAAAGCAAGAATTCATAATTTACTAATATCACATTAATCTAGAGGATTTGAAACACTAATTAATTGTTCAATCCGTTTAACTCCTTTGACCACGCTACAACAACCAATTGTGACAAAAACAACAACACAATGCTAATAACACTTTATTTTTTTTGTAATATTTTTATTTAAAAGGGATTTAGGGTGTCATTATTTTGTTTCTTCTGGAAGACACTGTATTACTTAAAATAAGGACTCAACATTTTGAAACCTTATAGAAAGGAAACAAAAAGTAAAACACACTAAAATGTCTTTCAGACAATACCATCATAAACATATATATGATTCGCACACACATCTTTTTTTTAAAAATCAGTCATATAAATTTCTCTCACAGTAATAAGGGATAAAGGAATAAAACTGTTATGAAAAATAAATACAACTCCATTATGTCATGCAGTATTAATTAAGAAGTCAAACATATCACATAAAGTCAGTGTAGACTGCATTATCCTATTTAGCACCCTAACAGAAATGACAATATATCATTTATTGAGAAGCATAAGGACGTTTACAAAAGTTGTGTTCCTGGTTGACTTTTAAAAAAAAAACTAAAACCTAAACCTTTTTACATGTCATTTTATAGATTTTTTCTTCCCTTTTCGTATTATTATATATACTATTGCATTATGGTTTGAAATCAAACAAATCTTCAGTATTTACTTGTCATAAACTCAATTAATCAGCCTCAATTTCTACTTAAAATATGAATACTCCTCACTTAACAATAATTACTAAAATAATAATGACGAATCTATTCTATTTGTATCATCAATTTGTTTGCAAGTATGGAATATGTAATAAGTTGTGATCTATTGTACTGTGTACTATTCATATTTATCTATATCTAAGTTTTGTTGAAATGATGTTTAAAACTGAGCTTGTAAAACTTGCAATGTAATTTAGCTCTCGGGCTACCATTTCGCAGTTGTTCTAATAAAACCATTCTACTACTACTACATTATTATAATTCATCAACATGTGCATCAAAAACATAACGATAACTGTTTTTTTGCGACATTCATGGAAAGCATAAGGGCGTTATCTAGTGCTTCACTGAGATTCGTCGTAAGTGCGCTTGTGTCTTTAGGCCTATGCCTAGTTTGGGCAATCCACTCAGGACGTTATCACCCTTAAGATTCCACGTACGCGCTTCGATGTGACACTCACTCGGCTAAAAAACATAGGAGAGAGTATGAAAAAGTGCATTCAAAGTGTAAATAAGGGAAAAGAAGAAATGTGTAAGGATTGAGCTACTTTGGCTTCTGTCGATTGACAAAATGAATAAGGACATACTGTCCCCACTGAACTATCACCAGCACTGCCAGCCATCTAATTCCTGCCAGTGTGCATTTTGTAAATGTTTATGCTATGTTCGAGTGTTGTTGCTGAACTATTATGTAAAAAAAGATAAAAATAAATTGACAAAATGAATGAGGACATATCCTCACTGGAAGAACATTCACCATGTAAACAGCACTGCCAGCCATTTATTTTGCAAATATTTCTGTAGTTGCAGAAGTGACATCCATGTGATGGGACAATTAAAAAACACAGAAGAGAGTATGAAATAGTGCATCAAAATTTTGTTTTTATAATAAAAAAATGTAAGGATTGAGCTGCTTTGGCGCCTGACAATTGATAAAAAGAATAAGGACATTGTGATAAGCCTATAGTGCACATGTGTTGAAAGCTTTGTACTGTGAAATCAATCTAGGTGTATCCACAATATACCATACTAGACATAAGACAACACAACACACCATTTTTCTTCATGGTGGAGCTATTTTAATGTCTTGTAAAAATTCTGTGTATACACCAATGTTAAAGACAACCTTTTTGTTTTGTAGCGTAGGGGAGGGGGGGGGGGGGGGAGGAGGGTGTAGGATTACCTAAGCATTTTTATACATATATTTTCTATTATTACAAAGCACTTGTAACTTTTGTTATTCTCAAAGGGTCTATAAAATACAAGCCCTGCTTTTTTAATAGACTCCTCCACTATGTTTCCCCACTGTGCCAATCTCAAATGATTTATTTGAACAATTGTATAAGCATTTGTTGTATCTTTGGTTAATATGATGTTATTGAATTTGTATATATTGCATATTCATTTGAATATGTTATATTATGTGGAAAAAACCTTGAAACCTTGTGAGCATGTCTAACAAGCAACTGCACAGGAATATTTTTGGAAGTAGGATGTAAAAACAAATGGGGACTCACAAATTATAAAAAGTTATTTTGAATGAACAACACTACATCATTACATTTTCGTCTACATTAGAGCAAAACTAAAAGATGCCCTATATCAGGACGTACAGGAGGCATCAGCTACCAACTGCCGTCTTGGTATCTACCATGGGAAGCTGTCTGTGGAAACATTTTTGTCTACATGAGAGCCAAACTAAAAGATACTCTACATCAGGACGTACAGGAGGCATCAGCTACCAACTGCCGTCTTGGTATCTACCATGGGAAGCTGTCAAGGGAGGAACAGCAGAGGATTTTAACGGATTTCAAAAAGCCTGATGCTGTTTTGAGATGCTTAATCAGTACTGTGGCATTTGGTATGGGAATCAATATCCCAGATATTGAGAGGGTTATCCATTGGGGTGCAAGCCCAAACCCACTCGCCTACTGGCAATAGGTAGGTCGCTGTGGATGCGATGGCAGACCAGGGAGGGCAACAACATTTGTTACGAGCCATTCTTTAGCATCGAAAAACACCGTCAACACAATGAAAAAACATCAAAAAAGTCAAAAAAGAAAATAAATGTGTCAGGATACAGATATTGTGGATTTTGTCCATCGACAAAATGAACAAAGACTTATTGTCCTCCCTGTAATGGCAGCTACGCTAAAGCCGGGTAATAATTAGTGCACCTCGGAATAGAATTTCTAGATAGGCGGCGCTACAGAATTGCTTATTATCATTATTAACAATGCATTCATTATTTGTCATTTGTATTACACAGAAGTTTAAGTACCTGTGGGGAAATTTTTGTATATATGCGAGCCAAACTGACAGGTTTCCTGTACCAAGACGTGCAACAGCCATCACCTACCCACTGCTGTCTTGGTATCTACCCTGGCAAACTGTCGAGGGATGAACAGCAGAGGATTTTGTCTGATTTTAGACAGCCTGATGCTGTTTTGAGATGCTTAATCAGTACTGTAGCCTTTGGGATGGGAATCAATATCCCAGATATTGAAAGGGTTAAACATTGGGTCGAGAGCCCAAACCCACTCGCCTTCTGGCAGGAGGTAGGTCACTGTGGACGCGATGGCAGACCAGGGAGGGCAACAACATTTGCGATGGGACACTCACTTGGCTAATAAAACACAGAAGAGATTATGAAAAAGTGCATCAAAAATGTTAAAAAAAGAAATAAAAAATATGTAAGGATTGAGCTGCTTTGGTGCCTAACAATTGATAGGACATTTTGGGATAGGCATCAATATTCAGGATATTGAACGAGTAATACATTGGGTGTAAGCCCCAACCCACTCGCCTACTGGCAGGAGGTAGGTCGCTGTGCACGCGATGGCAGACCAGGGAGGGCAACAACATTTGTTACCCGTCATTCCCTGTCATCTAATTACACCAACGACACAATGAAAAAACTCTTCAAAAAAGTCAAAAAAGAAAAGAAATGTGTCAGGATACAGATATTGTGGATTTTGTCAAATGACAAAATGAAAAACGACATATTGTCCTCACTGGAAAAACAGGAAAACAAAGAATCTTTGGCAGCTTGCACCAAAGGAACTCTCTCGGCAACAAGACACAGGATTTTATCGTAGACAAGGTCAAACAGCTCATACAAACTTCCAGTTATTGATTCCCATTACTATAGAAAATCCATCTCCCCAGGACCTAAACATCTCAATGATGACAGAGCAATGTAAATAGGCGATGTAACACTGACCCCGCTTTTAAATCCCAATTCACACCTGATCTGCAACAAACTGGGATTTCTCCATGCTCAAATGCGAGCATATTTTATTATAAAATATTCTCAAGTTATTCTAAAGTATAAGGTAAAAGACATCATAATCTTTTCATATGAATATGTCATTGTATGTTTGCTACTGTGTATTATTTGTGTATATTATTTTCTATTGTATATTGTTCATGTGCTTTAAGTAATGCCAACAACTGAATTTCCCAATGGACTAATAAAATAAATCTGAATCTGAATGTGTGAAAATTGAGTGAAACCTTTCACGATAACTTTGTGAAATATGGCTCAAAACATAGTCTGAAAACTTTAAACACGGTTTACTCAAAATTGTGTTTGCGCTCATGAAATGAGTTAACGCCCTTTGGAGGCTATTACATCAAACTCAGACATACTGAGTACTCACTTGACAGACGAAAGCTCAAAAGTTTGTCTCAATCTTAACGACCTTAGGACACCCAGCTCATCCAGCTACATGTACGTGGTACATCGCATGCTCGAATATGAGATTGTAATAACATTATTTTAACTAAATGAATTTCACCAAGCACAAGGGTAATGAATGTGGGTGTATCATTCATTGTAAGGACACATAATCAGCCAGTCATGTAGCATGAAATCTAAACTGTTTGAATCGATATACATTCATAAATGACCTCCAAGTAATCTTTAAACAAATATATCTATATCCTATACAGTCGAACCTTGATGGAATAATGCTTAAACTTAATGCTCAACTTCTTTTTAGGAAAAAAAAAAAAAATCATTACCATTTAATGAAGTAAAAACCTTTTTTTGTCATTTCTTATTATACCTTAGTTTTCTATTGTGGAAAAGCACATAAAAAGTATTCCCCTGAAAATTGGCATGATCATAGATGCAGATACGCACCTTGAACCGTTCACCTTAAAAAAAAGTTTCACTTCCTTCTTTTCTTGGAGACAGTATTTCCTTTATACGATGAAAAGATTTCATGCCAAGTAAATCAATATGATAAAAAATAGTACCTTCAAAACAAATCAAGATTCCCATTTCTGATCAAATTAATGGAGAACCACCTCATGTAATCAATACCACTCTTCATGACTCTTACATGCCGACGAGATGCCCGCTGTGGCGATAGGAGTGACACCCCTTCACATCTTAGACATGGAGAGGACATGTGTGTGGGCTGCCTCGACTGCATTCATCATGGCTGCCCTCACGCCGCTCTTCTCTAATGCGTGCACACCCCTGATGGTTGATCCGCCGGGTGAGCACACAGAGTCCTTGATTTCTCCAGGGTGCTTGCCCGTCTCCAGGTACAGCTTGCCAGTACCCTGTGTGAACAGAGAAACAATTTCATTGTTTATTTCAAGGTATAGACCACACATAGGAGCATCACTATCCTGGCTGTTAAAAAGAATTAAAAAATTCAAATTGTAAGTCTAGTGTCAAAGTTGCCGATCAGCCCAATTGGTCTTATTGTGTGCAGTCTATGCAATATTGTGTATAGACCTAATAATACCTGCATCACAGCAAGTATGCAGTGCTAGAGGTCAATACACATTAGCATTGAGTCTCTATGCTTTGCTGGAGTGGCATAGACCAGTTTTGGAAACACCCCTCCCCCCCCCTCTCAAAAAATGAAATGGAAGCTCTTATTACCAATCATGTGAAAGAATATGTTTTGACTAATACGTGGGGATACAAATTTTGCCGGGAAACCGCCTACTAATTGATATATTTGGTAAATTATCATATCTATCCGGCCTGGATAGATATCGCGTAGTCCCATATAAATCTTTCTGTGTACAGTGCTTGTAACTTCACCATGACTGGATCAAATTTCTTATCAGTTTGATGATTCCAGAACCTTGCAGTACACACCAATACTTATATGCTAGATGATCAACATCGTTTCTTTCACAAGGCAAACGCATGACCAGAACTGGTCTATACCTCTAAAGAGAACCACTTCAATTTCACTTTACTCACCACTAGTGTGATAGCAGCTGCTTTCATGGCCATAGAGCGAGGGAGCCCCATATTGACAGCTCCATCAGCAAGAGCTTCCATCACCATGGCGGCCTAGGGAAAGAAAGGAAGTTATGAAACATTGATGTTTATTCCGAAAGACTTGTAATTGGTGTATTTAATTGCTAACATGATATGAAATCTCCAACAGGAATTGAAGGCAGGGGATGTTGTGATTAAATATTAATCTTGTCTTAATTTCGTGCTCAGGGCTTGTTGCACATACACTTCATAAATTTTAATCCAGACACTAAATAAAAAGTTTGTAAAGAGTCCAGGATACCTGAATATAGATAGGGTTAGGGATAGGTTTGTCACTGGGATTTAGGTTAGGTTAGGTTTAGGGTAGGGTTAGGGCGAGGTCTAGTACTTGGTTTAGGGTTAAGGTGGGGTTGAGTGTATGCTCTGTGGTTGTAGGTGGGAGGTTGGTTTGTGTAGAAAACTGACCGGGGAGCAAGGAGCACATGTCACAGAAAACAGCTTTAGCACAAAATTCAAATGTTAGCTTGATAAACAAGGAGATCCTCCTTGGCCAAATCTCTAAAAATATTAAAATCTTTTGCAACTTTGATAATATTAATAGTTGTAGTTGTAAAGTGTTTTACATTATATTTATTATAACTACAGTCATTGGATTCAATTGCTAATCTGCACACGATAGTGCACACTCTCTGCTCCCTGGGGAGTATTACAGGCAGGCGCCATTTTACAAACGCACACATGACAATCCAATCCAACCACATTAATACCCACTTCCTATCAGGTACCCATTTGAATCATGGGTGGCGAGTGGCAAATGTAGATAAATGTCTTGCCAAAGAACACAGCCCCAAACCTTCACGTTTTCAGTCAAGTGTTTAAACTACTCCACCAGGACACCTCTACAATCCATTGATTAAATCACAGGTGTTAAAGGGAAGGTCGAGTTCTGGGAAGAGGTGAACAATTATTTATGAGCGTTATCATTGTAATATGCAAGTGTGGAAGAACATCATATAAAAAATGTTCTGTGAAAAGCATGGCTCTTCAAATGCCTTAATATTCTAAATATGGCATGTAACATCATGAAAATTGGGACAGATTTTTATGCCACATTTTTGTGTAATCCTATAAACATCTTTCTTTGTACAGTGCTCGTAACTATACCAAGACTGGGCCAAATTTCTTATCATTTTGATGATTACAAAACCTTGCAGTACACACCAATACGTATATGCTAGATGAACAACCTTTTCTGATAGATTACAAAACGTTTCTTTCACAATGCATCGCATGACCAGAACTCGACTTCATCTTTAAACATCAAAGCCAAAAGCACACTGGCCCTATTTTTGTTTTCTTACCCAGGCCACTCCTGTGCCAGCCGTTGAAGACATGATATCAAGCTGTGGGTCGGACATCACCTCGTAGTTAGATATAGGATTCATCAGTTTACCCACAACCACCATATCTTCATCGGTGGCATGGGCGCCTCTGACCCCTGATATGTTGCCTTCGCAGACAGCGATTGCCACGTTGGGCATGGTGCGCACAAACCGTGTACCTGGAGTCAGGAACTGAGGTGGATTGAAGAGAGAGAGAGAGAGAGAGAGAGAGGGAGAGAAAGATGGAGAGAAAGAGAGAAAGAAAGAGAGAAAGAGAGAAAGAGAAAGAGAGAGAAAGAGAGAGAGAGAGAGAGAGAGAGAGAGAGAGAGAGGGAAAAAAAGAGAGAGAAAGAGAGAGAGAGAGTTCATAAACAAAAGAAAAGGCATTAATTTTATGACATGACGATGAAAAGAAGCTCTAACAAAAAAATGGCGAAATAGGAGGATTGACCCCAGTCACTAGGAAGCATACAATAGTTGTTAGCAATGAATTTAGTATACTTAGAATGTTCCACAAAACATCAAACCTGCATCTATTTTTTCCACTATAAAAATTCCTAGGAAGTGGAGTGAATATCCATTGATTCAATGAGGCTAAATCTGTAGCAGTACGACATGTTCAGAATGGGGCAGGGGGGGGGGGGGGGGGGGGGGGAGAGAAACAGAAAAAACATAATCAACAGCCATAACAAGGCATTGTAGGTTGATATAGTAGTTTGGACTATTCTTCAAAACCATCACACAGGAAAACATGTCAAACCTTGCTTTTCTTATTGTAAGGACCCACACAAGACAAAACCATTCTTACATGTTTGATGACTTGAGCTGGCACTACTATATTTTAAACCATCTACAAAATGGCTGCCAAGATGGCTGCCAAGATGGCTGACATGCAGTCCATGAAACAATAACACCCAATCACAAGATTGGACATAAAGTAAGCAACCAATAGAATTTAGCCTAAGGAAAGATAGAGTGCCATGTACCTATAGTGTGCTGGGTTGAATAGCCAAGAGATAGGAAGAGTGTGTGTGTGTGTGTGTGTGTGTGTGTGGTGCTATGGCAGGTAATGTACATGAGGATGAATGAATGGGAACAGAGCCATAGAAGCCAAGAGCTAGCAGACATGAGAGAATGAATGTAGGTCAGAAGTGCGCTGAAGCATAACAGAGTGGAAAGCTAAAGTAAAATAAACAAGTAACCATCTGGATCAGTAAAATTAAAACCCTTACATTATCATGAAAGTGATTGGACAATACATTTTTGTACACTCCTTCCCATTAAAGGAATTGCAGTTACCTTTTTCAAATCTCAAGGCACCAAGTAAAGAACTACAAACAGTTGTAAAATTTGAGAATCGGGGGCTTGTTTCATAAAACTTGTTTTTCGATAACAATTGCTAAACTTCTATGCAAATTTAGCTCACAACCAATCAAATGCCACTATTTCAGTAGCTTGTAATAGTTATTAGAACTTGATATTGGTAAGAAATTTCATGAAATGGGGTCCAGATAACTCGCAGGTGCCTTGGGCAGTTCTTGTCTCGTCTTACGTTAACCCTCTGCCTCCAGGAACCGTTACATTAGTGGAATGAGAGGATTCACTTATAAATCAACAGTTTCCCAGCAAACACACAGCATTTTCAAAGTATATGCAAAACATCCCAAGAACATTAAAACATAAACAGAACATTTATTTTACATCCACAGACAATTACATGTCTCTTGAAAAGATATTGTTAATTCCTTTTTTATTCCACTCACGGCTTCATGCATGGGGCACCTCAGGCCGGCTACGACCGAGAGAACGAGATGCTGTGGACCAAAAGGTAAAGCGGGTAGAACGTCCTTGCATTGATATGGCTTGCAGGCTATCACAACGACAGAACAAGACCTGACCACCTCAGCATTGTCGTGTGTCGTGGAGAGGCCCTTTGCCTGGAGGAGAGATTCAAGAAGAAGAACAAATTTGATGTAAAAAATACCCCATAAAGTAGGGTTAGGGTTAGGGTTAGGGTTAGGGTTCGGTCTGGGGGAAAAGTTATGATTAGGATTAGGATTAGGGTTAGAGTAAGGGTGAATGTAGGGATACATATAAATGCATGGCACTGGTGGTGGTATTCTGCAGTACAAGTATGTTCCACAAATTTGTCAGTTGAGATTTGGGAACTTGATATCAACCTTTCAATAAGTTCATTTGTATAGGAGCAGTAAAATCAGAGAAAAAGAATGGCGAAAATTTAAAATAAATCGGACAAATAATGAGAAAGTTATGAATGTTTGACATATGAGATCACTAAGTCTATGGGATTCTCAAATGGGCAGTTTGTTCAGTGGATTTGTGACGTAGTCCCGGAAAACTTTGTTGTCTACAAAAAAAAAAATCATTAATTTCTGTTTTTTCCTCTAAGTGCCTTCTCCCTTGGCGCACTACTCAAAATATTATCACAGGTCCTCTGAAGAGAATAGACCCTCTTGAGTCATACATTTTTGACAAATTTGAGATTAGCATGGATATAGTGATCTCAGTCATATTTCAAACAATTGTCACTCCCTTACTATTGGCCAAATTCATTTCAAACTTTCGGCATTCCGTTTGATATTTTCTGCTTCCATACAAATGAAGTTATTTCAAGTGTTGGATTGCATTTTAAGGTTAGGTTTATGGATAGTTTTAGAGCAGGCAGGTCATATCAGAGCATTTTATTTTTGACTCTGGCCTTCATTCAAAAGGAGATAAACTGGACAGATTTAGTTTGTGCATGGAAATTCCTCACTATATTCTTGATTGTAGTGAATTTGAGCTTTTGAGGAAGAACTAGAGTGTCGATCACTGCCCCTAATACATGGTCCTAATACATGGTCCTCCTCCCCCCACACACACTTTTCTCACAACTACTTGTCTGCAGCCAATTACTTCTGCCTTTTTTTCTGGCTTTTGCCCTTTTTCGCATGCGAGGGGGAGGGGGGAGGGGGGGGGGGTATCATCGCCCCTTGATTATGTATGCCCTTTAGATTCTCACCCTCAGTTTGGAGAGGTTCCTGTCAGTTGGTGCACTGGCCATCATCTGGCTGGGCTTCACAACATCTGAAATGAATAATACAAGAAAAAAAATTCCTCATTAAATACAAAATAAATTGATTAACTGACTTTTGTCCGTCTGATAATGACGTACATTCTTCTCCTTTATGTTCTTCTTCAGGATACATCAGCCTCTTTCAAGTTTTAATTTGAATGGATCTAGATCTAGTATTATCATAGATCTAGATACTACTTTAAGTTTACTTAAAGTCTTGGCATTCTAGGTTTTCCTAATTTAAGCCCATTTATAGTCTCCAGTGAAGACTGTCTGTATTGAAATGAAAATTCTATGGAGTAAATTCTCAAAATTCATAACCTGTACACTCTACTGTCATGACCCTGTTACTCTGTTAGTATTGTAAACTGAAACATTCTCTGCTCTCAGACTTTGCTCTAATATATTTGTGCTAATATCAACTTACAGTCAACTCTTGACTCTTGCACTCCCAAAATACACAGCTTAGTCTAATTAAACTTGTAAGACAACTATAAATGAAGTCTGGATTCAATCACATCCCGAGTTGCACTGACTTTAAAGAGAAGGTTGAGTTCTGGGAAGAGGTGAAAAATAATTTGTGAGCGTTACTCATTCTTATTATGCAAGTGTGGAAGAACATCAGTTAAGACATGTTCCCTGAAAAGCATGGCTCTTCAAATGCCTTCATATTCTAAATATGCATGTAACATCGTAAAAATCGGGGGCCGGATTTTTACGCCACGTGTTCGTGTAGTCCCATATACATCTTTCTGTGCAAGTGTTTGTAACTTTACCAAGACTTGGCCAAATTTCTTATCATTTTGATGATTCCAGAACCTTGCAATACACACAATTTCTTATATGCTAGATGATCAACCTTTACTGGTCGGTTCCACACCGTTTCTTTCACAATGCAATCGCATGACCAGAACTCAACTTCATCTTTAATACTAGAAGAAACTTGATTTTAACAGATCAAAATCAAGTACCAATTGACAGTATGGAAGGATGAACATGAGGTGTTCTGAATATTAATGAGGACTAAACAATAGAACCATGTGAAGTGGAGATGTAATGAAAATGGTAGCATGAGAGTTGGGTGGACATGGAATGGAAGAAACAGGGTGTGGCAATGGCAATGAGTGACATCCTAAAAAAAGAACCAATCAAAAACATCAAAATGGAATAGTAAAAGATAATGGAAGAACCCAGGGAGAAGGAAGAACCAAAAGACAGTATGGAAGGTTGACCATGAGGTGTTCTGAATATAAATGAGGACTAAACAATAAAACCATTTGAGGTGGAATTGAATAGGCCATTTTCGTAATGTAACCAAATTTAATGCATAAGTCTTTGTGAAGTGCCTCAATACAAATTATTTCATTCACCTGATTAGTATCATACGGTAGTACCGGTATTTCAATAGACATAATACAAACTGCATACATTAGTTGTTGCCAGGTTGGACAAACATTATGGCTTGACCGACCTACCTAGCAACACTCGATGTATGCAGTTTGCATTCCGACTATTGAATTACTATTATCAGGTGAATGAAATAATTTGTATTGAGGCACTTCACAAAGACTTGTGCATTTAATTTGGTTACATTACGAAAATGGTCTATTGAAGAAACAAGCTGTGGCAATGTCAATGAGTGACATCCTAAATAGAGAACCAATCGGAAATATACAACTAGATTAGGGAAGAACCAATACACAGTATGGAAGGGTGATCATGAGGTGTTCTGAATATTAATGAGGACTAAACAATAGAACCATGTGAACTGGAAATGGAATGGAAATGTTGGTATGTGACTGAGGTGGTTGGAAGTGGAATGGAAGAAACAAGGTGTGGCAATGTCAATGAGAGCGATGTGTGAAGGTGGAGACGGGAATAGAGGTCATGAGCTGAAATGTAAATGAGATGCAAATCATTGAGTATGGAAAGCAAAATGTAAAACCATCAACTGGAAAGCAAATTGTAAATCACTATGAATATGACTGACAAAGAAAGCGGACAAAATATACAGTTCCTCAGGTAGACAAAGGAACATCCCTTCACTGCTAAAAATGTGTAGAACAGGTGTCACATGCATTTTCACCTTTTTACATAATAGCAGTGAAGGGATGTTCCTTTGTCTACCTGAGGAACTGTATATTTTGTCCGCTTTCTTTGTCTGTCATATTCATAGTGAATGCTACAAAATATAACTGTTACAGTATGATCGGGGGGGGGGGGGGGGGGGTTATTCTGAAGGGCTAGGTGACAATATGTAATATGATTATGATATCACCTAGCCTTAATTGGCACCCATACCCCTGCATGAAGAGGCAGGTAAACAAAACCTCAAGTGTGTTCCTTATCACCCCTTCCCACACCTGACAAATATTGTACCCCAGCTTTGGAGTGTAGTGTAAAATAGCACACACGCAGAGACTGCATAGGAAAACGATAGGAAAACAGCTGGTCGGATCTCATTTTTTTTTAATGTAAAGAGGTACAAATTACAATTTTGACTTACAATGTTTTTCGACTCCTCTGGGCATCTGTCCAACCACTTGACATTATAATTTAAAGAAGTTTTTGATGGGAAGACAGGTGATTCCTTGTCCTAACTCGATTCATCCATGTTGTATCATTGATTCAACATGTTGTAAGGACCCACACAAGACAAAACTGGTCTTACACGTTTGATGACTTGAGCTGCACTGCTATATTTTAATACATCTATAAAATGGCTGCCAAGATGGCTGACCTGCAATCCATGAAAAAATAATAGCCAATCACAAGATTGGACAAGAAGTAGGTAACCAATAGAAAAGCTTGTGAAAGATAGATTGCCATGTGCCTATAGTGTGCTGGGTTGAATAGCTATGAGATAGGAAGAGAGTGTGTGTGTGTGGTGCTATGACAGGTAATGTGCATGAGGATGAATGAATAGGGACAGAACAATAGAAGCCAAGAGCTAGCATGTATACAGACATGAGAGAATGAATGTAGGTCAGGAGTGCGCTGAGGCATAACAGAGAGGAAAGCTAAAGGGCGCGTTCATGCTTGATTTTGACGGCCAGAATCAGGCATCTGTTACGCGTTTAGTTTAAAACACGATTGCGTTCATGCTCACTTTTGTAGAATCACCGAAAAACGGTGATCACGATCGCCGATCGTAAACTCACAAAAAGATGCGTTTACAATTTGTAAACGCGTTTAAATGGGGTCAACGCACTGACCTCTAGTGGGTCTACGTAGCATGCGCACACAGGTTTGCGAATCCAGCTGAAGGCCACCCAAGGAGAATTGCCTGGAGAAGTGAGCATGAACAGTGCACCGTGGAACTGCGATTACGATGAGCGTTTACGATGAGCGTTACAAATCGCTCATTCTGCCTTCAAAATCAAGCATGAACGCGCCCAAAGTAAACCAGGGACGTGATAGACAGCCTTTTCACACACAGCTAAAATTCGTTAATCGTTTTGTGATTAACTACTGCTCGTCAAATTCGCAGTAGTGCCATTGCGCATTGAAGGTCATGTCATATCAATCAAAGCGCACGCTCCATCCAGTTTAAACATGTCTGAAACACGTTTAAACACAAATAACCTTTCACACACAAAATGTCAAGCTCTCTAGATACGAACTTCGTATCTGCAGCCTGCTTTTAGGGGCGTATGAATCGCGACTTTCCGAACATCGTATAAACGATGTTCACACAGGGAAAATTTTCTTTAAAGGTGTTTTAAAACTGTTGAGTTATACACGTTTATACTAGATACTATCTCTAGATCTATCTATCTCTAGATACGATGCATTTTAGCTGTGTGTGAAAAGGCTGAGAGAAAGACTGGAATCAAGCCGCTCTCCTTTGACCCCATGCTCCAAGCCGTAGAAAAGTAATGCACTAATCTGCAACTGTTGACCAGGTGGTGAGATAAAAGAGCGCATGAAATTTCAGGACTTAGAATTCCTACATCACAAAATGATATCACAGCAACTGTTCGCTGTCCCTCTCAACGATTTCTCATCCATTGTTAATTGTGTAAAGAGTAGAACAAGCGAACACAAACTTGTGTAATTTCATCCTTTTTTAAAACTTCAAAAATAAAAAAAACACGCGAAAACACGCATTAGCAAATGCGCGGTAGGGGCGCAGCAAATATTTGAGCGAACGGTGCTCTCTATAGAATATTTGCTGCACCGCAACCGCGGATACTTCCTCTTCGTCATGTTAAATCAGCGATACAACATGGAATTGGAATGATCGATGATTGGGTTAGGACGGACGAAGAATCACCTTTTATTAGGGAGGCCAATGCCCGGGCGTAAGGCTTCTACACCTACGATTTGTGCGCTCGTCGCCCACTTCAAAAAATTAGCAAAGGGAAAAAAATGATGTAAAAATAAAAATTGAAGAAAATAAGAAAAGACTAGATGGAATTCGACTGCGCGCAGTCGAAAATGATGCCTCCGTTATAGAGCAATTTTACAAACCAAAACAGAAAAAAAAAATTGAATTCACGTTCAATGGTAATCCATTGACAGGTTCTCAGAATATTGTGATTACAAGCAATTTCTCATATACATATATGACCCTTTGATCTTTGACCTCATGACCATAAAATCTACTCAGTTCATTGGCTCTGCAAGATGTTCTGAGTTAAATAGTAATCCATCTGTCAGTTCTAATGAGAATGCCTTCACAAGCTATTTTTGCATACATAATGGGCCCATGACCTTTGACCTTTGACCTTATGAACCAAGAATCTACTCAGTTCATTGGCTCTGCAAGTAACAAACATGACCTAATTTTGGCATGAATCCATCAATCGGTTCTTGAGATAACGCGATCACAAGCTGTTTTTGCATTCATAATGTGCGCTGTGGCCTTTGACCTTTGACCTACGTGCTCCAAAATCTAATCAGATTGTCTTCCTATGGTGATACACACTATCATTAAGTTTGAAGTTTAAATCTCCAGTGGTTCTTGAGATATTATGATAACAATCTCAATGTATGGAATTTCATAAGTTGACCTCTGTGACCCTTGACCTTTGACCTACGTGCTCCAAAATCTAATCAGATCGTCTTCCTATGGTGATACATACTATCCTTAAGTTTGAAGTTTTTACATCTCCAGTGGTTCTTGAGATATCATGATAACAATCTCAATGTATGGAATTTCATAAGTTGACCTCTATGACCCTTGACCTTTGACCTACGTGCTCCAAAATGTAATCAGATTGTTTTCCTATAGTGATACACACTATCACTAAGTTTGAAGTTTAAATCTCCAGTGGTTCTTGAGATATCATGATAACAATCTCAATGTATGGAATTTCATAAGTTGACCTCTGTGACCCTTGACCTTTGACATACGTGCTCCAAAATCTAATCAGATCGTCTTCCTATGGTGATACATACTATCTTTAAGTTTGAAGTTTAAATCTCAAATGGTTCTTGAGATATCGCGCTAACAAACTCAATACAAGGAATTTCATAAGTTGACCTCTGTGACCTGTGACCTTTGACCTACGTACTCCAAAATCTAATCAGATCGTCTTCTTATGGTGATAAATACTATTCCCGAGTCTTAAGTTTAAATCTAAAATGGTTCTTGAGATATTGTGATAACGGTCAAACGGGACGGACGGACGGACGTACGGACGGACGTACGGACGTACGGACGGACGTACGGACGTACGGACGGACAACCCGAAAACATGATGCCTCCGGCACCACCTTCGGTGGCGGAGGCATAAAAATACAATTATACATTTCACAACATACCTATAATCACGGATCTGTAACAGTCTTTCACCATTTGTTGACGATCTTGCAGATTTTGACGTTTTTTAATCCAATAATTGTGGTTGCAGACGACCTTGACGCACTCGCACCACCGACTAAGAAAATCCTAGAGGGCGTAGAGGTTTGCTCACTAAAAACCTTCTCATTGGCAGAAGGTAGACCCTAAAAATATGGGATCCGTTTTGAGTAAAGAACTTTTGATAGAGATCAACATTTCAGATGTTCACAATTGCCACTTCTAACAACTAGAAAATATAAAGAAAAAAGATTATATCTTTTTAAATACAGATTTTTACAAACTGAACATTCGAAAGTAGATAGAGTACGATGTTTCTGTCAATCTTGCGTTGTTTTGAGCCCTATAGGTACATCCATCTCAAAATGAGAAGGAAAACAGTGAACAGTGACGTCATTGTTCGCGCCAAAAATAAAGGGTATTGCGACATAATCTGAGCTCCGGTCAGATCGTGCGCAAAGCGTAGTCTTATTTATAGACCCTAGTACCTTATTTTCACAGCACTAGATACGAGTGTCGTGCAGTAATGTATGAGAAGTGTTTAAAAAAGATATTTCAGTAAAAAAAAAAGTCTACGTGAGCAGTCTATACTCCAATTGAGAATTGAAATGAAAGCCATGATTTGAAGGTGTGTGTTGTATGATACATGGTTAGTGAGTGTGTATGTTACGTATAGCGAAAGGGAGAGAGAGAGAGAGAGAGAGTGAGAGAAATATTAGTACACGTACGTTGCATGCATGGATGTGCGCTATGATTGTGTTCGCTGCAAGATGGATGTTAATTGGACCTCGTAACTTCTCGATCGTTGATAATAAGGAATACTCATGAGGAAATCAAATTATTGGAATACACATCTAAGGTAAATATCAATGAATTATAAATATTTCTTTCCTGCCAATTTTGAAATCTATTCATCATTTTTGAACCATCGTCTTCGGCTCGTAGTAGTAGAAGATGTAATCGTTCGCACATTGATCGGGACATTGATGGCTGGACTTCAGCCTGCATCGGGGCTTGCCTGTGTCGGTGGAGGGATCAACTAAGAAGAAGAAGGTACGTGTGCGACCGATTCAAGGCTAGCCGCTGTTGAGTGATTGCACTTTCGCGCGAAGTTTTAAACTTCATCATGAACTTTGTCCCTCGGGCCTGTCTAATTATGAACGTAACTCTGCGACATGAAATATAATTGTTTCAAGGCTCTTACGTACGGAAAGGCGTAGAAGGAAGCTCATAGGAACTAGCTGGATATCTCCTATTTGATGGAACTTCTGGAGTCGGCAGATGGGTGGATTTTCTTAGTGAAAGTAAATGCTTTCTTTTAATCTTAGTTTTAGTATAAACAAATTAGTAATTAAAAAGTTAGATTTGGGCATTGGCCTCCCTACTTTTATTTCCCCCCATCATTCATTTAAAAGACTTCTTCAAATTATTATTTCAAGTGGTTGGACGGATGCCGAGAACTTCAGAAGAGTCAAAAAAACATTGTAGACCTAGATCTAAGTCAAAATTGTCATTAGACTAGACTACCACCTCTTTTCATTTCGGAAAAAATGTGACCCAACCCACCCACTGTTTGAATCGTTTTCCTATGCGACCTGCGGGCTCTGCACACTGTGCACATGCACTGCACAGGGGCAGACCCGGAGCCAGAGACCCATTTTCGTTTGTTTTTTGAGAAATCTGATGAACTAGAATACCGAATACTCACTGGCACGAATCCATCCATCAATCATTCCCTGCGCCATCGATCCAGCCCCGATGAAGCCTATCTTGAGATTTGCTAAAGCCATGGCAGAAAAGTTTGTCAGAAGCTAGTAGATATGTATGAATGATGTCTGTCTGCTGTCCGACGTCGTGTCTGTGTGTATGGGTTACACGTGCCGCTCCTCTAGCTAGCGCAAGTGATCGAGGCCCAATATCATTCATGCATCCAGGCCAGCGCGCCTCCGATGACCCGTGATGCAGCTAGCTAGATTTGGTGTACAGGGCCATCACAGGTATAAGGGGTGTGTCGAAAATAAATGCAAACTCTTTTCTTGATCCGTCTAGCGCCCCCTCTCGCTTAAGTTCTTAAAATCCAATATTTTCCTGAAAGACGAAAGTTACCCGCTCTTCTCTTTAATTTTAATCCTGTTTCTCAATTGCAAGCTATAAGCGAAGTATTTATTATGTATTATTATTTCATTCCATATTACATGTACATCTTGATATGTCTATGTGTATCTTTTATTGTACTCTCATATCTTTGAACAGACTTAGATTTTGGCAAACGGAATTAATTTGAAGGGATGCTAGCGTAAGCGAGTGTGATAGGAAGCCATAAAATAACCTGGTTTGGTTGGATATTTTTTTTATTATATAAAGTAAAGCCGAAAAATAATATTTGGAAAGGACAACCAGTGAAATATGAAAATTAATGGGTTGTAAGAATGTAATGAGACAAGCATATATTCATTATCATTCATAATGATATTCAATTCTCTCGTTGTGATTAAAATTCTAATGAAAGACAATTGCAACAAGGTATTATTCGAGTAAACAAACTTTAATATGAATTTGTTTTTGGAAATATTGACAGCAGTTCGATTTGTATAGGAGTTACAATATTGATGCAATGATTTTTTAAAAGATGCTTTTTATGAGTAACAATGTATAGGCCTACCCCTTTTCACTCACTCTCTGTCTCTCTCTCTCTCTATGTCTCTCACCTCTCTCTCTCTCTCTCTCTCTCTCTCTCTCTCTCGGGCCTCTCCCGGGCCCCTCTCTCTTTCTCTCTCTTTATCACGCACACACATTTTGTTTTGAATATCATTTGTAATGTTTCCATTAAAAAAAAAAATCATGTACATTTTATAGATTATACAAAAACAAGTTCATACATTTAAAATAATATGACAAATAATGACAGGATGGGAACAATATAACGTAAAATACCTCAAAACCCCTCCCCCCAAAAAACAAACCTTCGTATATTTTTGTTTGTTCTTAATACAGTTTTGTTTTTATATCTCATTAAACAATTCCATACATAAAAAGATTAAAACACTCAAATCCATTCCATAACGATGAATGGAAACACAGGGACACTGACGGTATACAAATAATCAAGAATCTGAACAGTATAACATAAAATTAAAGAAAACATAATGAAAGAAAACACCGTCAGACATTTTTTCGGAAACCGATACAAATAATTATTAAAAATACTATTATTTTTCATCATAACAACATAATTCAATTAACTTAAGATGTACAATATCATTCATTAATTACGATCAACAGCAAATTGAATGAAATCAGTAAAAACATTTTAAAAAATGATAACCCCCTCCCTTACTACCCAACCCTAAAAAAACACCCACTTCCATCTGAATCTCTCTGATCCACACACGTGCCATTTATCCTTTCATTGTTAAAAATTCATATTTGTTATATTGATGTATACACTTTTTGTTAGGAAAATAAACTTCAAACTTCAATACGTGTACAGATCACATTAACCTACACTCACACGGAAGAACATCCCCACACACCCACACCCCTCCCTCCGACACACAAACACCAAACACACAGCAAGCTTACCTGCTCAAATTTATTCATATACACACCCACACCCACACGCACCCAACTTATCGACTAGTAATTCAGTACATCTTGTTAATTTTTGTCGGCGAATGGCTTCAGTCGATTTGCTTGGGAATCGATATATGAATCTCCTGTTGAGTCAACGAATATCTGTTTCGCAAAATCTTCCACGGCCTATGAAATGAAAGAAAAGAAACATGACTTATTTTCTAGAAATACATTCGAAATGACATTCAGGCATTATAGTTAAACCAAGGTAGTTTTTGGTCATTGCGAATACAATTTTCCAATATTAATTTGATATGCATTATGTTTTTTCCTTCTTAAAAGATTTTTAACTAACTAAACTCCGACTTTTTCATTATCTTTTTTGCAATGGAGCCAGTGCATAACACGAGGGAACACGAGTTGAATTCATTTTCAATGGCTTTGGTTGGAGGAAAGCAGAGTGGATTATTTAGTGGCAAAACATCTTTTCTTATAAAGGTGTCATCTTTCCTTTTAAAGGCGATCATTTTCATGAAAGGCAAAGATTGAAATGAAATTGTAATTCATTTCAACAACACGACAATTTACAGATTAAAAAAAGGACGTTGAATCCCCGAAACGTATAGTTTATTTTGGGAACATCAGGATGCCCAAGAACATTATTCGATTTGTTCCAGTATATCCATAATCTATTAAAAAGATACAAAATCATATAAACAAAAAACAAAAATAAATAAAGGAAAAAACAAACAAATTACAAACAAACTTTAATCATCTGGGCCCCGCCTTATAATTTATGCTAGAGTTTTGATTGATCCGAATCAATCGCAAGTCCTCCAATCAACCACAAGTTAACAGTCTCTCTTATGTACAGAGTTGCGATCAGTCGCAACCCTTTATAAGACGGGGCCCATGTCTTACCTGGGATGTTTGATATCTAAAATGGGGTTTCACCGCGGTGGCCGCTTCGAGTACGATCTGAGCGATTTCTTCAGGTTGTTGCATCGGTTGGCCGTGGAACTCGCTCTCGACTTCAAAGTATCTGGCCAGACGCTTATCGAGGTCATCGACGTCGGGATTCTGCTGAATATGACCCACGCCGCCCAAACCTAAGGATACTATCGCCTCACGAATGGGTGTGTCAACAGGACCAGGTTCGATCACACTTACCCTGGTAGAAGAAAAAAGGGGGATGGAAAGATAAAGACTTTGTAATAACCCAAAGGGAACATTATTATACCACACCATACTTCACAAGATTAAACCTAGCCTTTGAGTTCATTCGTATGAAAATAGAAACATAACAGAGTTGTCATGTACAAAAATATCGTATATTTCTGTTTTTTCTCCTATATAAGAGCTTTCTCATTTGGGCCACTGCTCAAAATATATATTAATGAAAGCAAATTATTGTTGGTCCTCAGAAAAGAAACACCCGGCTGACCCTTACATTTTACATTTTAGTCATTTTGTGTGACACCGTTGAAACAAATGGGAAAGTTGTCTGACATTCACACGATAGCAACTACTTTTTAAAAATCAACCGAAGGCAATTTCAATAGTCTTGTGTGCTACCTATCGACTATCGAAAGGCGTGAATATTAATATGAGGTATTACGCAATCCGAACATGGTATCTACGGAATTTATGAATTTACGCAACTGTACGCCAAGCCTACGCAACAATACGCTACCCTTACGCCAGTCCGACGAAGCATTAAAACGTATAAAGACGTCCTAGATCCAACCTGCGCGCAGCCTGTAGCCACAATGACTGCTTGAGCCCTGCTGGACTTTTCATTACTATTCCCGCAGTGCTAAAATATTATTTTATTCGTCCCGCTGGACTCTTTTGTCGCTGCTGAACTATATCTGCAGGATTTAATTATTTCTGCTTTAATTACTGCAAAAATGCCAGGAAAGAAGGGCAAGGGTTGTGGTCGAGGCCACTTGTTTCCATCCCTCTGGAGTATCTGGGCGCATGAGAACTTCGTCAGATAATTCATCGATTATTGCCTTGCACACTTGTGGGATAAACACAGAAATAGGGTATTGAAATTGCCCTTGAGTTGATTTTTCGAAAGTAGTTCTGATCGTGTTCACGACCAATTCCGCCAATTTGAAGAGCCCATACAAACAGTGACTTCAACTTTCAAAAATTCATAATCAATTTGTTGTTATAATAATATTGTCCGATTTCAGTCAAACATGTCTGCTGATTTTTTTCTGATTTCTTTGAGCTTTGTTGCCTAATAAGGTTGGATTAACTGTTAATACAGTTATATTATTCATACTCTTATCAAGTTCTGTAATTTGTTTAAGTATGAAAAAAATGTATTTGTCCCGATTAAAAAAAAAGAATGTGAATGTGGAAGCTCGCATCTAAAGTATTTAACAAATGCACTAATTCCACCACTCAACCCTTCATTCTTGAGTTACGAAAAAACACACAAAAGATAAACTTTACAAGGGGTACGAATAATGTAGTTATTAAATATAAACTTGAGTTCTGGTAAAAAAGAAGAAAATGAATTCTCACAGAATCAAACGAAACTTACACTGAATGTTCAAAATTACAAATAAATGTCATTTTATTTGGGTAGAAAATGTATACTGGCTGAGTAATGAGCAAAGAAAGATATAAGGAAATCAAAGTTGGTAGCCCCCCCCCCGACACCATTTGTGTAGTCCCATACACATCTTTCTGTGTACAGTGCTTGTTACTTTACGAAGACTGGGCCAAATTTATTATGATTTTGATGACTCCAGAACCTTGCAGTACTCACCAGTACATACATGCTACATGATCAACCTTTTCTGATCCACTCCAAACCTTTTCTTTCACAATGCAATCACAGAATTCAACTTGCTCTTTAACTATATATATTTTCTTCGATCCAGTAATTAAGGACCTACCATATGTTGAAGAAGCGGCCAATAATAGCTGTTTCTTGGCTGAAAGCTTCGATAGCCTGCTTGGATGCTCCATACACTCCCATATAGGGGAAGCCTTTATGCATGTATAAAAAGAAAGAGAATCTATAAACTGCACTTCCTCCCTTTTGAAAGCTGATAAAAACAAAAGATGTGCAATAGATAATGTCTCAGATTGTGAGAACACACACACACACACTCTCTCTCTCTCTCTCTTCTCTCTCTCTCTCTCTCTCTCTCTCTCTCTCTCTCTCTCTCTCACAAACACACACTCTTCGAATTGTACATATAATATCGGGACCAAATTGAACGAGCTAAGAACCAATACAACTTAAGAGAGAAAAAAAAACATGATCATGACATCATAATGTTGCTATTGGTAAATACTGCTTTATCTAAGAAAATAAAAAACATACACAAAATAAAAATGTATTAATAAGTTTAATAATTAATAATTGATTTGTTAAAAGAAAGAAAGGTTTCACAAATCATCTCAATTGATACCTTCTTGTAAGGGGTAATTTTCTTCGAGGGAAAACTGCCTTCAACAAAGCACACAATAAATAAACAAAATATTAAAAGAAAAGGACGTACCGCGCTGTATATCATTTAGCAGGGTGTAAAGTAACTCAGATTTTCTAGGTTCGTTTTTACTTCAAAATTATCTGAAAAGCACTATAAAATTGAAAGAAAATGAAGAAAAATGAAAAAGAAAGGTTCTTTATAGGATGGGGCACAATCATTGCCTTGACTTGGAAATTTCTGCTCTTACAAACTTTTTCGTTTTGGGGGGGGGGGGGGGGAGACAAAGGCTGAGACTCACCATCTACAGAAAAGTATTCTGGTTGTAAATCCGAAGAGTCTTCGGCATGGTAATGAGCAGAAGTGCTTTATTTTAGGGGAACTTATATTTTTTACTACATCATAATTGTGTATAGGCCTATATGCCAGATAAGGCTTTTTGCCAGTGGGTCGGGGAGGGGATAGTGCCCCTTGGTTCCCACACTGGTAGAAGAATAGGATAAATTCACATCTTACAAGAGATTCCATTGTTGCTTGATATGTTGATTATGCGACCGGACCTCTGTTTCTTCATCACCGGAAGTATTTCTCGAGTGACCCGGAAGTTACCGAAGAAGTTGATATCGAATACCCTCTTGACTTGTTCCACCGTGGCCGTTTCTGAAACGTTTACCATGGCCACCCCTGCATTGTTCACTAACGAATAAGGGGGGAAAGAAGGTCTTAGTCATCAAAATTCAATGTTTCCTTTTATGAAACTGAAGGATATAAAACTACAAATCCATTGAGTAGACCTATGTTACTTTGGGTCCACCAAATCCTTTTGTCAACTGATTGTCTATTGTCACCAAAGTTTACAGGCACCGATCTGTTTCTTGATATGATATCATTGTATTAGGAAGTGTCGTAGTCGAATAGTTCAAAAACATGACTCGGGATAAAGAGATCGGGGGTTCGGATCCCGCCGCGGCACTACCATCCTTTGGAAAGACAATAACTTCCATTAGCCTCTCTCCATCCAGACTCTAACTTGGTATCTGGTAGGAACGAATTCCTTGACTCTTGTGAAAACCTAACTTGGTAAACTAGCTACATGCAGCTCGAGTCACTATAAGAGTGCCTTGAAATGGGTGTTATAGAAATATTCAATAAATATATATTATTGTTTATATTTACCAAGAATATCAATTCGTCCTTGTTTCATTATCACCATGGCAACTGCATCCTTGACGGACTCATCCTTGGTGACATCCATCTGGACCGGGAACAACGTCTGGTCCAGGATCTGCTTCCCATCTGCAGCTTGTTGCAGCACTGTTTCGTCTGCGAAGGGCTTGAGTATAGTGGCATAGACCAAGAACCGATGGGTGGGATCTTCGGCCAGCGTGACAGCCGTAGTCAACCCGATGCCCGATGAGCACCCCGTTATAGTCCGGCAGCCAAATCCAGATTATTGGCCTAACCTTGTTTTATGGTCTATAGTTTTTTTTTCAATGGATTTTGATTGCTTAGACCTTCTATTTCAAGAATCCGATTGCTGACACTCTGTCAGCCTTGAGCAATTTACGATATATGACGTCATACAAAATGGCCGCCAAAGTACATGATTTTCCTTTAAAAATGAATAATAAATATATAATAAGGATTTTTTCTTCAATTTTTGGCAGCCAAATGTCTGTATCTCTCTAGGACCATCACTAAAAATATGTTTCGTGGTGTTGCATGGCCAGAGATGACCAGCTTATTTGCATATTTTGAAATAGCGCCCTCTATAAACATATTAATTTGAATAAAATATGTGTGCCAGCCAAATGCCAATTTCTTAAATCTATGTCACGTTGAAATCATATTAAATGCTTTTTGGGGGAAACAATTGCAGTTGTGCTGCATTAATCTTTCATCGTGTTTGGTACAAATTTAGATAGGGTAGGTGTGGGGAATGGAAGACCCTTAAGCACATTTGCATAATTTACATAAACATGAACAATGTTACACAAACAGACATTTTTTGTATTCTCTTTAGTATTTTTTCTCTTTATTTGGTAACGAAATTGTGGTGATGATGTAACTGATTCAGGCGCGTACACAGGGGGGGGGGGGGGGGGGGGGGGGGGGTGTTTGGGGGGTTAAACCCCCCCTTTGGTAATTTTTTGTGTGTAAACCCCCCCAAATTTTTCTCTAAACCCCCCCCCCCTACATATGTCACCCATGGTTGCCATAAAAAAGCTGTCCTTACCCCCCCCCCCCCCCCCAACGGAGCAAAAAGTCAAATTTTCAAATTTCGAGACCAAAAAAAAAAAAAAATGTGTCCTCTTACCCCCCCCCCCCCCCCCCCCCCCCCCCCCTCCCCCCCCTCCCCCCCCCCCGCTTATTCAGCGGCTGGCTGAGTCGTTGCGAAATTTTCGGCCCGATTTATAAATGTTAAACCCCCCCCCCCCCCTTGAAAAAATCCTGCGTACGCGCCTGAACTGATTAATAAGATAACAATGATTAATGACGTCATCACCAAAGGTCTCTCATTACCTACATGTGTACGTAATAAGGGACAGTTACAAATCAAGACATTTTAAATACAATTTGAATGAAAATGGGATTGTTATAGTTAGTTCAAACACTTTTTGAATGATATACATGCAGCCAATGAACTTACTGTAATTTTGAAACGATTTTAAAACAATGGGGCCCAAAATATTTCTGTAGTTTTTTGTTTACCGTAATAAAGGTGCTCTCAAATATGTTAAAATACTTTCAGAATAATGTTCTGGCAATATGACTTTTACATTTATCAAACTCACAGCATAGAAACAACTTCTTAAAATTAAATGCATTCAAATTAGAATGGTGACACGTACAACCAAATATGTTTCATGATAGTGCCTTTCAACATGAAATGAACAACTGGGGAGAAGTAGGCCCCCATCTTGGACCTGGTGTCCCCCATTACCTACACACATTTCTGATCAGACACCATTCATAATGTGAATTGCAACACCCATTCACAACACACAGTGGCCATAAACTTTCTGTGATGGTTGGCACATTTCATAAACTTCCTTTTAAAACTTTTTTTTTTAAGGGCCACCCCTAAATATCTGCATACACCACAACATTCAGTGAAAATTGTGTTTTTATATCAGAGCAAAATTTTACGATCAAAAATGCTTATCTTGGTCAATTTTGCCAATTTTCTCGTAGGGAGAACGCACTGTAGTCTTCGAAATGAATTGGATATATGCAGTTGTGTTGTTGAAGGCCACATATGTCGCTATATCAATATTGGATCCAACACGGACAGACAGTGATGGGTTCAAGCTTGGTGGTCTCCAATTCCCTACACCTACCCTACATATGTCAAGAAAAAATATGGCTATGAAAGAATTTATTTTTCAACAAATCGGTGAGAAGTGGTTTTACGGCACACATTATTATTCAATTAATAGGCTTTATTTAGACCAGCATTGCTCCAACGTCAGCGAATGTGGATAAAGCAGTTGACATCTATACTAGACAGATGCATGATTTTCAAAAGAAATTACCTGGTGGATTCTATGTCACAATTTCCAAGAATGTTCAAACCGTGGCAGACATGAAGAAGTCAATGTTGGGGTACGAAAGTCTATGAAAAGTTGATCTACTCCAGAGTAATAGGACTGCAGACAAGTTCAAGAGAGGTCAATGTCAAGGACATTTTGTCATAAGAGCTTTCACCAGTCCCAACAGCACTTTTTGATGATTCTGGAAACGAGCACTCCCATGTCAAAGACGGACTTATAGAATTTGACAAAAGTTGAGATGTCAGCCAGGCATGAGACACTGGAACAACCTTGTACAGTAATTGATGGTTGTGCTCTGCTGTGGATGAAAATCTGATGATGTTTGCTTGGTGTTTGACAGATCCGAGAGTATTTAGAGGTCATAACGGGTCTCGAGTCTTCCAACTGAGTCCCGCGTCACTGCTGCCCTCCAAGAAACTATCTCTTACTGTTCGTCGTCGTCGTCGTTGTCATATAGATCATGGCTCACCCTTGTGACCCGTTTGATGAGACCTTTTGATCGGCATCTGTCTCCTGCAATCCGGTAGAGTGTCTTTAGTATTTAGAGGGTGGCTAGTGATTTCCCTAAGGTCGTCAGTCCATCTGAGCTTGAGTCTTCCTTTGTTACGTGTTTCTTCAAAGGTACCTTGAATGATAATTTGTCAAGGTTGTCTCCTGATCTTCTGCTAACGTGACCAAACTATTGTAGCTTGTACTTGTCAATCCTGGTAGCAAGTGGCGGTTGATCTCCGATGATGGACATTAATTGTGTACATTGGTGTTGTAATCTCTTCATGATATCCCAAGTAGCTTCCTCCAACACCACATTTCAAAGGCAGATTGCCGAGCTTCCACCCTCCTTGACAATCATTGACCCAAGAACATTATATAAACTTGTCCACTTGATCAACTTCTTCTCCATCAACCACCATGCTCTGTTGCATGTAGTTAATTTCCACCAATCATGATCTTGGTCTTTTTCACATTGAGGTAGGGTCCAAATTATTCACTTGCATCCTTCACTCTTTTTTATGGAGTTCTAGTAGTTCTTCTGATGTTCTTGTTATAAGTGTTGTCAGTGGCATACTGAGCAAAAACACTTAGAGGGGCAGAAAAACAATCTGCATCACCACCACTCATACATGTTACATGCAGGCCCCGCGGAACTTTTTTTTTAAAGCGGGGTGGGGGGGGGGTTGAAGTATTTACGATCAGGAAGAGAGGAGCGCAAATTGGCGTGGTGTTCAAGGGGCACAGCCCCCGGAAGCTCAAGGGTTTCAGGCATTTATTAACTGTAAGATGAACATATTTTGATACTTCATTTCACCTCGGGTCACTTTCTTTCTTTCTAGTTCTCTTTAACATACTTTATACAAAAAGTGAGGGGGGCTCGAGTCCCCTGAGCCCCGCTGTTCTGCGGACCCTGACGTGTAGGCTTTTAAATAAGCATATTTTTTGCTTGACTGTGGATTTACTAAAAAGTGAGAAAAAACCCAGGAAAATCATGTCATTTCAGCAACATTTGTAAATAACTGGTATCGAATATATAAAAAAAAAACAGTTTGAATTTTGTTTGGGGGTTCAACTGTCCCCAACCCCCCCCCCCCCCCATACCCTTCCCCATTAATACGCCAGAGAGTGTTGTATTGTCGGCGTATCTTAGGTTGGTGATCGTTCGTCCACCAACAGAAACTTGACCATTAAATGCCTTTCTCATGATGAATTCAGCATAGATGTTGAAAATTCATGGTGATAGGTTGCAGCCTTGACGGACCACTTAACCAATAGTGAACCTTTCGGTGTCGCCATTCTCTGCTCTTACTGTTGCTTCTTGGTATTGGTAGAGCGACTGGATGAGTTGAATTATATGTGCTGGAAAGCCCATCTAGCTCATAATCTTCCATAGGCGTTTATGTTGTACGCAGTCAAAAGCTTTGGAAAGATCAATAAAGCTAGGGAGAGAAGTTGTTGAAACGTGTCTCTAGTGTTGCTAACTTCACTATCTTTTCATGACAACAAACTACAGTTGATCTACATCATAATTATATGCGCGAGTCTGCAGGATGATTGGGTGCTCAGAAATAGGCAAAAGCACAAGCAGGCCTTTACCGTCAAGATGAGGTTCTTGTTGAAGTGATTCCAGGCAGTGATGTCATGCCAAGGAAAGGTCTGTCCACAACATAGTTATGATGAAGCAGGCAACATCAAAGAAAAGCAAGCGATTGGAATTGATGCTAATGAGAAGATGTATGTTAGGGTCCTAGTGGATGACACAGACGTCTACGTACTATTTTGCATCATTATCTACATGACGGACTTATAAAACGCCAATTACCATGGAGACGCCCCTTCACAAATCGAACTGTTATTGATGTTCCTGCCAATGTAGACAAGTTAGGAGATATCATTCCATCGATGTTGGCAGGACATGCGTTGACGGGATGCGACACTCTTGGGGCATACTTTGGCATTGGATAGGGTACAATGCTGAAAGTGATGAAGCAGAAGATTCGACTCCCTTAGGACTGAGTTGGCAATGTTGATGCAGCATGGTCATATGTCATCACTCAACCTACTCAATGCTTTGCTTCATGTTATGGACAGTCAACAACCAACTGAATGTCAGAGGCTCGTATCAACGTGTGGCTATCAAGGGTCCGAAGACTAGGAGCTCCAAACACCCCCAAACCTTGCCTCACTACCTCAAACTACTGAAGCGTTTGTAGAAAATGTTAGGAGAACTCATTTGCAAACATGCGTGTGGAAGCACGCATTACAGTCACGACCTTACTTTGCAGAATTAAGTGTTAAATGACACCCTCTTCCACATGGAATATTTTAGGGTTCCCAACACTATAGAGAGCTTTTAAACAAATTTCAAGATTTTGAAGCAAACTTATAAACGGATATAGTCCTGTATCGTAGTGGTAGTTCGTAAATTTTAGGTTAATTTAAAAGAATCTAGTACCTTAGAATACAAATCTAGTTTCTTAACGCTGTCACTGAAAATGGGCATTTATCACCATATGCCACCTCATATCTATGGGACAGAGAGCATAAAATTCAACCGTGTTTTGTTCGAGTATCAAATTACAAAATAAAAATAAATGTGCAGCACAATCTTTACTCACTGTATTCAGTGCATCTGACTCATGACATATGATAATCTCATGTTAGAAATTGGTATTTGGCCATCATTTTGACCTATGCAAGTAAATGTGTCTATAGAGGGCGCCATTCCTAATTATGCAAATTTGCATATCATTTGTGATCATACAGCATTGTAATTTTTATTTAGTGATGATTCTAGAAAAAAATCAAGATATTTGACTGCCATTTAATGTAGTAAAATGCTGTTAAAACTTTTTATATCATTAATTTTGGTTAAAAAGGGGATTTTGGCGGCCATTTTGTATGACGTCACATATCTCAAATTGCTCAATGCTGACAGAGTGTCAGCAATCGAATTCTTCAAATTGATGGTCTAAGGAACTATAATCCGAAGGAAAAAAAACTATAGACCCTAAAGCAAGGTATATCGAGATGGCTGCCGGACTATTATGAAAACTATTAGCGGCATCCTATAGCTTTAACTTCGGCACTAGTAGACATAAAATGACCTGAAGATTAATTAACTTAGCTGTCAAAATTTCTTTCACTAAATGCCTTTAATGTATCACAAATGGCTTAAATATTTCACCTTAGTTTAGGGGTGGTTGGGGGCGCATCCCGAAACGTAGCTACATTGTGCAGATACAGAGTTTCTCCTCGTGCCGTTTGCCTATTTATGATGTAGTTGTGTGTATTCGAAGCGGAAAAAAAAGCCTCTACATGAAAATCTTAAAGCTAATCTTGAGCTCTGGTATGAGAATCGTATGTCGAGAGAACATGGCTTTAACTCATCCTGGATTGTTTTTCCTGCAGTAGACTGATCGTTTTAACCAGTAAAATAAAACAAACCTAACAAAACACTTGCTGGAAGTCATCTTTAATAAAAACCATAACTGCCATTTGTACATACGTACACTGTTAAGCCCATCGTGTCGGGCCCACTTACCCGGATTTTCTAATCTTTCTATGCTTACTCAGCCACTATACATTTTCTACCAAAATTGCTTAGCATATATATGTCATTTATTTGTAATCATGCAAATTCAGTGTAAGTTTCGATGGATTCTGTAGGCCTACTTTACAGAACTCCAGTTTATCTTTTAACACGAAGATTCAAACAGATTCTAATTACTTACTAAATAAATATGAATCAATGTCCTTGAACACCCAGGGTTAAGACTTCGCGAAAAAAACATTTAAAAAGATCTTACCTTAACGGGAACACGTACCAGAGTCTAACTGGTTACAAATCTGCATAAAGCTATATTGTTAACCCCTTATGCAAGGGGTTATAACTTATATTAAATGTTTGGGTATCTCAATATGTATATGCCTACTGCCAACAATATGTTATCTTGTGTCAAACTGAACGTTGGACCTTGAATGACGCGTTCAGTATAGGTACGAGATTAAAAATACTGTGCTGTAATCTGAAGGAAGAAAATGCTTAATCGCACAAAGTGCTGTTTTTATTTATAGGCCTATATATTAGCCGCTTCTATGTGCAATAATAATTTTTTTATGTGCGTATTAACTCCAATATGTTATTAAACACTTTGTAGACATTGGGATTACAATGACTGTAATTTGTTTCATTATCAATACTATCAGTAATTCAGTATTAATATTGTGATTGTCATAATAATAGGCTAATGATAATACCAATAACAACAACGGAAACAGGAACAACATACCACTAATGAAAACGTTAACAACTACAAAAATAATAAAAACAATAATAACAATAATAGGCCCTTATATCAATAATGGCACTGACGATGATAATAATAATTATACTACTACTACTACTACTACTACTATCAGTAGTACAACTACAACTACTTCTACTACTTCTACTACAGTAACTACAACAACTACTAATGATGGTAATAATAATAACAACACTGCTGGTAATGATAATAATGTTATTAGTAACTTTGTAAGCTTGTAGTATTAATGGTGGAGAGTAGCAAAAAAAAAGTATTTCTATGAAACAGTATTATAATCATCTAGTTTAGTTGTATTGTCCTTTTGATGCTATTGTCGGTCTATACCAATATAACTTTATCCTTATTAATACTTGACTGTGTAAACCTTCAAATTTTCAATTCTTTATGTCACTTGTTAATGTAAAGGCATTTGTACAGATACTCTACATGACTCGGACAGAAACTGAAAAGAATTCAAAACTTCGGTACATATTGATTTTAATAGCAGAATCTCTTAACGATTAGAACTTGTATTACACTTTTTACAACAATAATCAGCTTCATTAGGTCATCATACTGAATTTTATTCAGCTTAATTTATCATAACAACTTTGCATTTGTAGTAGAAATGAAGTTAACGTTAATGATAAAAATGACACGAAAGATCTTAGAACCCCAGAGGCCAGAGCCATCTATACACAGAGTGTGGCCAACCCGATTCGAGTTGGAGACACTATGGCGACTACTGCTTTGTTGGGCAAGCACATAATAAAAGAATATACGCCATGTTGTGACCCAGTGAAACCAAGTTGGCCAAACTCTGAATATAGATGGCTCATCCCGTTTACAACTGAGGGCAGCCTCTAACGTGAAGTGCAAAATCATAACTATCAAGTATTGTGTCTACGTATACGCTATAAAGCGCTGTCTTATATACGTTTTAGATCCGAGGTAGGGTTAGCATTACGGTAGGAGCAGGGCTTTAGGGTTAGGGTTACACATGGGTGGAGAGTGGCAAATGTAACCCTAACCCTAGCCCTATGAAACAGAATAATATCTCTATATTACTTTTGTCTAATTTGTATATGCCTTGAACGTTGTTTATAATTTTACTATACAAATAAGAGAGAAATCAACATTTTGCTACTTGATAATTTTAATAGCAGAATCTCTGAGCGATTAAAACAAAAATTACACCTTTTACAACAATGTTCCGCTTGATCAGATTATCCTATTGAATTTTATTCAGCAAAATGTGTAATAAATGATGTTTTTACACTATGCATGGGTATCATGATATCTACAAGATTTACTGCTGGAAGGGGCACATGCCCCCATGCGCCAATGTAGCAACGTATTATGGTCTCATTCCGCCATGCAATATTGTTTTAGACCACCTATTTCACTACATATTATAAATATCCTGTTTGTTTTCATGTGGCACGGTGGCACTATTGTTGTTTAGAAGAAAAAAAATTCGCGGTTTTAGACATTGGTCATGATTCAGTTCATTATGAGGTAACTGATAGTTGAGGCAAATCACACACGTATGCGCTCCAGGGTAAGAAGGTATTATTATTTTTAATACAAAATTAAATACAAATTTAAATTTTTCAATTTGTTAATTTTATTTTTTAAAGACGAACTTTTGATGCAGGATATAAAACAAATACACTATGCCTTGTTTCGAGGTACTGGATAAAGCTATGGGCCTCGGTGACTCCAAAAGTACCATTTGCTTCGGGGGCTCAGCAAATAGTACTTTTGGAGTCACCTCTTGCGCATAGTATTAACCAGAACCTCTCAAGACAGTGTATATTTGTATACTATTTCGAGCTCCGGGTCTATGAATTGACTTTGGTACATGCCATTGCTGCAAATGACACAAATATCTCCTGTATGCAAGCTATATGTTATCACCATTACACTTTTGTATAATAGAGAGCCTCTGAAAGAGGTACAGATACATTCCGTATCCATTGTCCTCCATCATAAATCATCCGGTCGATAGCATTTTGCCATTGACCAGGTGGAAGGTACACATCGCGAGAAAGAGTACCATTTTCGACGATGGGCGCTACCAATATGTCATCTCCTACTAGGAACTGGTCATCACTGATCAGAGCGTCTCGATCCGTTGGTGCGATCCACCAGAGAGGTCGAATCATCGGTTTTCCTTCAGGAATTGCTTCCGTCTCTGCCAGATCAATCAGTATCGGTGTAATAACGTTCTCATGGAAGCTAGTCCATCTGCGAGATATATTGACTACTTCCGGGTCATCTTCGTACTGCCATGGTGCGATTGAATATTGCATAGACGGCATGAATGCTGTAATTTGGAGCCATCGGATGAAAAGTTCCTTGTCTGGGAGATAGGTCTCTCGAAAGCCTCCTTCATACACGTTGCCTCCTATCATATCCGCCAAGACGTATGGATATCCTAGAACACTGAAGGATAAGGCAGATGTTATGAGTGTTTTCAGGCCGTTGTTCCAACCCCACTGAGAGTCTTTGTCCATCATCCTAACAAAGATTGGTAGGTCCTGCGTCTCAAAGCCTACTCGAACTTCAATCTGTGATCCCAGTTGAGCCGCAAGCTTTACCCAGCCTGTTGTGTATTCGCAAGGGTTGACGATTTGTTCCATAGTCTTGTGATATCCTAAATAGTTGGTTTCGCCTGCGTCAAACTTAAAGGAATCGATGCCATACAGGGTACGGACATCCTCAAGCCTGTTGACAAACCAGGTGACCGCGTTGGGATTCGTGACATCGAGCATTCCAGCCTGTATTCCTGCCCACCATCTTATCAAAGCTGTAGAACCATCTTCATTTTTCACCCAGTACCCATTCTCATCACCTTCAGTGAAAGCAGCAGTTAGTATATTGGCGAAAGGTGTTACCCAAAGCGTGACTCTGAAATCTTTGTCATGGAGCTCTTTGATCATCTGGACGGGGTCGGGGAACTTTTCGGGGTCAAAGAAGAAATCGCCGTAATTTCTTCCAGCATACCCATCATCAATCTCTATCTGGCTGTTGTTAAATCCATTGGAGATGATCTCGTCTGCGAAACCTAAAACAAGCGTTTGGTTGACTGCTGTCTTGAATCTGGCCCAGGTGGACCAAATTGGAGAACGCATCATTCTGGTATCAGGCAAATCCGTCGGTTTTTTCACGAATCTATCTGTCATGTAATCGTGCACAACTCTGGTGTCATCACCAGTGCAGATAGTATAATTGAGAAAAGCCGATTTGTTGCTCGGATTGGGATAGTAGGATGATCCAAACTCTCCTCTGAAGCAAACCATGTTGTCGTTGTCGTAGTTGAGACTAACATGCAAGGGGGAACCATGCGATGCTCGTATAGCTACGCCTTTCGACGACAGCCAGTAGCGTTCGAGCACGGAGCCATAGTCGTTGTAATTGGCATACATATCACCAGAGACATACATAGTCATTGCTTCGTTCCACTCGTTGATTGGCCAATGTTGAAAGAACCTATTGGCGCTGCCGAACCACTGGTCATCGCCAAGTTCGAAACAGTCCTGAAGAATAACGTCGTTTGTCATTGCTTGCCAACCAAACTGATGGCACCTGACGTCGCCGTCGCTTTCTGACAGGATATGTAAACGGGCTTTGGAAGACCACTCGTAACACTGATCATCCTGCAGGAAGAAAATATACAAGAAAACGAAATAGAAGCCAATCATGTTAAGCACTTTCATGAAATAACACATGTTTGAGACTATCTACATGTTTTACATGTTTTTAAAGTATTTGAGACACAAGGACAGCAAAGATTAATGTTATCATTTGGGGGGACTAATTGACAAACGATCTTTCATTTCAGAATAATCTTGATATTGCTATTATGTGCTATAGTATGCATGTCGGCTTGTTATTCGCTAAGGAATAGTCGGACTGTATTGATCTTCAAGATGAAATATTTCATGAGAATAGTAACCCGTTTAGTAGAATTTTGACACAGTTTATGATTGCATAATAATTGACCCACGTACAATTTTATCTATTTCAAATTAAAATCTTCATTGATTTGCTGCTTAAAAGGATGTTCCACAGAGTACAGCTTTTGCAACTAGAACCGGAAAAGATATCAATAAAAAGTAACACTTCTTGCACGTAGAGGATAAAATGGAGGAAAGGCAATTAGGAGAGTACAAAATCTTACCTCTTCTTGGCCGGAACAATCTATGGCTGAGTTTCCAAGCAGAGTCCCAATCTGGCCTTTTAGTACGACCTCTTCATTATGTTGTATTTTGATATTACGATCTGCAGGGATGGGTAAGGCTGTTCCTTCCCTGGTAAAATAGAGAGCCTCTGAAAGAGGTACGGATACATTCCATAGCCATTGTCTTCCCTCATACATCACCCCGTCGATGGCATTTTGCCATCGGCCAGGTGGTAGGTACACATCGCGAGAAAGAGTACCATTTTCGACGATGGGCGCTACCAATATGTCATCTCCTACTAGGAACTGGTCATCACTGATCAAAGCGTCTCGATCCGTTGGTGCGATCCACCAGAGAGGTCGAATCATCGGTTTTCCTTCAGGAATTGCTTCTGTCTCTGCCAGATCAATCAGTATCGGTGTAATAACGTTCTCATGGAAGCTAGTCCATCTGCGAGATATAGTGACTACTTCCGGGTCATCTTCGTACTGCCATGGTGCGATTGAATATTGCATAGACGGCATGAATGCTGTAATCTGGAGCCATCGAATGAAAAGTTCCTTGTCTGGGAGATAGGTCTCTCGAAAGCCTCCTTCATACACGTTGCCTCCTATCATATCCGCCAAGACGTATGGATATCCTAGAACACTGAAGGATAAGGCAGATGTTATGAGTGTTTTCAGGCCGTTGTTCCAACCCATTGAGAGTCTTTATCCATCATCCTTACAAAGATTGGTTGGTCCTGTGTCTCAAAGCCTACTCGAACTTCAATCTGTGATCCCAGTTGAGCCGCAAGCTTTACCCAGCCTGTTGTGTACTCGCAAGGGTTGACGATTTGTTCCATAGTCTTGTGATATCCTAAATAGTTGGTTTCGCCTGCGTCAAACTTAAAGGAATCGATGCCATACTGGGTACGGACATCCTCAAGCCTGTTGACAAACCAGGTGACGGCGTTGGGATTCGTGACATCGAGCATTCCAGCCTGTATTCCTGCCCACCATCTTATCAAAGCTGTAGAACCATCTTCATTTTTCACCCAGTACCCATTCTCATCACCTTCAGTGAAAGCATCAGTTAGTATATTGGCGAAAGGTGTTACCCAAAGCGTGACTCTGAAATCTTTGTCATGGAGCTCTTTGATCATCTGGACGGCATCGGGGAACTTTTCGGAGTCAAAGAAGAAATCGCCGTAATTTCTTCCAGCATACCCATCATCAATCTCTATCTGGCTGTTGTTAAATCCATTGGAGATGATCTCGTCTGCGAAACCTAAAACAAGCGTTTGGTTGACTGCTGTCTTGAATCTGGCCCAGGTGGACCAAATTGGAGAACGCATCATTCTGGTATCAGGCAAATCCGTCGGTTTTTTCACGAATCTATCTGTCATGTAATCGTGCACAACTCTGGTGTCATCACCAGTGCAGATAGTATAATTGAGAAAAGCCGATTTGTTGCTCGGATTGGGATAGTAGGATGATCCAAACTCTCCTCTGAAGCAAACCATGTTGTCGTTGTCGTAGTTGAGACTAACATGCAAGGGGGAACCATGCGATGCTCGTATAGCTACGCCTTTCGACGACAGCCAGTAGCGTTCGAGCACGGAGCCATAGTCGTTGTAATTGGCATACATATCACCAGAGACATACATAGTCATTGCTTCGTTCCACTCGTTGATTGGCCAATGTTGAAAGAACCTATTGGCGCTGCCGAACCACTGGTCATCGCCAAGTTCGAAACAGTCCTGAAGAATAACGTCGTTTGTCATTGCTTGCCAACCAAACTGATGGCACCTGACGTCGCCGTCGCTTTCTGACAGGATATGTAAACGGGCTTTGGAAGACCACTCGTAACACTGATCATCCTGCAGGAAGAAAATATACAAGAAAACGAAATAGAAGCCAATCATGTTAAGCACTTTCATGAAATAACACATGTTTGAGACTATTACATGTTTTACATGTTTTTAAAGTATTTGAGACACAAGGACAGCAAAGATTAATGTTATCATTTGGGGGGACTAATTGACAAACGATCTTTCATTTCAGAATAATCTTGATATTGCTATTATGTGCTATAGTATGCATGTCGGCTTGTTATTCGCTAAGGAATAGTCGGACTGTATTGATCTTCAAGATGAAATATTTCATGAGAATAGTAACCCGTTTAGTAGAATTTTGACACAGTTTATGATTGCATAATAATTGACCCACGTACAATTTTATCTATTTCAAATTAAAATCTTCATTGATTTGCTGCTTAAAAGGATGTTCCACAGAGTACAGCTTTTTGTAACTATAGAACCGGAAAAGATATCAATAAAAAGTGACACTTCTTGCACGTAGAGGATAAAATGGAGGAAAGGCAATTAGGAGAGAACAAAATCTTACCTCTTCTTGGCCGGAACAATCTATGGCTGAGTTTCCGAGCAGAGTCCCAATCTGGCCCTTTAGTACGACCTCTTCATTATGTTGTATTTTGATATTACGATCTGCAGGGATGGGTAAGGCTGTTCCTTCCCTGGTAAAATAGAGAGCCTCTGAAAGAGGTACGGATACATTCCATAGCCATTGTCTTCCCTCATACATCACCCCGTCGATGGCATTTTGCCATCGGCCAGGTGGTAGGTACACATCGCGAGAAAGAGTACCATTTTCGACGATGGGCGCTACCAATATGTCGTCTCCTACTAGGAACTGGTCATCACTGATCAGAGCGTCTCGATCCGTTGGTGCGATCCACCAGAGAGGTCGAATCATCGGTTTTCCTTCAGGAATTGCTTCCGTCTCTGCCAGATCAATCAGTATCGGTGTAATAACGTTCTCATGGAAGCTAGTCCATCTGCGAGATATAGTGACTACTTCCGGGTCATCTTCGTACTGCCATGGTGCGATTGAATATTGCATAGACGGCATGAATGCTGTAATTTGGAGCCATCTGATGAAAAGTTCCTTGTCTGGGAGATAGGTCTCTCGAAAGCCTCCTTCATACACGTTGCCTCCTATCATATCCGCCAAGACGTATGGATATCCTAGAACACTGAAGGATAAGGCAGATGTTATGAGTGTTTTTAGGCCGTTGTTCCAACCCCACTGAGAGTCTTTGTCCATCATCCTTACAAAGATTGGTTGGTCCTGTGTCTCAAAGCCTACTCGAACTTCAATCTGTGATCCCAGTTGAGCCGCAAGCTTTACCCAGCCTGTTGTGTATTCGCAAGGGTTGACGATTTGTTCCATAGTCTTGTGATATCCTAAATAGTTGGTTTCGCCTGCGTCAAACTTAAAGGAATCGATGCCATACTGGGTACGGACATCCTCAAGCCTGTTGACAAACCAGGTGACCGCGTTGGGATTCGTGACATCAAGCATTCCAGCCTGTAGTCCTGCCCACCATCTTATCAAAGCTGTAGAACCATCTTCATTTTTCACCCAGTACCCATTCTCATCACCTTCAGTGAAAGCAGCAGTTAGTACATTGGCGAAAGGTGTTACCCAAAGCGTGACTCTGAAATCTTTGTCATGGAGCTCTTGGATCATCTGGACGGGGTTGGGGAACTTTTCGGGGTCAAAGAAGAAATCGCCGTAATTTCTTCCAGCATACCCATCATCAATCTCTATCTGACTGTTGCTGAAGTCGTTAGCTATGATTTCATCTGCGAAGCTTAGAACAAGTGACTGATTGACAGTTGTCTTGAACCTTGCCCAGGTAGACCAAATTGGAGAACGCATCATACGAGTATCTGGCAAACCAGTAGGTTTCTTTCCGAATCTTTCCGTCGTGTAGTCATGAATCACTCTGGTATTCTCACCAGTGCAGATAGTATAATTGAGAAAAGCCGACCCGTTGCTCGGATTGGGATAGTATGATGATCCAAACTCTCCTCTGAAGCAAACCATGTTGTCGTTGTCGTAGTTGAGACTAACATGCAAGGGGGAACCATGCGATGCTCGTATAGCTACGCCTTTCGACGACAGCCAGTAGCGTTCGAGCACGGAGCCATAGTCGTTGTAATTGGCATACATATCACCAGAGACATACATAGTCATTGCTTCGTTCCACTCGTTGATTGGCCAATGTTGAAAGAACCTATTGGCGCTGCCGAACCACTGGTCATCGCCAAGTTCGAAACAGTCCTGAAGAATAACGTCGTTTGTCATTGCTTGCCAACCAAACTGATGGCACCTGACGTCGCCGTCGCTTTCTGACAGGATATGTAAACGGGCTTTGGAAGACCACTCGTAACACTGATCATCCTGCAGGAAGAAAATATACAAGAAAACAAAATAGAAGCCAATCATGTTAAGCACTTTTATGAAATAACACATGTTTGAGACTATCTACATGTTTTACATGTTTTTAAAGTATTTGAGACACAAGGACAGCAAAAGTTGATGTTTTCATTTTTGGGGGACTAATTGACAAACGATCTTTCATTTCAGAATAATCTTGATATTGCTATTATGTGCTATAGTATGCATGTCGGCTTGTTATTCGCTAAGGAATAGTCGGACAGTATTGATCTTTAAGATGAAATATTTCATGAGAATAGTAACCCGTTTAGTAGAATTTTGACACAGTTTATGATTGAATAATAATTGACCCACGTACAAATTTATCTATTTCAAATTAAAATCTTCATTGATTTGCTGCTTAAAAGGATGTTCCACAGAGTACAGCTTTTTGCAACTAGAACCGGAAAAGATATCAATAAAAAGTAACACTTCTTGCACGTAGAGGATAAAATGGAGGAAAGGCAATTAGGAGAGTACAAAATCTTACCTCTTCTTGGCCGGAACAATCTATGGCTGAGTTTCCAAGCAGAGTCCCAATCTGGCCTTTTAGTACGACCTCTTCATTATGTTGTATTTTGATATTACGATCTGCAGGGATGGGTAAGGCTGTTCCTTCCCTGGTAAAATAGAGAGCCTCTGAAAGAGGTACGGATACATTCCATAGCCATTGTCTTCCCTCATACATCACCCCGTCGATGGCATTTTGCCATCGGCCAGGTGGTAGGTACACATCGCGAGAAAGAGTACCATTTTTGACGATGGGCGCTACCAATATGTCGTCTCCTACTAGGAACTGGTCATCACTGATCAAAGCGTCTCGATCCGTTGGTGCGATCCACCAGAGAGGTCGAATCATCGGTTTTCCTTCAGGAATTGCTTCCGTCTCTGCCAGATCAATCAGTATCGGTGTAATAACGTTCTCATGGAAGCTAGTCCATCTGCGAGATATAGTGACTACTTCCGGGTCATCTTCGTACTGCCATGGTGCGATTGAATATTGCATAGACGGCATGAATGCTGTAATCTGGAGCCATCGAATGAAAAGTTCCTTGTCTGGGAGATAGGTCTCTCGAAAGCCTCCTTCATACACGTTGCCTCCTATCATATCCGCCAAGACGTATGGATATCCTAGAACACTGAAGGATAAGGCAGATGTTATGAGTGTTTTCAGGCCGTTGTTCCAACCCCATTGAGAGTCTTTATCCATCATCCTTACAAAGATTGGTTGGTCCTGTGTCTCAAAGCCTACTCGAACTTCAATCTGTGATCCCAGTTGAGCCGCAAGCTTTACCCAGCCTGTTGTGTACTCGCAAGGGTTGACGATTTGTTCCATAGTCTTGTGATATCCTAAATAGTTGGTTTCGCCTGCGTCAAACTTAAAGGAATCGATGCCATACTGGGTACGGACATCCTCAAGCCTGTTGACAAACCAGGTGACGGCGTTGGGATTCGTGACATCGAGCATTCCAGCCTGTATTCCTGCCCACCATCTTATCAAAGCTGTAGAACCATCTTCATTTTTCACCCAGTACCCATTCTCATCACCTTCAGTGAAAGCATCAGTTAGTATATTGGCGAAAGGTGTTACCCAAAGCGTGACTCTGAAATCTTTGTCATGGAGCTCTTTGATCATCTGGACGGCATCGGGGAACTTTTCGGAGTCAAAGAAGAAATCGCCGTAATTTATTCCAGCATACCCATCATCAATCTCTATCTGACTGTTGCTGAAGTCGTTAGCTATGATTTCATCTGCGAAGCTTAGAACAAGTGACTGATTGACAGTTGTCTTGAACCTTGCCCAGGTGGACCAAATTGGAGAACCCATCATACGAGTATCTGGCAAACCAGTAGGTTTCTTTACGAATCTTTCCGTCATGTAGTCATGAATCACTCTGGTATTCTCACCAGTGCAGATTGTGTAATCCAGAAAAGCGCTTGAAGAATCTTCTGGTGTTGGGTAGTAAGATGATTTGTATTCTCCTTTGAAACAAACGAGGCCGTCATCGTTGTAGTTCAAACTCACATGAAGTGGCGAATTATGCGATGCTCGAATAGCCACACCCTTTGACGACAGCCAGTACCGTTCGAGCACGGAGCCATAGTCGTTGTAATTGGCATACATATCACCAGAGACATACATGGTCATTGCTTCGTTCCACTCGTTGATTGGCCAATGTTGATAGAACCTATTGGCGCTGCCGAACCACTGGTCATCACCCAGTTCGTAGCAGTCATAGAGGACGATGTCGGGCGTCATCGCTTGCCAGCTCATGCGTCGGCATGTAATGTCATCTTCTACTTCTCGTCTGACTTCTAACCTTGCTTTCTGCTCCCACTCGAAGCATTGGATTACATTCTGTTAAAAGAGTAAAAAGAGCGAAATAGTTTCAAGAGAATCTTACAAGAAACTTCTTCTGTTAATGAAAACAATAAATGATTCTTATTTCTTGAGTGTACAAACCGAGAGCAGAGAGTTTTAGAAATAGCCGAATTGAGGACCTTTTGTATGAGCGCACATGATTTCTATAGGCAATAGACTGAGTATTAAAGTTGCCCTTTAAAGTTTAAAGTTGAGTTCGGGGTAAGCGGACCCTTTTTTTTTTTTTTTGGTCTCGAAATTTGAAAATTTGACATTTCTTTTCGTTGGGGGGGGGGGGGGGGGTAAGGTCACTTTATGTTAGCCGTGGGCATAATCTTTTTCTTTTTTTTTTTAAATTTAAAAAACAAAAAAAAAACAAAACAAAACAAAAACAAAAAAAAACAAAAAAAACAAAGGGGGGGGGTTTAGTTTTTTTTAGGGGGGTTTACACACATAAAAATACCCCCCCCCCCCCCTGCGTACGCCCCTGCGGGAAGATATATAGAAGCCCCGAGATTACCTCTGCGACGATAGTTTGTACTCTCGCCAGAGTTGTCGATAATCATCATTGCTTATTATCAAAGTGATATTGAAACATACTGTTGGATAGTCGGGTAATCTATTCATATAAGCAAAGGTATCTTTAAAGAGAAATAGGCAACTGTACCTCTCCTTCGCTAGAGCACTCCACGCTGGACCCATCCAGCTGCATTCCCACCTGGCCGCTGAGAACGACCTCGTCTCCGTGTCTGATCTCCACGTAGCCACCGGTGATGGGGACGTAGACCGGCTCGTCGGAGTTGTCGATAAGTACCCCGCACAGGACGGCTGCCAGTATGGCCCCTGCACCCAGTACAAGCCCAATGATCAGCATTAGCGTCCGATTCGATTCCATGATTGCCGGTTGACGACTCGCACTTTCGATTGATCTGAGTCAGAAAGAACGACATTACATCACTGTATTTCTTTTCTGAATGAAAATGATTATGTGTCGTTGTTTTTTGTACATAATACGTCATATCAATTGAGTATTACCCCCGCTAAAAAGTGATTATTTTTAGTGATAGTGAACAATAATTGGTCTTATTTACATAGGGTGGCCACATCAGTCTGATAACTGCTCTTCCTGGCAGCGGCCCTATAATTAGTACTACCCAAGCATTGCCAGATAAACTTTTTTTATATACGTGGGTCACGAGGGGCATATTAGGCAAAATACCTTGTCAGAGGTCAGAAGATGTGAGCACCAAGCAAAGGACAAACCCTTGGCCGGAATCAGATTTAAGAGCCTTTATGATACCACAGTGCCCCTACTGCCTATGAAATCAAACAGCCCGGGCACACACCAGTAAGTCAAGCCGAAGGCAAGGCAATATTTGAATGGTTCATTTAGCCTTCACTCTTTATCAATATTTCTCTTACATGGCGTGTCAAATTCCACACCAGTCGCTGACGCAATATTACGTCAGCAAAATTAACGCCTCGTGTGCAGCCGTACGTTTTGAATCGTCATCGTGGGTCTGATAGATAGATATGGGCAGAGCCATCTACACACATAGTTATTTGGCCAAATTGGTTTTACTGGGTTACAACATGGCGTATATTCTTTTGTTTTGTGCTTCCCCATCAAAGCAGCAGTCGCCATATTGTGACCAACTCGAACTGGGTTGGCCAAACTCTCCGGATATGGGTAAGTAAAGCACGTACGAGAGGACAATCCTACGCCGTTACACAGCTACGGATGACTGCAACATGACAAGTCGTAAAACCGTTAATACAAATCTTAAATGTTAATGTTATATCTATATGAATCAAGTATAGTCAAGTTTAGCATGTCGATGGCTAATCTCCCCCCCCCCCCCCGAAAAAAGAGGAAAAATGAAGAGAAACACAGAAGAGGAAAGAACAAATTACACCATAAAAGTGTAAATGACTAGATGAAATAAAATAAATCGAAGAAATGGTTCTGTAACTTGCGAATCCTAACTACAACGAGTCTACGATATCAAAAAAGAAGAAAGGGGTAGTGATAATCGTATTGACCATTGTAAAAATAAGAGTCTTGAAATTTCGAACAAAGTTTTAAAAAGAAATAATGCTTACCTATACGTGACAGTCAGCTACTTATCCTAATTTAAGCTAATGACCAACAATCACTACACACGTCATACTGAACTCAGATGCACGACTCATATAACATGTACGAAACAAACCAATATAATATGGTATATAAACGCATTTGAATGACCTTTGTTCAGAGAAAATAAAGCTCTGTTGCAACTTGTTATCACATAATATAGTGTACAGAGGCTTAAAAGTGGGTCCTTTAAACACGGCAAATGTATAGAATGATAATATTTACTATTCTCAAAGACAGAGAGAGAGAGAGAAAGAGAGAGAGAGAGAGAGAGAGAGGGAGGAGAGAGAGAGAGAGAGAGAGAGAGAGAAGATGGGTTAGGGGGTTAGGTTGCCAAATTAAAGTATTCATGCCCAATTTCGTCGGGGGGGGGGGGGGGGCTTGATTTCTTTTTTGCGAAAATCAACTTGGACAATTTTTTTTCCTTGTCATTTAATCATAATTTGTCATCAAAATATCATTCTACACTCTTTGAGAACGTTCAATAATCCAAGATCACATTTTAATATTCAGATAATAATCGCCCCTTTCCTACTAAATTTAAACAAACTTATGCTGGGTTTAATCTCGTTTTAATGTTATTTTTAAATTACAGAAGTCAGACCCAGGTCTAAATCATCTCTAAAATTATTAACCTTCACTTAGACCCAGGTTTTTCTGGATAAGTACCATACAGGACACTGAGCTACTAGTGTCACAAGGGTTTGGGAGACGTACCTTTTTGTGATTCGGTATTCAAACACAAAGCAAAATCATGTTGCTAATATAGCCAAATATCAAACAATTTTGAAACATAAGTGCGATCTAGGATAACGATTTTAGTGAGGATGATAAATCGTATATCAAATGGTATATAAATTTGCCACCTGCGATCATGTAATTGAAACTCTCCCTAGCCTTAAAATTGAGTTTTTAATTAGTTTACAACAGTTGTTACTATAAAGGCGATCGCCCCATTCCTGTGCTTGGCTAATGTTTTGTCGACTATTCGACCTTTAATATATTTCGCCCTATTTTCCCCATTGTGCTTTCTCAGATTTATGACATAGAAACGGACTTTATACTTCCATCCTTTCTTTGTGTCAACGTATTGACTTGAATTTATTCAGCTGATATTCAAAATACAAACTAATGCTATGATATTTAGGGCTATCTTATTTGCTTTACGTGCAATCTTCAATCATTGCGTTAGTTGTATTTTTATATTTACTTTTTTGAGGCATTCATTCTGTGTTGATCTAATTCTGAATTCGACATGACAAACGGGTCTTCAATATAAATATAATAAAAGGTTCGTTCATCTTTACTTCTTATTTTCTTCATACATTTATTGAAATAAATTCTGTAGTGAAAAATAATGTTTGCTTTAGATAAAGGCCATGAAGCATTGCTATATGATCTATCGGCAGCATTTGATACCATCGATCGATGAATCGTGATATTTCGTATGTAAAGTAGGAGAGGAGTCGGTGGCGTTGCACTCCCGAGTTTTGAATCGCACATTGTAGACTGGACCACCAAAAAAATATGGAAAGTCATCTCAATCCAGCATGAGTTCGGTAGGCCTCCCGCAGGGATCTGTTTTCCGTCCATTTGGCTACACCATCTACGTTCTACCGGTTGGAGACATCGCCCGTCATCATATTACCACACTTACACTGATGACAAACAACTCTACATAACATTTGATCCTAAGAAGGCTTTCAGCATAGATGGTGCACTCAGGCGCAGATCATGGATTTCTTAAGGGGGGGGGGGTGAAATTTAGTTGTATGTTATTATGTATGAATATTTCTTGTAAACGCTGTGATAGTGTACCATGGAGAGCGTACCAAATAATAATAATTATTATTATTAATGGCGAAAGTAAGGCGCAACGCCAGACAATTCACTGGCTGAGGCGGGGGAGGGGGGGGGGGCGGGGTTGTTTTCTACCTTGCAAAGGAAACAAAATCGTGGGATTTTACTCTAAATTCTCCTTCTAAATACATTTCCCTTTTTCCTCAGATGGGGCAATGCCTCAATGGCTATGCGGCCATTCTCTGGATGTATCTCCAGTCTCCTTCCTACAGGTCGAGGCGTCTAGATGTTGCGCTGCCTTCTAAAGGAGACACATACGAAGAGAGGGAACTTCCATGCGATTTCAAGAGTGGAGGTGCCATGGGGGGGGGGGGGGGGGGGAGGGAGGGGGTACCGAAGAGTACATGTATAGGTGGTCTGTATTCATGCAACCGGTAATATGAAACGGCAGCTTGTGTTCAGCACACGAGCCCTTCCCTCCCCATTTCTATTCTAATGCATTCTTCTAATAAAGCTTTTGTTTTCGTTTCTCCCGTATATTATTCTCTCTCTCTCTTCTTTCTTCTAACTCTTAACCCCTTCATGCCTTTCTCTCACGCGATCTCTCTGATTAACAGTTTCTTACCACTCTCCGTTCACTGTCTTTCTGTTTATAACACACGGTTTCTGCAAGAATTAATCGAGGAATACAAACCCTCACGCAGTTTACGGTCATCTTCACAATAATTAAACCTCGTATCTACTTCTGTGTCAACTCTTTCTTATGGTAATCGCTCCTTTCGCAAAGCTTCTGCTGAAATTTGGAACAGATTACCTTTAAATGTAAAAAACTGTCAAACCGTTAACCTATTCAAAACTAGTCTCAAGACACATTTATTCAAAATTGCGTTCGATGATTAATTTACTCTGTTTACTTTGACGTGTATTCCATATGTATTGTAATTTGTATGTTTATTTGCATTTTTAGTTTTGTATAACATGTAATTGTATATCAGTCTATTTTGTGTGTATGGTGCTTAGAGACTTCGGTGGTGAGCGCTTTATAAGTAACGTTTTTATTATTATTATTGTTATAATATGGCTTATTGTTCATAGATAACGTTTTTAATTTTCTCAGAACTTTACTGATCATTCTCAATGACCCTTTAAATTGATCAACAAAGTTCTGCAAAGATAATCTACACGAGTAAACCATAATAACAGTGTACATGCTTGCGTGTATGTGTGTCGTAGCTCCCACTCTCTCTCTCTCTCTCCTTAAAGAGGGGTATTTTGGTAGTGTTATCTTTGTCATGAAAACTCTCTTCCATTTTATTTTCCACTCTCTTCAGCATCATGCTCACTTATACGAGTGACAATTTTTGATCGACTGAGACTTGCAACCGAATCTCGATAAAAGTTAATAAATTTGAGGGGTATTTTGGTAGTGTTATCTCTGTCATGAAAACTCTCATCCATTTTATTTCCCACTCTCCTCAATTTTCTCTTATTTAGGGTTGCATCATGCACACTTATACGAGTAAATTTTTTTGGATCGACTGAGACTAGCAACCGAATCTCGATAAAAGTTAATAAATTTGAGGGGTATTTTGGTAGTGTTATCTCTGTCATGAAAACTCTCATCCATTTTATTTTCCACTCTCCTCATTTTTCTCTTATTTAGGGTTGCATCATGCTCACTTATACGAGTAACAATTTTTGGATCGACTGAGACTGGCAACCGAATCTTGATAAAAGTTAATAAATTTCTATAGCTTTCAAGACCAAAACTTGACAAGAAACTTACTTAATGAAACAAAAATTATATTAGTGATTCAAAATGTTACACACTATTTTAGGACAATCTTACACAATCAATAACCCTAAATAATGTTATGGCACAAACAGCAACATGCCACGTTAACAAAAACATTTTATTACTTTAATATTTGGTAAACAAGAACATTTTGATTCAGAATGTTTTACAACATGACAGAAATGATTATTATAGTCTTTCAAAAACGATTTCCTTGAATAAAGTTTTCTATGTGACATAACATAATAAATGATAGACATCGGGTGAGGATTGTTATAAGACCATATTCGCCGACCCCCACTAGACTATAGTTGCCAGCTAAATGAAAAGAATTTTGTTGAATACTTATTACAATGTGATAAAATCTCTTAAGTTAATTTTAGCAAACAGGGCCAACATCATTTAATATTAATAACAACAACAACAATAATATTAATATTTTGGTCTTATACAGTGCTTAATACATTTACGACGTCTCTAAGCGATTTACAGAAACTATTATTATCCCAGTCATCGCATTCAGGAATGTCCGTTCGCATTACAGCTAAGCGTCATTGTACAGATGTTCACAATGCTGAGCAATGTACAAGGACTTTCGCATTCTAATGGGATTCGAACACTCAACCCTTTGATTGAGTGTCAAGCGAATGAACCACATTACCAAGACACCTCCACATGAAGGTCTGTTAAACAATCAATCCTCCATCTCGAATTGATTTTAGGCTTGAATACCGGCAAAATTTGAAATATAGAAAAAAACTGACTATATATATATTACGAATTTTGTAAACATTTTGTTCAGTAAAAAACACACACAAAGATTCAATTCTTATTTGCATGCTTCATTAGTTTAGTTAAAGGTAAAGACCAGTATTGGAAACGCCCCAATTTCAAAAAATGAAATGGAAGCTCTCATTACCAATCATGTGAAAGAATATGTTTTGACTAATACATGATGATAAAAAAATTGCTGGGAAACCGCCTACTAATTCATATATTTGGTAAATTTGTTTCTCTCATGGTCTGTGAGAGATATAGGGTAGTCCCATATACATCTTTCTGTGTATAGTGCGTGTAACTTTACGAAGAATGGGCCAAATTTCCTATCATTTTGATGATTCCAGAACCTTGCAGATGCTAGATGCTAGATGATCAACCTTTTCTGATCGATTCCACAACGTTTCTTTCACAATGCAATCGCATGACCATAACTGGTCTTTACCTTCAAAGTGGTCATGTTCCACACAAAAAAATGAATGAAAGCTTAATAATACATCAGGAATCTGTTTAGAAGCATATATATACATTATGTATAGACTACACGTCTTCATTAGTACCATTCTTTTACATAAAAAGAGCCCTGAACAGAAAGTTTGAACTCCGACCTCTTGTTTGGGACGTGCATGACCCTAGGTCGGAAAATTATCCATGGTTGCCACTATCCAGCGGACAATATCTACCCGAGTCAATAATGCTCCTCATTCGTCCGCTTTAAATGATGGATGATAAAAATGAATAATTCTGTTGTGTTTTCTGTACAATGATAACAGAGATTATATTAAAGCCGTTCATAAATACGGATGAAACAAGTCTATAAAACAATTTCAACCCCCATAAATTTACCTATCTCTCTACAAATTTAATTAAATTTTAAAAAAAAATCATGCTAATCAAATATAGCACATTTCGAGCCCCGATATCAATATATGTACAAAATAAAACCGGTAAAGCCTATGTATATAGTTGGTCCAGTACACAATGAGAGTATTACAAAGCAAATGTAAATATTAAGGACCATTTTCGCGACACAAATAATTAGTACATACTAACACTAATGTTTCACACAGAGATATATGAATACTTTCCTATAAAATTAACTACTGTATTGTTGAAATCGTTTGACTGGTTCCCCTCAGTGAACGACGGTTAATTTATCTGCTTGACACAAATACTATATTCTTCTATTGTTATGATAATCACACAATAATGTCTAATATATTTCATACACAGAAAGACGTACATTTATAAGAGCCAACAGTACTGTAAGAAATTTTTAAAAGTTACCGTTAAGACCTCAGTAACATCGACACAAAGATTCACATGATTCACAATCAAAGTTTACATCTAGGGAGATCAATCAAATAAACTCATTTTTTTGTTGTTGACAATTGTCGAACAGAAAAAGGGATATTGTTTATACTGTCAAATACATTACTCATATTTTCATTTATTTTCTCAAAGCGATCAGATTCACTTCCATTAACATTCAGAAACTGAAGTCCTATTCATTATAAATAAAAAAGTTCATTAAACATGTACCAACCAATCATTACAAATCAAATTGAAATGAGTTTCTTTTAAGGTCAAGCACCACCCCCCCCCCCATCAGTGAAAGCTATTAGATTTGGCAGGAATATTGTGTTTAATTATTCATCATTGTTAAATCCGTAATAACTTAATTTCCCAGTATAAGAAGAAGAAAAAAAAACCACGTCGGTGTCTGATTAAATCTAAAAGCGATTGAACAACATACAAAGTGCAAGTGCCACAATAAACAGTGCCCTCATCGGTGAGATGGCAACTGCACCGCCATCAGTAGGCTCGGGAGTAGAAGTTTCGTCTCCTTCACCTTGGTCCTCAGGTCTGCTGTAATAGAGTGTGCGGTCATTCAGAGGGTTGACGAGACGGTAGTTGTTGACGGTGGTTTCGTAATTGCCTGCGCTGTCCCTGGTGTCGCCGTACACGTTGCGTAAAGTGTCAAGCTGTTAGAAGAACAAAAACGAATTAATTATTATTGATTGTTCAAGAATTAGTCATTTACAAATCGAATACTTAGACATGTTGAAATTGGAAGTCGTAGCTTGCATCGGAATGACAAACTTTCTTTCTTTATTCAGCCAGTTAATGTTACACTGCTCTTGAAATTTTTTAATACTCCTTCTACCAAACTATTACTTCTTCTTCTTTTTTTTCTTCTACTAGTACTACTTCTACTCCTACAACTAAACTACCTCTATTACTATTACTACTACTACTACTACTTCTATTTATTATAAGATGGGTAAAAGAATCTCTGCATTCTGATTGGTCAATTACCGTGTAGTTATTTTTACTGGATTTTTTTTTTCTTCATATTTTTTTTTTTTAACATACGTGTGTTGATATGCACGCGATATCAACACGATATATGCGATATTGGAATCGATAACACCGATATCCCGATTGTTTGCATCTTTTCTCTTAACTTCTCCACTAAGGAAAAAAACAACCCCAAAAGTAGATGGCGAAATCTGATTTTCCAGCTTCTGTAAGAAGAAGAATTGTTGGATGATTCGGATGCAGCTATAGCATGAAAAGGTCAATTAAAGAATGGATTCTCAAAGTGGGAAAAGTTTGCACATATCAAGAACGTCAATTTAGCAGACATTTTAACGCCAGAATTGGATGAACTGTTATCGTTCTAAACTATAAGTTCTATGCTTCTGTACATAGACTGACGGTGAGTTGTCCCGGTGAGTTGTAAACCTAGAAGTATCTTTATTTAGTACCTTTGCTAAAACGCGCTATGGCATACAATTACAACGCCACTTTTTGGATCACTATACTTTAGATATCTGTAACAAATTTCAATTTCCCGAGAGCACATGCACGTAATTGTTTAGGGTTTTGGGTGAAACTGAAGCGAGAGGGGCCGGGAAGCACCACACATAAAGCCTCAGTTTCTGTACTTGATATGGACAAGATCCCAACCTCTTCTGATTTAGATTGCACCTCCCCAAAACTCAAAAGGCTTGCAAAATAATTTTGTATTGATTTAATGACTTTCTTTTGTTACGGTCTCATGTTAAGGTCAGTTACTGACTGTATTTTGTTAAGGTTTAGGCCTAATTCATTACATTTGTTTTCACCCATTGCACTAACGGACAAATTATGCAAATTAAAAAATCTTGCTTTCCGGAAAGCATGGCTAGACTAGATATATGGCAAAGTCATGCGTCCGGTAATTAACGGAAAGCATGATTTTGCCATGCACCCGGTAAATCTGTAAAATAACTAACATTTTGTATTTTTGATGATTTTTGGGGCCCCATCTTATAAAACAGATGATGCACAGGTTTAATTCGTGGGTAGGTGGAATTGTGTGCACGCGGTACCTTTGAATTTGGTCTAAAACCATTCAAAGGTACCTTGTGCACACTATTCTCACCGACGCACTCAAACCTGTGCATCATTCGTATACTTCTTCATCTTTTTCTTCTTCGATAAGTACCTACTGCTACTACTATAATACCTTCTTCTACATTCAGGAGAATAATAATTAAAGAACAAAAACGACAAAAATGATGGAACTTGCCCTGGGCTAGATGCCTCGGGTCTGCCAAGGTATTCTGCCTTGAAGCGGAGAGGGGTGCCTCTCCTGTTACAGTTTGTGGATACTCATATGTAATACTCATCATTATTATAGGAGAATCAACCAAACATTCGAAACTAAGAGTATCATGCTATTTTTAAGCTAAACTAATAAAAAGAAAGTTAGAAACGGACATGATCCCGGAGGTGTGTACAAAGTGGGAGAAAATAGGGATCATTGACGTGACATTAGACAAAATGGGTATCCAACCAATATTTGTTGTAGACCAAATTGCAATTTCATCAACTAAGTGCATGCCCCTCCCCCCTCCCTTAAACCCGTTCTCTGAAACTCACTCACCTGAGCCTGGGAGATAGAGATCGGTTCTTCAAGGACGTTCCAGATGACGGACTCGTAGCAGTTGGGCACCGTCAAGGAACCATTGTAACGGTAGAAACGGGCCAGGTCAAATGGCAAGACGCTGCGGATTGAAAACGATGGGAGGCTCAGGGAAGTGTTGCCCGAGGAGTAATTGGCGATCTGGCTGACGTAATCCAGGACGGACTTGAAAGCAGTGTTCTCATCTTCGCCAATCTATAGAGGGAAAGAGGGAAAGAGAGAGAGAAAGAAAGAGGGACAGTGAGAGAGAGAAAGAAAGAGAGAGAGAGAGAGAGAGAGAGAGGGGTAGAGAGAAAGAAAGAGAGAGAGAGAGAGAGAGAGAGAAAAGAGAGAGAGAGAGTAAAATATTTGCCATGATAAGAATGTACAGGAGACAAAAATGTTCGAATGTTAATCCTCTTACAACCGCTCACAACTTAAAGGAACTTAAAGGTACTATGTCCCTTTTGCAGCCAACCTCAAATTCTGTGGAACTTTGCAGGAATTATGAATATGTCATGTATGTCCTATCTGTGAAATTTAAACGTTAGCAGTGTCCTCATATTCAAATTATGCAAGGAAACCCGTTTACTTGCTAGACTTCACTGTCAAGACACTATTGAGTGACTGACTGGCTTTTTTCTTCTTTGGTAATAACATACATGAAAAGAGTTGTAAAGGGTACATGAGCATTTTGTCTACATCAATAACCCACTTCTTGTGATGGCCAAGATTAAACTGATTGAATCTTTGCGCAGCATAAAACGTATGAACATTCGGTACAATTGTCTGAAAATCAAGACTATTACTTTTGGGCTCTATAGCCCTAAAGTCGATTTGACAACTAATAATCATTATTTTCCCACTTGAAGACATTTTCAAGCCCCACCTTTTTTAGGGAAGTTATAAATAAGTATTATCTTTCAAATGCAGTTGGAATTTAACTTTTTCATTTTTTTGGCCTGCAAATGGGACATAGTACCTTTAAACAGAATAGCGGACAGGCTTTCCTAGATAACCAAACTACATGTATAATTAATGAATATGATACTCGACTTTTCACCGGTGATATCCACTTTAACCATGTTTCCAGTTTTACAAATCTGAGATGCATGGTCCCACGTGTTATCGGTGTCTGTGATATGGTGTAATATTGAAACCCTAAAAAGATTGCGCTTCAAAATGATCATGAAGTGCTTCAAAAAAGTAAAAATCTTTGAGTGACTCATTTTACCCAATGGACTTTCACTGTGGTAATATAAAAAACTGTTCTAAACTGTTTGGCAAAGAGTTTTTAACATTTCTAATTCCAATCACAATTATCCTGATAGTCAGACAGGCGATCGACTTGTAAAGGTCATGGGATAATAAATTATGATTACAGCAGGCTTATGCCGAAAGGGGGCGCTCTTACCTGAATCATCACACCCACTGCGGTGACTGCATCCCACTGCAAGCTTGTTAAAGCTGCCCCGAGATTGGCGTATTTGGCCCTGTCGTAGTGAACCATGTGCAACTGAATAAATCAATAATGGATTAATAATAATAATTGATAATTATAATTTATAATTTATTCTTGTCCATATTGTGGAAATATAGCAATTACAGGCAATACAGTAATTAAGAAAGAAAGAAGAAAAAAATCAACAACAACAAAAAAAATCAAAATAATAATAATAATAAATGAGGAAAATGTAGTACAATAGAGACGCATATATACATCCAAACAACCAAACCAATATCTTAATGTTAAAGTAAAAAAGGGGTGTAGCTCTTTTCATTTTCGTTGTTCATCTTCTTCCTTCGTAAAAATAAATAGCATTTCGCTACTAATTCATCATCTTTTCCTTCACTTTGTTGTTCCATTCGTGATGATCATCATTTATATAGTTACATTTTGTTTATATTTTACAAACTCTACTGCTCGTACAGTAGTATCCATGCAAATGTAGGGCACTGAATTTATTCAATGAATAAATAAATGACCATCTAAGACAGACAGTTAGACAGACAGTAGGAGAGGGAGATAGGGGACAGGAACAGGGAAAAAAGATAAGGTCCCCCTATACACCCCCAAATCGCTCGCCGAGTCTCCTCCGTGATGTCGGGGCCCCTTTCGTGGCTGGGCCTGGGCCCACCCGTCGCCCCTGTCGATAAGATATTTAATCGATATGATTGATCAGTATTTAGATTTATTATCCATTTATGATCCATTCGAGTAGCAATTTATTGATTTATTTATCTATACCAATACCAATTACAAAAATATGAAACATTAAATATCCATCGTTTCCCATTTTCACGTAACGAACATATTCCTTATTAATGGGTATAAACTATAAAACTATGTTAGTGTGTATCTCAGCCACCGGTTAACACACACAAAAATACACACACGCACACACACACACACACACACGCACCACCACACATATACACACACACGAGCGCGCGCGCACATACACACACACACACACACACACACACGCACGCAAGCACAAAACATTAACAATTGTTGGATATTTAAAAATCGTTGTTAAATGTTTTTCAATAAATAAAAGCTCATATTGTACATATCGATTTTCCGATTTTTTTTTCTTTCTGGCCTTAACAAGAATTATCTCACCGAAGGTCGTACGGATTGGCAATAAACGAGGTTATCAACAGAATAACATAATTTAGTGGTTTTCTTTGTTCAGTTCACTTAAAGGTAAAGACCCGAGTTCTGGTCATGCGATTGAATTGTGAAAGAAACGTTGTGGAATCGATCAGAAAAGGTTGATCATCTAGCAGATAAGTATTGGAGTGTAGTGCAAGGTTCTGGAAACATGAAAATGATAAGAAATTTGGCCCAGTCTTGGTAAAGTTACAAGCACTGTACACAGAAAGATGCATATGGGACTACGCACCACGTGCGCGATATCTATCCTGTTCGGATAGATATAATAATTTACCAAATATATTAATTAGTTGGCGGTTTCCCTGCTAAATTTGTATCATCACGTATTCGTCAAAACATATTCTTTCACATGATTGGTAAAAAGAACTTCCATTTCATTTTTTTGAGAGGGGGGCGTTTCCATAACTGGTCTTTACCTTTAAAGGAGGAGAAAATCCTGAAACTATAACATTTATTGAAAAGAAATAAAAAGAAGGGGTCACCCCCTCCCCACTGTAAATGACTCACCTCTGCAGGGAAGGCATTGCTGTTAATTAGATGTTCTGAGCCTTGAGAGTTGATAGACCCCCAGTGAAAGTGAAACTGGGAAGCTGTGTAGGTAGTAGGGAGACCGCCCCCAGAGAGCGTGTAAAAGGCCTCAACAGCTTCATGCAATTGGACGGTTACTACGTTAAAAGGAGAAGAGAGGAAACAATGGTTATATTTGTTAGTCATCACACGTATAGCTTGTAGTTGTGGTAATTATTATTCATCGTAATATAGTCATTTTATTTATCAAAATAGAGTCATGTTGCTTTACTTAGTCATGTTATTCATCAGATTATAGTAATATGATCTTTGTATCCTTACTTCCATGCCCGTTGTTTACAATTTCCAAGTTAGGGTTAGCCTCGGTATAGCCATCCGGAGATAAGGAACCAAGATCAATGTGGATGGCGATGCTGGTGTTGATATTGATAGGCGACTGGGAGGTTCCATTGCAGTAGCTACCCGGGATGAGATGCCATTCTTCGCGGGGATTGTCATTATTGTATGACCAGCCTGCAAAGAACAACCACAGAAATAGTTCATAGTCAAGTTGTCGTATTATCATATTTTATCTTCAGTTAACTATCACTATGAACATTACTGACAAAGAAAGCGGACAAAATATACAGTTCCTCAGGTAGACAAAGGAACATCCCTTCACTGCTATTATGTAAAAATGTGTAGCACAGGTGTCACATGCATATTCACCTTTTTACATAATAGCAGAGAAGGGATGTTCCTTTGTCTACCTGAGGAACTGTATATTTTGCCCGCTTTCTTTGTCCGCCATATTCATAGTGTATTCTGATTAAATAGCTCTCATTTACATTGCTGTACAATTATCTTTATTGCTTTTTTTCTCAATGTTATCATACCTTTGAAAATTCGATAGTAGCAGTATGACAGTTAGTAGCAGTGATAGTAAACAACAAAATAATAGTAGTAGTAGCTAGTAGTAGTAGTAGTAGCAGCAGCAGTAGTATAGTAAAGTAGCAATAGTAAAGCAGTAGTATAGTACAGGCCTGGTATAGTAGTAGTCGTTGACGAAGTGTTATTGGTAGCAGAAGCAGAAATAGAAATAGAGCGTGGAGGGCCAATAATATACTTAATTATACAAAATATTAGAATTAAATTTTGCGTCATTACCTTACTTCAAGACTAGTATACAAATATACACTGTCTTGAGAGGTTCTGGTTAAAACTATGCGCAAGAGATGACTCCAATAGTACTATTTGCTGAGGGCGCAGCCCCGAAGCAAATGGTACTTTTGGAGTCACCGAGGCCCATAGTTTTAACCAGTACCTCGAATAGAGGCATGGTTTATTTGTTTTATATCCTGCATCAACATTTTATTAAATTTAAAAAAAAAAAATTGGTAAGATATTTTTTTTTTAGAACAAAAACAAAATTTAAATTTTATCTAAAAGATTTCAAATATTTTGTTTTCATTCAATTAAGATTTAAAAAAAAAAAAAAAAAAAAAAAATATCAACTCTCAAATAGTAAACCCAAATAGTACTCTCATATAGAACTTTCTAAAAAATAGTTCAAATATTTCTGGTCATGTGACGAGCTATCAACTAATCAAAAGCCAACAAATTTTTGATGCAGGATATAATATTATTTAGAAAAAGAATATCATTTTCATATTCAGGAATGATTCATCAACACTAGAGTTAAAAATAGAAATAGAGGGAAAGACGAAAAAATTAAGTTCCAATGAATGATAATTAAACAGTTCAAACAGCGTTCAGAGCACTGATCTAGAACCCCATATCGTAAATGCTGCTAAACTCATTGACGATTCGTTAAACTTCGGAAGTCTTTCATTTTCTCTCTATCACGCTTTAATGGTTAATAATTATCTTGAGGAAAACGGCATTTAATATCACATCCCATTCACTGATCAAACGCTTTCATGAATGACAAAAGAGCAAAAGACAGGAGATGGATCTAGCAGATATTCGGTAGACTGAATCCTTACGCGGGTATGAGCCTATGGTATGAGAAACAGCAAATTATTTACATACGGGTAATGATCCTGTCAGGTGTACGAGTGCTTAAATTTGTGGTTCTTGATAGCTTTGGGCGAAATCTTGGATCCTTGCCCATCATTAACGCTCTAAGGGGTACCAGTTCAACGCCGTTCAATCAGGTCATTCGGAGCGTTGGTCCGTTAATACAGTACGTGCGTGCGTGCGTGCGTGCGTATGTGTGTGTATGTTGTTGCGTGTGTGTGTGTGTGTGTGGGTGCGTGTGCGTGCCTGTGGAAAAGGTGTAAATTCAGAGGTAGATCAATATTCCTTATCTGTTTTTGCTATAAATTGGACGTCAAAAGCAAATAAAACTAGATGGAATTCGACTGCGCGCAGTCGAAAATGATGCCTCCGTCATAGAGCAATTTTACAAACCAAAACGGAAGAAATTTTTCAAATTCAAGTTCAATTGTAATCCATTAACAGGTTCTCAGAATATCGTGATTACAAACAATTTCTCATATACATATATGACCCTTTGAACTTTGACCTCATGATCCTAATATCTACTCAGCTCATTGGCTCTGCAAGATATCCAGAGTTAAATAGTAATCCATCTGTCAGTTCTAATGAGAATGCGTTCACAAGCTATTTTTGCATACATAATGAGCCCATGACCTTGGACCTTATGAACCAAGAATCTACACAGTTCATTGGCTCTGCAAGATACATAAATGATCTAAGTTTGGCAGGAATCCATCAATCTGTTCTAATAATAACGCGATCACAAGCTGTTTTTGCATACATAATGGGCGCTGTGACCTTTGACCTTTGACCTCGTTACCCAAAATCTAATAAGTTCATCGGCTCTGCAAGTAACATACATGACCTAAGTTTGGCAGGAATCCATCAATCGGTTCTTGAGATAACGCGATCACAAGCTGTTTTTGCATACATAATGAGCCCTGTGACCTTTGACTTTTGACCTCGTGACCCCAAAATCTAATCAGTTCATTGGCTCTGCAAGATACATACATGACCAAAGTTTGGCAGGAATCCATCTATCGGTTCTTCAGATAACGCGATCACGAGCCGTTTTGCATACATAATGAGCCCTGTGACCTTTGACCTTTGACCTCGTGACGCCAAAATCTAATCAGTTCATCGACTCTACAAGATACATACATGACCAAAGTTTGGCAGGAATCCATCAATCGGTTCTTCAGATAACGCGATCACGAACTGTTTTTGCATACATAATGAGCCCTGTGACCTTTGACCTTTGACCTCGTGACCCCAAAATCTAATCAGTTCATCGACTTTGCTAGATACATAAATGACCAAAGTTTGGTAGGAATCCATTGATCCGTTCTTCAGATAACGTGATCACGAGAACGGGACGTACGTACAGACGTACGTACAGACGTACGGACGGACGGACGGACGGACGGACGGACGGACAACCCGAAAACATAATGCCTCCGGCTACTTCGTAACGGAGGCATAAAAAATAACAGGAGCTTCCATGACCTCCAGTATATAATAATAGCTCACATTTAAATGCGCCTAATACTTTGTTTCTAGGCGCAGTGCATATTATTACCCCGTTCATCGGATTCATGCTTACCCGCACACAATGTATGCACATTCCCCACTTCTTGGGGAGCATTTGGCCAGTCGCCATTTTACAAGCGCCACTTGCTCATCCAACCACATTAACTTTCGCATCCTACCGGGTGTACCCATTTAGTACTTGGGTGGAGAGTGGCAAAGGTAGATCGAACCACCGGTCTGCATGCGGCCCCGAGTCTGCTGGTTGCAAACAAAATGTGGGGGGGGGGGGGGGGGGTAAGTTGGGGGTGAGCACATGACTGGCGCTATTAAATTGAAAAGATTATTTCCCGATACACAAAGTAGCACAGTGGCATTTAAGTGGAATATAGGAGTAAAAATATCAGATTCTTAAGAAAAAAGGATATGGGTTCACATATTTTTATAAAGCTTGGTATTCAGCCTTTCTCATACAAATATAATTTACGTGACCGTGTCACTACAGGTATGCTGCTATTTTCGCAATACCTTTTGTAAGTCGTCAACGATAATTTTATTGACGAGCAAGCTTGAACTACCATGATTTGGTTGGTAGTGACTGAGTTTTGCAAATTCCTTTGGAGTAAGATGGTAGTGGATTTAGGTGCATCCCTTTCTTGCATGCACTGCTAACAATATGTTGTACATAACGCAAAACGCATTGGGAAGCAGTAAACTAGCTATTCGGACAAAAAGTATGAAACTGGTTTTGTTAAAACCTCTCCCACACCCACACCCATACCACACTCACCTTATAAGAAGGTACTGATTGGCATGTTTACATTAATATTATCATTTCATGACTTATTTCAATGTTCTGCTGTCGAGTTATATACAGTCAACATGTTCGGGGCACCTCGAGAATGTTTGATGACTCTCTTTTACCCATCTATAATGGTGAATGATTATGTAAACTCACTTTTTGAAAGATGTGATGACTGAAGTGTCACATTCTTGTGTGCTTGCCATGATTAGGTGTATAACGTGATGATGCGAGGCAGTGTTCTGTTTCATTCCCGAGAAAGTTCTAGTTTCGTTGCCTAAGCATTTCATTTGATCATGAATGCAGCGGGATACACGACCTTTAGTATCACACAATATGTCTCTTCACGTGCATGGTCTGTTCAAGGAGAAAACTCCTTGGGCTGGAAAACTGGCGTTGTTTGAGTCTTACTCGAATAGACGCAGTTATTATTATATAACCATCAGCAATGGCTTTTCATTTCTATTCTCACTTATGGGTCAATGATTGCATCTCTATTTCATCAATAACTTTGATACAGATATTACAATATCCTATCTACATAGTATTTAACTTGTCCGCGCTCGTACCCCAGAGGATCCGTTCAACCAATCTAAAGGTCTTTGTGGTTGTCGGACCAAATATTTGCGAATCTGTTTATAAATTACAGGAGAAAATGCATTATAAGCGGTACCCAGATTTCTAAACTTGCTGACAAGGCATGGCAAACTACGAATTGGCCGACACCGATAACGGGGTTGCCAACAGAAATCATGGGGGGGGGGGGGGCTGCTTCCCCACACCACACCCATCCCTTTAAAATGTTCAGTTAATGTTCAGTTCAGTTATATGGGGCTAATGGTCCTTTCGGTACCGTAACTAGGGCAGCTGTGCTTCATCACGACTGCAAAAACTTGGTTTTAAAGAGAAAATGAGACATTGGTATATAGGCAACGATGAATCACAACTTTAATCAAACTTTAACGGTGGAATGTTGTCATTTTTTGTTATTTTCATGGTCGCTAACTGGGCAGGTGGCTCAACCAAGTAGCAGACAAGTCAACATGTATAATAACGATAGTGCCACAGAGGTCAATATGGGAGAAGTCTTCTGGATCCATGCCAATTAGAGGGGGTAACGATGCCACAGTGGACGATTATGCTTCTATAGGTACATGTGTATAAAAAGGGGTGGGCGTGTCCACAGTAATGACATTTACCCTTTTCTGACAATGGCGTACGTGGTATTATCAATGCACCATGGATCAAAATATGACAGAACCAGAGTCAAGATTAAGTCCCACTGTCCAGGAGGTAGGAAAAGATTGCGAGAGGGGAGGTATATTGCTCTTTTGGCGTAAAAATACCGTTCTTGATCCGTGTTCGACCAAGGAGCAATCATAAGGTCACACGCACGTATACGTTGGTCATGCATAGGCCTACATTACAGGTACTATGTCCCTTTTGCAGCCAACCTCAAATTCTGTAGAAATTTGCAGGATTATGAATATGTCATGTATGTCCTATCTGTGAAATTTAAACGTTAGCAGTGTCCTAATATTCAAATTATGCAAGGAAACCTGTTTACTTGCTAGACTTCACTGTCAGACACTATTGAGTGACTGACTGGCTTTTTTCTTCTTTGGTAATAACATACATAAAATGAGCTGTAAAGGGTACATGAGCATTTGTCTACATCAATAACCCACTTCTTGTGATGGCCAAATTAAACTGATTGAATCTTTGCGCACCATAAAACGTAAGACCATATGGTACAATGGTCTGTTACTTCAAGACTATTACTTATTGGCTCTGTAGCTCCTAAATCGATTTGACTACTAATAGTCGTTATTTTCCCACTTAAAGACATTTTCAAGCCCCACCTTTTTTAGGGAAGTTCTAAATTAGTATTATCTTTCAAATGCCGTTGGAATTCAACCTTATCATTTTTTGGCCCGCAAATGGGACATAGTACCTTTAACTGAGTGAATTGTAATAAACTGCTTGCTAAGGTATTTGGTATCTGACAAAACGGGTACATGTATATGTTAATCTTTTTAATCAATTTCGGTTTCGTTTGATGTAACATAAAAAATGTTGTTTGTTTTGTATACCTACCCAGATGCAAATTTACTACGTTTAAAAAACAACTGTTAGCATAATTCCTGGTTCCTTTTAGCCCTTTTATATTATAGTACATAAATAACACTTTGTTGACCTCTTTGTTAGTTTTCAAGTTCAAACTCGGTTCAAATCGACATATAAAATCGGAAATTGGGGGGAAATATTATTTCAATTATTTCGTTTCGTTTCGACTTCAAAGTTACACATCCTTGAATGAAGTCTGCATTTGATATATACCGATAGATACAACAAAATGTTCCCCGCTCTTGGTACCTAACATCCCTGGAAGTTGAGGGATCTCACCTTACCCTACATCTGTCTTATTTTTTGGAAAAAAATGTTGCGAAGAAAAAAAATGATAGCGTGACAGTTTTTAGAAAAATTGTGTGGGGTGCAATATCGGCTGTAGATGAACACCTTAGGATGACGCGTAATCTGACCACGTACTCGTATTTCTATTGTTGATAAAGTAATAGCCACATATATCTTATTTGTATTTGCATCCTATCAAGAAATCTGTATTTTCACGTTTCATATCAACCCATAAATACTCCCTAATATAAAGCGACTTAATAATGTGGATCAAAAACAAGAAAACACATAGATTCAATCAAATGGCGTATTCAGCTAAACCATTCAACTCGGCTTTCGGCCGGGAAATGAACCGTGCCGGGACGCCGTGGGTTTTGACCCGGTCACACCAGATAGAACGACACCACACCGACACCAGAAAACTGAAGAAAAAAATGCATATTGCCAAGAATTGATCGGTTTGATTGTGGTGGAGTTGGTTTGGCGAATTGGCGATGTGACTGAAGTATGACAGAGGAGGAGGGATTGATTGAAAGGAGCTAGTTCAAGGTAAGGAAGAGGTGAGGACCACTTTGCTCGAGTTGGCACCGAAATGTTACCCCCGAATCGACCTTCATGGAATCAACACGCACTTACCGCAATTACGTGACGAATTAAAAGTTTCAATTTGTCCTTTTGTTTTCACGTTTTTCACCTTGTTATGTCACTTAAAGGCAAAACAAGTGGATGCCTGTCATCAACTCTTTAGCAAGTGGAACGAGCAACGTTTTGGTTACCAATAAGCTTAATAGAAGGATATCTGATAGATCTTAGATTGGGGGAGGGGGAGGGGGGGGGGGGAAGTGGTATTGTCGGCGGATTCGGTACCGTCACAAACCCGCCCGGCACCTGACTGGTGCTCGTGATGGAAAAACCATCACCATCACAGAAAATATGGCCAGGCTCAGCATCATTCAATATTTCATTCCATGGGTTCACGTTTTACCATTAATATAATGCGATTATTGCAATGCTTGGCTTGTAATTTTTTGCGTTTATTCAGTTGACAAACGCTACACGATTAAATTCATCACCAGATGACAGAATGCAACGGGAAAAGAGACGATGAAAGGAAGGAAGAAATGTTAAGTTGTAAGATGAAAGGGTAAGGCAGACATTGCAATAATAACAAGATTATCAATATGCCTTGTTTAACCAGGGTAGCCTCATCAGTATTATTAATATTCACTCATGCAATCATAAGTATTATTACCCCGGCTATATTATACTTTTCCTTGTCAGTCTGATATGCCACTACCCTACTTTTCACTTCTTTGTCATTGTAGGCATATTAACTTGTATGAGCCGGGCAGGGATAGGGTGCTTTAGTCCTGATATTCGTGCAACCGTCACCTCATAGTCAGGTAGTAGAGGAAGAACAAAGATGTCATCATTTTAGCTTAATCGCCAGAATTTAAAACTTGACTTAAAAGTTGACATGGTGAGACAGACAGAGAGAGAGAGAGAGAGAGAGAGAAAGAGAAAGAGGGGGAAGGTAAATGCGGGGGAAACTACAATACAATCCTATGAATGAATATGTTATTATCTGGGTTGTCTGCAACCTTTTCACCATTCATCTATTGTTTATAAAAGAAAAGATGTGACATTGAAAGTTCTCTCAGTTCATCTTCAATACGATTATATATCATTCTTATTGTATATTGAAGACAAACATTATGACAAGAGGGGAAATGTATGTTGGAGAGCCAGGGGCGCCATGGCGTGACGGACAAGCTATAGAGCGCTACACGAGAAGGCACCATTGTTATCATCATTGTCATTATTCATTATTAATACAAGAGCTTCGACACGCTCATTACTACCAATGAATGCTTAGACAGCAATGGAACTGTCTGGGAATACACGTATTAACGATAGTTGTAATGACACAATATTAATCAAGATGAAAATGAGGGTTGAATATACGGTTAAAGGTAATACAAAGTTTTGGGACATTTTGAAAATTGGGTGGATAGTGATTCTTTTCAATTTTGATATATTTGGATGCTCCTGTGGATGAATTATAAGCACTAGAAAATTTAGTCCCTAAAACGCTTCTGCTTTCGAGAAAACTTGAATATAAAAATTTACCGGTGCTCCCGGTAAATTTTGATAAATTTCAAATAGCGCCTACGGCCGTACAATAGTTGCTGCGACCATGAAAATCTCAGAAAATGCAATTGTGATATAAAATTTCCAGACGGGAACAGCTAATCGGTCGATTTTAGTCAAGAAGCATTGTTTTACAGCTTAATTAATATCTTGGCCTTGAGAGGGAGCTATACAACATAAAAAGTTAATTATTTCAAATTTCCTAACTTAAGTCTCGATTTCAACCGCGATAACGATCACTGAATATTGTAGGATCGCATATGCTTCCATTTGAACCAAATTCATGACCCCATACCAAAACTTTGTATTACCTTTAACTGAGTGACAAAAGTCGAAACAATCATGATGGTCGCAGGTCTTTGAAGGAATCCGAACATAGTTCATTGTTCGGTCATGGTATTACGTGTCAATCATTATTGTAATTGTTTTCATTGACATAGCCTTTTTGTGTCATCCTATGTGGGCTTTGAATGGTAATGTGTCTTTTTTTTCTGACAAGTTTAAAGAAAAAGCAGGTCCACAGGTTCTGCGTTCAAAAGGTCATGGAGAGGACAAAGGTTTTGAGACAGAAAAATTGATACTGTTTGAAAATCGCATGCGATTTTTCGCAGATTATAGTGTTGCGAATATTTATATGAAAATTCATACCATGTGTGGTATATGGACATTTTCTTTGGTGCATACTGAGTTGTCAAATGGGAGGAAAACTGTGTAAAACCATGTTAACCATGTTTTTCATATTACTCGGTCATATTATAGGAAGTAAAGACGTGGCTAATAACCATCATGTTATCTTGATTACATTCCAAAATTTACAAGCGTTTGATATTTGTTCTGCTGTGCCATAGTATTATTTGTCGAAGATTATTAGATTGTATAAACTTTCTATAGAGTATTGTTCACATTTTTTAGCAGGTATTGAGGACAAATAAATTTGATGTGGGGAATTCCCGATGAGTCCCTAGGACATTTGGAGCTTTGTTTATCTTTCTGACTCGTCAAAAAATGTGTAACATAATGAGATCTGCAATGACCAAATCTGAAGGAAAAGGCCTTGCCAATAGCTTTCCCCCCTAAATTGTTCTTTAGTTTTGTGATCAGCCAACAGTAGTGTTCAAATGGCCACTTTCCATTGCCTTTGGTGCTGTTCTAGTCGTCAGCCTGATGTAACTGAGTTCAATATTGGGAAGCCCTCAAAAGAATTTCATCAGATATCTGTGAATTAATATAATAAAAGTAATAAAAATATACCAGTGATACTAATATGCTGTGAGATTTTCCCCCTCCTAAATATATCTTGGATATACCTCGAATATCAAACAAATTAAAGGTAGATATTAGTTTAAATATCAGGCCTGGGACATAAATTACAACAGCGCCAACATGCGATTGCGACACAAACTGGTAAAACCTCTAAATATATGCCGACGCGACACACACGCTATCACCAAACGACGCATACAGTGAGTGCGATGTGCGGATCGAGAGCCATATGGTTTGTTTTTCAGTTTGGAAGAATATCACAATTGTAAGAAAATTTCCCATATTAAAAAAGAAATGCTCTTCAAATATCTCCATATAATTGGAAGTATGACGAGAAACAGCTAAAAGTTTCTACCAAACTTTTATTCCACGTGTGTGTATGTGTGTGGTCCTGTAGGCATTTCTGCGTCCAGAGAATTTATTGTTTTCAGCAAGTTTGTTTTCTTCTCTTCACAAACCTCACAGCTAGTTTACATTTATTATTTAGTACTACATACTTAAGTTAATTGCTTCCAGACAGTTTCTCTCACAATGAAATCTCATGACCAGTAGTCAAATTTATATCCAGACAGAAAAAAAATCGATAAAATCAGATTCCCAATAACAGTACGACGGAACAAGGGGGCTACCATGTCCAAGCTCGTCCATTTTCGTTTATAAACTATTCCCCAAGGCTGCCATTACCAGGTGGCTAGGATTGACATTGCCTTGCAATAAACATAATCATTACTCTCCTTCAAAATTATTATGATACAGAGTACAAGCAAACTTTCAGCATATACTTCTTTTTTTTTTTTTACTGATGAGGTTTCTTCATGAACCGCCCACCCTCTATAGAACCACTGACCTACTAAGTACTACTGCTAGTACGTCCTTGCTCTTACCTGGAAAAACACACAAATTCCCATGAGGAACTTTATAAGTGATCTCTTTGGAGAGGTATCGACCAATGGCTCGGACCCTATTTTTAAAAGAGGTCAGACTATTCTGAGTGTGGTATTTCTCTCTTTGTATTCAAAAGCTTAGCCTAGGGTCGTCGATCGGTACTGACCATTTGTATCCAATCATTGAATACAACAATAGCCACCCATGAATACGAACAAAACAAGATGTGTTGTGGAATGGATTCAACACGTGAGAGCAGTCACGAATTGAAAGTCTTTCTGCGTTCGGCCAACAGATGTAGAAAAGAAGGCGAATATAGCAACCAAGGCAATGCATGGGTTACAACAATCTTTCAAAAAATGTCAGCCTACAGTGTCTCTAGCGGATGCTATACACAATGGCGTATATGTAACTTTGTTGAATATTACAGAGCATATCAAAGATGAGTTTGAAGAACAAAAATTGGAAACCATTACGCTCCGAATTGACAGAGCTTAAAGGTACTATGTCCCTTTTGCAGCCAGCCTCAAATTCTGTAGAACTTTGCAGGAATTATGAATATGTCATGTATGTCCTATCTGTGAAATTTAAACTTTAGTAGTGTCCTCATATTCAAATTATGCAAGGAAACCCGTTTACTTGCTAGACTTCACCGTCAGACACTATTGAGTGACTGACTGGCCTTTTTTCTTCTTTGGTAATAACATACATGAAAAGAGTTGTAAAGGGTACTTGAGCATTTGTCTACATCAATAACCCACTTCTTGTGATGGCCAAGATTAAACTGATTGAATCTTTACGCAGCATAAAACGTATGACCATTGGGTACAATTGTCTGAAAATCAAGACTATTACTTTTGGCCTCTATAGCCCTAAAGTCGATTTGACAACTAATAGTCATTATTTTCCCACTTGAAGACATTTTCAAGCCCCACCTTTTTTAGGAAAGTTCTAAATTAGTTTTATCTTTCAAATGCAGTTGGAATTTAACTTTTTCATTTTTTTGGCCTGCAAATGGGACATAGTACCTTTAAGAAGGAAGATGGGTATAAACCTCTCCGCTTTTAGTCTTAAGAAATTAGAAGTACAAACGGGCGGTGCCTGTTTGTCATCGACCATCTTGCAATCACAAAGTTCATAAGTGCAAATTCACAGGTCATTAGATGGACAATCATGTTTCTGTCACTGCCTAGTATTGACGATGGCTATAGCTCCAATTTTTAAGTATTTTCGCGTGGATATTCAGCCATTTCCTGAAAGAGAAATACTCGTATTTGAGTTGTTTGTTTGATTATTGCTTGTATGTTTGTGTTCCTCTGCAAAGCGTTTCGATTTTACTTCTTCCAGGGTAGTGACAAATGAAATTGGTCCTCCCTCTTTATCCGATTCACAATGCCTGATAACCAAGAATTACAAAACCCCGCTGCGATCCTTACGCCCTTTTGTCCCCTCTTATCCACGACCATTCAAGAGAATCAGAAGGTCGGATATTCAAAGAGTGCTATTTGAATATACTTTACAAAGAACTACAATGGCAACTCGGCTACTGGCAAATGTAATGGCTTTCCAAAAAAATCATGAAATTTGTGTGCTAGTGTACGTGCTGCTTTTATAGATACGGGTAAAAAAAACTGGTCGACGACAATTTAATCTTAAGTAGACTACAGGCTATGCAACTACTTATACAAGCCCCCCCCCCTCCCCGATCCTAAAGAGAGAGAGAGAGAGAGAGAGAGAGAGAGAAGACCCGGCTCACAGAGGAGCTGTATATTTTGCCTGGTAATCCATGGGTCATGTATGTATATTCAACATAACCATGGCAACTGAATGAGCGTGTTTACGCCTTCAACGAAAAAGGAGAAACGTGGGTGGTAGATAATTTTTCTTACAGGTCTCCCTACTCATATCCAGTCAGATTCTTTCCTTTGCTTCACTATTCTGAACACGGTGTATGAAAGCGAGGAACGAAACCCCAGAAATTCCAACCTTTTGAAAGAAAGTCAAAAATCACCATGCACGAGCACAACTCGTAAGGGTGTGATTGCAAAAGACGACGGGTAAATGATAACTAAATTCGCCCAAGAGGGGGAGGGGGAGGGTTATTATGGAATACATAATACAGACATAATGATGTCTGTAGGTACTGCCTGTACAAATACGCTCAATGGCTTCGTATTGTATCATCATGGTGTTTGGAAAAATTGGGTAGTGAGAACAAAACTCGTACATATTAATGCTGTCTGTGAGATTCTTAGCAAACGAAGAAAAGGAATTATCGACAGAAGAAAGGAGGGTGCAGCAATAAAAAAAGCAAGATAATGCCATTTGTAGGAAAAGGGATCACGTAAAATGATTTTCGTCTACGTGGGAGAAATCTGAGGAGAAAGGGCGAATGAGAGAGAAAAGAGGAGACCTGATTAAGCAAAAGAGAGTTGTATTGTCAATCGCCCTCAATGCTGTCACGGTGGCATGGAACCTGAATCACACGACAGTGGTATACGACTATGCATGACAGGGACGCCAATCTCCCTGAGGTTTTATTATACCCGCATGAAGCGATTAAAATTACTCTTATGTTGCGTTTAATAAGTTAAAGAGTACTCGTTGAGCAAAAACCATATACTATTTTTCAAATACTTTAAAGATTATATCAATTCAGTGCGGTGATAAAAACACTGATTATAATAGAAAACAAAGAATTGTTTTTAAAAATAAATATACCAATATCGAAATACCTTACGATATCAAATTAATTTTCAAAATCTCCCTAAACTTTGCATTATAATAATGCAAAGTTTAGGGAGATTTTGAAAATTGGATGGATAGTAATTTTGTAGACATTTTGATATATTTGGATGCCCCTGTGGATGTATTATGAACACTAGAAAATTTAGCCCCTAAAACCTTTCTGCTTTCGAGAAATTGAATAATCAAAATTTACTGCAAATATTTCAAATAGTGCCTAAGGCCATTCCATGGTAGCTGCGACCATGAAAATCTCAAAATACGCAGTTCTGAATATCTAAACGAGTATAGCAAATTGGTCAATTGTAGTTAATAAATATTGTTTTGAAGCTAAATTAATATCAGTCTTGACAGGAAGCTATAAAACATAAAGAGTTTATTACTTACAATTTCATCAAATTTAGACTCGATTTCAACCACGATAACGATGATTCAATATTGCAAAATCGTATATGCTTCCAATATTATGTTCATTTCTTTTGAACCAAATTTATGACCCCATACCAAAACTTTGTATTACCATTAATCTCCTTATCTAGGATAATACAAGAATTTCTTTCCAAAACATTGAACTGTGTGTGACAAAAGTTTACACATCTGTAATCCTACTTTTGTTCACACGATCATCATGCATGATCCATAGCATGTGTCATTGACAACCAAAAGGTCAAATACATTCCACACACACAAAGGCTTATAGCAAATACATACATATATAATAACAATAAAATGAGTCCTGCGGCGGTTTATCGTGTTGGTGGAAATATGAGAAGAAATACATTAATATTGAAAACGACTGTGAGATTTAAAAAAAAAAAAAATCAAAAATTTCTAAAGGAAAATGATGAAGTTATGATGGAAGTGACAGCTGGTGAAATTTCACATTTAGGGGAAGTGTGGAAAAGTTATGTCATGTGAACCTTGGGAGCATCACTATTGGTTAAAGTGATGATGGATGTCTTCATGTTCACATCATGTCAATGTTCCCTTTGCCCTCTGACCTCTCGTTTTCCCCATGGTGGGCTCCCCCTGCGTGATCGCTGAATGAGCGCATGCGCCTATAATTTGATTATTACATCACGGTTGTGATTTTCTCACCCTGTAAGCCGACTCTTTAGTGGCAGAAGAGACCCATAAAAGGTCTTTGACATCTCTTTTTGGAAATTTAAAACGATAATCAATCACACACAGAAACACATGCACACACATTTACAGTATACCACCCCACAAATACGGTACAATCAAATTCTGTCCGCTGCACACGAGGCGTTATTAGCTGACGTAGCTCTGCGTCAGCGACTGGCGCGAAGGCTAATAACGCAATCGAATTGACGCCTTGTGCGCAGCGCACATTTATTACATAACGTAATCCTCTATGGAAAGCTAAATATTTATGACGCATCGCTTTTCCTTCTCGGTGCACATGATGCCACACCAGGAAGCAACATGTTTTCTTCCATATAACTCTCTCAAATAAGTCTTGTTCGACAAAAAGAAACAATTTGGAATGTGATGCTTGAAAAGATTCCCCATCATTCTAAAGACACGTTTCAACCCCCCGTAGGACTATTTTACCCTAACAACATTCACAACTAAAATAGTATTTCACCTACAGCGACCATATAGCAACCATCATATCTAAAACTGCACCCTTTTCGAGCATCTTCCTCTTTTCAATTTCATATTTACCGACAGCGGAATTAAGGAATTCCGTCACGCGTGCATGAAAAACAATAAATTAGCGTTCTGAAGCATGAACAACATTTGCACGCTATGCTTTGTAACGCTGGGAAGTACATTTACCTCTCTATCAACGCGTGTGGGCGATAATAATTATGACTTATGGAACTGACGGAAAATAAATTGACTCAGAATCAATAAAAACTAACATTGAGTATCTAGTCTAATAAAAAAAAAGTATTTTAGCTAAGTAATGAACTAGTGAGTTACCTACGGGTAAATTTGTGAGGCATTGTTATTTTCTTATTAGGGCTTACGTGGAAGGTATATTAGTTGCTAAACCGCTTTGTAATTAATATTATAATGTTACATGATAAGGAATTGTTCTAAGATGCTCAAATGGGCTATATTACTAAACTTGATTTATTTATTCTTTTCTAAAAATGCTATCTCATGACAAGCAATACCTTTAACCAATCTACTAAAGACAATCAAATGCCCTGTACAAACGTTTGCACATGGATTTAGATAACTGTTACATCATTATAGATTGGAATATACACATTGTTATTGACTCTACTTCAAAAGATAATGATTTTATTACAACATACGAAACTCTTCATTGAGTCATTATATACCTATATCTATTACGTCTACACTTCAGGACCGAATTCACATCTTCCTAATTCCACTGATTTCGATTGCATTTAATTATGCTAAAATGTGTGTATGTGCGTGTGCGGGAGAGGGTTTAATACACCCAGGGAGCAGTGAATTTAACCGACAACCCTCTCATTCAATACATTCGTGGGCAAATTTGATCCAGTTTCACTAAAGGCTCAAGCTGCTCGTGACTTTCCTTTCTGCCATTTTTGTAATCCCTTCGCCCCTTAAGACAAATTAACGGACAATGCACATTCCACTGGCGTAGCCGGAGAGGGGGGGCATGCCGCCCCTATCCAGCCCCTGAAGAAAAAAGCAGTACTTCATGCTTCATGTAGAAATCGTATACACCCCCCTCAAAAGAAGGGTTCTATCGGGTAGCGTATTTCATACTGACGAAAATGACACCAAGATTGTTTATTTGGGTTAAGTTATTTTGCTTCAAATCTTCTTTTAGCGGAACGATGTCATTTTTGAAAATTGCATCGTTTTAGGGCAAACACGTACTAGCAAACAAAAGTGGCTCATTGAGCCGTGAAACAATGCCCGCGCGAACGCATATTTGCCTTTGAAGTTTGAACCTTGCTGAATGAGCGCTTACCGGGCGGCGAAATTTTTATTCACAAACAGGTTTGCAATTTCTTATATTTCCGTTCTTCTCAATGGCTGATATGTTCTACGTCATTAGCAGCTTGGAAAGAGGTCACAAACAGTTAGACTTTGATTTTTTATTGCTTTGCCTCACTATTTATAAAGGCAAAAAAGCGGAATAAACTGAGACTTGAACCCACAACTTTAAGATTGTATTACGCTGTCCTTACCGATCACTTACCGATTACCTTACCCTATCACTCACCCTAACGGTTATGTCATTGCTAATGACGTAACATATCAGCCAATCAGATGACCGGAAATATTAGCATTGGCAAACCTGTTTGGGAAAAAAAAATAGCCACCGGGCGCAGTAACACAAATTCCATGGTTTCCCGGTTCGTAGCACTCCTGAATCACGTAGTATTAAAAAAATGACACCAAAGCAGCGTAGTAGCAAAACTGATCAACCCAAATTATATATATATATATATATATATTTTTTTTTTTATTGTAATTTTTTTATTGAAAATAAAAGTCAATCAAAATGGGTTATACTAAACACTCAGATCGCGGCGCGCTGGAAAACACTCAGATCGCGGCGCGCTGAAAAACACTCGGCTCGCGGCGCGCTGGAAAACACTCGGATCGCGGCGCGCTGGAAAACACTCGGTTTACGGCTCGCTGGGCCAATTTTTAAAAAAATGATGGTGTCTCCAATTCGGCCCTACACGCTGGGAAATTCTTATTTAAAATTAGCGACTGTTTTGAACAATACATTTTTCAATGGGGTCGCGTGGGAAAGAATTTTGAATTTGCGATTCTTTTTCTTAATGATAGAAAAATAAGAAGACAAGAATTAAGGCTGACATTAGGAAAGACAAAATAATAATGGGATAAAGTGGATTTTTAGATCAAATTAAACATAAATTAGCAAAATGTGGATAAATTGAAATTAAGAAAATTGATTTCCAGGAACAAAAATGTATATTGTCTTCACGGTTCACTATGGGAGACAGCCAAGTCTCTATAATTATGTCCTAACCCTTCGCTTAGTCGATCCTTCACATCTGCCCCCCCCCCCACTATTGAAAAATCCTGGCTACGCCTGTGGCCCCTTTCCTTCCCTTTCATCCACGCAGATCTCTCTTCTTGTTGTTGTGTATTGATAATGACATGTATCATTATTATGCAACCTTTTACATGTATTAATGTCAGGGGTGCTCAAGCCCATCACTCATCGTCGCATTCATGACCCGATTACTGTACATGGGGGACTAATCAACGCTAAATGTATAGCATATAATCAGACGTGCGTTCCCTCGTGTTAAGATAACCATGGACCTACTACGAGAAAACCCAGAGCAGACGATAAGGCCGATGTTATATCATGAAGTATCGATAGCAGAATAACTGTCAATATACAATGCAAGACTATGATTAGATGGTGTAAACACTAAAAGACAAAACAAATAGTTGCATAAATTATTAAGGATTAACAAGCTGGAATCCGAATGAAATCTGATTCCTTATCATTGTAATCTACATGGGATTGAACGAGTCCATAAATTTGTAAGACCAACGGGAGCTCTATAAAAAAATCTATAAGTACAGTGACTGAAGAGTTTATATAACTTAGGGCGCTAAGTGTTCACAATGTTTCAAAAATCAATTGTTCTTATCAGATGAAGCAAAATATCAATATCTACTTCTGAAATTTAGATCAGTAATTCATTTTTAACTGTAATATCAAACAATTTTGTATTCAAGCAAAAATTGAATTAACTGAATCATATGTCTCCAGATCACATTTCCTTGTATTTTCATTGGGTTTCTCTAACCTTCTCTATTTCACATATGTATGTAGGGCTTAGCCCTTACATTTTACTTTTCCCAAAGCGCCAATAACAATGTCGCCAATAAGAAACTTTCCACCCCGGCCTTCATTCCTTGGCTGGGGCTAAAATCCCTCTGTAGACAATATAGAATTATCCATTTGAATATCATATCTCAGAAAATGAAGTATTTGTGTCTACTTATGACCGCATAATAAATGAACTTATGAACTTACCTGGTCATACACACATCGCTGAATCAAAATGAAGTAATTTGCAAGAAATATTTAGTAGTGACTTTTTTCACGTATAATTATTACCCCGAGAAGATGTTTTTTTTCCTTCAATTTCGAAAGTCGAATGGAGGTCACCATCAGAACTTGCCCTCCGAATCTGAGTTTAAAGGTCTATAGGTCAGACTCTGTGTCGTACCCAAGGGGAAAGCGATTGATGCTATTAAACGAAATGGCTTTTAGTGGCTTATATAATTATAACAAGTACTTTTATGTCGTCTGTCGGGAATTTAAATAAAGGCGAATGATCAAAATTGCCTAGTCTCCGTTTGCGAGCAGTACACATTTGCCACATTTCCAAAGTTTTCTCGCAAAGAATGAGTGATTATGATAAAAACGCGGTCCCTATATTATGTGAACCAGATGGAAGTATCATTTTAAGAATAAAAGGAACTGTTTGATCTTATTGTTTTAGATAAATTCACTGTAACAACATCTTTGCCCTGCAGCCAGGTCATTCTCTATCAAATTTAAGATAATCCTAGTTTGGTCCAGGTAGACTAGAGTACTCTGCTGAAGAACTCAAGGAAAAGGCGGGAACTTTCGCGCTTTATTTTCACGTCGCAAAATTCCCTCGAGAAATAAAGACCGTCTGCATACCAGTGTAAGTAGCAGACGATGCATGGATCACGTGACTATAGTGCCTAAGGTTTTGTTTTCTATCATGGTTCATGATCGGGGCAGTGTGATGACACAGTAGGTAGATAACTCGTCTGGGAATTGTGTCAGAGAGCAAGAGAGAGAGAGAGAGAGAGAGAGAGAGGGGGGGCGGGGATAACAACGTGGCGACAGGCACGGATGGTGGTAAAAAAATGAATTTGATACAAATTTCAATTTCACCCCATTATAATTCCTTTTTCCGCTTGATGTCGTTTAAATTTTGTTCAATCGTAGTATCGAATTTCCCTTCGTGAAGTTATTTTGTTTATTATCGTCCATCTCGACATGGCTACTTTAATTTGAATAAATCACTGACCGATCAAAATGAAAAGGAAAGGGTCACTCTTGGATTAATAGCATGTGGTAAAATCATGCGGATAATGGAAAGATGATAGGCAACGGATGGCAGACCTATAATGGTGAAAAAGGAAAAAAGAAAGAAAGCTGGAGAGGAGGATGCGTGTGAGATAGAAAGCGAGAGGGAAAGAAAGATAAGAAGTGTGAGAAGAGAAAGAGAGAGAGATAGAGAGAGAGAGAGGGAGAGAGAGAGAGAGAGAGAGGGGGAGAGAGAGAGAGAGAGGGGGAGAGAGAGAGAGAGAGGGAGAGAGAGAGAGAGAGAGGGGGGGGGGGGAGAGAGAGAGAGAGAGAGGGGAGAGAGAGAGAGAGAGGGAGAGAGAGAGAGAGAGAAACAGACATACAGAGAAAGTCATGAGTCTTATTAGGGAATAATTCGTGTTATAATGAAAAAAACATTCTAACAAATAGTGGACTCCACTGAGGCAAAGAAAATTGTGTTATCCATTCTCAAAAGAGAAATTCCAACCAATACTTTGGAGTGGATTCCAATATCAGTTTTAGTCGGTTCACCTCCGAAACGAAGTGATCTATTACATGACTCCTTCAAAAGTGGATTTCTTCTCCTCTTTTTGAAGTTGCGATCAGCCAAATCCAAATTGGCAACTTTTGACGTATCTTTCGAGCTCCCCACCCCTTTGCTCTGGACGAAAAAATAAATAAATAATAAAACAAATCTAATAATCAACTTTATCTCACCAGTTCCTCTTTTCTTCCTGCTATTATTAAAACCAACTAAATGTCAGGCTGAACTTACCCTGTAAATTGCCACGTTTCCCGAAATCTCGTAAAGGTGTCAACAGTTCAAGAGATGTCTATAAACGAGGGCTTGGAACTTGCCGATATTACCTATAAATCATTTCGACTTTTATATTTCAAGCTTTAAAGGTAAGCGGTATATATATATATAAATATATATATATACACCTGTCTCTCTTTTCTTGGCTCATAATTTATTATATACAAAAGTAATGGTCTGGACGACTGAGACATATTTAAGCCATGGTATATGTTTGGCTGATTATTTATAGTTGACATAAAATAATAAGCGACTAAGGTTGCGTTTATCTAGCAAATTTTTGGCTAGAATCAGGTTTCTCAAACGTCTTTCAGGCAAATTTAGAAGTTGATAAACGCAAAGCCTTTTTCAAACGTCTTTAGATATGGGCATATCTAAAGACGCAAAAAGGTGCGTTTTGAATGTGACATACAGCGAGAATCACGTTTCTGAGAGATCGATAAAGGCAAAGCTGTTTTGAACCTCACATACAAATAGGACCCCACATGTGTTGTGTACAAGCATGTGTGTGAAGATGACCTCCGAGAAACTGTCTGCTTCCCGGGTCAAAACAGCTGGGCAGACACAAGGCCTTTATTTTGAATCGTGAAGGGACAATAAACGCGACATCCCGCAAATCACGATCGTATAGTGGGGTTCGATAGTGGGGTTTGATAGTGGGGTACGATATGTACATATCTAGTGGCAAGCCTTGATAAACGCGCCCTATGATAGAACGCGTCCATAAGAGCGCTACGAACATTCTTTGCTATACTTTTGGATGACAAAGATGTTTGTTATATTTCTCATTGTTTTGGTACAAATATTAATGCGTAAGGTTATAAACCTAGTATCATATAAAAAAAAGTGTTGAAAATAATTATAAGGAAGACTCAAACAATACAAAAGCAACGCCCAGTTGTTTCAATTACGTAACTTTCTTTAAAAAAAAATGTAGTCCAAAGTTTTGAAACTACTTCTTATCGTATCGTATTTGGAATAGGGCCTATCATATTTGGAATGTGACGGAATTTCAAGACCGACCTCTTTAATAAAATGTTATCAGAGTAATCGTCTTCTGTGTGGGAATAAATATAAATGAGGAATCTCACCAATCTTACATTTGATCTATACCTGAACACAACCTTCCCCTTATAGTACATACTACCATATTAATCATGTGATTCTACTACAGGATTACACATTGTGTTTCATTTCTATTCTCCACTTATAGATAATGTCAATGTTTTTTTTTGCTTGATTACGTTTAGCCTCGAGGCTAGTTCAGACTTTGGCCTTAAAAAAGGAAGTTCTTTCAAAACAGAGATAAAGACCACCGCCCACCAAGTTATCGCTATTATTTGCCATAAATGTGACGTAATTGATTTAGCGTTGAAAACCAAATCTTTTTGGCTAGTCTGCAGGCACAGACTCTGATTTGACACTTGAATACAATTCCATAAAGCCTTGAGCCGAGCCTAGCTCTGTCAATCTCTGAAGGTGTCAAATAAGATATAGTGCAAAGTCTATGGGGTGCAGTAGAACGTGCAGTCTGCATAGTATCTTAGTTTATACACTGATCTCTGTTACGCACTAGGTCTGTGCATGTGCCTGCAACTTAAATTTTCTCTAAACTACGTCCCTTTCTACATAAACATGTTGGAATTTATGATAATAATCGTTATCATTATGTGAACCAAATTAATGTTGTATTCATTGGATTATGAGAAGGATTATATGGCTTTTGAGTCGGTATCTTTGAGTTTGTTGATGATGATAGACGGGCTCCGGTCCATAAGCCCGTCTTTCTGATCTCTTCATACTAATTATAAATCATAATTTGACAGCTCACATCCGCAGGCAGAACATAGTGCAAATAGTATTTCCATTCCTGGCCATATAATTTGTATGACATGAACAGGTTTTGTGGTATTTACAATAGATTTTCCATGGACCCAACCACAATTTGTAATATATAGGGTCTATGGTTTAACAAAACGAATTTTTCAAAACGGTCCTACAAACGATGCGAGGCTTTGAGTTTCACCCACGCTCAAGCATCGCCCGCCGATATGTTACAATGCAGCATATTTTCAGTATGACACTTCTTCATTTGTCTCTCTATTTACACTGTCTACCAAGTCCCAAACCACCAAGATATTTTCTTTCAAGGTTTCAGACTTATGCAGTCAATGTTCCGGAATACTACATGAGTAAACAGATTATTGCTGATCGAGCACGCTTTCTACTTTACTGAGTGTAAGCCAAAAATTCGAAGTTTGATTTTTAATAATGTATGCATATTAAAGGTACTGTGTTCGTTTTGCAGCCAACCTCAAATGCTGTGGAACTTTGCAGGAATTATGAATATGTCATGTATGACCTATCTGTGAAATTTAAACGTTAGCAGTGTCCTCATATTCAAATTATGCAAGGAAACCCGTTTACTTGCTAGGCTTCACTGTCAGACACTATTGAGTGACTGACTGGCCTTTTTTCTTCTTTGGTAATAACATACATGAAAAGAGTTGTAAAGGGTACATGAGCATTTGTCTACATCAATAACCCACTACTTGTAATGGCCAAGATTAAACTGATAGAATCTTTGCGCAGTATAAAACGTATGACCATTCGGTACAATTGTCTGAAAATTAAGACTATTACTTTTGGGCTCTATAGCCCTAAAGTCGATTTGACAACTAATAGTCGTTATTTTCCCACTTGAAGACATTTTCAAGCCCCACCTTTTTTAGGGAAGTTCTAAATTAGTATTATCTTTCAAATGCAGTTGGAATTTAACTTTTTCATATTTTTTGGCCTGCAAAAGGGAGTCAAATTTCGACACGTCAACGATGGATTACAACGTTGACACCAAAGCTGTTAACGTGAATATGAACAGGATCTTCCACCTACGCTATTGGTAATTACTACATTGTCCTTGTGGTCTATATACATTGTCCTGCCGTTTATTGCGTGCTAATTGCGTTTCTTTTCATTTACCTTCTTAGTTTCATGCTTGCTTGACTTTGACGTACATTATTCAATGTCAAATTGTATATGTAATGAAACGTGACATATCATTTCTAAGCGCTACCTTTGTCTTCTCTCTCTCTCTCTCTCTCTCTCTCTCCCTCCCTCCCTCCCTCCATATTCTTCTATCAGCCTTTGCGTTATCACATTTCTTCAACAATTTGGGATGGCGAAAACCCTTTTATTTTGTTTTTCAAGATTTTCGAGGGAGCTAGAGTCGCCCTCATTCCCTTTGAATCATCGATCCTCTTTGAGGCACCTTTGAAAATGTCCAATTTCTAGTTCTTGTAAACATATACGAAACGCAGTCCATTGGCAAGAAGCAGATATAGTTAACATTGCTATTCCAACAATGTTTGGGACAAAGAAAGCTAAGTTAGATTTTGAAAGTGGAATTAGATCCGCGAAAGGCTAAAAAATACATAGCAACGTGGAGATGATGGAAGAAAACAGAGCGCAAGAGAGAACGATAAAGACTGAGAGAGAGAGAGAGAGAATAAAAGAAAATGGGGCAGAACTTGTCGACGATTTAAAAGATTCGCTACGTAGTTATATGCTTGCAATCCGATACATTCTTCTAGACATTGTTTCAATGTTGCTTGAACATAATTATTTGCTGTTTCTTTGGCATGTTGGTCTATTTTGTGAAGCCGAAGAGCGTTCTCAAGTTCAAGATGGAACTTAAAACACAGGGGCCAAAATGTCACAGCCGTACGATGAGTGAATGGGGAGGAATAATAATCGGAGGTATATTTCGATCAAGTACCTTGCTAGGAATTGGACACCATTGCTTGGGATGCAGGTTAGGGTTGAAGTTTTCCACCATTTCACGGCTTATTTCTGACATAAAAGAAATCTGTTATCTGGTAAGAACTAATCGCATGGATTCGATACAATGATGCAGTACATCTTTGAAAGTTAATATTTCCTCATGGGGCACAACCGGCTAATGCTCCAGCCCCCCCCCCTGCCCTATGAAACACAACTGACATTAATGTACACACAACAAAACAAGGTTGCTCCATATTATTTTATCTGAAATTGAGCCCCCCCCCCCGAAATCCAATTTGCATACATGTACATAAAAAAAAAAATTATTGCCACTTTAGTACTTTCCGAAATGCCCCCCCCCCCCCTCCCAGTTTAAAAATCCACTCATATTGAGTATAGACATGCATGGCTCTTTATCCAATTGATTGTTATCGCAATTGTTCATCAGTCTGTCAGCGATCGGCGCCGGGCTACTTGACAGAACTGACGGGTTGCTTCTACATACGCGTTTCTCCAACTGTTTCTGTTTATGTATATGATTGTGAAAGCCCCAGACATGCATGGCCACATAGAGAGAGAGAGAGGGGGAGATAGAGAGAAGAGAGAGAGAGAGAGAGAGAGAGAGAGAGTAGAGAGAGAGAGAGAGAGAGAGAGAGAGAGAGAGAAAGAAAGATGGAGAGATATAAAATGGACAGATAGACAGACAGAAAGATAGGTAGAGAGAAAGGTAAAGAGAGAGGGATAAGCGTGAGCAAGAAGAATAACTTCTTGGAACTGGAGTGATGGAGAGAGATAGACACAACACACACACGCACAGGCACACACACCATCGCATATACACACACACACGCACACATAAGCAGAGAGATCAACCCGACATTCCAAATATTTCAACGCGGTGTCTGATAAAATCTTACATAAACTCCCGCCAGTACGTGACCTTTTTTACCGCAGATAAAGTTTGCATGCTTTATTTTGATATCACGATTAAAACAGTCCCGGACCTTGTAGACCAACGTCAAAATATATCGAAGGCATGTGCTTAGTACGCTCTAAACCACTCTTCTAGGAGTCATACTATTAGGGATCATGTCGTTATGGAGTGGAAATCCAAGCTATAATTAGTGCAATCCACTTTCAAAAAGGTAATTCACAACTAGTCTGAAATGGATTCCACTATATTAAATTTGGAGTACAATCAACTTCCAGTGGCTTGCATCAGGCTTTTCGCTGTTTCCACATCTAATGTAGATAAGAACGTCGGTTACATATGGACGGAATCATCGAACTTAACACCTAGGTCTATTATTAAGATGAGCTAAAGTGGGCTATCGTTAACATTTGGCCAATCGGTATAATACTTGATATCGTATTTCACTAGGTCAATGCTCGATGCTGGATACCGAGAAGCTGTGTTTGTCTATTATATGTATCGCGTTGCCGCTGAGTACACGAATGTTTTCGTTACTTGGTACTTGGTACTTGGTAGGATTCCTCCAAAAGACGCCGTAAAGGTGTTTACACTGGGACTAATGAAAAAGCAACTCAACTATATTTGTCCATCCCAAGACCAAATTACCGTCATGAAAGAATAATTAAATTTATTTCATGTTATTTTATGTAAAATTAAGCTAAATAGCTAAAAACACCCTTCTTACCCTGATAATATAGTTCCTTTCCTTCAAGGTAAATAATAAAACTGCAGGTTTAGAGGTTACTATATTAACAATATATTTTTGATAGTAATATCTGAAAAGTCTATAAATTACAAAAAAAAAAGTCAACAAGTCAAGTTGTCAAGTTGGGTCATAAAGCGATGCCTTCATATTTCATGTTTTCTAGATTCCATTTCGCCAGCGAACATGCTCAATGTTCAATACTCATTGATCGCCCAACACAAAAGCATGTACACCTGATGTGTATTTATCTACGCTCTAGTTCGTCTTGTAAATCACATGATTTATTATCGCGAAGTTTACTGGAACATAAAATCACGTTATAGACTATTTAGTTCAATATAATGCATTTTTATGACATTCGGGGCGGATCCGGGGTTTTGTAGGTGATTTGGGGGGGGGGGGGGGGGGGGGGAGCAAAACCTGAACATGTGTACATAAGATATGGATGATAAGGTTCAAATAAAGGAGGGAACACGCGCGGCTTGATGTTTGGCTCCCGGGTCTCCCTCCTAAATTCGCCACAGGTGGTCCGTTTCCACTTCTCTTAAATCATAGGATGTCTGAACAAAACTACGTCAAGTACACAACCAGCTATGTGACAACTACACGTGATGTTTCCAGTTGTTTGCAAATATACAATGATTTATATTGTTAAAGAAGTGATGATTTTTAATGGTTGCCAACTATTCTTGTAAACTAATATTTATACAAACTCTAAACCCTATAGCAAGGCGACAGAAGTGGTAAGCATAAATTGAGTCACATGTTTCATTGAAAGAGAACATAAAAACTTGCTTCATATATTTCCTCTGTATTTGAGGCGTCTGGTGCCCGTTACATAAGAGGCGATATTTGTCTGACGTAGGATTGCGTTAACGATTGGTGCGGCCTTTGACGCGCCAGATTCATTGACGTATACATGCGTTAAGTACATTCACGGGCGTGATTAGCACACCTAACATCGCAACCGAAAAACGCCTCGCGTGCAATGGTCAACGGATTTCAATAGTCGACGACAAAAGCCATCAGCCCATAAAGAGTCTTCTGCCGAATTAACCTAGCTATAACTCATTCAAATCTTTTCCGCCATTCACATCCTGCCAAAGCACTACACGTATAAAGTGGAAACCTGATAGAGTTGTCAAAATGACGCAGACAACGATGTCGGTGTTGATGACGTTAATGGTGGCCAGGCAATTCTGTTCCCCGTCATCGCTTTCATCCAAATCATCAACCCGCCCTCACGTTCCGCATCTCAAATTCAAACCAGATTTACCGCGAGTCGTTTGGTTGCCCACAGCAACCGAATCACATCCAAGATGCCTAATAGGTTCTCGTCCCTTTTGGAGAATTACATTTCGACCACGAATGAGTACAAACAAACACCGCTTGGCTCGATAAAGGAAATTGAACGAATGAGCAAACTTCAGTTGAGGTGATGTAGTATGTCTCATAAATAAGGACTAAAAAGGCGTTATTTTAATACTGACAGCTTTGAAGAAGGTCGGAACTTACAGGAAATTGATGCAAACAACTGAAACATGTACCGTTATTGCAAGTATAGAACATTCAATCGGAGTACTATTCCATGTGAAATTCTATTCTCTGATGTAAGGACATATCTCAGCAGTTTCTCATATGGGGGATAATTTAAAATATGTTCATGACCTTTACTTCACCTTATTGTTGTTACCATATCTACAATATGGAATAATTTTGAAAATAATCCTCAATATCTTTTTTTTAAATAAAAAAAGTAAAATGCAGTTAGTCGGAACTGTAAAAATATGTTATTTTAGTCTATAAGTTCATTCATTTGTTTATTTGTTTTAGTGACTAAATCTACCAGCAGAACGAGCAAAGTTGGTCCACTAGAAGTCATGGCCCAGAATTGTCTTGAACCTGTCATTCATTAAGGGCACGTACTCTGTTTGAACTCGTCCTAGTTCTACGTTTACAACCGTCATACTGCATGAACTTAAACAGAGCAAATTAGATGGAGATTCTGGTCCGCTTACTTCAGACAAAGTCACATTTTTTATGAAGTCGATTTGTTTATTTTCTTTTACCTGTTTACGATTTCTGATTCTTTTTTTCTAAAGTTCAAACACTGAAGACAAAAATCTTATTGACTGTATGGTTGGTTTTCGCAACAAAGAGTTATCTTCTGGGTCAACTTTATTTTATGGAATCTATTGCAAATGGTAATCTATGATGATTTTGTTCTCTGTTGTTATTTCGGTAATTGAGACCCTATAAATACGAAATGGCTCTCGCACTAAATAATCTTTTGGATCGGCATTTTTTTAATGGAATTTATTGTAAATGACCATGATCCATTTTTCTTCTTCTATTGTTTGGTTATTGAGAGCCTTACGAAAATTATGGATAAACAGCATTGAACAACAGGATAAACTTTGGGAAATTAGTTTCATACCGAAAGTTGGCATTCAATTATAGTGATATATTCGCAGCTAGTTATCAGTCAGTTGGTTTGTATATCAAAGGATCAATGTTATAATATGTTATTATAATTCAGTCCGACAAATATACAGTTCTGTACTAGTAATTTGTAACTTCACATTCAAATGGTCGTTTGGGAAACTTTCATCATTTTGATTGTTCAATAATTATTTGCACACCCAGGTGATTCCCTTTTAATTCTTCACTAAAATGTAAGATACATTTCCCCAATCGCGTGATATTAGGTCTTTTTTTTTTTACCTCGAATCCCAGTCGCTGTTACTTTATTTTGTCAAAGACAATTCAACACCTCTCGCACTCAATAAATATTGATATGAGATCATGGTTAAACATCATTTAACCGGGCATTATGGCTCAGTGGTTAGAGCGCCCGCCTCATGAACGGGAGGTCGTGGGTTCGATCCCCGGCCGAGTCATACCAAAGACTTATAACAATGGGACCTTCTGCCATCTAGCTAGGCGCTCAACATATTAGATTGGAGAAGGGTAGTAATAACATATTATGTTATGCAGGGCCCGCTGGAAGAGCAGTTTCATAACTGAAGTGGCTACCCTGGGTAAATCAAACGTTTATTATTATTCATCTTGCAGTCTAGATTTTGACCTCTACATTAACCATAGATTTTACCGGAAGAAGATATGCTTCAATTTTCAAAGCGACTTGGCTCTAATCAGCAACCGTGACCTTAAATGATCTTAACGAGTCGTCTGCTGTGAAACGAATCCGAGGAGATGAAATAAGTAGCTATGTTTCCCCTTGTTTGACCTTTTTTAAATACCCTATCTTGCCTATGAAGTGAGAGATGGATGGAGAAAGAGCTTCCCAGATGGCACTGGTGTGTGGACCTGTCAATTGGCAGAACACCTGAGACATATACAGAGAGAGAGAGAGAGAAAGTGAGAGAGAGAGAGACCTTGCGAAGATATTTGAAAGGCAAGACAAGGTCACTTACATCTGAACATGGGTTCGAACATGGTTCGAATATGTTGGTCATAACAATCTTGGTGTCGAGCTTGATGGTAATTCATGTTGAATGCCTCATGCTGGGCAAAGTGTCAAGTATGGTGGGGTCCATGACCCATCCAATTGAACTTTCACACGAAGGGCTTTAACTAAAGGATTTAGATTCGTTTAGATGATAATTGTTAAGAAATACAGTTTGTATCGTTTACATGTTGTTTAAAAGAGTACATGATGATAATGGAAGGATTGAAAAGTTCAGTATCAATTTCAGTTAGAAATTTGATTTGGTGTCAAACAAAAATAAAATAGGCCTTATATATCGGAATGTAAAACATGAAGGTCTATTTATGGTGACGATTTGTCATAAGAGGTATCAAACTCCCTATATAAAGCCCTGTCATATAACATGGCGTTTTTAATAAACTGATAGCTCACGAGACAGACAGCTCACGAATTAACATTTCACGAGACCGAATGCATACGAAACTGATAGCTCACGAGACCAAAGGCTACGAAACTGACAGCTCACGACACCGACAGCTCACGAAACTGACAGCTCACGAGACCGACAGCTCACGAAACTGACAGCTCACGAGACCAACAGCTCACGAAACTGACAGCTCACGAGACCGACAGCTCACGAAACTGACAGCTCACGAGACCAACAGCTCACGAAACTGACAGCTCACGAGACCGACAGCTCACGAAACTGACAGCTCATGAGACCGACGGCTCACGAAACTGATAGCTCATGAGACCAACAGCTCACGAAACTGACAGCTCACGAGACCAACAGCTCACGAAACTGACAGCTCACGAGACCGACAGTTCACGAAACTGACAGCTCATGAGACCGACAGCTCACGAAACTGATAGCTCACGAGACCAACAGCTCACGAAACTGACAGCTCACGAGACCGACAGCTCACGAAACTGACAGCTCACGAGACCAACAGCTCACGAAACTGATAGCTCATGAGACCGACAGCTCACGAAACTGACAGCTCACGAGACCGACAGCTCACGAAACTGATAGCTCATGAGACCGACAGCTCACGAAACTGACAGCTCACGAAACTGACAGCTCACGAGAACGACAGCTCACGAAACTGACAACTCATGAGACCGACAGCTCACGAAACTGATAGCTCATGAGACCGACAGCTCACGAAACTGACAGCTCAAGAGACCGACAGCTCATATTGCTCCGATTGTCTCATTTTCGCTCGCTCGATCACTGCAGCACAAACATAGCTCGTTCGACGTCACTACCAAACTAGCCAATCAGCTATCAATGACGTCATATTGAATGCGGCGGCAAATATATTTTGTGAAATTATCGAGAAATTGACTATTTCTAATTGCAAACTAGTTTTATTTTTGGATGGAAAAGCAGCCATTGTTATCTTGACATTCATTGAAGTAATCAGAATAGGGTAAGTTACTTCTCAGATGATTCAAGAGGTCCATTTTGTAGATAATTTTTTAATTTCTTAGAATGTTCCACTGTGTTGCAGGGTACCGGGTGTATGCCATTGGGTGTGATGTGTTCGCGCGCTATAAGTACAGGCCACCGCGCCGTCGGGTGTATTCTCGTACTGATGTAGGTGCAAAGCTAGAATGGCTACCACGCCCACTTCCCTCTCTATGCCTTTCTGAACATTTCTCTCCTTCTCAATACAATAACTTTCACCTGCCTAAGTTATTCAAACCATACCGCCTCGCCACTTCCATTACGTAATCATTAAAAGGATCCGCATATACAACATTTTCCTGCTATACGTTGTACTGTATGAAAATACAAATCTCCCTGGTATACCTTACAGTCCAAACGATAAATATGTGCCTTTAACAAAGCAGGCGACAATCGGCGTAGCAGACGACACTTAATAGTAATTTTGTATGTGAGATTGCTTTGCTAAATATAAATTACTTTGTTAATAAATATCAACTAAAATTTCTTTTACATTTCTTTAAAACCATCATTGATATTTAATAATTCATGAGTGAGTAAAAGAAACATACCAAACTATATAATTATATGAAATACTTGGTGGCAATTAGGGGAGTTTGACGTGATGACCGATTGCACCCCTCTGTTAATAACCGAATAGTCCATGGTGTGTCATGAATATTCATATTTTTGCTTACCTCGGCTAAATGTTTGCTTTTACTAAATCGAAAAATTACGGTGGGGGGTTGGATGAAATGGACATAATGAAATAGGCAGAAGTGATCTATGATAATTCATGCTTTTTATGTTTCGTGTGCTCGACCTATAATCTTCAAATCGCTGAGCAAACTGAGTCCAAAGTTAGACTTGTTTCACATGTGTATTATAGGCAATGACGAGCTTGCAACCTATTTTGAAAAATTACGGTGGGTGAACTTTAAAAAGTCAATGAGACATGAGGGCTCCAATGAAAGAGTTAGTGATAACGTACGTCGGGGTGGATGTGCTTTTCGTTTAAACAAAAAATGAATTTTTAACGATTTAAAAAAAAAACGTCCATAGGCTAACATGTTAGGGTGCTGACTTTGACCATGCTCTGACGATAGGGGGCGTTGTGAAATGAGACTAAACGGAGCAATATGCACGAAACTGATAGCTCAAGAGACCGGCAGCTCACGAAACTGATAGCTCAACAGACCGACAGCTCACGAAACTGACTGTTCACGAGACCGACAGATCACGAGACCAAAGGCACACGAAACTGACAGCTCACAAGACAGCCAGCTCACGAGACCGCATATTACTTTTCGCAAACAAAATATTTTAATTGACAGTGATGAAGCACAGCTATTGATACCTGTATCAGCCAGCGAAGATTTCACAGAGCGCATTCCTGGAGGGGGAGGGGGGGGGGGGGTGGTACGGGAGTGCAATCGTCTTGTAACGCATCTCATTATAATTGTTAATTTCAAGACCATCTCATTTTGCAACGCAGATGTTGTTATCAAGGCATTATCCGTTTGTAAATTTCGGAACACCTTGGGAGCTGGGAAATATTCGGAGAAAGACTCAGTTTCAGGTTTGAAAGGAACCCCACAACCCGTCTTCAAGACGTCTACGTGCCGTCATAGAGGTAGCCTTTAAACAAGGCCACATGTCTGATAGACGCCGAGCGACTAAAACGAGACTAATCCCGAAAACCCGAGTGAACGAGAGAGCGAGAAGCCCTTCCAAGTAGCCTTTATCAATCTTGTTTGGATTTCTTATGTTAACCATTGTTTCCGACTGGAATTCGCTTCAGAAAAGGGAGCGTCCAATCAGCTAACGTATCCTCGCACGACGTCAGCATATAGTATCCATCACACCACAGACACACACTCACACAGTAAACTCTACGTAGTACGAACATGGACCTACTATGAACTATTACGTACGTGCTAAGACCACTGACCTCTACATGAAACGAATCACGAACGAAGCCAACATGGAGATCGCCGTTATGATTGGTAAATAAATCCAAAGTAGGCGTATTGGCATGCTAATATGTATCTATGAATAATTCATGCGGAGCAGTGAAACCTACATTGCAAAAGGCCTCGTGACATTCGTCACTCGGTCGCGCGTTCACTCCGGGTATCTAGACTCATCTCAGCCGCTTAGCCAGAGTCACGTGGCCTTGTCAAAAGGCCGTCATAGAGGTGGAATGTCAAAATGTTTCTGGGTTTGCGACATGTACATGACCCCTACGCGAGAAATAACCAGGTAGGGAAAATAAACAGTGCTGTTTTTTTGAATGGGTGAAGCACAATACTACTCAGTCCTGACCTGCGGGGATACGACGGGGAAAGAAAGAGAAAAAAGAAAACAGCGTGAAGAGAAGATGAACAATTGTTATTAGGGTGAACCATTGTGAAACCTTCTCCACGGCATTCAAATTTCTGGAGGGCAAAATAATATATGTTTTTGTAATTTAGCTACTCTTTAGGCACCCCCCTTCTCACACCAGCTCTTTTTGAGTAACGCCTTTTGACAAAATATAAGTATCCAACTCCAACCTCTAGACTAGGGATAAGCAGAAAAGTCAATCATCATCACAGTTCATTAGACCTTTATTCTATTATAATTCTTCTCTTTTCTGTTTTTCTTTTAATAGTTATGTGCCGTTGGAATGTTTACGAAAAAGATCATTATTTTTAGGTTTAGTTTCCATTGAATTGCTCAAGAATACCAGACATGGCTGCGTGCTGAGTTTGGAACTTGGAGGCTTTTTGAGACCGTAGACCTAGCCTGAAATCACTACATACGTTCCACGGAGGAGGATTATTTAAGTGTGGTGTTGTCTTTATGTTTACCCACAGATGCCTGCAACTAGGCGCATGCACTTTGAATATAATTGTCTTCATTTCGTATACCATTGCCTTTTTGCTTGAAATCAACAAAGAGAATACTATGCTTTTATCTAAATTTATATACACGGGCGCGCTGAACAAACACGCACACCGTATCATCAACTCTAAGCATTGGATCGTCATTTTCTAACCCCCCCCCCCCCCACCACCACCACTGCTTTTGTTTTAAGTAACATCAGCGATTTATAAAATCACATAAATCCATCTGTCGCTAGATATCTAGCGGTATGGGTGAAATCCCTACCAGGAGCTTGCCTGGAGAAAAAGAATCTCCGTGTCACTTCCCCTAAACTGAATTTACCCCTCCTTCAGCTCACATCACCAGATACGAATGTACATTTGTAAATGCACGAAAAAGATGATTTTATTATTACTTTTATTACTTAAAAAAGGGGTGGGGGACAACGCCCTTTCGTATAGCCTTGCCGCTCACCCAATTATCCACGGACAATCGCCATTCAATCGACAACAGCAACATCAACAACAACAACAACCTATAGTATAATTCGTATTAAGTGGTAATACCCCCTCCCCCCGCACACACACACCCACACCCACACACACGCAAAACACGCATATTATCGCGTTCGGTATCTCAGCTCATATTAGCTCTTGTCAGAAGTATTTGTGATTCAGTCGATTATCTTTTCGATTTTTCTATTCTGACGCAATCGAGGTAATCAATAGTCTCGTGTGAAGAACTAATGTAGCTTGTGTTGAACTCCACTGAAGCAATGTGAACTAGCAAGCCATGTCTCACTTTGATTACGAAAAATATATTCAAAAGAGAACATCGCATTGAAAAGATACAAACAAACAAACGATATTATCTACAACTTCTCAGCTGAGAAATCTAATCATTATGATGTGATATGAAAAGTTATTCAGTGCCTGCACATGGAAACGATTTTAACTTCCAGAGAAGCTCATAACTCCCTGGAGAAAATAGAAACAACTATTAAAACAAGGTTTAAAATTGTACGGCGTGTAGTTAGGTTTGCAGTTGGTCTTACCGTTTCAAGTTTACAAGAAACAATATGAACGGAGAGCGCGTACCCTGTAAATCTTCCAGCCCACACTAATTGTCCAAGACTTCGAGAAAGGATAAGCCAGAGACACAATAGTGGTCGTCAGTGAATGATTTCTAAAAGAATACGTCTTCATGCAGAGCGTTTTTTGTTTGTTTAGATAGACTATGCAAATCCCAACAATCTTAAAGCCACGTGACCATTCGATATAACAGTAGGCCTACATTATATAACAGGGATTGAACTGTTAACCGTAATAAAGCTTTCAAATAAAAACTTCAAGACTTGTTACAGATGATTTTCGTAATGTGGAGCGTATAGTATATTGTCAGAGCGGCGACCGTCCGATTTGACAACGGGACGATATTTAAAGAGTTAATTTTGCAAGGAAAGAAAAAAAAAGGCAAGAATTTGATGAAATTTCTCTATCTATCAAGATATCTTCTCCCAGTTAGGAGATTGCTTGCAATGTCTTTCAACTCCATGTCTTAGTGATAAAAACGAATAGTATTTACTTCGTGTATCTTTGACTAATAATTATTCTTCAGGAAGTAGAATAACGTCCAAAGAAAAGTATAGTTTTGTCTGGAGGAGAGAGGGGCTAATGAAAGGGGGTGTAACATGTGGAGCTGATGGTGACGGCCAGAAACAGAGGGATAAAATGACCGCCACAGCTCAGAGAGAGAGAGAGAGAGAGTGGACAACGAAGAAGAAAAAAACCGTCAGTCGAATGTAGAACCACATGCACGATTCACAATCACGTTTGTGCTGAAAATATGAAACTTTACAAAAAAAGTATCACTTACCTGCACCAAAAACAGCAGGCACCACCGCCAACAGAACAACGCATACGAAGAACTTCATCTTCAAACTTATTCAACTTCTTTTCCGCAAGGCAAGGAGAAAATCGTTGAAAAATTGAAATTCGTCACGAACCGTCGTAAAAAAGTAGTTACACCTGTTTATACCCTTGGGCCAAGATGACGAATGTCAGGCAGATTCTAAGGGATGTCGTCCTTCTACCAGATGCGGAAGGGGGTTTCTTGGTTCGTATGGAGGGAGGAGCTGCGAATGAACTGTGGAATTAAGTTCGGTCAGTATATATATAATGTGTATGGAGCTATTGCTTTATATATAGGTAGGAGGCGCTGTGCGTCACGGTCCACGGATATCGATCTCAATCATTGTCGCCAGACCCCAAGCACAAGTCGATAATTTATTCATGATAATTGCAACTGCGCATGCGTGCGGCAAATCGTCGGTGCCGATTTGTTTTCTCTTCTCTCTCTCTCTCTCTCTCTCACCCTTTGGTAAACGTTATATTGTCAATTCACCTTATGTGCTTCAGCAGGTAGCGCTGAGTGGGTGTATCTTTTCTTTTCTTTGCACACGGGCAGAATAGGCCTAAGAATCTAGCAAGGCCAAACCAAACAAAAAACAAGAACAAATCCTGGTACATAATTATAAGATCAACGTTAAGTGGAGCAACCGAGTAAGTCACCAAGGCGCAAATCCTCTATGAATATGAAAAATATATTTGCTTTTGTTTTTATATTTTTTAATTGAAAAAAACATGGCAAGATAACATTTCAAATAAGACGAAAGACTTGATGCATGGCTGATCGTCAACGAAACGGAGTTAAAGGGATAGTTGAGTTCTGTGTTCGTTTCAGCCGTCTCTGAACCGATTTTGGTCAAACAAAGATGATTTTGTCATTTAAATCGTATGTTATTTCAAATTTGACCGTCAGTTTTCATTATCTCACAAAGGTGTTCGTTTCAGCCGTCTCTGAACCGATTTTGGTCAAACAAAGATGATTTTATTAAATATATTTGTGGCATTCCACCCAGTAAATAAGATCGATTGATCGATCTGTATCAATAAGGTCGATTGATCGACCTGTATTGAAAAAACACAAGTCAGAAAAAATCTTGGAACCAGCGGGATTTGAACCTGCCATCTACTGCTTGCCGGGCAGCGACTCTACCACCAGGCCATCACTGGTCCATGGCACAGTCACGATGAACTAGAAACAAATACCTAAGCTCTCCTGATTAATTCTGCCTCATTAATATTCATTAGTCCGCCATAGGACAGTAACTTTTATAAATGTAATGCTTCCTGGGAGAAATTTCAATTATTAAATATATTTGTGGCATTCCACCCAGTAAATAAGATCGATTGATCGATCTGTATCAATAAGGTCGATTGATCGACCTGTATTGAAAAAACACAAGTCAGAAAAAAATCTTGGAACCAGCGGGATTTGAACCTGCCATCTACTGCTTGCCGGGCAGCGACTCTACTACCAGGCCATCACTGGTCCATGGCACAGTCACGATGAACTAGAAACAAATACCTAAGCTCTCCTGATTAATTCTGCCTCATTAATATTCATTAGTCCGCCATAGGACAGTAACTTTTATAAATGTAATGCTTCCTGGGAGAAATTTCAATTATTAAATATATTTGTGGCATTCCACCCAATAAATAAGATCGATTGATCGATCTGTATCAATAAGGTCGATTGATCGACCTGTATTGAAAAAACACAAGTCAGAAAAAATCTTGGAACCAGCGGGATTTGAACCTGCCATCTACTGCTTGCCGGGCAGCGACTCTACCACCAGGCCATCACTGGTCCATGGCACAGTCACGATGAACTAGAAACAAATACCTAAGCTCTCCTGATTAATTCTGACTCATTAATATTCATTAGTCCGCCATAGGACAGTAACTTTTATAAATGTAATGCTTCCTGGGAGAAATTTCAATTATTAAATATATTTGTGGCATTCCACCCAGTAAATAAGATCGATTGATCGATCTGTATCAATAAGGTCGATTGATCGACCTGTATTGAAAAAACACAAGTCAGAAAAAATCTTGGAACCAGCGGGATTTGAACCTGCCATCTACTGCTTGCCGGGCAGCGACTCTACCACCAGGCCATCACTGGTCCATGGCACAGTCACGATGAACTAGAAACAAATACCTAAGCTCTCCTGATTAATTCTGACTCATTAATATTCATTAGTCCGCCATAGGACAGTAACTTTTATAAATGTAATGCTTCCTGGGAGAAATTTCAATTATTAAATATATTTGTGGCATTCCACCCAGTAAATAAGATCGATTGATCGATCTGTATCAATAAGGTCGATTGATCGACCTGTATTGAAAAAACACAAGTCAGAACAAATCTTGGAACCAGCGGGATTTGAACCTGCCATCTACTGCTTGCCGGGCAGTGACTCTACCACCAGGCCATCACTGGTCCATGGCACAGTCACGATGAACTAGAAACAAATACCTAAGCTCTCCTGATTAATTCTGCCTCATTAATATTCATTAGTCCGCCATAGGACAGTAACTTTTATAAATGTAATGCTTCCTGGGAGAAATTTCAATTATTAAATATATTTGTGGCATTTCACCCAGTAAATAAGATCGATGGTCGTAGAGTCGCTGCCCGGCAAGCAGTAGATGGCAGGTTCAAATCCCGCTGGTTCCAAGATTTTTTCTGACTTGTGTTTTTTCAATACAGGTCGATCAATCGACCTTATTGATACAGATCGATCAATCGATCTTATTTACTGGGTGGAATGCCACAAATATATTTAATAATTGAAATTTCTCCCAGGAAGCATTACATTTATAAAAGATGATTTTGTCATTTAAATCGTATGTTATTTCAAATTTGACCGTCAGTTTTCATTATCTCACAAAAAATTGTTTTGAGTAGGGCCCTCTGTAAAAGAACTCAACTATCCCTTTAAGCCTTTTGTCAACTCTGTTACTACGGCAGGCAGCAAGTGAAAACGAATTCGTTTAAATCAAATTATGGAAATACAAGCATTACTTTAAACAAACAGAACTTTGTTATTCCTGGCTTTTTTTTTCCTGATCGAGGTGTCATATGAATAAGCAGAAAACGAACTTTCTAGAAATGTGATTTTCTCTTTAAAATTCAGATACCGCCCTAAAAATGACCTTTAAGTTTCCTATCTTCAAATTGTTTTTAATTACTCATGCGTGAAATATGCATCGTATGAGTTGCATCAACTGAAAGAGGAGGTTCTAAACTTTACAAACATGTGTCATTTTTTAATTATAATTGTGATTAAGTTATGATAAAACATCGATAATTCTCGGTTGCGTTTTTTTCTGGGACGCACTGTTTAGTCAAACCTGTCTATAAAGATCACTTCAAGGAAACAGACAAAGTGGCAACTTATATATATATATATATATATATATATATATAATTATGTACGTGATACAATGAAATATAATCCACCAAATATATAGTCCACCAAGTATTGATAAATTAAGACCAATATCTTTGACCGATCATTTTGCTAGAGTTATTGAAGGTTTCATGACAAAATGGATATTACAAGACATTGGACAACAAATTAAACACTTTCAATGTGGAAATAGAAAATGTCTATATACATCTCATTGTTTAATCCATATTCTTCATAATTTGCTTTTTAGATGCCGAAATCCCTAAAACGTCGTCAACAATTATTTTAACTGATTTTAAGAAAGCTAATGATCGAATTGACTACACTGTCGCTATGAGCAAGTTACATCAAATAGGGATCCAATCCTCAGTAATTACTTGGATATGTGACTTTCTTTCCTGTCGTACGCAATGCGTTCGTGAACATGGTGTTCTGTCTGATTCAGGTATCATTAATGCGGGTGTCCCTCAGGGTACGAAACTGGGCCCTTTAATATATTTTGTCCTGATTACTGACTTTAAAATAAATAATAAAATACACTCTTTAAAATAGGTTGATGACTTAACAATAATCGAGTGCCGCAAACTTGTCCAAGAATCTCAAATTGCAAGAAGCTGCTAATAGCCTATTTGTATGAGCTGATGTTAATATAATAAAACATATGGCTCCGAATAGTCTCATTGGACAACGCCCCCTATCGTCAGAGTCCAGCAGCCTAACATGTTAGCCTACTAACTTTTACCAAAAATATCGTTAAAGTTTTTTTTTTTTTTTTTGAACGAAAAGCACATCCACCCCGACGTACGTTGAGACTAGCTCTTTCATTGGAACCCTCATGTCCCATTGACTTTTGAAAGTTAAACCACCGTAATTTGGTCAAAATAGGTCGCTAGCTCGCCATTGCCTATATAACACATGTGAAACAAGTCGAACTTTAGACGCAATTTGACACGCGATTGTAAGGTTATAGGTCAAGCACACGAAGGATAACAAGCATGAATTATCATAGATCAGTTCTGATCGGGTCATTATGTCCATTTCAGCCAACCCCCCACCGTAATTTTTCCATTTAGTATAGGCAAGCATTTTGCCGAGGTAAGCAAAAACATGAATATTCATGATCGCCATGGACTATTCGATTATTTACAGAGGGGTGTAATTGTGCACCACATCAAACCTTCCTACTTTAAGTCAAGTATTTCATTGTATTATGTAGTTTGGTAGATTTATTTTACTTAGTGTTCAATTATCAGATATCAATGATAGTTTAAAGATATGGAAAATGTTCTTGTATTTTATATTCAGCAAAGCAATCTCACATACAAATTCACTGCCAAGTGTCGTCTAATCCGCCGATTGCCGTCTGCTATATACGTCCAGCGAGCGAAAATGAGAGAACCGGAGCAATATGATTAAATCATATAAAATGTTTGTTTCTCTAGAGTTAATCAAACGAGTATAATTTTAGAGAATTCGTCCTTGTTTTCACGAAGTGACGGTAGTGAGGAAAATCGTAACGCAAAGTAAATGCAATTTTTTTCACTACCGTCACTTCGTGAAAACAGCGACGAATTGTCTATTGGCAACAGTGAGGGCAGTTAAATTATTAGGAATTACCATATAAAATGATTTAAAGTGGGATGCTCACATAATAGACATCGAAAAAAGGGCAAGTGCAAAACTATACATGCTACGTTCTTTGGTGAAATATGGTATTCCACTGGAAGGCATTATTACTGTTTTGGTTGATTATATTCACCCCTTACTTGAATATGCCAGTCCCGTTTGGAGTGGAAGACTCACGCAAAATAAAAACGAGAGATTGGAGAGAATACAGAAGAGAGTGTTGCGGATAATTTTTCGTAGGGATTATAATGACTATACAAATGCACTTGAACAATCTCAACTCCAAACATTAGACAAAAGCCGGCAAGATTGATGAGTTACGTTCTTTCAAAAAATGTTATAACTCACTCGATCTCCTGAACCGTCCGTACGTCGTGTGGGCTGTCCATATCATGTGCTCTCAGGAAAAAGGAGGGCTCTCGGTCCACTGGATGTCCCTGGCCTGCCTGTCAAATTCAAATCGTTGTTACCAATATTACGCTCAAGTTACTCTCTGCATGCTTGGTATATGGTTGATGAAATCATGAGATTATGATTCACTTTCGAGATTGTTTGGCATTTATCCATCTTCTTTTTTCTCTTATGAATAGTATGAAACAGATTGCCTGACTATATACACTCAAGGCCAACGAGAACATTACTCTTAACATCAATATTTGCTTTTTGCGGTATTTTATTTCTTTCTGGTGTTTCTGCCTCTCAGTCTCTCTGTCTCTCCCTGACTCTGTCTCTCTCTTTCTCTCCGATCATTTATTAATCACAATAGAATTATAACTCGCGTCAGCTCACCATATCTTTGAAAGGAACGTTCTTCCCTCAATATAATACAAGTCAATGCAGAAGTACAATCAACCATAATGCACCCTTCTTTGTCCTATTGTCTCCTGACTTGTGAACTTTTCTATATTCATTTCACAGATTCATAGACCTGTATAATTTCTGGATGGGTTCAAACTTCAAAGGTTCCGTAGTTTAGACGCCAGGGGAAGCTTGTGGCTTTACTTTAAGTTTGAATTATTTTGCTCCAAAAATTTCACAGAGTTCATTCAAGTTTCTGTAGAATTTACAATCAATAGGAAATACAGTAACAATCGGAGCGTATACATATGCCAACCCAACGTGAATGGAGTGGGTCATCCCAGTAGACCGAGCGCCCACGAGACTGACAAAACCATGAATATACGTAAGGAAATGTAGAACAGAAGAAAGTTTGAAAAGGTCCATGAGACAGACTGCCCATGAGACAGACAAAACAAATAACTAAATAAATGGAATATATCGCTATCGTTAGACGTCGGTCTAGTGAACCTTCAAAACGGTTGTCTGAAAGTCCATGAGACCGATATTGTTGTTCAATCGGTCTAGTCGGCCATGTAAAGATTATTTTGTAATTTTGTATACAATGTTATCAATTATGTACAATTTTCTATATGAGAGAAGTGAATAAAAACCTATGAAAAATAAAATGTGAAGCAGAATGGAGTATGGGGCTGAAGTGATATTGTGTATGCGCCTACTAAGCCTTCCATGGAATGGATCAAGCATGTGCCTAATATAATGTTTTAACACCATTTTCACAGGCAACATGAAACATTCGTAAGACGTAAATAAATCTAAATTTATGAATCTTTGAACGTTCTCAGTGTTATTTGTGAACGTCTTCATGGTAATGAGAACGTCATGGCCCGAATTCTCAAAGGAGGTTTGTCGACAAACCTCCTTTTGTTTTTTACAAACCAAGGTTTGTAAAAACGCGTCAAAACGCGTCGTTTCACGCACATAAACCTCGGTTTGTCGACAAACCTCCTTTGTGAATTCGGGCCCATGTGTTTGCTTGGTATCGTTATACTCAACCATGTAAGCCTATGAAGAGACTGCCATGTGTAACCTTTCTCTAAGGTCCTTTTCTTTTTATTATAAACTCCTAAATGTATTAATCAAGTCTTGTTTAAACATGTGTCATGATTAAATATGATTAAGCACGTAAACATTTATGTACACCTTCACAATACTCTAGATTGTGTAAACTTACACCATGGACACTTTTTAATGTCTGCACAGTACAAAGCTGAATTTAGTGAAGGAATTTAAATTTGAAAGCTAATACTGCCATTAGGAAGACGTGAGTTGGTCTTGTGGAAGGATCAGATCTCTGGCTTAGCCATAATGGAGTCTTGTATTTTGACGTGAATGGTCACATTTGACAGATTTGTTTTTCTTCAGATACGCGTCTGCGAAAAACCTACACCCACACAAACCCACGCACACGCGCTCGCACACGCACACACACACACACACACACGCAGGGGCGATTGTGGGGGTAGGGTGGGGTTGGGCGGCAACACTTTTCCAAGGAAAGAGCGACTCTCATAGATTCAACAAATCGAAAATGGCTATTGTGAATAACTTGTATAATCCAGCATTAATAAGTGTTATGAAGGCTGTATATGGAATGAGTGTATTTCACTGTAAACTCTCTTTTGCTAATCGGGGTTTGGAATCATAACTCGGATTGGTATAACTTTATGTCCCGGCGTTTCCAATTGTCATTTTGGAAAGCGACATTCGAAAAATTTAGGAAATGCAAAACGTAGTTCTTATGCTCATTCGCTACCTTCCCTCGCATTTTATCACGCCCCTCCCTAAAAAGACAAGAGTCACCGTATCGCTATTTTAACACATAGTAACCTTAGAGATGTATAACCATTACGGGTTGCTTTATTTTGCTAAGGAATTTAAGCACATGAACCCGAAATAGAGCATCATCTCATCATTGTTCCTTGTTGACTGTTCAAAGTGTTGTGATATTTTAGTTCATCGAGTCTTCATAGAAATGTTTTTGATACTGGACTGTATAGTAAAACGATAAAGCCTAATGGGGCATATATAGCTTCAGGACGTTTGGAAGATACTCAGTGCTTTTCATAAATAGCGTCGGAGGTCAACCACAGTACAAAACGAAAAATTAAGGAACGGAAAATCGGAGCACCAGACGTCTGTGTTGTCTCTCGTATGGAAGTTAATTGAGAAATCAGTCCCTTGTGACCTGTCCAGCCTGGAAAATAGCATCGTGTCCAGATCAATTTGGGATTCGGCCGAACGATTATTGGGACAGGTTTACGATGTAAGGTATAATCATGGACCTACTAAGAAGTAGTAGTAGAAGTAGAAGTGGAAGTAGTAGTAGGTCGATGGTATAATGTACAACCAGGGATGATCATGGTAGGTGTTCCTAGAATGATGGACGATACGCATTACAACGTAAAGGATGAAAGCATATCAGGATGACTACCCTCCCCCATCTCCTCCCGCGAATACCATCCGGACAGGGAACCTCCCAAGAATGGCATCCGGAACCACCCCCCCCCCCCCTCTCCCTTACCACACCCTAGCTCATCCATTCGGACCAACTACTCCGAGCCCCCTTCCGGATACCATCCTGGACAATACCCTCAATCTAGAAAACCACTCCGGAAAAATATCCCTGGAACCACTACCATAGGACATCTAACTCCGACAACAACCCCGCGAGGAAAATACCTTACGGCACTTTCCCTCAATGTTGCTACCATTGGCTATTGGGTAGTTGTTCGGGTTAATTTTCTTTAGGTTAAAGGCTGGAGATAGCTCCGCGGAGATGGTTGTCCTGAAATAGTTGTCTGGGATAACTTGTCATTAACAATGGGCCTATAATGTATACACCTTAATAAAAAGAGAAGATGTCATTAGACTGTCATCTGTATAACTTATTGTAAAGAGAGTAGCATGCACTTTGTGTCAAATTTGACACGGGATTATATAAAGCTTATTTTTGTTCTATTATGGCGTGGATTATTCTCAAATTTGTAATGATTTATAAACACTTTACAAAGTAAGAGACTTTAAAAGAAAAAAATTATCTCCTGCAACCGCTGAAAAAGAATATTAGTTACAAAATCGCTTCATTAAAAAAAAAATTCTTTCTCATGTGGAAGCGCCAAGGGGTTTTTAAAAGGAATACAATTTTCAGATTTGAAAACAAAATCTTCTTATTAAAATCATTCAAATCACTTCTCAAATCTCAAAGCACTTGGATAGGTCTGGTAATTTGGCATGCCCTTCAAAGGTTTTAGGTCAGCTCATTCATCTTTGGCAGATATTTATTTCTTTTCTCTTTTCTGTTTCTTTATTACACTGTCGCTCATAAAGATGGAATATTTTTGTTTTACCACAATTTATCAAATTATTTTAAAAATAATTTAAAAATAATAGATCTAGATAATAGTATACATTCTTAGATTTTATTGAATAATAATTTGACAATGTGTGTTTTGCGTGACTGCTAAAGCATGTGGGTGCTACTGTGCTTATCAACTAGGGGACCTACGAACTTAAGTCATAAATGACAGTAATGAGGATTAATGCCCCACAAAAGAGCACTAATATAGCACATCGACACGGTTTTGATCCTGGGGCCTCACAGTTACGAGGCTATTGCTTTGTCACTGAAACATGACTGTACGCAGTGGGGGCTAGGGTAGGGGGCAGTTTCCATAAATAAATTAAAAAACAGAAAATGCAATAAATTTTCAATAATTTATTGCACTTTACCTCGGTCCCCAACATAAACAAATCCTCTGTGTGCCCATGCCTTTAGCCATACTGCATGGCCGCCAAGAGGAATTTAATTTAATTTCTGAGCTAATGAAGGGTACGGTATATAAAACAAATGTTGACTGCTTCTTTATTACCTTGCCTCTCACAGCAGTCAACATTTGTATATTATGCTAAAGGAATTTTTTAAAATTTTAATTTGATAAATAGTTATCCGTGACTGTATTTGATTTGTAGGCTTCACAACGGCAGCCTAATTACATCAGCATTGGAGGATATGCATGCCGATCTTCTTAAAGGGGTCGTTTAACAATGTTAAATCTGAGATGCATGGCCCTACGTGTTATCAGTGTCTGTGATATGGTGTTATATTGAAGCCCCCAAAACTTGCGCTCCAAAATGATCAAGAAGTGCCTCGAAAAAGTAAAAACCTTTCAGTTACCGGTTTTACCATACTCGTTTTCCTCAGTAGACTGTAGTGTTATGAAAACCGTTAGGCAAACGCAAAATTTGATTTCGATTTTCAATCATAAATATCTTGATAATCAGACAGGCGATCGGCTTGTAAAAGTCACAGGGTTCCTGACTGACCTAAATATTTATAATTATCATAGCAGCATGAGTTAATTCAAGGATTTTTTTTAAAGGACAAAGTTACCGGATCCCCTTAGACAAATATTGGAAATATTCGAATAAAACGAGTCTAATGATCATTGAAATGCCTGCTGAAACTTCGGAAATCACTTCTTTTCCTATTTTGTTGGTAATATTCTGGATGGTATTTTCTTGATACATTTAGATAGGCCCTATGATTATAAGCTGTTTGTAAAGATTTTGTAGAACAAACGACGGTAAAATTTTGATTTTTCCGTCCAAGAACGTGTATTGATGAACTTTCCATGACCTCTTCAACCCGTTTGGCCTTTAACAAATGTAATAAAAGTTACAATAGAGGATCACACTTCAGCCCATCTGAGCAGATAATAGTGTAAAGAGTTAATCCACGGTTCTACGAGCCCGGAAAAACAGTCATTGCATTAACTAAATTGATAGGCCCACGCTTTCTTTTACGGTCTTTGACCACGAAAGAATTCCCTTTGTATTGTTTTGTAGCCGATTTGAACCAGTCAATCGGCCCAGATTCTATTTGACATGCACTTAAATATAAAGATAAACTCCAGGGGGGTGTTTCACAAAGATCCTAAGTTGGACTTAAAAGTTATGGAAAGCCATTAGCATCTATGAAAATATTTTGTAAAAGTTAATAAAAAGGCATAAAATGTTGATTCAAATCATTCATATGTTCTATTATCAAGGAGATTTCATGTTCTTGATGTGGAATTTATAAAAAGTCTAAAATACTTGAATTTTTGCTTTTGAATATATTTAATTTTAAGGCTACAAATGGCTCTCCATAATATTTAAGTCCAACTTAGAGTTAAGTTCAACTTAAGATCTTTGTGAAACACCCCCCAGTACTGGTAAAAAAAAAAATAAAAAAAATCTCACAGAATCAAACGAAACTTACACTGAATGTTCAAGATTACTAATAAATGACATGTGCCAAACAATTTCGGAAGAAAATGTATACTGGCTGAGTAATGAGCATAGAAAGACAAGGAAATCAAGGTAGTACTAGCCCCGACACCATGTGTGTTGTCCCATATATAGCTTTCTATGTGAGTGCTTGTTACTTTACCAAGACTCGGTCAAATTTATTATGATTTTGATGACTCCAGAACCTTGCAGTGCACACCAATACTTACATGCTACATGATCAACTGTTTCTGATCCTTTCCACACATTTTCTTTCACAATTCAATCGCATTACCAGTACTAAAGTTTATCTTTAAACACAAGTCCAAATCGAAGCCTTGAGCAGCCTCAGAAAAAACGAAACCGAGAATTATCGATGTTTTTATCTTAACTTAATCACAATTATAACTAATAAATGACACATATTTGTAAAGCTTAGATCCTCCTCTTTCATTTGATGCAATTTATTTAATGCATATCTCACGCATGAGTGATTAAAAGCTATTTGAAGGAAGGAAACCAAAACGTCATTTGGCGGGCGGTATCTGAATTTCCAAGAAAAATTCATATTTTTAGAAAGTTCAGTTTCTGCTTTTTCATATTATGACACCTCAATCAGGTAAAGTGAGCAAGGAATCACAAAGTTCTGTTTGTTTAAATTGAAGCATGTATTTCCATAATTTGATTTAAAAAGTTCGTTTTCACTGGCTGCCTGCCGGAGCAACAAGCAGAATTGACGAATTGACAAAAGACTTAACTCCGTTTCATTGACAATCAGCCATGTATGAAGTCTTTCGTCTATGTCTGATCGTCAACGAAACAGCAGAGAGGCATTTTCCAAATTTTTCGTTCATGAAACGGAGGAAGTCTGTCTGGTATTACCCAAAGATTTACGTCGGACATAGATCGATAAATTTTAATATGCAGTCGTGCAAAAAAGCGGTACCTTCCGTGTAAAGTAAGATGAATGTAAGATGAATGTAAGATAAATGTAAGATAAATGTTAGATAAATGTAAGATGAATGTAAGATGAACGTAAGATGAATGTAAGATTAACGTAATATGTTTGTAAGATAAATGTAAGTTGAATGTAAGATGAATGTAAGATGCCACGTAAGATGGATGTAAGATAAATGTCAGATAAATGTGAGAAAACATGTGAGGTAAATGGAAGGTATCAGAAATGGTGCAAAATATCAATTTTCATGATCATGACTATGATGAAGATGGCAACTAAAAGTACTTTGAAACTTTTGCAAGGTAATGGCGCCATCTTCAGAAAAAGATGCCTTGATATCTAAAAGAGCTTGCAAAAATGTAAGTCTCCTTTCCCCATATGAAAACGCAAATTTGGTGTGTCGATGAAATTATATACGAACAATTTGCTTTGTTCAATCTGACTTCCCAAGAAGAGTTCTTTTCACAACACAGTGTTTGAATAAACGAACAAGCCAAAGTGTCACAAAAATATCGTTAGGTACTGGATTTGTAAATAACGAATATGTATCTCTTTTGTATTCACATTTTAAGAAAAATTGAGACAAAACATAGCATTTTAATGGGTTTAACTTTCATAGTTATGCCGGCCTGTCCAATATTTTGTTGACTCTATACATTGTTACACGAGTTTGCTCCGAAATGTTTAATCAAAAGAAGAGATCCGTGTTGTTCAATGATACATATATGTGTATATAATAGTAAAACCAGTCTATTATGGTCAAACAAGAGAAAGAGAAAATGTGGCCGATATAAAAAGGTGGTCTTTCGACAGGTTCTACAACACAAATGTCTTTCTCGAGGATGATTGAATACATGGCCACTGTAGACAAGTGGCCTTTATTTAGATAGGTGGCTACCAAGACAGTTTTATTGTATCTAAGAAATATTTGAAAAGGTCGAAACTGTAGAAACTCTTAGGAACATGCTTTTTATACTTGTAAACGCTTGTATTGAAACATGCGTCTTTTCATTTTCTTGGGGGTTTGGGGTAACATAACCGTTAACAGCCAAATCTGCTACCTTACAAAAGCATTAACAATCTGGTTACGTAAGACACCATTTTGAAGGAGAAAATGTCAAAATCGGATTAAAGCAGGGGCCTACATTCTTAGAAAGAATTCTCAAGAATCCTTTTTCAGACTTGATGGCTGGTAATCCATTGTTGATGAGTCTACAAGTGAAAAGAAAAGCATAGCCCCCTCCCCCCTCCCCCCCCCCCAGTATAATAGGTCTATAGAGTGGTGAAGTGTGACGTCATCAAAAATCTATTTTTAGAATTTCTCAATTTTTTCTTCATATTCCGAAAGAACACCAAAAAAAATGTCCTATTGTCGAAAACCAATTGAATAAGTTAAGTATTGGCCGAGATATGACCACCTGAATGAATATATGTCCTATGGGAACTCAGTGTTATATGCTCTGGCTCCTAACCATTAGGAGCCAGAGCATATAACACTGATTTCCTACGGGGAGTATATTTATTCAGATGGTCATATCTCGGCCAATACTTAACATATTCAATTGGTTTTCGACATTTCGACATAATTTTTGGTGTTCTTTCGGAATATGAAGAAAAAATTGAGAAATTCTAAAAATTGATTTATATGACGTCACAGCTTCGGTACTCTATTCGATCTGAGCTTGCTTTTGAGGAACCATGCATGAAACGCTTTCACATCCTAAGAACTGAAAATCCTCTTAATTATACTCTTGGTCGACTTCACATTCCAGCAGAAATTAAGGAACCTGAACTATAGCTTAAGAATGGGTTTAAAGCAGCATGGATTGTCGCGGCCAAAATGGAGGGGATACACTTGGCTTTGGCGACTTAAGTTGAAGATCGGTATGGTTCCTCAAAAGCAAGCTCAGATCGAATAGACCTATTATACTGGGGGGGGGGGGGGAGGGGCTATGCTTTTCTTTTCACTTGTAGATTCATCAACAATGGATTACCAGCCATAAAGTCTGAAAAGGATTCTTGAGAATTCTTTCTAAGAATGTAGGCCCCTGCTTTAATCCGATTGTGACATTTTCTCCTTCAAAATGGTGTCTTACGTAACCAGATTGTTAATGCTTTTGTAAGGAAGCAGATTTAGCTGTTTTAACGGTTATGTTACCCCAAACCCCCAAGAAAATGAAAAGACGCATGTTTCAATGGATACACTTGGCTTTGGCGACTTAAGTTGAAGATCGGTATGGCTGGAAAGGTCACCAAAGGGTCATGATAGGTCCAGCTGAAAGAATCGTCTCCACAATACTTCGGTATCAAAAACAAAGTTGAGTTCTGAAAGAAACTCTCTTGAAGCAATAGACCAGTTTACTATAACATATTCAAATTTTAGACATACTTTTATAAAAAACAAAGCTTGTTTCTGCCAACCCGAAAGCTTGTCCGAGGCTTGCCGACATAGACACAAGTAATGTATGCAGATTGGATTTTGATTATTGTAATGGAATAATTTGTCACTTTAGGTCGCCATGCAGGAAAGAAACATCCATACATTTGAAAATGTTAGTAAATCGGTCTAATGGGAAAGGTTGATCATGACGGTATCAATTAAATACGGTGTAAATTGGTGTATAGGCCTACTGTAGGGTTTGGGAATAATGGAAATTATAAGAACTTGCTAAAGTCGAATGCAATGTACATAGAAATGAGTCTATGGGGCTACACAACCATTTGGCATGAAAGTGTGGTCTATTTCTTGTCATATTTTGAAGATGAGGGCATTTGAAGAGCTATCCTTTTTCAGGGAACACTATTTCTATCATACTCTTCCACGCAAACATAAAAAGAATGAAAAGCTCACAGATAAATGTTTACCTTTCCCGGAACTTGAACTCAACCTTCTCTTTTAGAGTTATCCAATCTCATAGACTCTTTGATATATAAGCTTGGGTAAAATCCTGTTTGTCTGTAACATTCTTGAACAAGAGGCATTGCAGACAAGAGGGGCTTAATTTTCACGTCTCTGGAATTATTTAAAGACCGGTAGTGGTGTCAAAGATCCAGGCGGGGATCCAGGGGGGTCAAGCGGGCCTTGCCCCCCCCCCCCCCGCAAAAAAAGGGAGAGAGGGAGAGAGAAGGAAAGAAGGGAAAGGGAAAGAGGAGAGAAAGGGGAAAAAAGAAGAGGAAGAAGAAAAGAAAAGAGGGAAGAAGTCTCTGGATTTATTTAAAGACCAGTAGTGGTGTCACAGGTCAACAAGAGTAAAATAAACTTACATTTTGGAAAGATACATTTACTTTGCAACTATGGTAAACCTGGCAGTCGTTCTCGGAATGGATTTACTCTTTACTACCAAAAAAAAAAAATTGTAACAAACTTCAACGAGATGCACTATACATTAAAAGGGACTTTGATATGTTCCACGTCTGTGTATCTACTTAAAGACCAGTTGTAGTGTCATAGGTCAACAAGAGGAAAATAAACTAACATTTTGAAAAGATACATTTACTTTGCAACTATAGTAGACGTGGCAGTCGTTCTCTAAAAAAAAAACCTCATGTTTTGTAACAAACTTCAACTAGATGCAGTTTAAATCAGAGGGGACTTTGATATGTTCCGCGTCTGTGTATCTATCTAAAGACCAGTAGTGGTGTCAAAGGTTACAATTCAAAAAAGATACACGTACTTTGCAACCGACCGTGGTAGTCGTTCTCTGAATGGATTTACTCTACAAACTGACTCTTTACTCTAAGAAATCCTGTTTTGTAACAAACTTCAAATTGAGGCACTTTCTATCAGAGGGGACTTTGATATGTTCCACGTCTGTGTATCTATTTAAAGACTAGTTATGGTGTCAAAGGTCACCAAGAGTCAAAGGCTACAATTTTGAAAAGATACTTTGGTAACAAGATGTGGCAGTCGTTCTCTGAATGGATTTACTCTAACTGGCTCAAAGTTATTTCATTGAAAATATGTGTTTTGGTAGTCTGCCAGCACAGACTCTCATTTGACAGTTTACCACTTAATTATTTCTAAACCCTGGAGCAGAGCCTGGCACTGGCAGTTTAAGTATTATATAGACGCGCAGTAAACAGTGGTGTCGGCATATAGTATCTTAGTTTAGTCAACGACTAACAAGGATTCTCGCCTGCAAACTATATTTTTGGATGATGTTTGACTGACAAAACCAGGATATTTCCTTTGGCACTTTAACAAGATATTAACCTCTATATGGCCTAGTTAAAAGAGGTATAACCCAACGAGAATAAAAATCCTGGAAAACTTTATGACCCACATCGTAACATAACTTAAAGAGAAGGTTGAGTTCTGGGAAGAGGTGAAAAGTAATTTGTGAGCGTTACTCATTTTTATTATGCAAGTGTGGAAGAACATCAGATAAGACATGTTCCCTGAAAAGCATGGCTCTTCAAATGCCTTCATATTCTAAATATGCATGTAACATCGTAAAAATCAGGGGGGCGGCTTTTTACGCCACGTGTTCGTGTAGTCCCATATACATCTTTCTGTGTACAGTGTTTGTAACTTTACCAAGACTTGGCAAAATTTCTTATCATTTTGATGATTCCAGAACCTTGCAATACACACAAATTCTTATATGCTAGATGATCAACCTTTTCTGATCGATTCCACACCGTTTCTTTCACAATGCAATCGCATGACCAGAACTCAACTTTATCTTTAACACACCGCACTTTCATTGTGTATAAAAGTTGTCTGTTGAAAGTACAAGCTAGGAGGATTCAATTACACACTAATAGTTGTTGCCACGCCCTAGTCTCCGTGGCGGAAACTCGCCCACTTGTACGAGCTGCTTATATGCAAATCACAACGGGCCCGGACTGACATGACAATTAATTAATGATACATACAAAAGATTGCCTGCTATACAATCGTACCGCAGAAAAATAACAAATAACAGTACAGAACCACCCTGTACTCAATGACATCTTAACATTATCTCTGCTGTGCTCGAAGTGAATCATGGCTTTCTATACTGTCATCATCCTTATTTATTTTAACACGCGCTACGATCAGATTATGGTACTATACATGTATTTACAAAGTTCTTATAATGTAGCCCGGGATTGTAGCAAACAAACGAGATCAACGAAGTATTTCGACTAGAAAAGCATTCTGGGGATCACTTTTAAAAAAAGGGGGAGGGGGTTATGATGTAATAAGGCTCCACAATATTCCAACTTGGGTTATGCAGGATACAAGTTGAAAGAATGTAAACCATACTCTGAAACCTATGTCAAGTCTGAAACATTCAATTATGAAACTGGCGTACTGATGGTTGCCCCCCCCCCCCCGAGAAAAATCATTGGTGGGATTATTTTGTCGGTTCACAATTCCGAAGGTTTGTAATACCGAGACAAAAATGGCACACTGGAATCGTTTTCGGATTTACGAACCTTCGGAATACATGAAGTAATGAACCCTATTTCATTTTTCAGAATTATGAGTCCCCTAGTATGCAAAATGCGTGTGGAGGAATTATCAACCTTTTACCATTTTATCTCGGCTATAACATTCATAAACCAATTCAAATACCTTTCAACAAGGAAAAATATGCATTCTTTATTCGCCTTCGTTTTAAACTCGCGGTAGGCATAATGATTATTATTGTCATAGCTTTATTCCAATTATCAAACCCTGAATAATTGTACATGTTTATTAGAACTTTTTTCAATAGCATTTATTCATAAACTGAAGACTTGTATTTCACATTCATATCAAAATATTAAACAAAATCAGATACAGTAGGAAATCTAAACAAAGGTTTACCAGTTTGCTTAACTTCTAGTCTGTTTCGTAGTTCAGAAGCAAATAAAAAGCTTATGAAAACATCTTCATTGATTCGTGGTGCATTCATAATACGGTTGTGTACAAAACAGGACAAAATACCATTAAAGGGATAGTTGAGCTCTGTTTTCAGACCGCAAATGCCTTGCAAGTGCATGGTTATTGCTCTTATTCTTATCTATAACATTTCTAGTGTCCTTTTAGAACCTAAAATTGCTATGAAGGTAATTTTAGACCCCAAAATATATGAAATTAGCCAATACGATCATACCAATTAAGCTCCACTTTAAAAAAAAATACGGTGACCGTAAATTAATTATCTAATTAAAAGTAGCAATTCATGGGCCGGCTGGTTGTGCGTAATATAACCAATACGAAAATGCCAACAAAAAAGCCAACATCGGTATTGGCTGAAATACGATGTAAAAGGCGCTGTTTCGTCTTTTCAACGGCTTTTTCAAATTATCTAATATTTGTGGTGGTACACAAGTATTAGAAATCGTTATATTTATGGATATTTCAGCCGTCTCTGAACCGATTTTGATGAAACAAAGATGATTTTGTCATTTAAATTGTATGTTCTTTCAAATTTGACACTCAGTTTTTCATTATCTCACAAAAAAAATATTTTGTGTAGCGCCTTCTGCAACAGAGCTCAACCATCCCTTTAACCGTAACTGTGGCACCATTGATGTAAGATAATAACAGGCAGGGATTACACTGTCTACCATGACATATGTAAACAACGTTGTCTTCTTGGTATCAACTTGGTACATCATTATCTGCTTAGTTCATTTTCGGAACTTTCTTCACTGCGTTCTAACAATAACCAGTGGATTATATAGTGAGCGTACACTTCAAACTTGTTGTGTAACGACTTTACACAACAGATGGGTGGTTCACTTCTACGGTTGTGTTAAATTGTGTTTATAAAAATTACAACAAGGGCTTTTTTAACACAAACTTAAAGGGACTTGGTAACATTGTTCAGATGAGAGAAAATGGTGCTAAGGTAGTGACTTCAATGCTAGATGTACAATTAAAGATAATATGAAAGTTTGAGTGAAAACAGACCATTATTCTAAATAAAAATTGGGAAAAATTGAACTGATCTATTCCTTGATTCTCCCAACTATATTATTACAATTCAATTACATTTTGGTGAATGTAAATCTTCATAAAGCAATGAATTGGCTTTATATACCATTCCAGGCATTTAAATATTGACATTTTGAAAAGCCTGTCCTATGTCTTATTTCCATGGAAATAAGGGGGGTGTTGCACAGAGACACCTTCAAAGAAAACAATAAATATCATTGTAGTTTGAGAATTTTCTCAGGATTGTTTGCTTGTTGGAGGGTTAGTACATGTTAGAAGGTTAGTAACATTTCATACAAACATTGCGCAGTTTTTTCATCAACCTTCGACAATGTTACCGAGTCACTTTAACACAACCCCCGTGTAAGGAGTGTACCACCAAACCTGTTTTTTTTGTAAAGTCGCTACACAACGAATTTGCAGGGTAGCATGAATTCTGGAATGGTATTGAATTTCATCTATTGTTATACGCACGCATCATTGCCATCCATGGGTGCACGTGAGAATGGCGTCATTTTCTCAAGAGAAAGAAAGGGTCATAAACCAATATCATAAGGACATCAACTCTGACATCCCCAACCTTGACAATGACAATGAGTACTCAAGGGTTCGGTGACACAAAGATGTAACTCCATATTTTGCCAAAAATGAGTATTTGATATAAAAATGTTCAGAAAAATGTGGGCTTTCCAGGAAACACAAAGACTTAACTCCACCCAACACCCCATTGAAGTCAATGGCTAGTGAAAAATAGACTTAACTCCTTAAGGCCCAAGTGCTCAGTGACACATAAAACCACTTTTTCTCAAAATGGAGTTACGTCTTTGTGTCACTGACCCCTCGTAATGTTCATGCCAATATATTGTGAGAGAGACTGTGTATAGTGTATAGGTCTATACACAAAATCATGACCATTACACTTCTGGTTAATCCGAATCAAAGTTATCACAACAATTCTTAATATGCACCCAGATATTTTGTGCTACTTTTTTTCGTTTAAAAGCTAAGTCATCAGAATATACATAAGTATGTGCTCATCAAGTAGAACCTTTCAACAAAAAACGAAGACCTTGTTGATGAACAGGGCGTACCGTTAACGTTAGGATTATTATCTGAGTTAGAATATTTGTTTTTCTTACTTTTGGTTATTAGTATAATATCTGTAGTTATGTTGACCATTTGTTGCCTTTTCATTTTGTAATATCTTAGATATGTTGAATGTTGATTAGTGACCATATACATGTACTTGTAATGTGTTTGATTTGTTGATATGTGCGCCAATGGTGCCTTTATTATGTTGGCAGAGTTGTGCGCAATATAAATGAAGAATTATTAGAATTATTATGTAAACGGACGTCTTCCCATGCATGAGTATTATGGTTTCTTAAGATTTGCATTCATAATGATGTGATACTCGCGCAAAAAACTAAATAGAGAAGTCACAATGGAATATTTATGTTGCAAAACTTTATCACACGTTCGCCCACGACACGTTGTTTATGAAAATCTCCCGTGCAATACTTTTGTTACAACTTCGTTCCAGTAAGTAAAACATAAGAAAAGGACGCCGAATAATATATGACAAGAAATCCGGTCTCTTAAAAAAAAATAATCAGACCAGAAAAGCTGATGATTACAAGAAAATCCATCATGAGGCAATAATATCCAACCTTTGAAAAGGCATTGACAGCTGTAGAATATACAAGGGCTGAACAATACACACTTTTAGAATGGAACATGAAGTAGGCCCATTGCATTTGTTTGCCTAGTAGCTCACGTGATTGATTTTGTTGGCAATGTTTCAACATTCCATAAGTTCACTTGTATATTTGTATGTTTCACGATTTGGTCAACGTGTAAAATATGAAGGAAAGTTGTAACCGTATAAATATTCTTTTGTTGGGGGGGGGGGGGGGGTTAGGGGCTATGAGGCACAATCAGTTTAATTAAAGTGTTACGAACATGACGAGAACAACTAGTGAAATATAAGATAAGGAAATTGGATAACCTGTATAACTCAATGACACTTCTTCATTTTGTTGATTTTAATTTGTTGATTGTGACCACTGTTAAAATACAAGCGTTTGCCAAATTCGCAGTGAAAACGAAGGAAAAAGGGGAGCTTTAGAAAAAATATATACTGAACGGTTATATCTTGATTGAAACTTTGAGTTTTTTCTTTTTTGAAGCGATTCGGGGTTGATTAAACCATAAAGAAGTTGAATATTACTTTCACGCTGTATTGTAACTATAGCAACGACTAACCCAAGTAATAATGATTGTTATTGTCGAGGGAGGGCCTCCAAACGGAGAGCGTTTGGAACTCGAGTAGGAGGGTGTAGACATTTGATTCATGGCAACGTCATTGATGGCGTAGCATGGGTCTGAAGTACAGCTACTCGAGTTTCAAACGTAGACACGAGGGGCAGGGGCAACTTGATGGGGGGGGGGGACATCGGTTTAATTCCTTCTCGGATGAAATGCAAATTAACGAGTCCGTTATTTAGAGAGGATACTGGAGGGGATTCGTAACGTCTTCTTTTCATATCCTCCTCATTCTCTCACTCTCTTTTTTCTCTAATTTAATTAGCCCACCCTCTTTAATCGCCTTTGATTTGGGATACACGTACCCCATACCCTCTTATGGATATACACAACTGTAAAAGTAGATAAAGTGGAACGGGGTGAAATTTAATAGAAAAAGAAAAATTGTCGACTCGAAAAAAGAAGAGTACAGTGCACTATGCAACGAAGTATACCTGAGTTTTGTGCTTTCATGCCACAGATTCATCGTCTGTTCAGTATAATCTTATTTGGTAGTAAGACCGGCTTAAGAAGACAAAAGCGCATTGTCATGTCAGGTGAATTATGAAAATCTCATGGTTTAACCATATTAGGCTCTCTCTCCCCTCTCTCTTTCTCTTCCACACGCACGAACGCAGTCGTAAGTCAGCCGTAAATCTCTCTTGATAACACTACTATGTTCATGAAAGTTTCAAGTCAGCCTGCAAAGAAATAAAGATCATGCCCCATAATTATTTAAACCGAACACTAAACTTTTACCTTATAATTATGTTTCTCGCTTATCATTCGTTTTAATTTGGTAACCGTGCGGAAACGTGGACCTGCCCAATATCAACGAAAGAAAAACATCAAAGTGTTGAAAACCCCGTGCCCAAGCTTACTACAGCAGCTCAATATTATTGTCACGATTTGGGTGGCCTTGTATATTTCTACCTCATTGTTACCCCATTATCATCCCCGGGAATGAGAGCGATTGTCGCCAATATATAGACCTTGAAGTTAATAGTAAATTAGCTTTATCATGAGATCATAAGCCTCGGCTGTTGTTATATTACAGACAATGCACAGGATCATCTTAAAAATGAGCTGAAAACGTTAGGGTTCGAGAGTCCTTTACGTAATCACAGCGTATCTTTATGCGAAGGAAAAGGAGACAAGATAATACCTTTTGACATGCAGAGGCCACAATAATGCCAATTTGGCTGAAAATCGGGTTGAGGAATTTTTTGGTTTCATAGCATTTTCCTGTGCTTTTCCTTTCGACGGCAAAATATGGGGTAGTTATGGATTGTGGAGAGAGAAAGAAAAGAGAGAGAGAGAGAGAGAGAGAGAGAGAGAGACATGGTCCTTTGAATAATCATTTAGATCGATATCATTTTTATTCATTGGTAAGTTATGGTTGACTTATTTCTGCCTCCTTTTTTTCTCAGTTTGATCGCCCTGCAGACAAAAAAAAGTATTATTAACTCTGCATGCCTACATGACACATGTCAAAAACAATATATATTTTTTAGTAGGCTATAAAGGATTAAGAACTCATTTATTAATGAAATTAAAGGGATTGTAGATTTTAAAAAATATGCAGAATTTGATAGAGATGGGTTTTGTTCAATTTGTATTCATTCTTTTCTCTAATAATAAAAGAAGTACATACAAACACTATCATATATACACATCATTTTAAAATGCAAAATAAAAGGTAGTTTATATCGATTCATGCAAATAAGTAGAGCAAATGAATAATCAACCATCATTGAAAGCATATTGAGGTTTGACAAGTCAATGGTCGCAAGAATTACAATCAATAAATTATATATTTATATAACTATGAATGAATAGATATCAATTATCTTGGTGGAAGTGAAAAGGTAGCGAAAATAACAGGTTTTCGAAATACACTGTAATAACTCAATCATTTACACAGCTGATAAAATAATATGCTTACAAACTACATGCACATTGTATTGATCAAATGATAACAAGTATAATTTGAACGTTCTCTTGAATTAATTAAGAAATCTTAATGAATTCCAAACAACTCTCCCAAAATGGCGAAATGATTTTGGAGATGACTTGAACTTAAACTCACATCTCCCGGAAGTTACTCTCCATTCATGAAATTACACATTTTAATGAAATTCGTGGTTTAAAGGATGTTTATCTTTAATCAAATGAACAAAACTGGAAAATACGTATTTTCCAGGTCTCATGCGTGAGGGCATATTATGTTAGCAACAAGAATATGGTGAAAACAAACAACAAATAAAAGGAGAAAATGCGTGGTTGGTAGTAGGTCTTCAAATGATATGAGAAAATCCCAATTTCTGAGAAATAATAATGAAGATACTTTCTCGCTCACAGAAGCCTTATCTGGATCCAAGGAGGTAAATATTTCGATTTCTTTCTCTCCTCGAGGATACCATCACTGCGATTACTCCCGTCTGCGCATATTTTTTTTACACAACTGTTTAGCCACTTCAGTCAAATATTCTGTGCAAACGAATAGAGACAGAGTCTAGCATTACCCTTAGCAGTTTTGTTGGATTGCTGGAGCTGTACATGTCTACATACTCGTTATTTGTTTCGGGTTAAATCTATCCTCTCTTCTCTTTCATTATGTATTTCTGTGTTCTCCTTCAATCTATCCTCTTCTCTTTTGTCATGTATTTCTTTTTTTCCTTCAATCTATCCTTTTTCTCCTTCGTTGTATATTTCTTTGTTTTTCCTTTAATATATCCCCCAGTTCTCCTTCGTTATGTATTTCTTTTGTTCTCCTTCATTCTAACCTCTTCTCTTTTGTTTTATGTATTTCTTTGTTTCTCCTTCAATCTATCCTTTTCTCCTTCGTCATCTATTTCTTTGTTTTAATTTGATATAGTTTCCCCGGCCTTAATTCTCGACCTTCTTTTTGTATTTCCCTGTTTTTCCTTAGTCTAGATCTATGATCCTCTTAGCTCTTCAATTATGTATTTCTATGTTCTTCCTTTGACCTATCCTCTTCTCTTTCCTTATGTGTTTCCTTGTTTTTCCTTCTCCATAATCCTCTCCATTATCCTTGTAAGTTTCCCCTTTCTATCATCTTCCCTTCCCTGGATGCGTGCTTGGCGGCATAGTGCACTGACTACTTAGACTCTTTCACCAGAGCACTTCTTGGAATTTTTTCGCGAAAATGGCTAAACAGTTGTGTAAAAAAAATATGCGCCTCCCGTCTAAACTGTGCAAGAAAAGGACCGTCGAAAGCTAGGGCGAACCGATTGAGGTCAATCGGTTGTACGTGCTTGGTGGTATAAAGAAAAAGAAGAACAAAATCTGTGCAATAAATCATTCCTAGTAGATGTTTTTTCCTTTTCTCTTTTCTTCTGGGCATTGGTTGCTTGGGCTTCTGTTGCCATCATGGGCAGTGATTTCTCGTATTGACCGTCGAGCGGGAAAGGGTTGTGCGGGTACACCCCAAAGAAGATTTTGCAGTATTAAAATTTTGTAATACATGTGTATTCTAGTTGATATTCGCTAAAAAATATATCGTTATTTACAAGTGCATTGTCTTTAGATGTATGTTATAGATCATTTTCGATCTCACAGGCAAATCCAAATCTCTATTCTTTGTTCTCCTATAGAATGTGGTTACCAGTCATTGATTTGCCTCCAACACTGTGTTTCTCGATTTTTTTTTAAGTTTTAGAGGGGAGGCCGAGCTACGACACTTTCGTAGTTGTTAGTTCGGATTCAAAGGCGCCCGTCTCTTTCAATGTTGAATATTTGAGTGTTGAAGGGCTCTGTGCGCCTCCAGTTCTTTCCGGATCGTCCGTCCCCACTGCGAGCGAGACGGGGAAAGTAGCTCATCCATTTCGCAGAATTCCTTTTCAAAAGATCTTACCTATTGTACTGCACGTGCATGTATATAAAAAGATTGGATTATGTATAGGTGTGTTATATAATAAAGGCCTTTACCGCATTGTATTATAACGACTAGGTTATGTAATCGGTTTATGAAAGAGGCATTTTAAAGGGAATTTAAGTCTACCCTGATAAGTTGGTTTCAATAATAATATGCACTGAAAAATGGGGGAAACAGGTCAGCGAAATTTGAGCAAATTCCGATTAAGAACAAAATTGGCAACTCTGTGACGTATCTTGCGAGCTCCCTTTCCATTTATTTGCTCTGTACTAAAAATTTAAAAAATCGATCAGAAATGTTTATTTTCCCTGAAGAGATGTTCAATCATACATGCACCCTAAATATGAGTATTGCAAATAATTATGTTCCTATTCAACCCCTGTATGGTGACAAATTAATTCCGTAAACAATTTTATGAAATGTTATGTACAGAGCAAATTAGAGAGGAGCTCGCATAGATACGTCACTGTGTTGCCAATTTGTCAGTTTCACTGATGACAAATTCAAAAATAACTTTTTATTCTTATTATTGATCGGATATTTCTCTATTAACTTGCACAGACTTGCACTGCTTTCATTAAAACAAAAACCAAACTCATATCAGGGTGGACTTCCCCTTTAATGTTCGCGATCTACAATGCCTCAGACTGTTACAAGTAACTGAACACAAGCTACCTCAGGGTCGATATCAAGAGACAGTCCAAGGGTTTTACCATGTCAACACGAAAACCTTCCTGTAAGTTTGTGCGTGGTAGAATCATTGCCTATTATTACCCGGGCCTGCATGTAAAATGTATTGTTAGAGGTGCGTGTCGAATTTCAATTAAAAATATAAGCCCGTTCAAAGAAACTTGGCATATATCCAGTGGGAAATTTAGGGGAACCAAAGTAGCATCGAAATGATAATTAGGAATGTGTTTATAAACACAATTTGAAGAAGAAAAAAAAGAAAGAAAATTGCAACTGGAACTAACTTGAATGGATGACACGTCAAAAACAACAAGCAAACACGAAACCAAACCAAATCAAAAAGATAAAGAAAGTGGTAGAATATTTTAGTGCATCCCTTCTCTCTCTCTCTCTCTCTCTCTCTCTCTCTCTCTCTCTCTCTCTCTCTCTCTCTTCTCTCTCTCTTCTCTCTCTCTTCTTCTCTCTCTCTTTCTCTCTCTCTCTCTCTCTCTCTCTCTCTCTCTCTCTCTATTTCTTTCTCTCTCTCTCTCTCTCTCTCTCTATGCCATTAGCACATTAAAATAAAGTTACCAAAAAAAGAATACACCCCTTATCTGCATGTCAGATGTTTAGTTGATTAACATATGAAGTTGTGTTTCTTTTTTCCATTTCGTGGATCCGCCCCAGTTACTGTTCGCTTTACCAACAATTAGAAACATTATAGGTGTCATTTATTGCCAACTTGTTTACGACACCATGAATATGGCAAGTGTCCAACTTATTTTTTCTTCCTCTAACCCTCAAGCGAGGTTTTTTATTTCCATATTTCAATACATATTTACATTAATTAAAAATTAATACTCAATGGTTGAATGAAACATAACATGGGCTAAAAATTACAGTATCTTCAACAATTCTTCCAGCTTAGGATTATTTTCTTTGATAACAAATTCATAACTTGGAATAATCTTAGCAACGGTCAGTGGTCTATTTATATTTTGAGCTCTGGTTCCTCCTGCGAAAAAGAAAGTTAACAAAATATGACGAAAACCAATCAAGATTTATATCTAGCTTTTTAATTTTTTGTTTTGTTGGGGGGGGGGGGGGGGAGGGGGTGGGGTGTCCAGAATCTGGCCTATTTAATTTTGATCTCCATGCACCACACCAACGCTACCACCCCCTACTTACTTGCTACCAGCCGAAGATGGCGTAGGCTGGGCTGGTGCGACTGGTGAGCGTATAATGAGTTTCTTGATAACGCTATCTTCGGCGGCTTGAACAGCTATGAAGACTGGACTAGGACTGGTGGAGGGGGGGGGGGGGGGGGGGGGGGGTAACTTCCTCGCGACATTTACGATGTATACAACATAGGGGGCGGTCTTCATGCTTAGAAGGCCCATACGTACTGCTCAAGTCTTTGTAACTTGATCTTCCCTCATATATGATGAATTCTGGAAAAGCGGGAAAATGTTTTTATACTCATAAAAGAGTAATTAATCTCGGAAATTCATGAATAGATACATGTGCTGAGTCTTTCTGGTCAAATTCCTAGACTCTGATTTTGACCCTTACTATATATTTCTTCCCAAGACATTTGATTTGATTTGATTTGATTTTATTTATTCATCATCAATAACATCAGTGATTAAACATTTGAATACATCGTGAATGGTACATGTTCATAAATGAATATTATAGATCATATTAAAGAAAAACCTAACAAAGTATTGATATGCTAGACATATGTCTTTTCTCATAGAATATAGAAGGTGATGAAAAGGAGCCAAATAATAGCACATGTGCTAGTCGAGTCTGGCCCCTGTTCTTAGCACACACTTGGCAAAAATAAATATATCATTATCAAAAAATAAAACTTGACAGTAGAAGTATACATGTTGAGTAATACCGTAGCACAATTTCTACACTCCAAATATAATTATGAAGAGGATATACCAGGTTAAAAAGTCATAGATACATGTATCTACAGATTATTTATACAAAAAATTGCATTTTTTTGACAAAAAAAAACAACAAAAATGTAATATGGAGATTATTTACAATATATACATGTGTACTTGCATAATTCAATCACTTATTCATCAAGTAATCGTTGAGATGTTTACGAAAAGTGTTTCTAGACCCTTTGTTTTTGATTTCATCGGGAAGTTCATTCCATAATCGGGTTCCTACACAAGTTACTGAAAATTTGCCTTGTGTTGTCTTATACAGTGGTATACGTAGATGGCCCTTTTCTCTTTTCTTGTATTGTATCTATGCTCAATTTTATCACAATAATCCGTCAAACAGTGAGGTAAATTATTATGTACTAGGTCATACATAAATGTACATAGAGACAACTCATAGAACTTGTTAATATCTAAGATTTTCAATTCGTAAAACAATGGTGCTGAAAGACTCATAAAATGGCTAAATGTGATTGTCCGTATGGCCATCTTCTGTGTATACAGTATGCAATTTAAGTGAGACTTGTAAGTGCTCCCCCACACTTCAATTCCGTATGATATATGAGGTTGAATAAAGGTTTTATACAACAACACTAGGATATTTCTAGGCACAAAATGCCGTAAGCGGAAGAGGATTCCTACTTTTTGTCTGATGCATTTATTAACCATTTGTATGTGGGGTTTCCAAGTCAAGTGTTTATCAATCTTTATCCCAACAAAGAGCGAAGAATCAACTTCTATTATTTCAGCTTCTGATATAGCCAGTTGCCCTTGAACATTAATCTGCCGTCTCTGGTTTCTTATTAGCATATAACTCGTCTTTTGTAAATTAATTGTCAGTTTATTAGCATTACACCAGTCTGAAACAATTTGAAGATTTGTGTTCACTTCAGTCATATCAATTTCTTTTTGCCCTTCAGGAAATGTATGGAATAAGTTTGAGTCATCCGCAAAGAGTCGAAAGTTAAAGTAACGTGTAGCAAATGGCATATCATTAATATAAAGTAGGAAAAGCGTTGGGCCTAGGACAGAGCCTTGCGGTACACCACATGTTAAAGGCAGCATGGGAGATGTTACATTTCCGTACTGTACAAATTGAAATCTTCTATAAAAATAGTCCTTAAACCACTGTAATGCTATTCCTCGTATTCCATAGTGTGAAAGTTTGCTGTATAAAATATCATGATTAATTGTATCAAATGCTTTCTTAAAGTCTACAAATATCCCAAGTGTGATTCTTCCCTCATCCATTGAATTCCTCAAAGTGTTAACTAAATTTATCATTGACAATTTTGTACTGTATTTTTTACGGAAGCCATACTGGTGCTCATATAATACATGATTTTTTTCAAGAAAGTCAAGAAGCCTATTATTTACAATTTTTTCAAAAACCTTCCCAAGAACAGGTAATACTGAAATAGGTCTATAATTTCCTGCTTCATCTTTAGGTCCTTTCTTATAAACAGGTGTCACTTTTGCTATTTTAAAGGCATCTGGGAATTTACCAGAGGTGAAAGACAGATTGAAAATAAATGTAAGGGGAGAAGTTACATAGTGCACAGCATCTTTTATCAGCTTGATTGGCATATTATCATACCCACTAGCTTTCTTTACATTCAAGGCTATTAAATGGTTGTTAACCTCAGTCTCAGTAACTGGTTTCCAGAAGAAAGATTTGTCTACACCATCGTCTAAAACTTTCTCTGTATTACGATTTGTGTTTGGTATGGCATTCGCCAAATTTGGACCAACATTAACAAAGAAGTCATTAAATGCATTTGCAATATCTTGTTCATTACACAGGGTTTCATTAGTACCAGTATCATTCACACACAATTTATCCACCACTGTTGGCTTAAACGAATTGTTTCCACCACTTAAAATCTTGTTTACAGTCTTCCATGTTTTGCTAGTATCACCCTTATTTTCAAGGAATATCCTACTATAGTAATTTCTCTTTGAGTTTCTGATTATTGTAGTTAACATATTCCTGTACTTCTTGTATGTTGTTAAATAGACAGGATTGTGGTTGGTGGCAAGAACCTGTGAATACATTGTATGTTTCTTTTTTATGGAATTCATTATAGCTTTTGTAATCCAAGGTTTCTTAGGTTCGTTCTTTCTCCTTTTACCGTGTTGAGCTACAACTGGTGCATGCTCATCACACACTTTTGTCATGATTTCACAAAAACGGGAGTATGCGAGATCAGCATCATCCGCTGCATAAACTGATTCCCATGTTATATTGGCAAGCTCAGCATGGAATTTTGTAACATCATAGTTCTTGTAAGAATGAGACATTAATTTTCCTCGGCAAGACTTTTTCTTAAATTGTATATTAGACTTAAAAATGGTAAAGATCGGAAAGTGGTCTGTAACGTCAGATTCAATTATTCCTGCATGAATACTGGGAACATTCATATTGGTATATATATGATCAATCAAAGAGAAGCCATGTTGCGTTACTCTAGTAGGAAAATTAATCAATTGATGCATGCCGATACATTGCATGGAGGTGAGAAAGTTATCAGCTGCCATTTCATCGCCTAGAAGATTGATATTGAAGTCTCCAGTTAGCACACATTGACTTTTGTCTAATTTCAGATCATGTACAATACTTAACAGACTATCCTGAAACTCATGAATATCTGTATTTGGCTTGCGATAGATGACACCAATAATGATCTTCTTTTCATTAATTACTACTTCCAACCAAAGTGATTCAGCATGTGCTACTTCAAAATTTCCCAAAAGCCTGTATTTAAGGGAAGAGTGAATGTATGCACCAACACCTCCACCTCTTAAAGTATGATTGCGGCATTTCACCTCTAAAGTATAGCCTTGTATGCCCAAGATGGATGTGTCTGGTACGCTCCACACTTCAGATAAACATATTATATCAAGTTGTAAAAGTGAGCATCAATGCTGTTTATTCTCATTGAAATGTTATATGTACAAAGATTTCCAAAGTATTTTTATATTCTTTAGTGGACTTTGAGCAGATAAAGTATCCTCATTTATGTGACTTTGATTTTTGCAATGGCATCACTATTTTGGACCGTTGGTAAAATAACACTCTCGCAAATGTAAGTGCCACATATGTCCCTGTACCCAACACATGTGCCAATTAATCCACTAAAAAACAATGTGTGTTTTCAGCCATTTTGCTATGTTCACAAAAACATCTAAAAGTTGTTAGTTTTAAATAGAGATACAGTTAACTCTGCATTACTGAAAGTTGCACAAGTAGAATTTTCCCTAATTCAAAATCATTTTGTTTTGTTTTGACCACACTCTGTAAAGCATGTGTTATTTTCACTTCCTAAGTCAATTTTGCTTTCTAGTAACTCAAACTACTTGTTTTGCAATCCCAATAGATTCGACTTACCTGTATGCAGAGTTTACCTTATGACTAATACTATTTTTTTAACACAAGTTCATAAATAAAACAAATAGCGGGACACAGCTTTTATCAGTGTTAATCATTTATTTTATTTACATTTGTGGGTGTATCATAATCATAATCGTTTACATATTTACATTTCCTGTTCATAAAAAAGAAAAAAAATATGTTACACATGTATCAACAAATCAAATTTAGGGATGAAAGGATCGGTATCGACCTTTGAACTTAATATTATAGGACCTTAGATCAATATCAATGCAATTATGCACTAACGATTTCAGGCTGCATTTATTTAAGAAAACTAGACAAATTGAGACTTTTCCATCTAAAATGTTGTTAGATTTCAAGCCCATTTACGATGTATCCAACATAGGGGGCGGTGTTCATGCTTAGAAGACCCATACGTACCGGTACTTGTATCATTTTCGCTCAAGTCTTTGTAACTTAAACTTCCCTCATATATTATGATTCATTCTGGAAAAGCGGTAAAAGGTTTTTATACTCATAAAAGAGTACTTAATCTCGGAATTTCATAAATAGATACATGTGCTGAGTCTTTCTGGTCATATACCTAGACTCTGATTTTGACCCTTTCTGTATATTTCATACCAAGACAATGTTAAAGTGACTCGGTAACATTGTTGAAGGTTGATGAAAAAATTTATTAATTTATTAGGAGTGCCAAAATGAAAAGAATTTGTAGTTGAAATGCCAACCTGTATGTTTGACTGTGCTGCGAGGGAGTGTAGCGACCAAGCAGACAATGGGCGCGGTCCAGGGGCGAAGCCCCGAAAGCCACAGCGGGGGTGCAGGGGGCAGAGCCCCTTGAAGCTTGTGGATTTTAGGTCTTTTTTAAAGCCAATATGTGACACTTTTAACACCCATTTATTCCAAAATATATCAATAATAATTGTATATTGATGTGAAAAAAAATAAGTACAATTCCTGGGTGAAATTACACTGGCGGTAAATTTATATGTACACTAATAATCATAAAGGTGGATTAATTAGTTTAACCCCAATTTATGGAATGATTTTTACAATGATTTATTCCTAATAGATCTGAATGATAATAAACGTTCTCAGATTTTATTGAATTATAATTTGCGAGTGTTTGTTTTGCGTGACAGCTAAAGCATGTGTATTCTACTATGCTAATCAACTAGGGGACCTACGCCCTTAAGTCATAACTGGAAGTAATGAGGATTAATGCCTCACAAAAGGGCACTAATATGTATATTAGTGCCCTTTTGTGAGGCTGATCAACACGGTTTTTATCCTGGGGCCTCACCTTAACGAGACCGTTGTTTAGCCACTGAATCATGACTGTACTCAGCGGGGGCTAGGGTACGCGGCCGCCCCCACAAATCCAAAAACAAAGAATGTACAATAAATTATCAATAATTCATTGCATTTTCCCCCGGTCGCCAAAAGGAAACGTTCCTCTGGAGATTCGGTGCCCTGGGATTTTATACTAAATTCTTCTTCTAAATTCTGTATTCATGCAACCGATACTATGAAGGGGCAGCTTGTGTTCAGCACACGAGCCCTCCCCTCCCCTTATCTATTGTAATGCATTCTTCTAATATTTGTTTCTCCTGTATATTATTCTCTCTCTCTCTTTCTCTCTCTCTCTCTCTCTTCCCTTTCTTTCTTCTTTCTTCTCACTCTGAACCTCATCATGCCCTTCTCTCGCGTGGTCTCTCTAATTAACAGTTTCTAACTACTTTCCGTTCACAGTCTTTCTGTTTATAATACACTGTTGCTCATAACGTTGGAATAATAATTGTTG